>NW_023602073.1:15417321-16017321 GCF_014898055.3 Talpa occidentalis
AGACACACACACAATGTCTTATGTTAGTATCTCCTGCTGAGGGTCTCAGTGGGTCTTTATTTATACATTAAGACAAGCGGTGAGATGACATCATCATATGCATGGAAGCAAAGCAGAAACAATCAGTGCTTTCTTTTCCCATAGACTTTTGGCTGCTACGTGCTCTCAGCAAGAAGGCAGCCTTCAAGGTTAATAGATAAAAAACTGAACCTTACACTAAAACTCTTTATTTCAGCTAGACAGTTTCCTAAGATAGTTGATAGCCGTCGGTAGACTCCTATCAGCTAAAGCCTAAGCATCCAAAGACTATTCTATTCATATGGCCTTCAGCCGGAGACCAGCTGCTTTCTGGTTATCAGCTAACAGAGTTTTCTACCTGGAAACTTCTTAACGCAATTAACTTCATAGATCATTTAAAAACTTTCCTAAGAAACTTATAAAAAAAGCAAAAGAAGGAATTACTATAGTCGTTGTCCTGGATTGCTTGGCAGGTGTGTTCATGTATAACAAATTCTTTCCCATTGTCAGGCAGGCCAAATTTACAGTGTTTAATTTTTGAGCAGGTATTTCTTTGTGCCATTTACTTACAGTATTCTAAACGTATAATTTATTGCCCAATGTACTTTCCGAGAAGTTTTATCTTATATGACCAAGAACAAAATACAAGGGGATGTTTGTGGGTTGCAGATTAATCTTCGGCCCCACAGTGTGGGGTACAGGGAATCTTCAGCCCCACGGTGTGAGGCTCTTTGGAAATCTTCCTCCCCAAGGTGTGAGGCCCTTTGGATGTCTTGGGCCCCACAGTGTGAGGCCCTTTCTTTTGTTTACCAGTGTCTTAGCTGGTTGGGGCAGCAAGGCCCCCCGCATAGTATCTTGTAAATAGATTTTATATCAAAATATTAAGGTGTCATAAAAATCCATTGCTGCAATTCTGTTGCCAGTTATGTTTGATTACTTGGTGGATAGCAAATAGTCCATTGGTTGAACAGGAGTCCTGATGTTAGAAAATAATGAGGAATATAACTTCTATCTACACTCTAATAGTTTTATGATCATAATTGGTGCGATGATTAAAATAGTGCTAAGTAAATGGGGAGAGGCTGCATACACATTAGATGAGCTCACATTACAGGGAGTGACATTTTCTTGTTTTGTGTGTCTCTGCAAATACCTTCCTTCCTCTCACTGCAGCCAATACCTACCACTCTCTGATGACATTGCCTTTTGACTCCTCACCTTGAATCCTACTTTATCTAGTTGATAATTGCTGCATAAGGATGATCAAGAGGTGACCTGAGGACAGCAAGGAAAAGGGCTGACAGAAATGCTGAGCAGGCTCACATGTGCCAGGATGGCAAACTGCCTGGGAGGGACGCCCTGTACTTGTGCTGTCCTTGGAAGTCTCCTCGGTCATAACTTAGCAACAGATGTTCACAAGGACAGGCATGTCGGGATAAGCCCAAGGGCTCACGTATGTGGTGTGTGAGGCAGGTCATTTTGCTTTCTCTGACATAAGATAAAACATAGATGTCTTTGTTCGCAATTCCTATGTAACCATGCTGAGAAAAATAAAGAATTACTGCTTGTAGCTGACAGCAATCCACTGTCTGGTGGGTTCTTCACAATCAGTATCCCAGGTCTCATAGCCCACTAGAGGCTCACAATAATGAAACCCTTCCAGTTTTTTTTTTTTTTTTAAAGCAACAAACACCTTTTTCACTTTTTTTTTTTTTTAAAGATTTATTTATTTATTTATACAAGCACTGGATACAGTCAGAAGCGTGAGAGGGTGAGAGAATTCACCAGAGCCAGAGCAGAGAGCAGAACAGGCAGACGGACGAAATACACTGCTGAGGGGAGCAGCGGGTGGCAGGAGAGGTCTGCACGCCATGTGGGACCCTACCTGGTGGCCGGGGATCGAACCGGTGCTGCAGAGGCTGCGGGCAGCTTCGCAACCCAGCTCTCAACCGCTGCGACACCAGGGGAGGCCCACCCTTCCAGTTTTTTAATTCTCTCTGTATGTGTATATATTTATATGTTATACACACACGTATGTACATGTATATGTGCATATATATTAGATTAAATATACTATCTGATGTAATACTATATATATTCTATATACATAATATATTTCATATATACCAGATTAGATGCACTGTCAGATTAGATGTTGAAATACATTATCACATTAGAGGAGAGAAACCACATACATATACATTAAAAATCATATTAGTATAAGTTATTATATATATAATATATAATATATATTTTATATATAATAAATTCTTGATATACGTGTTTAGACTATATGATTTGAAATAATGTATTACGTATCATATATGACATATTTTATATATACTTATATATCAGATTGACTTTATGTTGCAAAATATATATAATTGCTTAATAATGTATAAATAATATATAAATATACATATAATATATAATTTCTTAATAAGTTAATGTCAAACATATAATGTATATACATATAATATATACATAATGCCCTGTTAGTCAGAGGTGATGGATCAGAAGATAACATATTATATATATATATGTAATATATGTATATACAGCTATAAAATTTAGTTTGGTATTTTTAAGCTATCTTGTATAAGATTTTGTATCTGTGTTTATAAGGGTCTCAATTTTCTATTTTTTGGAAGCTTTGGTATGTGATTGCTTTATCTATCTCTTGACTGGTAGGATTTCTTGAGAAAAAGGCAAATTCCATTTTTTGCATGACTTATATGCATGTTTTATTATCTGTGGGTAAAGTTCAAAGAAAGTATTGGTCATTTCTTCTATGACTCTGCTTATTTTTTGTCAGTTTGACTAAGAATTACCTTCCTAGAAAGTTATTCCTTTTGTCAATGTTTTCAGTTATCTAGCACAGAGAATAAAATATAAATCCTTGGGAGAAAGGGCTTTGGAGAAGACCATGAACAGCCATGTCAACTCTGGGTACTTCTGGTCCAGAGTGTGTAAGGTGGTGGTGGTGATTTTAATGAGATTATTATTATTAATACCACTTATTGGTTACTTACCATATTCCAGGAATCTCAGCCAGCACTAATCATTAGCTTATTCAATTCTCCTCAACATTTTTTGTGATATATAGGATGATTTTTATTTTTGCAAAACAAGGATCAGAGAATGACAATAATAATAGTAAATAAGATAATAAGAAACAGATAATAAGATGTTATCACACAGATAATAAGAAACAAAGTTTGCTTTGGAGCTTAACACTTTAATTAATTCTATTTCAATACTAAAAAACAAGTCTTATTTTTTTCACCAGTCAGTGTGACTCTGGATCCAGATACAGCTCATCCTAAACTAATTCTGTCTGAGGATCGGAGACAAGTGACCCGTGGAGGCCTCCAGAGGAAGCTTAACACTGCTGGGAGATTTCGTGTGTTACCCTGTGTCCTGGGCTGTGAGGGATTCACCTCAGGAAGACATTACTTTGAAGTGGATGTGGGAGAAGGAACAGGTTGGGATTTAGGAGTCTGTCTGGAAAATGTGCCAAGGGATGTGGAAAGGATGCTGGATCCTCAGTCTGGATTTTGGGCCATCAGACGGTGCATCTTTAACTACTATGTCGCCCTTACATACCCTCATACGTCCCTTCCTCTGAGGGAACAGGTCCAGGTGGTAGGAGTTTCTCTGGACTGTGAGGCTGGACTTGTCTCCTTTTACAACATGACGACTGGCTCCCTCATCTTCACCTTTCCAAAGGCCTCCTTCTCTGATACTCTCCGCCCCTTTTTCCGAGTGTATCAAGGTTCACCTTTATTCCTTCCTCCCCCGCAGAAATAAGGTCAAGAGCAAAGTCTCCTTACTTTATCTAGCATAGAGACTAAAATATAAATCCTTGGGGGCAGATATTCAAGCTGTTTCCTTCCCTGCTTTTCCCAGTATCTTGAGCATTGCTGACCCCCTAGTGGACACGTAAACATTTGCATTGAATGAATGGATATAAAACTCTAAAATACCATAGAGATCAGACTGAGCTTGAAAACAGCAAAATAGTAGCAATGCTCATACATTCTTCTCTCCATTCCTCCTCAGCAGGTTCAGATGTTTGATTTCCAAGAGACCTGGCTAACTAGCAGGGTGACAAGAGGTCTAGAGGTCTGAGTTCTCCCCAGTTTGTTGGCTATCATTTGAAGTCCTTCATGGGAATGAGGTCTTGTCTCTGTCATCTGCACAAAAGAGCAAGAAAATCAAAATGACAGTGACTCTTCTAGCTCTAACATGTTGATTAATAATTGAACTGGAGCCCAGGTTAGCATTGTCATCCAGGATGACATGGCCCAATGACTCTGCCAGGTGATAACCAGTAAAGTGTGAGACAAGAGTCACCATTGTCTTAACAGTCAGTGAGATGCTTGGAGATGAGATTATAGAAATGAATTGTGATGGGGGCCTCAGTGGTGGGAAAAAAAAAGTTGTTACGTTTCAGGCTGTATAGTACCAATTATCACAAGAGATTTTTAAATCTCAGTAAATACTTATTGCTAGGGGGATTGTTGACCATTTTTCTATGACTCAGCTATAACCAAATAGCTTTTGAATAGACACAGATTTATTTGAAAAGTACATACCATTTCAACTCTAAGTTATCCTACCTGAATCTGTTATAGGACAGGGAGAGGGGCAGCCCAAACCCCGCAAACCTGCCTATTCTAAATGGGTTCTGCCATCCACCGCATCAACACAAAACATATGACACTTTAATGGGAAGGAACTTTAATAAAAACTAGGAAACAATGCAGGTAAGGCAAAGAGTCTAGTTTCTAAATGAAGCTCCCAAAGTTACCCGTCCCCTCGTGGGTAAAACTCTATCCATATGGGATCGGCCCAGAGCAAGGCCCCAAAGCCTGCCACAAGTCTAAAGCATCTTCCAGTGGGGACCCACAGAAAAGAGTCAGAAACAACCAAACAAGCCCGGAAGGAAAAGAGCAAAATCAACATCAAGATAAAAGCTGCCATTGTCACCTCCCCATGGGTCTCACCCACATCTGTGTCACCCCGTCCACAACCAAAAGACAAGCGCAGCTTCTTCACGTGTCTCTAGGCTCCATGTGCCTCCTCCAGGTCTCCTGGCTCCTTCCTGTTTCCTTCCTCAGTCTCTTCTGCAGCTTCTCCTCTTCCTGCTCAGCTCCACCCTCCCTTGGGTGGGGCAGGGAACCTGGAACTTCCCCCTTTCCTGGGGACCACCCTGTTACAAATTGGCTAAGCACTTACCATGGTCATGTTGTTATAGGGCAGCCCAATATAAAACGGGTTGCCTGACTGTGGGTCCTCACCCGCACACTTAAAAGGACTTATCAATACTCTACTGCAGGCGCACACGAAAGGTTAATAAAAGGTTTATTTACAAGGAAGGGCAAATGAGGAAATGTACAACTTAGGGAGAAAAGTGGGAGACAAAGTTTTAAATGCGTCCTACCCGATCCGCCGATCTGGAATCCCAAATGGCACTCTGAGAGCTGGCCGCGAGCCAGGAGCCGGAAGCCAGGAGGTGAGTGAGAGAGCGAGCCCCCCAAGGCCCATGTGTTTGGTTTTTATACTAACCCTGGCTGCTTAACTCCACTCTCAGGTCCCAGCCACCTTCCCTTTGGTGGTGACGGGATTTGTCTTTCCCAATGTTCTGATGGCTTTAGTCTGGAGTGGGGGTGGAGTCCGCAAAGCCTGCATGGGATTAGCTCAGGACATCCTTTCCCCCTAACAATTTCATGCAAAATATGAAGAACATAGCTGACCCAAAAACGTTACCTAATTGCTAAATGTCATGATAATTTGTTGATAAAAAAATAGATGTTTCTAATATCATCTCTCTGGAAACAGGAGAAATGAAGGTTAAGAATTGTTTTAGGATGTTGGAGGCATAGTCGGCTTTCATTTCTGCCCAAATAGAGACTTATCACCCATGCTCCCTAGCATCAGAAGTTCTGTTAAAGACTTTGCTACAGTTCTGATAGAGACTGGGTTGTAACTAGAGAATGAAGGAAAATAATAGATCACCACTAAATATGTCACCTTGGTGTTTGAATTAGTTTGATCTGAAGGCAATTGAGAACAAACAAGTACCGGAAAATTCTCTGCCCTCCCCACGTTGTGTAAAGGATGACACCAATTTGTATGGGTACCCCCATCCCCTCTACCAGGAAGGACAGAAGTTAATCACCTGATACTGAAAGGTCAATGCAGGAGACTGGAATGCAAAAGCCCACCAGGAAACCCACCTGGGGACAGGAATGTGGAAGCCTGCCTAGAGGATTCAGACAATGAGGCATCCCCACCCCTACAAATCTTTTCTCAGACAAAGACCCTTCAGCCGCCCTACAAATCTTTTTGCACCTTACGAACTTTTTTCTCAGTACGAACCCAGTTTCCCACCTGACCTCTCCTCACCCTATAAAAACCTGCCTCCCCCTGATAACATGCGGGGCTTCTGACCCCCACCTTGGGTGCGTGAGGTCCGCCCGGGAGCAATAAATTTTCCCTTCCTTTGAGAAAGCTTGGCCTGGCTCTTCTTTACCGCACTGTACCTTTCAGATACAACTCTAGATTCTTATCAGCTCAGAGAAGCACTACAGGGATCTACATAATAAACCCTGATAAAATTTATGCTAAGCCTACCTGTTTCTCCTTTACTCTCACACTTTTTTTTTTAATTATTTATATATATTTTACATCATTGTTACTTTTTAAACTATGTTTGCTTTTTTCCCCCCTCAGGTGTAGTCCCCACAGAATTTCCTCAACCAATGCCCCGTGCACCATCACCTCAGTCCCCTGTGCTCCTCCCTCCCTCCCTCTGATCCCTCTCCCTCCTCCTCCCCAGCAGGATGTCCCTGGTTTACAATTGTCTGTTTGTTTATGTTTTGTTTTGTTGTGTTTTGTATTATATTACTTCCCCCCATATCTTATTTGGTTCCCCTATATTCCTCCTGTAAGTGAAAATGAAACCATCCAATGTTTTTCTTTTTCTTTTTTCTGACTTATTTCACTGAGCATAATTCCTTTTAGCTCCATCCATTTTGCTGTGAATGGCGTTAGTTTATCTTTTTTGATTGCTGAATAGGTTTCCATTGTGTACATATATCCCATCTTCTTGATCTGGAAGATACTCTTTCACTCTTATGCAACTGAATAATCCCCAGGGAAAGGGGATGTCCCAGGTTCCCTGCCCTACCCTGAGGAAGGGTGGAGCTGGGCAGGGAGGTGAAATTAGAAAAGACTGGGAGAAGGACTGAGAAAGAGGAAGAAGAAAAGAAGACTGGAGGGCCTCCCTGGTGGTGCAGCGGTTAAAGACACAGCACTATGAAGCTATCTCCAGTGCTCTCTTCGGCAGCACATATACTAAAATTGAAGCTATCTCCAGTCACTGCAGCATGAGTTCAATCCCTGGCTAGGGAGCTACCCACATGGCGCAGCAGACCTCTCCTGTCTCACCTGCTGCTCCCCTGAGGAGTCAATAGATCAGTCTGTTCTGCTCCCTGCTGTGTCTGATGAAACCTCTCACGTTTGGCCTGCACCCTAGTTCTTGAATACATAAATTACAAAAAAAAAAAAAAAGAAGAAGAAGATGAATGGAAGAGACACATGGAGCAGAAAGATGTGAAGAAGCCACGCTTGCTTCTTGGCCTTGGATTTGTACCAGAACTTGGGGGACACAGAAGGAGACACTTGAAACAGACATGGATGAGACACTCATGGGGAGGCTGACAATGGCAGCCGTTATCTTGATTTTGCTCTTTTCCTTCCAGACTTGTTTGGCCTCTTCTGCCCCTTCCCTATAAATCCCCACCAGTAGGTGCCTTAGACTAGTGGTAAGCTTTTGGGCCTCAGCAGCCCTCCTTTGGGCCAACCCTGATTGACGGGGCATTTGCCCACAAAGGGAAGGGTAACACTGAGTGCTTCATTTGGAAACTACATTCTCTTTATCATCTCTGTATTGCACACTAATTGTATTAAAGTTCTTTTTTATTGAAGATCTTATGCACTAGAGTATTTTTGTTTTGATGCAGCAGATGGCAGAAACTATTTAGAGCAGGCAGGCTTGAGGGTCCCAGAGGACCCCTCAGTTTGCCCTGTAACATCCAAAAGTGTTCCTTAGATGCAGTTACAAATGACTGGTCTCTTTGATGAGCAATAACAAGTTTAGCAAGTTTGTCTTACCCTTATTTCCTGCAATTTCCCCTTGTTTGACAGGTTTGTCTGTATGGCCCAGCCTCTCAGACAAGCATTAACAAGTCCTCCTGCATTTGAAGGAAGAGGGAGTTAAACATCAGCTATGGAAGAAAAGCAAGCTGGCACCCACCTGTCTCCATGCCAATCCCTTCCCCCTCCCCTTTGCAGACCCTAGCCCAGCTCCACTTTTTTTTTTTTTTTTTTCCTTTGTATAAATACCCCTGCCCTCTGCCAAAGAGCAGGACGGGGTCTTTCAGACATGAGTCTGCTGCCCTCCTCCTTTGTTGACAAATTAAACCACTTTCCTTTTCCTCAAACTCTGTTTCCTTTTATTGGCTGAGGGAAACAGGCTGGTGTTCGGTATCACCTTCTCAGCAAGTAAGTACTTGGATTGGGGAAATTTCAGCTGGCCAATAAGTTTGAGCTGCATCTGATACCGGAACTGTCAGGCCTAGTCTTCCAGCCAGAAACAGATCCCAGGCTGCAGGTGCAGCGCTGAGCCCCAACCACTAGACCACCAAGGGGTGGTGTCTCACGAAGCCGCAGCAGGAACTTCGCCGACACTCAGGCAAGCAAGCGAGAAGAGGCAGGTTTGTTTAGAGAAAGAAAACGTTTATTGAGGAGAAAAGTAACAGAAATAAAGCTGGACTCCCAGGCCACGAAACCAGGCCAGGGAGGGGCAAGGAAGCCAAAGTGGAGTCGTGTCTCAGGGAATATAGACCTTCTTTCCCTCATTATTCTAAAGCTCCACCAGTCTCTTTGTGATTGGTTAGTTCTCGGCTGTCTCACTTAATCTGCTACTGAGTGGTGGATCTTTACATTCCTCAGCTAATAGGTGTGTCTTTCCCCATTTGTTGCATCTTCCCCCTTGTGTGATAGATTTATCTTTATGGCCCAGTCTCCCACATGAGCACCCCTGCATTTTAGGGAAGAGAAAGTCAAACATCAGCTATTGAAGAAAAACAGGCCGGTGCCCACAGGTGTCAGTGCTGACCCCTTCTCATCTGCCCCTTGCATAAATATCCCGGCACTCTGTCAAAGGGGAGGATGGTGGTCTACCGGACATGAGGCTGCTGCCCTCCTCATTTGTCCATAAATTAAACCACTCTCCGTTTCCCCAAACTCCACCTCCCTTCATCACCTTGTTATAGGACAAGGAGAGGGGCAGCCCAAGCCCCGCAAACCTGCCTATTCTAAATGGGTTCTGCCATCCACCGCATCAACACAAAACAGGAGACTTTAATGGGAAGGAACTTTAATTAAACTAGGAAACAATACAGGTAAGGCAAAGAGTCTAGTTTCTAAATGAAGCACCCAAAGTTATCCGTCCCCTCGTGGGTAAAAGTCCATCCAAATGGGATTGGCCCAGAGCAAGGCCCCAAAGCCTGCCATGAGTCTAAAGCACCTTCCAGTGGGGACCCACAGCAAAGGGTCAGAAACAATCAGACAAGCCCAGAAGGAAAAGAGCAAAATCAACATCAAGATAAAAGCTGCCATTGTCACCTCCCCATGGGTCTCACCCACATCTGTGTCACCCAGTCCACGACCAAAAGACAAGCGCAGTTTCTTCACGTGTCTCTAGGCTCCATGTGCTTCCTCCAGGTCTCCTTCTGGCTCCATCCTGCTCCTTCCTCAGTCTCTTCTGCCACTTCTCCTCTTCCTGCTCAGCTCCACCCTTCCTTGGGTGGGGCAGGGAACCTGGAACCTCCCCCTTTCCTGGGGACCACCCTGTTACAACCTGAGGGAAACCAAGGCCAGTGTTAACAACACCTTCCTTGGTCCTGGGATGTTTATTATTCCCAGTGGAATTAGTTACATTCCTCTGGTTGTCCTTATCTCTGAAGACTTCCTAAACTCTTCAGAGGTCCCCTCCTGCAATGTCCCTAAAACTGCCTAATTACCCTAACTTGTCCTATGTCTCACATCTAAGCGCCATGGCAGCCTCCACCAAAACTTAAAATTTCGCTGCAGAAACTTGATAATGGATATCTCCCTGGTCAAACTTCTGATGAGAGTTCTGATGCAGCCAACACCCAGATGTGGTTAGGTAAGAGCCTGAAGCAGAGAACCCAGCTAAGCCATGTTTGAACTTCTGACCTACAGACACGGAGTTACAATAAATGTGCTTGTTTCAAACCTCTAAGTTGCTAGTAATTCATTTTGCAGCAGCAATAAGTACTTAATACATATGAGCAGAAGTGTCTAACATCAGTCACAGGCTTCAGGTGGTGAGCTGCCTCTCCTCACAGGTCCTCACAGATAGGACCTGGATACTTTTGTCTCAGTCCTCTTTATCCTGGGGCCCAGCAGCCTGGGGCTGCAGCTTTGTGCAAAGCTTTGTGTTCCTCCTTTTCTTGCTTGCAGAGATGTTTACATTGCTTTCAGATTGTTTTAAAGTTTTTCTAAGTTAATTCCCTCCTCCATTGATTGTTGCTTTGTGATTGAAAAGTTTCCTATTCATCTTCTCTTAAATATTTTTAAAATGAAAATACTTGTTTTACTATTTGTTTCAGCTTATGAAAGTATAATACTTATTAACTTCTGCCTTAAAACTACCCTGAGGTTTTTTTTTTTTTTTCTTTTGTAATTTTATGTATGCTAAATTGGTAGGAACACAGAGTAAAAAGGAAATGTGATATCACTGATCTCCTGGCATTGCTAATTTTTGGACAGTATTTATACCAAACCTGGCTGCTTAACCCCACCCTCAGGTCCCAGCCACCTTCCCTTCGGTGGTGATGGGATTTGGAGTTCCCAGTGTCTTTGGCTTTGGCCTGGGGTGGGGGTGGAGTCCACAAAGCCTGTATGGAATTAGCTTTAGGACATCCTTTTCCCCCTAACAATAGAAGGAATTTAGAAAACCTAAATAAGGGACCAGGAAAAAGACTAATTGTAATAAAGTCAAAACTCTGAAGTGATGAGAAGAGTCTCCTCTTGCCAGGAGAACAGTGGCCTCACATTTTCTTTTTTCTGTGTTCCTACCAATTTAGCACTGACAAAGGTACAGCAATGTGCAGCAAATAACATCCCATTTTACTGTCAAGGGGATTCTAAAAGGGAATCCTCTAAGCTGAAACTACCAGGGAGATCTTGAAGGAGGGGGTGGGTGAGTAACCCCTGCTGGGAATTGATGAGCTCCTGGCCTCACCTCAAAGAAGTGTGTGCTTGGACCTTAAACAGAACACCAAATGAGTTGAGAGATGAACTGTCTGTTCTGCCACAAAGGACCCTACCGAACCCCCCCGTGGCACACGTATGACACTTCTCCACAGCACTGCAGAGGCTGCAAAGCTGAGTGGACCCACAATAACTGAAGAAACACGCCCACTTTCCTTACAGGTACACGGAAATTTGACCCACAGTAGTTTCGTTTAGGAGTTTAATCCAATCAGAGTTAACTTCCTGTCCAGTTCTCAGACGGTGGCAGCTACGGAGGAGTCACCCACAGATTGTGTGCACTCTGCTCTGAGGTGAACGCAGTGAGAAGTGCCAGCCAAGGTATGCTGGGCTATACTGCCTGTATGTGAGGGTGGTACTGTGGGGATCGCCTGAAACCTACAAATGGTGAGGATTTTACTTTCTAGCTCTTGCCCCCCTGTCTGCTTTCTCTTTCTCTTTCACAGACTCCATTCTGCACCTCAGATCCAGGATATAAGGTGAGGGAAAGCCCAGGACAGATACCCCGGGAGCTCAGAGGAGTAGGGGTCAGTCTTCCCAGGAGCGCAGCATTACTGGTGTAGAGAACCTTAATGTTTCCCTAGGAGGAACATAATCTGTCAAAAATAGAAGTCCCAGGGGCCTCCCTGCTGGTGCAAGGGGTTAAGCGCTGCACTGTGAAGCAATCCGCAGTCTCTGCAGCACGAGTTGGCTCCCGGGCCTTGCCAGGGAGCAACCCACATGGTGAGGCAGACCTCTCCTGTCTCGCCTGTTCTGCTCCCCACTCTGTCTCTGGTGAATCCTCTCACCCTCCGCATCTCTGGCCTGTACCCCAGCTGTTGTATGCATAAATAATTAAAACTTAAAAAGAAAAAACAAAAATAGGAGTCCCCAGAAGAAATTTCCTGTACTCCAGAATTCATCCTCATTATGAGAGGGAAATACTCCATCCAGTAACTTTTGCTGATTCCCTGTTGTTAGTTCTGAGACTGTGGGTTCCAAGGACAGGTCACTCTCTACACTCCCTCCTACATTCCCTCGTTCCTCCTCACAACTGCCAGCTGTGGGAAGGGGATCAGGACTAGGTTCCCCAAGCAGCTGCAGCAGTGGGGAAGGGCAGATCCTGCTCTCTGATACTCATCCCTGTCTCTGCCTGTCAGCTTCATCACTGCTGGACCAAGGGCCCAGCACCCAGGACCCCACAGAGGCCCAGTTTTCCCCCAAAATCACATCGCCCCTGCCGCGAGCCAGCCGCAACAGCCTGGGTGTCAGGGGTTCCTGAAGGCTGGGATGGTGTCGGCACAATTGTGGGGTGAGGGGGACTAAGGAGAAGCAAACACTTGATCAGGGTGCAGACATCATCCTACTGAGGGTCTCAGCAGCCCTTTATTTATACATTACAAGCAAACCGAGAGTCCATAAGCATATGTATTCGAGCAGGAAGATAACAATCATTACATCTTCTTCTAGAACAGCCAGGGGTTTATTTGCCCATCAGCAGAGGTTGTAACATTCTTTATTCTGAAGCTACCATACCAATGTCACTGAAAGGGAACTGTTAAGGAAAAGGGAACTGTCAAGGAAAGGAAATCTTTCCCTGTTAAAGAGCCATAGACATGGAAATGTAAGTAAAAGACAAGTTTGTGGGCCTCCCCTGGTGGCGCAGCGGTTGAGCGCTGGGCTGTGAGGCTGCCCTCAGCCTCTGCAGAGTCGGTTCGATCCCTGGCCACCAGCGAGGGTCCCACAAAAAAAAAAAATAATAAATAATAAAAATAAAAAAAAGACAAGTTTGCTTCCTTCATAAGCATATCTAAACAAGGCCTGGCAGCCTGCTAGACTGGTTGCTCTCCTGGGCCATTCTCAAAGATCTGCATCCTTCCCCTTTTCCTGTGTCAAGAATTTGTATGCTGGGCCTCCCCGGTGGCGCAGCGGTTGAGCGCTGGGTTGCGAAGCTGACCGCAGCCTCTGCAGCGCCGGTTCGATCCCCGGCTGCTCCCCGGCCACCGAAGGAGGGTCCCACATGGCGCGCAGACTTCTCCTGCCGCCCGCTGCTCCCCTCAGCAGTGTACTTGGTCCTTCTGCCTGCTCTGCTCCCTGCTCTGGCTCTGGTGAATTCTCTCACCCTCCCGCGCTTCTGACTGTACCCAGTGCTTGTACAAATAAATAAATAAATAAATAAATAAAATAAAAAAAAATAAATAAATAAATAAAAAAAAAAATAATTTGTATGCTAACTAACCAATGTTATCAAGGAATTACGCAGTGCCTTTTGCCATCAAATTGGTTATTTAGTAATTGATCAAACAGCATTTGCAGTTTTACTTTTACATGTGTATTTTAACAATGGTAGAAACCAGCCATAAACAAATAAGAAGAATCTAGCAGGAGTCAGCTAAGGAGATTCCTGACTTTTCAGGAATCTGCCCCATGCCCGGACCCTTGTCAGACGACAGGAGTAGCATGGTTGCCAGCACAACCCCCCCATCCCATTCTGGTTCTGCAAACTTCCTGGGTTCCAATATCCCTGAACTTCTGGGAGGAAAGTCCTGACTGAGAAGAGACAATCGGGTTTGTTCCCCCAAACCAAATCCTTCTCTTCCCAGCTTCTCCAATTCACTTTCACTCAGACAAGGAGCTTGGCAGAAAGGGCAAAGTGCTTCTTTCTGTTGACATGCTGATTTTCATTAACACATTTCATATCACATTGCTTCCTGACATCTGACATTATTTAACCTAAAAACCTGATTATGATCCTGCCAGTGTAGGATCACGTTATTAACCCGGTGTATTTTCTTCTTTGGAGGTAGGAGGGTAATACAGAATGTCTCTACTGGGGGTGTGGGTTTGAGAAGAGTCAAATGTGATTGTCTCAGTGGAATCCTTCGTACACCACCCCATTACCTAACATTTTACTTTACTACAAAGAAACAGCTCAGGTACTAATTGTTCCTGAGGTTCATTAGAGAAAGAGTTTCACACTCCCTTACTGAGTTCTGTCTCTCTCTCTTGCTGCAACTTTTTTAAGCAAGACCCTCAAGCTTCTCTTTCTCAGTGCCTAGTCCAATAATACTTTCTGCTATGCTGGAATGTTCTATATTTGGGCCACCATATAGCCACCTCCACATGAAGCTATTTAGCAATTGCTAGATGGCTAGAAGAGCTAATGAACTGATATTTAGATTTTATTTAAATTTAAGTGGTCATATATGATGATGCCCAACATATTTTGAAGCAACCTACATGTCATGTAGTTGCTAAAATCCAACCCATTTCTACCTCCAGAGAGAAGCCTTCAAGACCTGTGCAGGGATAGGGCTCAGGTTGGGTGTGTTCCTATTACTGTGGACAATTTTGGCTGCTTCAGCTGTTATTCTGGGTGTGACATTGGAGCTATTCAGGAAGAGCCATGGCCTCAGCCACAGCCACCAAGAAGATGAGGGAGGAAGCCACATGCTCCATTTGCTTGGAGCTGATGACTGAGCCCATGAGCATCGACTGTGGGCACAGCTTCTGCCGCCAGTGCATAGAGGACATCCTTGAGAACCTACAAGTGATGTCATCCCTGAGGGACCCCCAATGTCCCCTGTGCCGGGCACCATTTCAAAGGCAGAGTCTCCGATCCAACAAGCAACTAGAAAACCTCATTCAGACTGTCAAGGAGATAGACCGTGAGAAGCTGTGTGAGGAACACGGGGAGCAGCTCCGCCTGTTCTGTGAGGACGATGGGCAGCTCATCTGCTGGCTCTGTGAGCGCTCCCCCGAGCACAGAGGACACAGGACAGCTCTTATGAAAGACGTATGTCCAGGCTACAAGGTGAGTGAGTGGCCAGAGTCTTTAGCAAGGACTTGCCTCTCAGGTTGAACCTTTTCATTGAATCAGTTGTAGTGAAAACCATTATTCTGACCCTAAAATAAAGATGTAATCATGTCATTTTTCTGAAAAATATTTTAGTACATATCCACATTGAATCAGATAGTACTGTCCATCCTGACCTTCAAGGTTGGTCAAAACCCTTTCCTGTAAGAATTTCCTGTAATGAACTTCTCCTGGACAATAGATTTTGCTCTCTGCCACACGGGCCTCATTCATGGCCTCACCTCAAATATTTAATTGGAGACACCACAACATGCAAGAGCAGGAGTAAGCATCTGAACCCCCAGAGATCAGAACTACCACCTCTCAGATATCCTACAGTCCACAAGGAGTAAGTAAAGGAACACAGGATGCCTGACATCCCTTGGTGTGGGTGGTGAGGAGGGCACCAAAGGGTGGGAATGGGTGTTGGGAGAGACTTCCCAGAAGTGAGTCCTGACGGAAATACAAATAACCATGTGTGGAGAACAGACAGGATTCCATTCAGAGGGACCACCTTGTCGGAGTTGTGTGATGGGAAAGGCAGGTGAGGGCATGGGAAAGGAAATCAATGAAAAAAACTTATTATCACTTGAAGTCTACTCCTGGTCCACAGTTGGGATTTTATGTGTGGAGTAAAATCGATGTTAGTCCTCTAAAAAGAGGGGATGGAAACAGGTTTTAGCAAAAATTGAGATGGGAAGTCAAAGGATTTAAAAATAATTGGTGTGATGGATGAAGCTTTGAGAGAGGTTTCCTAAGTTTCTCACTCAAAAGCTTGTAAGTAAGGCTCCCTTTGCCGTGGAGGAAAGAGGAAGGGGATTCCTTCATTCTCTGCCCTATTGACATTTGTAGAAAACACCCCTAGTGTGAGGGGCTCTGATCTTTTTCAAGATTCTTTTGGCTACTCTGTGCCCCTCATATTTCCAGATGAATTTTGGAATTAGCTTGCCAATTTGTGCAAAACCACGTCAAATAAAAATCAGAGCAACTGAAAGTATGATAATGAGTGCCTTGAATCTGTACAACGTTTGAAAGGAGTATTGCCAACTTCATAACATTAAGTAATCCAAATTGTGAACATGGAATGTCTTTCCAATTATTTCGGTCAATTTAATTTTTACCAATGATGTTTTGTAGGCTTTAGTGTATACTTCTTGTTGTGCTTTTGTTAATTTTAGTATTTTAGGGTTTTTCTGAAAGTATTATAAATGATAGCTTCCTAATTTTTTTTCAAGTTATTTATTACTAGGATATAGGTAGACGATTGGATTTTGTACATTGACCTTATATCCTGCAATCCACTGAACTCAATAATTAATTGTAAAACTCTTTCTATGTTGATACCTCAAGATTTTCGATATACGGAATGATTTTATCTGAAAATAGAGTTGTACTTTCTTTCAAATTTTGATGGTCTTTATTTATTTTTACTTAATTTTGGTAATTTGAATCTTCAGTACATTGTTGGCTAGAGATGGTTAAGAGCACACATCGTTCTCTGACTACTGATCTTGGGGTGTAATTACAATAGGTGTAATGACACATTCTTAGATCATAGGGCCTACTGAGTCCTTGCTCTTGTAGTACGAGCTTAGTGTGAAACACATAGACAATTCTCAACTTCAGTTGTACTGGACTCTAACCACCCCCCACCCCAGAGTAGTTTCATTTCTGATATCAATCAAGACAGAGTTAACTTCCTTGTCCTGGCCTCAGGAAGTGGCAGCCATTAGACAGAAAGAGCAAACCAGGCCAGGGTTTGCTGCGGGGAGGGCTGTGATTCCTGTGTGGGGTAGTGAGGGGTAGTGGTGATGGTGGCAGTGAGGGGATCCCCCTTGGGCTCTGAAAATGGTCAGGACTTTGTTTCTTAGCTCACTTTCTCTGACTGCCTTTTCTTTGCCTTTCACCAGAATTCATCCCATCTCTCAGAGGATCCAGGATTTGAGGTGAGTGACAGGGAAAGATAACTCCCTAGTGGTCAGAGGAGGGGAGCACAACCCTATTCTGTTGTGCTTCTATTGTGTTTCTTTTGGGGAAATGACCTTTCAAGAATACAAGTCTCCAAAAGAAATTGCCAGTGAATTGAGGGCTCATTCTAATAATTAGAGGGAATTACCTATCCACTAACTCTAGCTGAATGCTGGTGTTAGTTCTCCAGCACTGTCAATTAAAAGGAAAGCTCCCTCTAATCTTCTTCCTGCCTCATCTTTTCTCCTCACAAACTCTAAGCAGTGGGAATCCAGGTTCCCTGAGCAGTTACAGCAGCAGGAGAAGGATAGACTTCTTTGCTCCTAGTCACTCCTGCGGTTGCTGTCTCTCAGGTCCTCGCTGGTGGACACTAGGGGCTCCAGGATCCACCATCGCAAACTTCCCACCTCCTGCACATGCTAGGTCCTGCAAACTCCCTTGGTTCTAGTCACCCTGACTCCTCCTAGGAGACAGTTCGTGGCCCAGAGAAGAGAAAGACCCCTTCCTGGGTCTCCAAACTCTCTTCCCACTGACCCTGCCAAGCTCTTGCCAAGTCTCTTTCCCTCGGGCCAGGGAAGATGACAGAAAGAGCAAGGTTTCTTCTGGTGGCCCTGCTGACTTTATCACCATCCTGCTGGTATTTCCACTGAGAAATTCCACACTATATATTTTTTCCTTTGTGTTTGGGAATCTATCAAGAGAATCTGGGGTATAGGTTGGAGTTGAGTCAAATGTGATCGTCTCTATGGAATCCTTCATGACTGCCCACTTAAATACCCAAGTGTTAGGACCACTTATAAAGAAATGTTGGGTTGTCAAAAAAGTCATGATGCATTTTGCATAGAAAACAGAAAAATAGGGCCTCCCCGGTGGCGCAGTGGTTGAGCACTGAGTTGCGAAGCTGCCCGCAGCCTCTGCAGCACCGGTTCGATCCCTGGCTGTTCCCCGGCCACCGGAGGAGGGTCCCACATGGCGCGCAGACCTCTCCTGCCGCCCACTGCTCCCCTCAGCAGTGTCTTTCTGTCCTTCTGCCTCCTCTGCTCCCCGCTCTGGCTCTGGTGAATTCTCTCACCCTCCTGTGCTTCTGACTGTACCCAGTGCTTGTATAAATAAATAAATAAATCTTTAAAAACAAACAAACAAACAAACAAAAAAACCCAGAAAAATACTTGGCCCTCTCCACTGGCTCAGGGGGTTAAACCGCAACGCTATGAATCTATGCGCAGCCACCGCAGCACAAGTTCGACCCCCAACCAGGGACGTGACCCAGATAATGCAGCAGACCTCCCCTATCTGGCCTGCTGCCCCCCTCAGCAGTGTACTTTGGTCTGTCTGCCTGTTCTGTTCCCCACTCTGTCTCTGGTAAGTCCTCGCACTCCCTGCATTTCTGGCTTGTACCCCAGTTTTTGTATGCATAAATAAATAAATCTTTAAAAAAAAAGAAAACAAAAATACTTCATGACTTTTCCAACAATCCAATAATTCAGTGCTAATTATTCTTGGTGTTCATTAGAGTGGAAAAGAATTTGTTTCACACTCCGAAATTGAGTTCTCTTTCTCTTGCTGCAACTTTTATGAGAAAGCCTGTCTTGCATCTCCATTTCTGCTGGTGCTTGCTGGCTGCACAGAACATTCTGCAATGCTGGACTGTCCTATATCTAGTCCCATTGAGCCACAGCCATATGCAGATCATCTGCAATGTTCATGGAAACCGAAAAACTGAATTTTAAATTTTATTTAACTTCTATTAATTCAAATTGAAGTAGCCATTTTTATAGGGATCACCGTATCCTGCAACACCATTACATGTTATATCTCTTCTAAATATCAGTTCATTTCTTTTCCCCAGAGGGCCTTCTCTTGTGAGATGTATTTTCACTGAGAAAAATTCTGACTGCTTCTTTCTCCCTTTAGACCCAAAATTGGAGCTTTTCAGGAAGAGTCATATTCTTAGCGTCAGATATCAAAAAATTGAGGGAGGAAGCCACGTGCTCAATCTGCCAGCAGCTGATGAGGGACCCAGTGAGCATTAGGTGTGGGCACACCTTCTGCCGCCTGTGCATAGAGGACGACTTTCAAGACCAGCACCATATTGTCAGAGCACTGGGGTTCATCAGCTGTCCCCAGTGCTGTATTATGTTTTCAAGGGCAACCATGCATCACAACGAGCATGTTGAAAGACTCCTTGAATACATCACCACATTGTGTGAGGAACACGGAGACCCGCTCCACCTGTTCTGTGAGGATGACGGGCACCCCATTTGCTGGCGCTGTACACAGTCCCCACAGCACAGAGAGCACAACACGGCTCTTGTTGAAGATGTATACCCAGGTTACAAGGTGAGTGAGCTGGCCAGAGGACTTCAGCAAGTACCCGCTCTCATGTAGCTTCCCAACACCTCAGATTATTTAGCCTTTTTTTTTGTAAAGTTTTATTTATATGTACAACAACTGGGGTACAATCCAGAGGTGGGGGGGTGCGGTGAGAGGATTCACCAGAGACAGAGTGGATAACAGAACAGGTAGACTTACTGAAATACACTTCTGAGGGGAGCAGTGGGTGAGTCAGGGGAGGTCTGCTGTGCCATGTGGGTCTTTCCCTGGTTGTGGATCGAACTCATGATGCAGTGACTGTGGATAGCTTTACAGGTTGTGTCTTATCCCCTTGCACCACCAGGGAGGCCGTCAGATTATTTAGTTTTAAACCTGAAATTATGGGCCTCCCTGGTGGCCTTGGGGTTAAGTCTCAGTGCTATCACTGTCATGACCTAAATTCGATCCCCAGCCAGTGAGCTAACCTACATAAGGCACAGCAGACCACTCCTGTCTTTCCCACACTCCCCTTAGCAGTGTAGTTCAGTCAATCCACCAGTTCTGCTCCCCACTCTGTCTATGGTGAATCCTCTCAACCTTACACCTCTGGCCAATACCCCAGTTCTTCTACTCAAAAATAAATTAAAAAAAAAAAATGTCAGACCTCTTTGCTCTGTAACATTTCTAATAACATCTGCTGAGCTTTCCTAACTCATCATAAAATGTGCAAAACTTCATGGGTGACAATCCATTTATCATTGGTTTTGTGTGGTTCATACAATATACTACAATATCTTATTCTACATTGCTATTATCTTGTTCTATATGTAACATTTCCAGGGCAAGACTGAAGTGAGAATGTAGCTCAGGCCCTGGGTCAGCAGATGAGCTTGGAATCACAGCTTAGTCACCTACCAAGCAAGAGGGTCTCTTCCTTGGGTTACTTAACACCTTCTTAAGCCTCAGGCTCTACAGCACATAAAAATGTTAAAATATCTGGACCTCCCTGGTGGCGCAGCGGTTAAGCGCTGGGTTGCGAAGCTGCCCGCGGCCTCTGCAGTGCCGGTTCGATCTCCGCTGCTCCCCCGCCACCAGAGGAGGGTCCCACATGGCGCGCAGACCTCTCCTGCCGCCCGCTGCTCCCCTCAGCAGTGTACTTCGCTCCTTCTGCCTGCTCTGCTCCCCGCTCTGGCTCTGGTGAATTATCTCACCCTCCCACACTTCTGACTATACCCAGTGCTTGTATAAACAAACAAACAAACAAACAAACAAATAAACATGCCTCTAAAAAAAAAATGTTAAAATATCTCAAGTGCGCAGGAGTACTAAGAGGGTCAAATATGCTACCTTCATAGACAGCCTGCAGCATGCTTCCTCTCAAAGTATAAGGTATAAGGACTTAATAAATATTCAGTGTATTCTGATAGTCTTGCAAGGGGGGATTCCACACAGGTATCAAATAATTGCTAAATTGAATAACTGGTATCCACTCAATTTTTCCATCAGGAAGAGCTCCAGGAAGTTTTGACAAAACTGACGGCACTACAAGGCCAATGTAGGAGCTGGGCGTTAATCACAAGAGAACAAATAGAAGAATGGGAGGTAAGAATTCAAGATGACCTCAAAATATTTCCATCCTACAGCTTAAACATAGGGATAATGGGCAAAGTGCAATAATGGCTTACTCTCACTAAATAAGACAAGTAGATGAAATGCAGATAAGAAACATGATTGGTTTTTTATGCCACTGGTTGTCTTCAGCTGTAGGACTGTATCTCCAATTCCCTCAACCTTCCAATAAGAATTGACTAGAGGGCCTCCTTGGTGGCACAAGGGGTTAAGATGCAACCTAAGAAGCTACCCACAACTGCTGCAGCAAGAGTTTGATCCCCCAGCCTGGGAGCTACCCACATGGCGCAGCAGACCTCTCCTGTCTCGCCCGCTGCTCCCCTCAGCAGTGTATTTCAGTCAATCCGCCTGTTTTGTTCCCTACTCTGTCTCTGATGAATCCTCTCACCTCCCACACCTCTAGCCTATACCCCAGTTCTTGTATACATAAATAAATAAATCTTAAAAAAAAAAAAGAGTTGACTAGGATCCCACTACTTCAGTCAGGAGCAACAGAAGTGGTGTGCCTCCTTACCTAGAAACCACCCTTGGCTAGGTTTCAAATATTAAACCACTAAAAGCTTCTCCTGCTTTGAAGACCTTACGCTGCCATGCTAGCACATTTCCCACAGTACAGGCTCTGCACTCAGCCCTCCAGGTCAGCAACCACCTATGTGAGCATGAAACCAGGGTTACTCCAGCTGACATTATGTTACTCAACTCATGAGAAGCTTCAAGAACATACACATTTGCACACTTGGGTCTCTAACACTGTCTCCATGGTTGACCAGCCTCCCCAGGATCAGAGACACATTCCTTCATGGATATATTAAAGTAATCCATCAGTCTGCATCCAAGTTCTGCAGGTCTGCAAACTATTCCAACCTCATCCTGATCCTTAGCATGTGGATGTCAAAATTGAATTCTCAGAGGACCCTCTTTGTACCCTCTGGGTAACTGAGAGGGCTTTGTTTGTAACTACCATGTAGGGATGCCCAGCAATACAAGAGTTAGTAAGCTGTCCCACACACAAGTTCCACTTCATCTTAAATCAGTCACCCTTCTGTCACAACATCACTGCAGGAATTGAGAAAGCACCAATAGAAATTTCAACTCTATATTTTGATCCCAAAATCAAAGCTGGCACTCACAGGATCAAGCCTTTGATATTTTTTTTTTTCAGTTTTATCCATAAAGATAATTAAGTGGCCCCGTGGTTGGTAAATGAATGATTCTGGTAACTCTGATCAAAGCCTGTCACCCAAACCTCCCCCCTGATGAGAATCACATACTCACCTACCAGTCTGAGTGCCCTAAAGTCCAGACTTGGTTATGTTCCTTTCTAATGTTTGCTTCACAAAATTACCTCAGGGACAGGGAGAGCTCATGCATCCAAATAAAATCTCCTTGTTATCTTTACAATGTGAAAGTGTTGACCTTGGACATTGTCCGTGATCCAAATATCTAGCCCTCCCTCCCCTCCTTTCTCACTTCATCTTGACTGAAAGGACACTCACCAGATGATTATGGAGAATTGTGACAGCTTCTCCCACATCTAAGAGGTTGCCCCCAAAGTTGACTTGGTAGCAGGCAAGTGGGATATACTTGCGGCTCCAATGACTCATGGGAAAATAATGTTACAGTAGAGGAGCAAACCTTTTGTGTGTGTCTGTGTTAAAATACCCGTAACAGGGGCCTCCCTGGTGGCACAAGGGATTAAGTCTCAGCACTATGAAGCTTCCGCAGTCTCTGCAGCATGAGTTCGATCTCCAGCAAGGGAGCTGACCCACTGGCTCAGCAGACCTCTCCTGTCTCTCCCGCTGCTCCCTTCAGCAGTGTGTTTCGGTAGATGTGCCTGTTCTGCTCCCCACTCTGTCTCTGGTGAATCCTCTTACTCCCCACACCTTGGGCCTGTACCCCAGTTCTTGTATGTATAAATAAATAAATCTTTAAAAATATGCATAACATAAATTTTACCATTTTAAGTATACAGTTAGTTCAGTGGCACTGAAAACATTAACATTGTGGGGCCTCCCCGGTGGCGTAGCGGTTGAGCGCTGGGTTGCGAAGCTGCCCACAGCCTCTGCAGCGCCAGTTCGATCCCCGGCAGCTCCCCGGCCACCAGAGGAGGGTCCCACATGGCGTGCAGACCTCTTCTGCCGCCCGCTGCTCCCCTTAGCAGTGTACTTCCATCCTTCTGCCTGCTCTGCTCCCCGCTCTGGCTCTGGTGAAATCTCTCACCCTCCCGCGCTTCTGACTGTACCCAGTGCTTGTATAAATAAATAAATAAATAAATCTAAAAAAAAAAAACCAACAAAACCAAAACATTAACATTGTGTTACAACAGTTACAACACTCCAACTGCAGAACTTCTTGATCATTCCAATCTGTAACTCTAACCCATTAAGAAAATTCTCTGTTGCTTCCTCCTCTCTACTCCTATTTTGGGATAGTTTTATTATGATTTGAGGTTGACATTCATACAGGCACCTTTTGTAAGAAAAATATATGAATTTGTTCCATTATTACCATCTGGAGGTAAAACAATGAAACACAAGGGAAAGACACACAAACATGAAGACAGATAGAACAGTGGTCTCTTGGCTTTAAGCCAGACCAAAACGATACCACTTAGTGGCGTGGGCCATGCTACCCATGCTGTCTGACATGGAACATAGAAAGGAACATAACCAAGTCTGGACTTTAGGGCATTCAGACTGGTAGGTGAGTATGTGATTCTCATCAGGGGGGAGGTTTGGGTTCAGACTGGTAGGTGAGTATGTGATTCTCATCAGGGGGGAGGTTTGGGTGACAGGCTTTGATCAGAGTTACCAGAATCATTCATTTACCAACCACGGGGCCACTTAATTATCTTTATGGATAAAACTGAAAAAAAAAAATATCAAAGGTCCGGGCATGGGGGAGATTCCTGAAAAGTCGGGAAACTCCGTAGCTGGCTCCTGCTACTTCCTTGCATTTGTTTGTGGCAGTTATTGAAACCATGGAAATTTTCTATAAGCTTCAGAATAACACAATGAGTTTTGGCATTAATGCCAGTTTTGGTAATGCACACTTCAGTAGTTTGAGAAATGTACCTTCCAACATGATTGATCATGAAACAATTCCCAGTAATTCTCCACATCCTCCAATTTGTAATTCAGTTACCATGAGTAACACTGAG
The DNA here is from genome assembly GCF_014898055.3 of Talpa occidentalis. Taxonomy (NCBI): domain Eukaryota; kingdom Metazoa; phylum Chordata; class Mammalia; order Eulipotyphla; family Talpidae; genus Talpa; species Talpa occidentalis. The sequence goes on from NW_023602073.1 coordinate 15,441,615, forward strand.
TTCTTTAACAAGCCATGCTTGATAGAGCTGTTGGTACCAAGTCAGGTAAAAGTCCCCACAAAGAAGGACCTGAGGCACTCGGGGAGGTGAAATGGTCCGAGAAAAACATGCCACATACTGTTCCCATGGTACCGGGACCCTTTGGTTCTATATAGAAAATAGGAAGCCGCCCTACATCTTACAATGCCTGCTCAGCCTTGTTTTAGTTACCTAGCTTGACTGCGTAAATCACACCGTGTAGGGCCTCCCCGGTGGCGCAGTGGTTGAGCACTGGGCTGTGAAGCTGCCCACAGCCTCTGCAGCGCCAGTTTGATCCCCGGCTGCTCCCCGGCCACCGGAGGAGGGTCCCACATGGCGCGCAGACCTCTCCTGCCGCCTGCTGCTCCCCTCAGCAGTGTGCTTCGGTCCTTCTGCCTGCTCTGCTCCCCGCTCTGGCTCTGGTGAATTCTCTCACCCTCCCGCGCTTCTGACTGTACCCAGTGCTTGTATAAATAAATAAATAAATCTTTTAAAATAAATAAATAAATAAATCACACCGTGTATACCGTGTATAGCACCTGTTTCTACTTTCTGAATAACATACATCACCTAGGGAAATAATGTAACCAAGTTAATGTAACCAAGCAACCAAGTTAATCATAGATTCGGAAAATTAAGAATGGCCCGTGCACTGATTGATGATCAAAAATAAATTCTGAAACAAGGTAAAAGTAAAATCACATGATTGCATGATGTAATGATCAAATAACAATTTCTGATGCATAAATGAAGCCCCGAGGAGGCTATCAGCAGGAGATGTCTGCACCCTGATCAAGTGTCAGTGTCTCCTCATTCCCTCACTACCTCATTCCCTCCGTTCCACCGAACCGACGCTGTCTCGTCCTTCAGGGACCCAGCCCTGGTCGGAGCTGGACTCCGGCAACTTAGGGCTAGAACCCAGGTGTTTCCTGGCATACAACCAAGGACCAGGCCTGGATCACCTCCGCAACTGTCCTTTTTTAATGTCCATATTTCTTATAACTCTAACCCAAATTTACACAAGACTGGTTCTCTGACATGCCAGGATCTCTGTTAGTGTGGTCCTTTAACCCACAAGCCTTATGAGACCAATAAGAAAATCAGGTGCAAGCACAATGTAACAAGTTTACTTGCCAAAGAGTTATCTGATGTCAGGAACCCAGGACTATTTCTTTTCTCAAAATAAAAATAGCTCCAAGGGTGGTGTCAGGAGCACCAGAGTGGGGCAGGGAGTCCAATCGTGCAGCCTCTGGACACAAAGGTCTAGGTGGCTACTTTGAATTTGCTCCTGGCTGGGCCTACAGAGTCTTGGGCAGGCAATCCTACCTGCAGGGCTACTTTGTTACCTAACAAGGTACTCATTGTCCAACATGTGTAAAAAAACAATTACCTTGGTGCCAGGTTTTGAGAAAACAATTTTATTGCAAATCATTTGGCAAGGAAGCAGGAGAAAAAGATAAATCTGCCTTCCTAAATAAGAAAGGGAATGATATTTGGAAACCAGGGTTGAGAACAAAAGAGTGAAATTGTATTGGCTAAAAGGTAGGCTAAGGGCAAACAAGTGTGGATTTGGCTAAAATTCACTGGCTAGTTACAGGGCAGTTCATGCTCAAGCTCATGAGCTGCTGTAAGAACAGACACACTTACACTGCAGACTGTGGCCCTCTGCTGGGAGAAGTATGAAGTATGAAGAAGCTTTCCTTAAGATAATTGGAATTTTGAATTTCTGTTGGTGGGCCCTTTGCCTGTGGCAAGGACTGTGTTATACTGTCTCTTAGCTTAGTCCAGCCTGGGGCTCATGCAAGATTAGTCACTTGTGTGTATGCTGAGGTTGTATCATTTGCTGATAACTATCCAAGCTGCCCTTGGTCTGAATGCAAATCTCAGGGGGAAAAGATCAGATTAGTTGTCTTTTTTCTTTGTTCCCTACGTGCTTTCTATGTGCTCTATGGTCTGAGAGTAATTTAACCATTTAACCTTAGTTACACTTTCTGTCTATAAATTTTACAAGATACCTCATATAAAGTAGAATCATAAAATTTCAGTCCTTTCATTTCTGGCTGCTTCATACCTTGTCTTACCATAATGTCTTCAAATACACCCATATTGTAGCATGTTTCAGACTTTTCTTTCTTTCTACGAGGGTATAGTATTCCGCTGTACTTAACATACTACATTTTCTTTATCAATTCATCCATTGATGGACATTTGGTTTGTTCCTGCCACTTGAACTTACATTCATGATTCCAGGAGAAGACAGAACTTCAGAAACAAAAAATCCAGTGTGATTTTGAGAAGCTCCACATCTTCCTTCGTGAAAAAGAGAACTATTATCTTCAGGAATTAGAGAAAGAAAAAAACCAGACCCTGAACACACTGCGGGACAGTGAAGCCAGTCTGGCAAAGCAAAATGATGAAATTGATAGTCACATCCTGGAACTAGAGAAGAAATGTCAGGGCTCAGCCCAGAAGTTGCTTCAGGTGAGACTGTGTACTTGGTGGAAAGAGAGAAGGTGGCTGTTCCTGAGTTATTAAGAGGAGAATGGTGAGGAAACCTGCATGTGTTACTCAAAAGTGGCACAGTCGTGTGAGGAAGTTAAAGTCCTGCTTCTTTTGGACGCTCTTCTCTAGCTACTGGAGGAGTGTGATCTCCTCCAGGTTTAAGGTGAATCAGAAAACATATATCCCCTCTGGCTCTATATGATGGACCATAGACCTAATAAAACCAGAAGATAGCTGTTACCAACAATTCTTACCTCTGTTCATGTGCACAGATCCCTGACTGTCACATTTTCTGCTGGAAGGTTCTTCCAGATGACTGGTGGGTGATAAAGCAGGCAGCCAAAATGAATAACTCTTGCCTGATTTGCTTTTAGAGCCTTGCTCTAAGAGCTCTTCCTGGGCCTTCTCAGCTGCATGAAGCATGCAACCCATTAAGATAAATGTCTGAAGGTGCTTCTTCTCGTTCCCACTATAGACTGAACGTCACTCTGTGAGGTTGAGAATGCAGCATAAGTGATCCACTGTCAAGTTACACCTGCTGTCAGGGGTTACTGACATCTTAGTGGCCTATTTTACCACCTTAATGGCCTCTTTCAGGGGCTCTGCCTGCATCCCCTACTAAGGAATCCACAGAGCTGAATGGAATGTCCCACTACTCTGTGATAAATGGTCTCTAACATGGGATCACTCTGAAGGAAATTAGATAAGTGAAAGCAAGGCTTGCCAGAGGAAGGATGGCTGTGCTACTTCCCTCTCCTGAAGCAGCCACAGGCACTGCAGCACCCCACATGCCCCAGCAAGAAGAGAACAGACTCATAAGTTCATAAATGTGCTGCCATGGTGAACATCCTGGGATGGGAATCATTCTGCTTGGGTTTCTAGCAGTCTCTAAGGCTGGTACTTTGGAAGGAGAGTTTATAGACACTAGCCATATTGCCATGTCCCATGAAATAGTGATATGCCCTTTTGTCTTTGTTTCTCTGTAGGACGTAAAAGACACCTTGAGCAGGTAAGTGTGGTATAGATGCAGGAGGGAAGTGTTATGAATTCATAGAGCTGAATGGAATGTTCCGCTGAACATAATCTCTGTCCTCTGCTGACTGTAGGAGTTCAGCTGTGAAGTTGGAAGTCCCAGAGGCCATCTCTTTGGAGCTTTACACTGAGTGTGACTTTTCTAAGGTTTGCTCTGATATGAAGAAAACATTCCTGGCTCCTGATCGGGATGGCAGTGTTGTGAAGCACAGCGCCCATCAGGGCCCGAAGGGGGTGGGTTTAGGGCCTGAAATGAATGGCTGTTCTTCTCCCCAGAACCAGCTCAGACTTCCTCCCCACTTCAGGATTAGGAGGCTCTACTGGCCTCCACGGGAGCAAAGCCACTCCGGAAGCCCCAGCACCACAGCCAGCAGCACACACCCCAGCACCGCCTTCAGTCCTTGCCAGGAAGCCTCTCAGGAGGAGACCCAGTGAAGGCTCCCCTGCAGGCTGCTCTGGCAGGGTTGCCACAGCTCTGAGCCTGGAGAAAACAGCTCCAGATCCCTCGGTAGGGGGCAGTGTTTCCACCCTGAGAGACTAGTGACTGTTCCTGGCCTGCAAGGAGACTTGACATGACTATGCAGCAGAGTTCACAGACTCGTAGGGGAAGCTGCATCTGATGGGGCACGGTGATGCTAAGGGCTAAGGACACTGCTCTGGTGGAGACTTTGCTGCGAGGCCTGGGAGCTCCTCAGGACGGTGAGGAGAGGCTGCATTCTGGAGCACCTGCCCCCAGACAGCACCCAGGATCCACAGTCTGGGCAGGCCACAGGACCTGCATCTCAAAATGGCCTCCTTAAAAAAACTCAGACACCATTGTGATCTTCATGACAGTTCCCATCCAGGCTTTTGTCAGCTTGGACATCAGTCAGCTGGAGAATGAATGCACCTAATGAAACAGAATCATAGATATCTGGCGCGAGCCATGCTACTCATGTCTTCTGACAAAGGTCCGGGCATGGGGCAGATTCCTAAAAAGTCAGGACTCTTGATAGCTGACTCCTGCTAGAGTCTTCTCATTTGTTTATGGCTTTTCTGTATGTGGCAATTGTTACCCATTTAAAAGTAAAACTGCAAATGCTGTATGACCAATTACTGAATAACTAATTTGACAACAATGGCACTGCATGATGCAAACAGTACATTCTTAAACAATTAATAAGCTTCTGCCTGAAGGCAGTGATTCAGAATTGGTTTTATTGTAACAAGTGATATGTCACACCTAAAATCTTCTGGAAACTAAAGGCTGTAAACATTCCCGGCCAAGTCTTTGATACAGATTTGTGGTCTTTTAAGGCAGAGGCCATCTGGAGAGGAGTTTTGAAGTTAGAGATAGCAGTTAGTTAACAAGATAATTAAGGAAGTAATAGGTAAAAATATTGCCTTGAGAAAGTAAAAGGAGTTTCCCTCTTTCTTTTGAAGCTTGGAGTCAGAAAAAATGTCAGTGCAACTTATGCGGCACTGGGATTCTTTGGGTTTTTTGATTCTTTACTACTTTTATTAAATTAGAATAGATTAGTTATAGGAATGAAAAGTTTTTGATTTTAGCAGTAATTGGATTTGATTACCAATACATAAGGTAATTATGTTTTTTAATATTTAAGATTTGGGAATTTTATAAATTTTGATTAATTAGTAATTTAGCAGTTATAAAGGAGTTAAGTTTTAGTCATATACGTTTTTTGTTGTTTTGCTGTTTTTAGCATTAACAGAATGATTACTGGGCAGTAGAAAATAAATGATCATTAGGGGACATTTTGTGTGGTAATTGTATTTACCCTTAGAACAAAGTGAAATGGCTGTAATCACCTCAGCAAGGGGTCACAGGACCCAAGGCTGGTTTTGAAAAAATGCCAGGGTTGTTAGTCTTTTTTTTACTTGAAATTTTTTTTACTTGAAAGCACACGCTTATGTACTCCCGCGCCTTGCTCGAGATGTATAAAGAGCTGCCGAGACCCTCGGCAGGAGATACTTGCACCCTGATCAAGTGTCTGTGTCTCCTCATTCCCTTTCGCCCTCAGCCACTCAGATTTGTCTACCCTGTCTGTCCTTGCAGGAACCCCTGACACGACATTTTGTCAGAGCTGCTTCCGGCAAGATTTTATTATAGACATTTTCCTTCAAGGTCTGAGACTTTTTTTCCAATGTGCTCAGTCATCAATGGACATTGAACTTAGCAATGAGTTACTTGCATTATTCATAGGATCACGTGGTCTCTTTTCTCGAATCTGATAATATGACATTTATGTTGATTACTCTGTAGTAGTAAACTATTATATATTATATATTATTTGATACCCAAATATCAAGGTGTCTTGAAAATCATAATCATACTGCAATTCTGTTGCCACTTAAGGGTCGGTTGCATGGAGTATTTAACAAATAATCCATTACCCAAACAGGAATCCTGATGTTAGAAAATAAAGAAAATTGGGCCTCCCTGGTGGTACAGGGGTTAAGACTCAATCTCTGAACCTCGTCAGCCTCTGCAGCATGAGTTTGATCCCCGGCCAGGGAGCCACCCACATGGTGCGGCAAACCTCTCTTGACTCGCCCACTTCTCCCCTCAGCAGTGTATTTCAGTCAGTCTGCCTGTTCTGCTCCCCACTCTGTCTCTGGTGAATCCTCTCACCCCCCACAACTCTGGCCTCTACTCCAGTTCTTTTATTTATAAATAAATAAATCTTCTTTGCGAATAATTTTATTTTATAAAATTCTTACATCATTTTTCATTTTTGCATAATGTATGCATTTTCATTTTGGTTATATTCCCCATACAATTCCCACCCCCTTTTTCTGACCTTAATTCCTCTTCTCCTCCCCTCAGCCCCCACTGTAGTGTGTCTCTGGTCTATAGTTGCTTGTTGATTTTGGTTTTTACTTTATTGCAATTAGTCTTTTTCCTGGTCCCTTATTTAGGTTTTCTAAATTCCTGCTATGACTGAGACCATCCGTTATTATTTTTTTTCTTTCTGGTTTATTTCGTTGAGCATAATCGTTCCAACTCCATCCATGTTGCTGCAAATTGTATGAGTTTATCTTTTTTGATTGCTGAGTAATATTCCATTGTGTATATATACCACATATTCTTGGTCCAGAGTGCAAATTGGTCCAACCACTGTGGAAAGCTGTGTGGAGATTTCTTGACCTACTAAAGATAGAGCTTCCATATGATCCAGCAACTCCAATCCTAGTATTTACCCAAAGGACACAGAAACAGTAATTCAAAAGGCACCTGCACCCCTATGTTTATAGCAGCACTATTTACAATAGCTAAGCTATGGAAACTACCCCAATGCTCATAAATAAATAAATCTTTTTAAAAAAAACAGAAAATTTAGCTGCCATCTATACCCTGATAGCATTGTGACCTTGGCTGGAGTAAGAATGAAGACACTTGTTAGGTAGTTGTGGAGAGACTGCCCACACATTAGACCTCCTCACATATAAAGTGAGACATACTTTCTTGTTTTTTTGCTTTTTTTTTTTAAAGAGGCATGTATTTTTACTTATTTATTTATTTGTTTGTTTTTTTTTTTTTTTTCCTTTGTTTGTTTATACATGCACTGGGTACAGTCAGAAGCGCGGGAGGGTGAGAGAATTCACCAGAGCCAGAGCGGGGAGCAGAGCAGGCAGAAGGACCGAAGCACACTGCTGAGGGGAGCAGCGGGCGGCAGGAGAGGTCTGTGCGCCATGTGGGACCCTCCTCCGGTGGCCGGGGAGCAGCCGGGGATCGAACCGGTGCTGCAGAGGCTGTGGGCAGCTTCGCAACCCAGCTTTCAACCGCTGCGCCACCGGGGAGGCCCGAGACATACTTTCTTGTTAATGGCACCTCTGCAGGCACCTTCCTTCCCGTTACTCTAACCAGCTCTCTGATGATAACATTGTGTGTTAGCTCCTCACCTTGGCTCCTGGATCTTTGTCTGATTGATATTGAAAACATCCAAGTTTATGTATCTTCATATTATGATTTAGAAGCATTTTATTTTCTGATAATTTTATCAATCTCTTTATTACTGGTTTCTAACCTCTCTTTTTAGGTCAGAGATCATGGTCATGTGAATTAGATTTATTGAAATTTGTTCAGACTTACTTTCTGGCTAGTCTTCGATGGCAAGTATTCCAAATGTGACTAGAAATGTGTGTGTTATCCACTTATTAATTGCTGGGCCTATATATGTCTATTAGCTTTAGATTGTTGCCTTGTTGGAATCTTCCATATCTTCAATATTTTTTGTCTGTTGATCCATATATTAAAGAGAGAAAATGTTAAAACGTCTCTTAATTGTAGATTTTATTGCTCCTTAGAATTTTGTAATTTTTACTTTATTTTCAGACTATGTTACTAAAACAAACATGTTTCGAATTGTGATTTTTTTTCTGGTGAGTTGTATTTTTTTAAGGATTTATTTTCATTTATGCATACAAAAAACTAGGGCGTAGGCCAGAGGTGGGAGGGGGGTGAGAGGATTCACCAGAGACAGAGTGGGGAGCACAGCAGGCCGATCCACTGAATTACACTGCTGAGGGGAGCAGCAGGCAAGACATGAGAGGTCTGCTGCGCCATGTGGGCAGCTCCCCGGCCAGGTATCAAACTCTTGCTGCAGTGGCTGTGGATAGCTTCACAGTGCTGAGACTTAATCCCTTGTGCCACCAGAGGGGCCCAGGGAGCATCTTTAAACAGTAGGTCACAGTAATCATTGACAGGATTTTACGGAATTCTGGTGGTGATTGCTCCCCATAAAGGGTGCACTCAGAGTGCCAGTTTTTTTTTTTTTTTTTTTTTTTAAAAACTCCCGGGCCTCCCCGGTGGCGCAGCGGTTGAGCGCTGGGTTGCGAAGCTGCCCGCGGCCTCTGCGGCACCGGTTCGATCCCCGGCTGCTCCCCGGCCACTGGAGGAGGGTCCCACATGGTGCGCAGGCCTCTCCTGCCACGCCTGCTGCTCCCCTCAGCAGTATATTTCGTCCATCTGCCAGTTCTGTTCCCTGCTCTGGCTCTGGTGAATTCTCTCACCCTCCCGCGCTTCTGACTGTACCCAGTGCATGTATAAACAAAAACAAAACAAAACAAACAAATAAATAAAACATGCCTCTCTAAAAAAAAAAAAAAAAAAAAACCCTCCCGTAAGCCACTCACCAGTCTGGGAATCTGATTTCCTGCAACCCACACTCCCAGGGGAAACCTCCCCTCCATCTGGAGGAGATGCACACCCTGGAGGGCTCCCTCTGGTCTCCCCTGAGCTGTTGCAGCACATTACACACATCACCTGAAGCACTAGGCTCACCCCACATTGGGGACATATCTCTGAAGGCTCTTCTGCCTCCCCACTCCCTCTCAGCCCTGAGCGCTGCATGATCCCCTCCATCACACAGTGGTGCCAGGGGGGCAGTGGTTACAGGACAGACCCTGTCATGAGCTTGTCTTTGTCTGGCTGCTGCTGTGGGGGTGGGGGTGGTTGATCCCCTGTGGCATTCCCTTGTCTCTTTTCCTGGACCTTTGACAAGACAACTCGGCTTGAACTGTGCCCGTGTAGTCTCATCCACGATGTGATGGTGGAGACAGATGCCAGGAGTCATCATGGGAACAGGGACCTCTGTCTGTGTTCAAGATGGGCCTCTCCCTTCCCCATGAGGGGCCTGCCCACGAGCTGTGCCAGGTCATGATGAGATTTTAGTTTGTTCCCTCTGTTGTTGCTCTGAAAGAAGGGTGCTGTTCCTACCAGGCCCTCCAGGCAGGATTCCTGAGCTGAAAACCTCTGGCATTTTGACAAGTTTCCTCCCTCTTCTGTCTGGACCCGCCCCCACATCAGTTTCATTTCTGAGTTGACTCTAGTCAGAGGCATTTCCCTTCCACAATACTTGGAGCTGCAGAGAGACTCGCAGAGATTTTGTGACTGACTGCCGTGTGTGGAGGAGTGCAAAGTCCAGGCCAAGGTTTGCTCTGGGGTGGACAGTGATTTCTGTGTGTGTGTGTGTGGTGGGTATGGGTGGTGGGTGGCAATAAGGACCTCCACCAACTGTGAAAATATAAAGTGAGGGAGACGGTCACCTCCCTTGTGCCCAGGACACAAGGGAGGCCTTGGCTCTTCCTAAAACTTCTAAAGAGTATCTATAGGCAGAGAAAAATAACCAGGATTTTCCAGAGTGAAGGACAGAAGGACCTGACCCTCTGAGTCGGCACAGGTGTTGAAATTTTCTCTCTGGAGAAGACTTGCAACTCTCTCCAGCTCTCCTGCCGGGTGGGGTCTCCATGGAAACGGGACTAACCTTTTTCTTAGAGGGTTTTAGTGGGGTCCAGAGACCAACATGGGAGTTTGAGGACAGTCAAGTGGGACTGACCCCATGGACTCTGTTTGCCAACATTCATGTCAGTGTTGCTGGCAGAACATAGAAGTCACTCAGGGCTGACTTCTCCTGAAGCTCTTTAGACACAGAGAGAGTTTCACTCTCCCTCCCTGAGTTCTCTTCTCTCATACAACTTTTGTGAGCAAACCTGTCTGCTTCTCTATCTCTACGAGTACCTGCTCCAAGAACATCTCCTGCCATGGTGGAATGTTCTGTGCCTGTGTATGGGGGAATTGGCAGATATTAAGCATTGAATTATGGCTGGTGGGACAGAAACACTGAACTTAAGTTTTATTGAATTCTAATCAATGTAAACTGAATGGGGCAAACATGACAGGGATCGCCCTATTCTACCACACAGGGACAGGTGAGGCATCTTTCAAATTCTAATCCGTTATATCTCCAGAGAGAAGATTTCAACACCTGTGCAGGCTCAGAATCTCAGGTGAGGCTTCTGTCCATCACTCTGGAAAGTCCTGGCTGATACACCTCTGCCTATAGATACTTAGCAGAACTTTGAGGAAGAGCCATGGCCTCATCGCCAGCGATTAGGAAGATGAGGGAGGAAGCCACGTGCTCCATCTGCCAGCAGCTGATGAAGGAGCCCGTGAGCGTCAACTGTGGGCACAGCTTCTGCCGCCAGTGCATAGACAATATCATTGGGCAGCAATATTTTGTGACATCTTTTATTTGGAGGGCTCGCTGTCCCCTGTGCCAAACATCACTTCAGAGGGAGAGTGTCCGACCCAACAAGCACCTTGAAAACCTCATTGAGAACATCCAGGATTTGGAGCGTGAGAGGCTGTGTGAGGAACATGGGGAGCACCTCCACCTATTCTGTGAGGACGACGGGCAGCTCATCTGCTGGTGCTGTGAGCGCTCCCCCCAGCACAGAGGACACCGCACGGCTCTAGTGGAGGACGTATGTTTAGGCTACAAGGTGAGTGAGTGGCCAAACCTTTCAGCAAGTTCTTCCTCTTATGTTGCACATTTTTATTGAAATTACTTAGTCTGAACACCAAGATTGTGACTGCAAAAATGTTGTTTCCATCATGTTATTTTCTGAATAATAATTAATTATGATCCCAGTGAGTCAGGTCATCAATCATTTTCTTCTTTTTTTTTTTTTTTAAGATTTATTTATTTATTTATACATACAAGCATTGGGTACAGTCAGAAGCGCGGGAGGGTGAGAGGATTCACCAGAGCCAGAGCGGGGAGCAGAGCAGGCAGAAGGACCGAAGTACACTGCTGAGGGGAGCAGCGGGCGGCAGGAGAGGTCTGCGCACCATGTGGGACCCTCCTCCGATGGCTGGGGAGCAGCTGGGGATTGAACTGGCGCTGCAGAGGCTGCGGGCAGCTTCACAACCCAGCACTCAACCGCTGCGCCACCAGGGAGGCCCGAGGTCATCACTTTCTATGCTGAACTTTAAGGTTGGGCAGAACCTTTCCTGTAAGAATTTCCTGTAATGAAGTTCCCCTGGACAATAGACTGTGCTCTTTGTCACACCTGCCTCATTCATGGCCTCACCTCAAATACGTAAGTGGAGATACCACAGCGTTCAAGAGCACAGGGAAGAATCTGAAATCCCAGAGGTCAGAACCAACACCTTCTTGATATCCCAGAGTCCACAAGGAGTAAGAAAAGGAACTCAGGACGCCTGACCTTCCTTGGTGTGGGTGGTGAGGGGGGACACTAGGGGCAGGAATGAGTGTGTGAGGGGGAGACTTCCCTGAGTGAGTCCTGAAGGACACACACAATATCACCACGGGCAGAGTGTGGATAAGAGACAGGAAGCCAGATCAGGTGGTTCACTTGTCACGAGAGCTTGCCTGACTCTCCATGGCCCAGTCAGGGGGCTCGTGAGAGGAAAGGCCATTGCGGGCATGGGAAAGGATGTCAGGAAGGATCGTTGGTATTACTCGGAGTCTATACCCCTCCCCAGAGCGGCCTGGGACAGTAGGACTTTATTTGTGGAGGGAAAGATCAGGTTGACATGTAAAAACACATTCTGCGTGGACAAAATAAACAACAAGGACAAAATCTAAGGATTGGAAATGGCAACAGGTATGAGCATAAACTGGGAAGGGGAGTTAGGGATTAAAAATACTTGGTGGGAGGGATGAAGCCTTGAGAGAGACACTTCAATCATTTCCTGTGTTTTTGACACAATAGCTTTTAGCATAAGGGTCCCTTTGCTGTGGAGGAATGAAGAAGTGGGGTTCCTTCCTCTCTGCCCCTTTGACATTTGAAGTAACGTCTCCAGTGTGGGGCTCTGAGTACCCTCATCACTGAGGTGCCTGTGTATTGTGTGAAGGTTCTGGATCCTGTGTCAGGGCATGTCAGCCCTGACCATTGCTCAGTGCACTCACCTCTTCCTGTAACCCCATGAGCAGTCAGGGCTGTAATGGGGCAGGTCTCACTGCTTCTCCCCATGTCATCAAATAGGAGCAACACAAGGTGATGGGTGTAGCCTCAAGAGTCAGACTGCTGAGGTCAAATATTATTTTAGCCTCTTCCCAAGTGGGCAACTGGGAGCAGCTCAGTTCTTGCTTCATGACTTGGTTTCTCCATCTGTAAATGGAGAAAAGGGCTGCCCCCTCCCACCAGACACACACACCAGGAAGTTGTCATAAGTTGTAAGGACATTCTCTAGGTAGAGTTGAGAATAGCACTGTGCTCATAGCAAAAGCAAATCAGTCTTTTGGTATATAGTTTCCTGAGCATTATTTTGAGAGTGTTGTGATGTTATGAGTAGATTTGTGAATTTGCAGAGGGTAGGAGGCAATTCCTTTATTGTGGATGACAATGAGCAGTTTAGTAAGCTTCAGATCCCTTCTCTTGAAAATGTGAGAAAAGGGCGCCTTCCTGGTGGTACAGGGGTTCAAGACTCAGTGCTATCAAGCTATCCCAGCCACTGCAGCATGAGTTCAATTCCTGGCCAGGAAGCAACCCACATGGTGCAGCAGACCTCTCCTCAGCAGTTTCTTTCAATCCATCTGCCTGTTCTGCTCCCCACTCTGTTTCTGGTGAATCCTTTCACCACCCCCCACCCCCCCACATCTCTAACCTACACTCCAGTTCTTGTAGGCATAAATGAATAAAAAATAAATCTTCAGTAAAGAAAAAAGAAAGTGTGAGAAACTTTTGAATAAACCCTAGAGATGGATGTGGACACGAATCACTGTGAGTTGACGTCATGACACTGTTCTCCAGGTGATACAGGTGCCCCCTCATGACCTGGTTCTATAACTTCAACTGCCATCCTGGGCTCTCCTTCCTGACTTGGCGTAACATGTGAAAAGTTCCCTATGTGTCAGGCACTGTGTATTATCTATGATGGGTCCAGCACGTTATTTTACAAAATTTGCTTTTAGATGATTTTAACCTTAAACGATGAGCAGCATTTTCCTAGCTGACTGTAGTGTGGAGTTAGTCCAATCCTTAGTTCTGCGATGAGCTGGGAATCGCATCTCTGCCACCTACCAGTGATGGCCCCTTGGGCAGGTTACTGCTCCCTTCCTAAGCCTCCACATCTACAGCACAGAAAGATGTTACAATCCAGGGCCTCCCCGGTGGTGCAGCGGTTGAGCGCTGGGTTGCGAAGCTGCCCGCGGCCTCTGCGGCGCCGGTTCGATCCCCGGCTGCTCCCCGGCCACCGGAGGAGGGTCCCACATGGCGCCAGACCTCTCCTGCCACCCGCTGCTCCCCCCAGCAGTGTACTTCAGTCCTTTTGCCTGCTCTGCTCCCAGCTCTGACTCTGGTGAATTCTCTCACCCTCCCGCGCTTCTGACTGTACCCAGTACATGTATAAACAAAACAAACAAATATAATAAATAAATAAAAAAACATGCCTCTATAAAAAAAAAAAAAAAAGATGTTACAATCCAGCAACTGCTCAGGGACTCCTAGGAATCACTTAATACTACTGCCCTCATGCTGCTTCCTCTCAAAGTGTAAGGTCTCAATAATATATTCAATGTTATTGTACTGCTTGGAGGTTGGGATTCCCTGTAAGTACCAAATGAAGATTTGATATGGATTAGCCAGACCTCACTCAACATTTCCTGCAGGAGAAGCTCCAAGACGTTGTAACAAAGCTGAAGGAAACTCAAGACCACTGTACCAGTGCGAAGTTGTTCACGGCAGAGCAAATAACTGCATGGAAGGTAAGAATTGGAGTTTAGTGATCACAAACTATTTTTCATCCTGAATTCAAGTATAGGCTATGACTGGGCAAAGTACTCATTGATAGTTTATTCTCATTAAACCAGTACAAATTGCTGAGCCCCAAAGAATATGCCAGTTTTTTAAAAAAATAATTCCTTTAGTTGTCTAATCTAGGAGAATTTCCCTCTACTTTCTTCAGCCTTGCAGGAGTAAAGTGCTAGGCATCCCATCACCTCAGTCAGGAGAAACAAAGCTGTTGTGCCCCTGACCTTCAACGGGCTTCACATTTTCAATGACTGAAATTACCTCCTGTCTGAAGATCGTGAACTCACCTGCGCACATTTACCAGAGTACAGGGTCAGACCCTGTACCTTCCTGGTTGCAATACCACCCTAAGGGAATAACAGGACCAGTGCAGAAGACCTTCCCATAACTCAAGCTCGTGAGGTTGTGATGAGGATAGAGCTCTGCAAGACTTACACACACTTGCACTGTAGACGTGGGTCTCTAAGACAGTGTCCGTGGCTGACCAACCCCTGCAGGATCAGAGACACATTCTTTTATGGATATGGATGTAATCCATCATTTAGTAACCAAATTCCCCAGATGTGTGAGCCATTTTGCCTCTTCCAGTTTCTCTTCCCACCTTGACCCTGCTTCTGTGTGAGTGGATGTGAAATTGACTCGTCCATCCCTCATTTCGAGATCCTTGGAAGTTGGAGGACCTTACTTGGAAATAACAAGTGAAGATTCCTGACACTGTAGGTGCTACAACTGCCTCTGTCTCCTCATTCTGGAATATTAGGTCATAGGGAGAACTTCTATTGCTACAAACCATATAAGGAAACCATGTCAATGCCAGAGTCCAGCTGTCCCAGGTCTCCTACAAAAAGTTCCGCTTCAGGGCCTCCCTGCTGGCTCAAGGAGATAAGTCTCAGACAGTGAAACTATTGGTAGCCACTGCAGCATGAGTTCAATCGCTGGACAGGGAGATGCACAGCAGACCTCTTCTGCCTCACTGGCTGCTACCCTCAGCAGTGTATTTCAGTCAATCTGCCTGTTCTCCCCACTCTGTCTCTGATAAATTCTCTCACCTATGCACCTCTGGCCTACACCCAAGTTCTTGTATGCATAAATAAATAAAATCGTTGAAAAAAAATTCCACTTCATCCTAATCAATACTCCATCTACCATAATATCACAGTCACTAAAGCACTGTTGGAATTGAGAAAGCACAGATATAAATTGCAATTCCATATACCACAATAAAACCTGTGTTACACATAAAGATGAAATATGAATCCTGGTAGGTGCAATAATATATCTGGTAGCTCTTCAGGCTTCCCCTATTGAGTATTATAGACTCTCCTATGAGCCTGATGACTTAAATTCTGCATTGGTTATATTCACTATCAGCGTTTAGTTGAAGAAATTCTCTCAGAACATTTATATAGCATGTTACTTGCCCATAGTGCTTGGTTTTATCTTCATAAATGATAAGTTACTTGCTATTGGCCAAATTCCATTATTCTCCTGTTTAGCATTCCGGGAACATCTTCTTCTGCATCGTGGCTGGAGAAAAAGGAAATGTACCAGGTGGCTGCAGCTTATGATCACCTTCCACATCAGAGTGCAGCCTTTAGGTCATTTCTAGTGTACAGTCCAGTGGCATGAAATACATTTACTTGCTTTGCAGCCATCACCATCCTCCGTCTGCAGAACTATTTCAGCATTCCAAATTGGAGACTCTATGTCCATGAACAATAACTCCATTGCTCCCTCCTTCCGGCTTGAGGAACACCGAACTACTTGTTGTTTCTCAATTTGATGAGGGCCCACATATGAGAGGACTCATAGGGTCTTTCTCTTTTGTGCTTTGGCTCATGTCCCTCAGCATGAATCTTCAAGATACGTCCAGTTGGGCACATGTCACAGTTTGCTTTCCTCCTAGGGGTGAGCAGATTTGCACTGTGTCTCAGTCCTACCTGTGTTTACTGACTCACCAAAGAGGTATGTTTGGTTTGTTTCCCCCTTTTCTGCCTACTTTCTTGATTCTAGGAGAACATAGCGCTTCGGAGACAAGAAATCAAGTCTGAGTTTTGGAATCTCCACTGCTTCCTCCATGAGGAGGAGAGGGCTTATCTATGGAGATTGGAGAAAGAGGAAGAGAAGCTGCTGGGGAGACTGCAGGACAGTGAAGTCAGTCTGGACAATCAGAGCTATGAACTGGAGAAGCTCGTCCTGGAACTAGAGAAGAAATGTCAGGGCTCAGCCCAGAATTTATTGCAGGTGAGGGAGGCTGTGAAATTGGAGGAAAGAAAGAATGTCTGTTTCTGATCTATTGAGAGGAGAATGTCGAGGGAGCCTGGGAAGTTTGGCGAGTCCTCTCTGCCTCATTCAATATTTAAAGTAATAAATGTTGAAGGCTATAGCAGCAGCAGCTCTTTTGCCCATTTCTGTCTATGCAAGTGTCCTTTACTCTTCTCTCCCTTTTTATTATAAACCTCCCCTTTGGAAACCAAAGAAAAGATCCATATCAATGTCAGCTGGTGGCCTGTGCAGGTATCCACAGGGGCAGTATGTGATTCAGACACCAGCTTCTCTGGGTCGAATGTAGGTTTCTTGGCCATATGGAACCACAGAATAACCTTCATCCCATTTATTCACCCTTGTCAGTTGTTCATGGAACCTTCACCCCATCTCTTGAAAATGACTGGTGGTATAGAGTGGGGCATCCAAAATGAATGATAACCTTCTCCTGAACCACTTGTCTTGGGCCATGAGCTCTTAGGGAACCTCATTTCAGCTGCCTGGAGCTTCCAGGTGGTGAACATCAATGCCTGGACTCCAGTTGCTGTTGCAGGACTGGTGGTTGCACTGTGAGGGTGAGGATGTAGTGTGATAGTGCCCTCAGCAGGTGACATCTGCTGCCTTGGCCTCAGTGTCCCAGAGCCAGGGTCTGGGCATGGATTCCCCACTGAGGACCTTTGTCATAAGTAACAAAGGTAAAATGGGCTCCTCAGAAGGAAATTGTATTACTAATAGCAGAAGGAAATGCAACCTTGCTCCTGGCCTCTTCTCTAATGTCACGGGTTAATGTGAATGAAGACTCCATAACTCCCCCCAAGCCTGAGTAAATGTGATCACATACTTACACACACTGGCAGTGACTATCCTAGGAGACTAGGATGGGAATCTTTCAACCTGGGTATGTGTGGGTGTCTCAGGCTGGGTCACTCTACTTCCTGGGATGGAGTGTTCATAGCAAGTAGCCCCATGTTTCAAGTGACACAAAATACTGATTTCCCCACACTCACATTTGTCTTTGTTTTCACTGTAGGGTGTGAAAGACACATTAAACTGGTGAGTCTCTATGAATGTGGGAGTGTGAGGATGTGGGCAGTTGTGTGGCTACCCAGAGCTGAATGGAATGTCCCCTGTTCCTTATAGGTATTCAGATGTGAAGCTGAAATTGCCAGAGATCTTCTGTTTGGAGCCTCAAACTGTGTGCCATGTTTCTGAGCTTTACTTTGATGTGAAGAAAATGTTAAGGCACTTCCAAGGTGTGTGAAGTCAACAGTTCCCTTCATGCTTTACATAGAATGCCCTTTTGGTGGCAACTAACTGAGCAGCTGTCCCTGGGTAGACTCAGAGACAGAGAGGCTGTTTAGCTCTTCTCAGTGAAGTTGGAGCTCTCTACCTTGTGGATAAGCAGGGATGTAGCTTCCCTGTTAACTCTTCAGGCTCTTCAAATTCCTTCTCTCCCAGACTAATCACCTGCTCATTCTCCCCATCTAAACAACAATATAGAAGATTCACTTCCCTCACTTATCATGACATTTAACAGCATCAATGTATGCAGTGTTTAGAACATTTATTACAATTTCATTAAACTCTCAGCAATGCAAGAAAGATAGATCAGTATTTTAAACTGTGATGAAAATGGTTTTAAGGCCTTGACTCCTCTAAATGTTAGAATCCTAATGAAAGCCAGTATGACCAATTCCAATCCTGAGCTTCCAATCCCTTAGTTCTTACTTAGTATTTGTCATTTTCCATATGTCCACAATTAGATAATTAGATAGTAAGTTAAATATTATTGAAAAATTCTTTAGGCTGTAAAATCAGAATGAACCTGACAGAGGCCAAACCAGAATTGATTCCACTGGTGTGCTGCTATTTTAAGTATGTATTTTATCCCACCAGGTTATTTCTTTAAAGATTTATTTATTTACCCATACTAGAGCTGGCACACAGGCCAGAGGTGTTGGGGGGGGCGGTGGAAGGATTCACCTGAGACAGAGTGGGGAAAAGAACAGGCAGACTGACTGGAATACACTGCTAAGGGAACAGTGGGTGAAACGGGAGAGGTACTGTGCATGTAGGTTGGCTCCCTGGCCAGCCATGGATTCAACTCATGCTTCAGAGGCTGAGGATAGCTCACAGTGCTGTGCTTAACCCCTTGTGTCCCGAGGGAGGCCCAAGAGTCATCTATTTTCTATTTAGGTTGCTTCTGCAGGGATTTTCCCATATCTGCCCATTGTCATTTATAAGCATTTTGATTGTGTAATCTTACCATTTTTATTGGTGTTTTTATTACTGTATTACACTGAATTACATTCAAGTAACCGGTCTGTGTAACATAGATCTACAGATATATGTTCATTCTTTCAATCTGACTAGTCTTATTCATGGCTACATAGTCCATGTAGAAAATGTGATGTAAACTGCATTTTCTCTACTTATTAATCGCTGGTATTTTCATTTGTCTATTAAATTGGTCTGTTTGAGGGCCTCCCCAGTAGCTCAGCGGGTTGAGCGCAGTGCTGTGAAGGTGACCGCAGTCTCTGCAGCAACGATTCAATTCCCGCCAGCCAAGGAGAATCCCACATGGGGAGGCAGTCCTCCCCTGTCTCGCCCGCTAGTCTGCTCAGCAGTGTATTTCGTCAGTCTGCCTGTTCTGTTCCCCACTCTGTCTCTGATGATTCCTCTCACCATCCCGCAACTCTGACCTGTACCCCAACCTCTTGTATAAATAAAAAAATAAGAAATTAAAAAAATAAATTGGTCTGTTTAAACTGTCTTAGTCTTCCCCAGTTTAGTGATCTTTTTGGCCAGCCTCACACTTAAGAAATCACACTCCTGTTGCCTCCCTGAGACGCAAGGGGTTAAGAAGCAACCTATGAAGCTGTCTGCAGTGACTGCAGCATGAGTTCGATCCCCGGCCAGGGAGGTAACCACATGGTGCAGCAGACCTCTCCCGACTCACCCGCTGCTCCCCTCAGCAGTGTATTTCAGTCAGTCTGCCTGTTCTGTTCCCCACTCTGTCTCTGGTGAGTCCTCTCACCCATACTCCTCTGGCCTGTGCCCCAGTTCTTGTATGCATAAATAAATAAACCTTTAAAAACAAACAAATTATACTCCTGGCCAGCATCACGCTTAAAAGATCATTATTTTTTTTTTATTTTACTTATACTAGTCAGATCCTTTTGATGATGTGCGTTATTCCAGCATAAATTGTATCACTTTTTACTCATCCCTGGGACAATATGGACTATCATCTGTAGCAACATAAAAGACTTCACACCTAAATTCATGGGTCTGAGAGGTGCTCTGAGGGCTGAATAGAATACTGGGATCTGAGGTAACTGTTTCAATAACAAAATATGGCAGGACCTATGTTATTTTGCTTTCTGATAATCAGTGTGAAAGGTTATCACTAAAAATGGGGATAAGCTTCTTTTTTGCGTCAATATTCCATGATTCTTGGTGGCCCTACACAGGGGATAAGGGATGTGGAGAGGACAGCAACCACTCTGGTTAGTCAGTCCCTTGCCTTCTCTGAGAGGGACTGAGTTGGTGTTGATGACGTAATGGAGTGGATATTACTTCCACTTACTGCTTACTTACCAAATGCGAGGAATTTCTCCAAGTAGTAGGGTGCATCAGCTCCTTCAATCCTCCCCACCATTACTGTGGCAGGTGTGATGATTTCCTACTATATGCAGAGTCTCAGAAAGTGACTCACAGAGCTAGAAGCAGGCAGCACCTGAAGCCAGAAGGTTGTACTTGAAGTGTACTGTCTTCTCAGCAAATAAAATGTGTCTTTCTCTCTTATCAGTCAGTGTGACTCTGGACCCAGACACAGCTCATCATGAACTAATTCTGTCTAAGGATCGGAGACATGTGACCCGTGGAGGCAGACGGAAGAAGTATTTCAGTTCTAAAAGATTCTGTTCCTTACCCTGTGTCCTGGGCTGTGAGGGCTTCACCTCAGGAAGACATTACTTTGAAGTGGACGTGGGAGAAGGATCTGGGTGGGACTTAGGAGTTTGTCTGGAAAATGTGCACAGGTACAGGGACATGACCCCAGAGCCTCAGTCTGGCTTCTGGGCCATCAGACTCTGCCAGGAGAATGGCTACATGGCCCTTATCTCTCCCCCAACTCCCCTTCCATTGATGGAGCGGCCCCTGCTAGTGGGAGTTTTTCTGGACTGTGAGGTTGGACTTGTGTCCTTTTACAACATGAACACTGGCTCCCACATCTTCACCTTCCCAAGGGCCTCCTTCTCTGGTACTCTTCGGCCTTATTTCCAGGTTAATCATTCTTCTCCTTTGTTCCTCCCTCCACCCCTGGAGTCAATTTAAAAGAGTCTCTTTGTTTCCCGATGTAGAAATATAACGTCAGTCCTATTAGGTCAGGACTTGTTCTGTTTTGTCATTTGCTCTTTCCTTTTACCTGAACCAGCGCTGAGTTCTCAGTGGACACTCAGTGAGTGTGCCATGACTGCTGGACACAGCCATTGTGCAGACAGCGCAGAAGATCAGCCTGACCAGCGGGGAATCGAGAGAACAGCAGGGTCATCCCTCGTGCTCTCCCCCGTCACTGGGTCAGATCTCTGACCTGCCAGGGTCCTGATCTCTCGCTGGGTGTCTGGCCTCTTCAATTTCATGTCAAGTTTTCACGCTCCATCAATGTTGTAGTTTGGGTTAGTAGTTGCTTTTGTTTCTGGACAAACCATCCCACTGTATGGATATCACGCATCGTGTGTGCCCGTTCATCAAAGGATGGACATTGGTTGTTTCCACTTTGGGGCGAGTTCAAATGATGCCATTGAGAACAGTGCTGTACAAGTTTTTGTGTGATTATGGTGCAATTTGGAGGTTTATACCTAGGAGTAGAATTGCTACTTCCTATGATAATTGGTTCAACTTTTTTTTGTGAGATTTATTTATAGAAGAACTGAGGTACAGGCCAGATGTGATGGAGGGTGAGCAGATTCACCAGAGAGAGAGCGGGGAACAGAACAGGCAGGCTGACTAAATACACTGCTGAGGGGAGCAGCGGGTGTGACAGGTGAGGTCTCCCGAGCCATGTGGGACTTCGCCGGCCTGCCAGGATCCAACCGGTGCTGCAGAGGCTGGGAGAGCTTCACAGTGTGGCGCTCAACTGCCTGCTCCACCAAGGGAGGCCCAAGTTGTTCATCTTTTATGGAACTGTTTTCCAAGTGATGCCCGAATTGTCAGGCCTAGTCTCCTAGCCAGGATGGGATTTCAGGCTGCAGGGCAGCAGGGCAGCTTTGAGCACCAGCCACTAGACCCCCCACGGGGTCTAGGAACTTCAAAGATGCCCAGGCAAGCAAGCGAGAAGAGGCAGGTTTGTTTAGAGAAAGAAAAAGTTTATTGAGGAGAAAAAGAACAGAAATAAAGTGGGACTCCCAGGCCAGGGAACCAGGCCTGGGAGGGGCAAGGAAGCCAAAGTGAAGTCCTGTCTCAGGGAATATATACTTTCTTTCCCTGATTATTCTAAAGCTCCACCAGTCTCTTTGTAATTGGTTAGTTCTCGGCTGTCTCACTTAATTTGCTACTGAGTAGGGGATCTTCACATTCCTTATCTAATAGGTTTGTCTTTCCCCATTTGTTACATCTTTATCTTTATGGCCTAGTCTTCCGGGAGAGCATCTCCACACCTTATTTTTATCACCTGAAGAAAACCAGGACCATCCTTAACAAGATTGTCTGTGGTGCTAGGATGTTTGTTTTCCCCCTATTGTTAACAATGGTCCTAGGATGTTTGTTTTTCCCAGTGGAATTGGTTACATTTCCTTGGTTGTCCTTATCTCTGAAGCCTCCCTAAATTCTTCAGAGGTCCCCTCCTGCACTGTCCCTGAAACTGCCTAATTTCTAGCTTACCCTGTGTCTCACGACAACATAGTATATCCTCACATGCCATGTATGACATTCCAATTTCTCTACATTTTATTGTGGGTATTTTTAAATGTAACTATGCTAATGGATAGTAAGTGCTGTCTCCTTGAGATTTTGTTTTTTTCTGGCTTTTGCATTTTCCTAATGAGTGGTGATGGTGACAGCTTCATGGCTAATTGTGTGTCTTTTTGGAATTATCTCTATTCACATACATTGCCCATTTTAGTTGGGTAATTTGTATTTTGGTTTGTAATAACTTCTGTATGCTAATTACAGTTCTAGGTATGTCCCTTATCAGCCTAATAATTTTAGAAACTTTCTATCATTCTCTGAGTTCTCTTTTACATTCTTGATGGAGTCCTAAGAAGCTCATCTCAGTATCCTTGTTATATTGAACTTTTATTACTTGTGCTTTGGTGTCATCCAGATAACCATTGGGAACCCAAGGGAACAAGAGTTTTTCTCTCTTTTCTTCCAAAAGGTTTTAACCATTTCAGTTCTTACACTTAGATCTTTGGTTCATTTTGGGGACTCCAGTGATCTGTCCACTCTGTTCTTTGAAATTCTCCATCCTACACTCCTCATACACAGGAAGGGATGCACTGAGGGAGGGGCTCTTTCTGGCCTCCCCTGAGCTGTCTCAGTACATCACACACATCTCATGAAGCACTGGGTTCTCCCCACTTAGGGAACATGTCTCTAAAATCTCTTCTACCTCCTCTCCCCTCTCAACCCTGAGCTCTGCATGATCCCTTCCCTCACACAGCAGGTGCCAGTGGGGGCAGTGGTCATAAGACAGACCCTGACATGAGCTTGTCTTTGTCTGGCTGCTGCTGTGTGGGGGTGGTTGATCACCTGTGGGGTCCCTCAGCTCCTTTCCTGGTCCTTTGACTATGGGGAGCCACGCTACTCATGTTGTCTGACAAAAGTCCAGGCATGGGGCAGATTTCTGGAAAATCAGGAATCTTGTTAGCTGACTCCAAGATTCTCCTCATTTGTTTATGGCTAGTTTCTACCATTGCTAAAATACGCATTTAAAAGTAAAACTGCAAATACTGATCAATCACTGAATAACCAGTTTGATGACAAATGGCACTGCATGATACAAATATCACATTTTTTATAAAATTAGTAGTTATCTGCCAAAAGGCAGCAATTCAACATTTGGCCTTACATTAACAAATTAAAAAGAAAACTTCTGGGAACAAAAGGCTGTAAACATCCCTAGGCCAAGTCTTTGATATGGAGATGTGGTCTTTTGAGGCAAGGGCTAATTGGAGAAGGAAATTTATTTACTTTAAAGTAAAAGATAGCAGTTGGGTGGCAGAGGAGAGCCATGCTCCAAGTGTAAGAAAATTCCTAATAAACCAGGAGGCGCCATAGCTGACTCCTGCTAAATTCTTCCTGTTTGTTTAGGGCTAATTTCCCTGGAGGTGACAATTGGTATGGTAGCTGTTAGAGTGTGCATTCAAGAATAAGTCAACAGCAATTTTGTGACTGGTTGAGCTAGTAACCACGGCAGCACAAATAATCCACTCGGAAATGGTTAATGTTACAACTACTGATATGTCACCTATCGACCATTTTTGAGAATCAAAGGCTATAACCATCTCTGCTCCTGCCCCTGATGAAATATTTGTAGTTCCTTAAAACAACAACCAGCAATCTTATAGATAAGGAAATTGTCCCTTGATCTTAAAGTTAAATACGGAATCTAGGCTGACTAAATAAAGTAGAGGAGTAATAGGTAGAAAACTCTTTGTTTAGATTAGGAGAATTCCTCCCTCAATTTGTTAGGGGGAAAGGATGTCCTGAAGCTAATTCCATACAGGCTTTGTGGACTCCACCTCCACCCCAGGTCAAAAACTGGGAACTCCAAATCCTATCACCACCAAAGGGAAGGCAGCCAGGTTGATATAAAGCCAGACACGTGGGCTTTAGAGGGGATTCCCCCATTTTGGCTCTCCACCAGCTCGCAGCGTCCGGCCAGCTCTGAGAGTGACTTTGGGTTTCCAGGTCAGCGGATCGGGTAGGACGCATTAAAGACTTTATTTCCCTATTTTCTCCCTGAGTTGTACATTTTCCTTATTTCCTTTTCCTTTGTAAATAAACCTTTTATTAACCTTGTGTGTGTGCCTGTAGTGGAGTATTCATAAGTCCCTTTTAAGCGCCCTGGTGAGGACTCACAGCCAGGCAACCCATTCATTTATCGGGGCTGCTCTATAACAAATTGAGAGCTGGGGGCTAGGGAAGAGTCAGTGCGGCTTGCCTGGCATTTGCGCCCTCCAGGCACTTGGTTCCTTAATATCAAATCAATATAAAAGCAATATACTATAGATGATGATTTCTATATAAAAGCCTTCTGTTTTTTACTTTAATCAATTAGTTATACATTAGTCTAAACTTTATAGGTTAGTTAGAAAAAATCCCTTTGTTTCCCCTCCCCCAGGTAACTTCCTGCCCTTTGTCTCCCCAGCCCATAGTTAATCCTTCACCATGGCAAACATAGAAATGTTAGTTACAGTCACTTAAGCCTTTTGCTAGTAATAAAATGACTGATTGTTTAAGGTAAATGACTATTCTAAGAACACTTTTGTTTAGCAACTGTGTCTTCTTTAAAACAAAGAATAATAAACATGACCACCTCTGCAGCAGGGCAAATAGCCCCTTGGCTGTTCTTGAGAAAGATGTGATGATTGTTATCTTCCTGCCTTAATGCATATGCTTATGCACTCTCCAGGTTTGCTTGAAATATATAAGTAAAGGCTGCTGAGACCCTCAGCAGGATACCTGCACCCTGACCAAGTGTCCAAATCTCCTCATTATCCTTCCCCATCCCTCACGATTTCGCCAACGCCATCCCATCCTTCAGGAACACCTGACACCCAGACTGCTACAGCTGGCTCGCAACATTTGACAAGACAGCTTGTAACAGGGTGGTCCCCAGGAAAGGGGGAGGTTCCCTGCCCCACCCAAGGGAGGGTGGAGCTGAGCAGGAAGAGGAGAAGCTGCAGAAGAGACTGAGGAAGGAAGCAGGATGGAGCCAGGAGACCTGGAAGAGGAGCATGGAGCCTAGAGACAAGTAAAGAAACTGCGCTTGTCTTTTGGTCGTAGACTGGGTGACACAGATGTGGGTGAGACCTGTGGGGAGGTGACGATGGCAGCTTTTATCTGGATGTTGATTTTGCTCTTTTCCTTCCGGGCTTGTCCGGTTGTTTGTGACCCTTTTCTGTGGGTCCCCACTGGAAGATGTTTTAGACTTGTGGCAGGCTTTGGGGCCTTGCTCTGGGCCGATCCCATATGGATGGAGTTTTACCCACGAGGGGATGGGTAACTTTGGGTGCTTCATTTAGAAACTAGACTCTTTGCCTTACCTGTATTGTTTCCTAGTTTTTATTAAAGTTCCTTCCCATTAAAGTGTCATATGTTTTGTGTTGATGCGGTGGATGGCAGAACCCATTTAGAATAGGCAGGTTTGCAGGGTTTGGGCTGCCCCTCTCCCTGTCCTATAACCGATTTGGCGTCCAACGTGATTTAGGACAGGATGATCTGTGCCCAGTGCAGTCTCATCTATGACAGTGAGGGTGGAGGGAGATGCAGGGAGTTATTATGGGATCAGGAACCCAGGGGTCATTCTCATCTCTCTTGAGCGGATGCCTCAGGAGCTGGTGTGTCTAGTTCCTTTTGTTATAGGACAGGGAGAGGGGAAATGAAACCAATTCCACTGGGAAAAACAAACATCCCAGCACCACAGATAATCTTGTTAAGGATGGTCCTGGTTTTCTTCAGATGATAAGATAAAGTGTAAAGATGCTCACCAGGAGGGCTAGACCATAAAGATAAAGATATAAGAAATGGGGAAAGACAGACCTGTTAGATAAGGAATGTGAAGATCCCCACTCAGTAGCAAATTAAGTGAGACAGCCGAGAACTAACCAATCACAAAGAGACTGGTAGAGCTTTAGAACATTCAGGGAAAGAAAGTATATATTCCCTGAGACAGGACTTCACTTTGGCTTCCTTGCCCCTCCCAGGCCTGGTTCCCTGGCCTGGGAGTCCCACTTTATTTCTGTTCTTTTTCTCCTCAATAAACTTTTTCTTTCTCTAAACAAACCTGCCTCTTCTCGCTTGCTTGCCTGGGCATCTTTGAAGTTCCTGCTGCTGCTTCACTAGACACCAACCCGTGGGGGGTCTAGTGGCTGGGGCTCAAAGCTGCCCTGCTGCCCTGCAGCCTGAAATCCCATCCTGGCTGGGAGACTAGGCCTGACAATTCCGGCATCAGGACCAGCAGCTTATGAGCCTGAGCAGCTGGACACCCTTGGCTAGGTTGTTCCTCACCTCCTTTGCAGGTCAGCTGCCCTGACAGACACCCTAGGGCATTCAGATCAGCACCAAGCAAAGCACCTGTCCCAGGATCTAGCCAGGGACTCTAGAATCCCAGTCACTGCCTGGCTCCTCACTTACCTTACCAACCCCTCACACTGCAGAAGTGATTTCTTTCACAAATGTATATTGTGCGATTATCAGAAATGCCTCTTCCATCCTAGGCTATCAGTATGGCAAGGGACTATGCTGCCTGCCTCCCAGCACCCAGGCTTGCCGCCTCCCTGGCTGCTCATCTGCTCCCCTGCTTAAGCATTAAAGGCCTGTCAGATCTACCTAGGGCTCCAAATTTCTTTCCCCTCCTGAATAACAATGAAACTGGCTCCCTGCTGCCAGTTTCAGGACTTCTCCCAAATCAATCTGGCCCGGCCCCCAGGCAATTACTTTCTGAGTTGACTCCAGGGAAAGGAAACCACAGGCAGGAACCCGGAAGTGGAGCTGCAGGGGGACTAGTAGCGATTTTATTGCTGACTGCTCCATGAGGAAGGGAGGATTGAAGAAGTCCAGGTCAAGGTTTGCTCTGGGGTGAACTGTGAGTTCCTTGTCTGCGTGTCTGCAGGTGTGTGTGCACGCACAGGGGTGTGTGTTCCTGTGTGGGTGTGTGGGTGTGGTCCCTGGCAATAAGGAGCTCACTGGAACCTGGTCATTGGAAAATGGTCAGGACATTGCTTTCCAGCTCTCTCTCCCTCTGCTTTCTCTTTCCCAGGCACAGTGCCATATCTTAGATCAGGGTGTGAGGTGACGAAGGTCAGGCACTTGGGGTTCAGAGGAAGGGCATCCCCATGAACACAACCCCAGGCATAAGGAAGGCTGGTGCAGCCCCTGGGAGAAATCCCCTCCGTGGGAGAGCAGTCTGCAGAGATGTGCTCCTGCTCCAAGGGCTAGTCCGGAAAATAGGGGGAAATAATCCATCCAGTTCCTTGTGTTGGATCTGCTTTTAGTCCAGGCCCTGTGAGTGCAAAGGAAAGGTCTCTACTTCCTCCCTCAGCACCTCCCCACACATGGCAGCAAGGGGAGGGCAGCAGGGCTGGGAGCCTGAGCAGCTGCCACTGTGGGGAAGGGCAGACCCTCTGCTCTGTTCCCTGCTCCTCTGTCTCCAGCTCTCAGTCCTCACTGGTGGACACTAGGGCGTCCAGGACAAGGAGCCCACAATGGACAGGCTTTTCTCTCTGCCTCCTGCCTCCCCACATCCTGGTTCTGCAAATTCCCTCTGCCTCAGGCACCCTGAACTTGTCTGGGAGACCTGTCCTCCCCTGGAGGGAGACAGTCACCTCCCTTGTGCCCAGGGCCTCTGCTCCCAGCACCAACTCCTTCTCTACCACTCTCTCCAGCTCTCCGCCCTTCAGTATAGTCTCCATGGAAAATGGACTAACCTTTTTCTTTGAGGTTTTTAATGGGGTCCAGAGAACAAGACATGGGTGTGTGAGGACAGTCAAGTGGGATTGACCCCATGGACTGTGTTTGCTAACCATTCGCCTCAGTGGTGCTACCAGGACAAAGAAGGAACTTGGTCTGACTCCTGTTGAAGCTCACCATACATCAAGAGAGTTTCACTTTCCTCAATGAGTTTTTTTTTTTTTTTTTAAGATTTATTTATTTATGTATACAAAAACGGCAGTACAGGCCAGAGGTCCCTGGGTCAGGGATGGAGGGGATGCGGTATAAGAGGATTCACCAGAGACAAAGTGGGGAGCAGAACAGGCACTGAATGAAATACACTGCTGAGTGCAGCGGGCAAGCAGGAGAGTTCTGCTGCACCATGTGGGTAGCTCCCTGGCTGGCCTGGGATTGAATTCATGTTGCAGAAGCTGCAGATAGCTTCACAGTGCTGTGCTTAACCCCTTGCACCACCACTGTCCCTCCATGAGTTCTCTTCTCTCATGCAACTCTTGTGAGCAAAACTTTCTGCTTCTCTATCTCTACTAGCACCTGATCCAAGAACATCTCCTGCCATGATGGAATGTTCTGTGCCTGGCTATGGGGAGCCATTGGCAGATATTAAGCATTGAATTATGACTGGTGGTGTCCCCTCTCCCTGTCCTATAACAGTGGGACTGAAACACTGAGCTTAAGGTTTATTGAATTTTAATCAAGGTCAATTGAATGGGGCAAACATGGCAGGGATTACCCTATTCTACCACACAGGGACAAGTGAGTTATCTTTCAAATTACAATCCATTATATCTCCAAGGAGAAGACTTCAAGACCTGTGCGGGCTCAGAGGTTCAGGTGAGACTTCTGGAAAATCGTGGCTGATTCATCTCTGCCTATACATACTTAGTAGAACTTTGAGGAAGAGCCATGGCCTTATCACCAGCCATCAGGAAGATGAAGGAGGAAGCCATGTGCTCCATCTGCCAGCAGCTGCCGTGAGCATCAACTGTGGGACAGCTTCTGCCGCCAGTGCATACACGATATCACTGGACAGCAAAATCTTGTGACATCTTTTATTTGGAGGGCTCGCTGTCCCCTGTGCCAAACATCACTTCAAAGGGAGAGTGTCCGATCCAACAAGCACCTTGAAAACCTCATTGAGAGCATCCAGGAGCTGGAGCGTGAGAGGCTGTGTGAGGAACACGGGGAGCGGCTCCACCTTTTCTGTGAGGACGACGGGCAGCTCATCTGCTGGCGCTGTGAGTGCTCCCCCCAGCACAGAGGACACCGCACGGCTTTAGCAGAGGACGTGTATCCAGGCTACAAGGTGAGTGAGTGGCCATACCTTTCAGCAAGTACTTCCTCTTATGTTGCACTTTTTTTTTTTTAATTTATTTTTTTGTGGGACCCTCGCCGGCAGCCGGGGAATGAAATGGCACTGCAGAGGCTGTGAGCAGCCTCACAGCCCAGTGCTCAAACACTGTACCACCAGGGGAGGCCTATGTTACACATTTTTATTGAAATTAGTCTGAACACCAAGATCGTGACACTAAAATGTTGTTTCTATCATGTTATTTTCTGAATAATAGTTTATTATGATCCCAGTGAGTCAGGTCCTCATTTTCAATGCCAAACTTTAAGGTTGGGTGGAACTTTTCCATTAAGAACTTCCTATAATGAACTTAATTGATTGTGCTCTTTGTCACACCTGCCTCGTTCATGGCCTCACCTCAAATACATAAGTGGAGACACCACAGCGTGCAAGAGCACAGGACAGCATCTGAAATCCCAGAGGTCAGAACCAACACCTTCTTGATATCCCAGAGTCCACAAGGAGTAGGAAAACGAACTCAGGACGCCTGACGTGCCTCGGTGTGGGTGGTGAGGGGGGCACTAGGGGCAGGAATGAATGTGTGAGGGGGAGACTGCCCAGAAGTGAGTCCTGAAGGACACACACAATATCACCATGGGCAGAGTGTGGGTAAGAGACAGGAAGCCAGATCAGGTGGTTCACTTCTCACGAGAGCTTGCCTGACTCTTCGATGAGGCAGGCAGGAGGTGCGTGAGGGAAAGGCCATTGCAGGCATGGGAAAGGATGTCAGGAAGGAAATTTGGTATCACTTGGAATCCATACCCTTGCCTAGAGTGGCCTGGACACTAGGACTTTATTTGTGGAGGGAAAGATCAGGTTGACATGTAAAAGCACATTCTGCGTGGACAAAATAAACAACAAGGACAAAATCTAAGAATTGGAAATGGCAACAGGTATGAGCATACACTGGGAAGGGGAGTTAGGGTTTAAAAATACTTGGTGCGAGGGATGAAGCCTTGAGAGACGTTTCAATCATTTCTTATGTTTTTGACACAATAGCTTTTAGCATAAGGGTCCCTTTGCTGAGGAGGAATGAAGAAGTGGGATTCCTTCCTCTCAGCCCCTTTGGCATTTGAAGTAACATCCCCAGTATGGGGCTCTGAGTACCCTCATCACTGAGGTGCCTGTGTCTTGTGTGAAGGTTCTGGATCCTGTGTCAGGGCGTGTCAGCCCTGACCACCACTCAGTGCACTCACCTCCTCCTATTACCCCATGAGCAGTCAGGGCTGTAATGGGGCAGGTCTCATTGCTTCACACCATGTCATCAAATAGGAAAAACACAAGGTTCTGGGCGTAGCCTCAAGAGTCAGACTGCTGAGGTGAAATACTAGGTCAGCCTCTTCCTAGATGGGCAACTGTGAGCAACTCAGTTCTTGATCATGACTTGGTTTCTACATCTGTAAATGGAGAAAAATTTACCCCAGCCCACCCGACACACGCACCAGGAGGTTGTCATAAGCTGTAAGGACATTCTCTAGG
Source organism: Talpa occidentalis (assembly GCF_014898055.3). NCBI lineage: Eukaryota > Metazoa > Chordata > Mammalia > Eulipotyphla > Talpidae > Talpa > Talpa occidentalis. Next base: position 15,472,498 of record NW_023602073.1, read on the forward strand.
TAGAGTTGAGAATTGCACTGTGCTCATAGCAAAAGCAAACAAGGAGCTCCCCTGGTGGCGCAGCGGTTGAACGCTGGGCTATTAAGCTGCCCACAGCCTCTGCAGCGCAGGTTCGATCACTGGCCACTGGGCAGACCTCTCCTGCCACTCCCACTGCTCCCCTCAGCACTGCACTCCATCAGTCAGCTTGTTCTGTTCCCTGCTCTGGCTCTGGTGAATTCTCTCACCCCCCACACTTCTGACTTACACTCCAGTTCTTGTATGCATGAATAAATAAAAAATAAATCTTTAGTAAAAGAAAAAAGAAAGTGAGAGAAATTTTTCAATAAACCCTACAGCTCGATGTGGACAGGAATCTCTATGAATTGATGTCATGACACTGTTCTTCAGGTGATAGCGGGGCTCCCCCTCATGACCTGGTTCTGTAACTTCAGCTGCCTTCCTGGGCTCTCTCCTGACTCTGTGTAACATGTGAAAAGTTCCCAGTGTATCAAATATTGTGTATTATCTATGACTAGTCCAGCACATTATTTTATAAAATTTGCTTTTAGATGATTTTAACCTTATATGATGTGCAGCAATTTCCTGGCTCACTGTAGTGGTAGATGTAGTCCAATCCTTAGATCCTCAATGAGCTGGGAATTGCATCTCTGCCACCTTCCAGTGATGGCCCCTTGGGCAGATTACTGTTCCCTTCCTAAGCCTCCACTTCTACAGCATAAAAAGATGTTACAATCTTAGCAACTGCTATGGGACGCCTAGGAATGATTTATGCTACTTCCCTCTTCTTGCGTCCTGTCACAGTGTAAGTATCAAAAATATAATCAATGTCATTGTATGGCCTGGAGGCTGCGATTTCCTATAAGTACCAAATGAAGATTTTGAAATGGATTAGCCAGATCTCACCCAATTTTTCCTGCAGGAAAAGCTCCAAGACATTGTAACAAAATTGAAGGGAATGCAAAAACTCTGTAAGAGTGCGAAGTTGTTCACGACAGAGCAAATAACTGAATGGGAGGTAAGAATTTGAGTTTAATGATCACAAACTATTTTTCATCCTGAATTCAAGTATAGACTATGACTGGACAAAATTCTCATTGATAGTTTATTCTCATTAAACCAGTACAAACTGCTGAACCCAAAGAATATGCCAGTTTTTTAAAAATTACTCCATTGTCTAATCTAGGCGATTTTTCCTCTACTTTTTTCAGCCTTGCAGGAGCAAAGTGCTAGGCATCCCATCATCTCAGTTGGGAGAAACAAACCTGTTGTGCCCCTTATCTTCAATGGGCTTCACATTTTCAATAACTGAAATTACCTCCTGTCTGAAGATCGTGAACTCACCTGCGCACATTTACCAGAGTTCAGGGTCAGATCCTGTACCTTCCTGGTTGCAATACCACCCTAAGGGAATACAAATAACAGGACCAGTGCAGAAGACCTTCCCATAACTCAAGCTTGTGAGGTTGTGATGAGGATAGAGCTCTCCAAGAACTTACACACACGTGCACTGCAGACTGTGGGTCTCTAAGACAGTGTCCGTGGCTGACCAGCCCCTGCAGGATCAGAGACACATTCTTTTATGGATATGGATGTAATCCATCATTTAGTAACCAAATTCCCCAGATGTGTGAGCCATTTTGCCTCTTTTAGTCTCTTACCACCTTGACCCTGCTTCTTTGTGAGTGGATGTGAAACTTGACTCGTCCATCCCTATTTTGAGATCCTTGGAAGTTGGAGGACCTTATTTGAAAATGACAGTGTAGGTGTTACAACTGCCTGTCTCCTCATTTCTGGAAAATAGGTCATAGGGAGAACTTCTATTGCTACAAACCATGTCAATGCCAGAGTCCAGCTGTCCCATGTCTCCTACAAAAAGATCTACTTCAGGGCCTCCCTGCTGGCTCAGGGGATTAAGTCTGAGACAATGAAGCTATTGGTAGCCACTGCAGCATGAGTCGAATACTGGCCAGGGAGATGACCCACAGGGCCCAGCAGACCTCTCTCGCCTCGCCGGCTGCTCCCCTCAGCACTGTATTTCAATCTGCCTGTTCTGCTCCCCACTCTGTCTCTGATGAATCCTCTCACCTCTGCACCTCTGGCCTACACCCCAGTTCTTGTATGCATAAATAAATAAAATCTTAAAAAAAAAGTTCCACTTCATCCTACTCAATACTCCACCTACCACAATACCACAGTCACTAAAGCACTGTTGGAATTGAGAAAGCACCAACGCAAATTGCAATTCCGTATATCACAAATGAAAACTGTTAAGTGTTACACATAAAGATGAAATATGAATCCTGGTAAGTGCAATAATACGTCTGGTAGCTCTTCAGGCCTCCCCTATTGAGTATTATAGACTCTCCTATGAGCCTGATGACTTAAATTCAGTATTGGTTATATTCACTATCAGCATTTAGTTCAAGAAATTCCCAGAACATATAGATAGGGTGGTGCTTTCCCTCAGTGCTTGGTTTTATCTTCCTAAATGATAAGTTACTTGCTGTTGGCCAAATTCCATTATTCTCCTATTTAGCATTCTGAGACCTTCTTCTTCCGCATCGTGGCTGGCGAAGAAGGAAATGGACCAGGTGGCTGCAGCTTGTGATCACCTTCCATATGAGAGTGCCAGCCTTTAGGTCATTTCTAAGTGTACAGTCCAGTGGCATGAAATGCATTTAATACAGTCCAGTGGCATGACATGCATCTCCGTCTTCAGAACTATTTCAGCATTAGAAATGGAAACTCTATGTCCATGAACAATAACTCCATTGCTTCCTCCTTCCAGCTTGGGGGCCGCCATTCTACTTCTTGTTTCTCAATTTGACGAGGGCCCACGTATGAGAAGACTCATGGGTCTTTCTCTTTTGCTCTTTGGCACATGTCCCTCAGCATGAATCTTCAAGATAGTCCAGTTGGGCACGTGTCACAGTTTGCTTTCCTCCTAGGGGTGAGCAGATTTACACTGTGTCTCAGGCCCACCTGTGTTTACCGACTCACCATAGAGGTATGTTTGGTTTGTTTCCCCCTTTTCTGCCTACTTTCTTGATTCTAGGAAAATATAGCGCTTCGGAGACAAGAAATCCAGTCTGAGTTTAGGAATGTCCATAACTTCCTCGATGAGGAGGAGAGGGCTTATCTATGGAGAATGAAGAAAGAGGAAGAGAAGCTGCTGGGGAGATGGCACTACAGAAAAGCCAGTCTGGACTATCAGAGCCGTGAACTGGAGCGCCTCCTCCTGGAACTAGCCCAGAATTTATTGCAGGTGAGGGAGACTGTGAACTTGGAGGAAAGAAAGAATGTGCTTGTTTCTAATCTATTCAGAGGAGAGTGTGGAGGAAGACTGTGAAGTTTGTCGAGTCCTCGCTGCCTCATTCAATATTTAAAGTAATAAATGTTTAAGACTATAACAGCAGCAGCTCTTTTGCCCATTTCTGTCTATGCAAGTGTCCTTTAATCTTCTCTCCCTTTTTATTATAAACCTCCCCTTTGGGAACCAAAGAGAAGATCCATATCAATGTCAGCTGGTGGACTGTGCAGTGGCAGTATGTGAATCAGAAACCTGCTTCTCTGGGTCGAATGTAGGTTTTTTGGCCATAGGAACCACAAAATAACCTTCATCCCATTTATTCACACTTGTCAGTTGTTCATGGAACCTTCTCACCATCTCTTGAAAATGACTGGTGGTATAGAGTGGGGAAGCCTAAATGAATGATAACCTTCTCCTGAATCACTTATCTTGGGCCATGAGCTCTTAGGGAACCTCATTTCAGCTTCCTGAAGCTTCCAGCCGGTGAACATAAATGCCTGGACTCCAGTTGCTATTGCAAGACTGGTGGTTGCACTGTGAGGGTGAGGATGTAGCATGACAGCGCTCTCAGCAGGTGACGCCTGCTGCCTCTGCCTCAATGTCCCGAGTCAGGGTCTGGGCATGGATTCCCACTGAGGACCTTTGTCATAAGTGACAAAGGTAATATGGGTTTCTTAGAAGGAAACTGGATCACTAATAGAAGAAGGTAATACAATCTTGCATCTGGCCACTTCCCTAAGGTCACAGGCTAATGTCAATGCAGACTGCATGACTCCCCACAACCCTGAGCAAGTGTGATCACACATTCACACACACTGGAAGTGACTATCCTAGGGGACTGGGATGGGTGTCTTTCTACCTGGGTATGTGTGGATGTGTCAGGCTTTGTCACTCTACTTCCTGGGGTGGAGAGTTCATAGCAAGTAGCCCTATGTTTCCAGTGACAAGAAATTCTGATTTCCCCACACTCACATTTGTCTTTGTTTTTACTGTAGGATGTGAAAGACACATTAAACAGGTGAGTCTGTATGAATGTGGGAGTGTGAGGATGTGGGCAGTTGTGTGACTACCCAGAGCTGAATGGAATGTCCCCTGTTTCTTATAGGTATTCAGATGTGAAGCTGAAATTGCCAGAGACCTTCTGTTTGGATCCTCAAACTGTGTGCCATGTTCCTGAGCTTTGCTTTGATGTGAAGAAAATGTTAAGGTGCTTCCAAGGTGTGTGAAGTCAACAGTTCCCTTCATGCTTTACATAGAATGTCCCTTTGGTGGCAACTAACTCAGCAGCTGTCCCTGGATAGACTCAGAAACAGAGAGGCTGTTTAGCTGTTCTCAGTGGAGCTGGAACTCTCTACCTTGTGGGTAGGCAGAGATGTAGCTTCCCTGTTAACTCTTCAGGCTCTTCCAATTCCTTTTCTCCCAGACTAATCACCTGCTCATTCTCCCCATCGAAACAACAATATAGAAGATTTCACTTCCCTCACTTATCATGACATTTAACAGCATCAATGTGTGCAGTGTTTAGAATATGTCTACAACTGAACATTTATTAACATTTCATTAAACTCTCAGCAATGCAAGAAAGATAGATCACTATTCTAAATTGTGATGGAAATGGTTTTAAGGCCTTGACTCCTCTAAATATTAGAATCCTAATGAAAGCCAGTATGATCAATTCCAATCCTGAGCATTGCAATCCCTTAGTTCTTTCTTAGTATTTGTCATTTTCCATATGTCCACAGTTAGATAATTTAAGCTAAATACTATTAAAAAATTCTTTTGGCTATAAAATGACAACGAACCTGACAGAGGTCAAACCTGAATTGATTGCACTGGTGTGCTGCTATTTTAAATATGTATTTTATCCCACCATTTTATTTCTTTAAAGATTTATTTATTTACGCATACTAGGGCTGGGGCACAGGACCCCCAGGTGTTTGGGGGGGTGGTGAAAGGATTCACCTGAGACAAAGTGGGGAACAGAACAGGCAGACTGACTGGAATACACTGCTAAGGGAACAGTGGACGAGACAGGAGAGGTGCTGTGCCATGTAGGTTGGCTCCATGGACAGCCAGGGATTGAACTCATGCTGCAGAGGCTGAGGATTAGCTTCACAGTGCTTTGCTTAACCCCTTGTGCCCCGAGGGAGGCCCAGGAGTCATCTATTTTCTATTTAGGTTGCTTCTGCAGGGACTTTCCCATATCTGCCCATTATCATTTATAAGCATTTTGATTTTGTAATGTTAGCATTTTTATTGGTGTTTTTATTATTGTATTACACTGAATTGCATTCAAATAACGGGTGTGTGTAATGCAGATCTACAGACATATGTTCATTCTTTCATTGTGACTAGTCTTATTCATGACTACATAGTCCATGTAGAAAATGTGATGTAAACTGCATTTTCTCTACTTATTAATCACTGGTATTTTTACTTGTCAATTAAATTGGTCTGTTTGAGGGCCTCTCCAGTGGCACAGCATGTTGAGTGCAGTGTTGTGAAGCTGACCGCAGCCTCCGCAGCACCGGATGGATTCCCGCAGGCCAGTTAGATTCCCACATGGGGAGGCAGACCTCTCCTGTCTCGCCCGCTGCTCCGCTCAGCAGTATATTTCAGTCAGTCTGCCTGTTCTGTTCACCACTCTGTCTCTGGTGAATCCTCTCACCCCCCGCATCTCTGGCCTGTACCCCAGCTCTTGTATAAATAAAAAATTAGGAAATAAAAAATAAATAAATAAAAATAAATCAGTCTGTTTGAAAATCCCAGTCTTCCCCACTTTAGTGACCATTTTGGCCAGCCTCATCTGTCAGTTATGGAGGGAAGAAGGTTGATATGTTTTAGGATGATTGTAGAGTTTTCCCTTTTGCCTTGCTTATGGTTTATTTTGAGATTATATAGTCATTATATACGCACGCATGTTTGGAATTTTGAATTTTTCCTAGTGAAATGTATATTAATTGATTAGGTATCTCTTTTCTCCCTTCATAATACTTTCACTTAACACTATTTGATAAATGTAACAGCTATATAACTATATAATCTACCTGTCAGGTCTCAAGTTACAGTTTCACTATAAACAACAGGTAATTATAAAAGTCCAGCGGATCTTTCCCCTTTCAGTATAATTTACTTTGCATTTTGATCTGTGCACTATGGCTATTTTGGATTGTTCGTGTAACATGAATTGAAATCCTCACTTCTAGGGCCTCCCTGGTGGCACAGCAATTGAGCACTGGGCTGCGAAGCTGCCCACAGCCTCTGCAGCACCAGTTCAATCCCTGGCCACCAGCGAGGGTCCCACATGGCATGACAGACCTCTCCTGCAGTGCCCGCTGCTCCCATCCTCAGTGTATTTGGTCACTCTGCCTGTTAAGTTCTCTACTCTGGCTCTGGTGAATTCTCTCACCCTCCTGCGCTACTGACTGTACCCAGTGCTTGTGTAAATAAATAAATAAATCCTTAAAAAAAAAAAAGAAAACCTCACTTCTAGAAGAGTTGCATGAGGGGTTCTTTCCAATGGTGACAACGGGAGTGATAAATAGGGAAGCACCCAGGACTAGGAGGTGGTAGGGCCATGGCCACTCGGGGCCTGTGTGGCAGGGCAGGGAGCTGTGAGGACGGGTTCGTGTGAACAGGCATAGATGATGGAGACCTGCCATCGCAGGCAATATAGAAGGACTTGGGTCCTGATGACTCCTAGTTCTGCTTCTGTCTGCTCCCTGGGCTTCCCCAGTGCTTCCCGTTGACTGAAGCCAACACAATCAGAAGGGCGGGAGGATGATCATTGGGTCCTCAGTGTCAACCTTCAGTTCTCAGCCTTGGTGCAGCTGATCATGTTTAACTCAGGAATATATTGTAGTTTCACTTCTTGCTACAACATCCTGTTATCATTGTTGCTTTGTAATTACACTCCTGGCCAGAGTCACACTTAAGAAATTATACTCCTGTGGCCTCCCTGGTGGAGCAAGGGGTTAAGAAGCAACCTATGAAGCTGTCTGCAGTGACTGCAGCAGGAGTTTGATCCCTAGCCAGGAAGCTACCCACATGGCGTGGCAGACCTCTCCTGACTCACCCGCTGCTCCCCTCAGCAGTGTATTTCAGTCAGTCTGCCGGTTCTGTTCCCCACTCTGGTGAGTCTTCTCACCCCCTACACCTCTGGCCTATGCCCAATTCTTATATGCATAAATAAACAAACCTTTAAAAACAAACAAATTATACTCCTGGCCAGCATCACGCTTAAAAGATAATTATTTTTTTTTAATTTACTTACGCTAGTCAGATCGTTTGATGTACATTATTCCAGCATAAATTGTTTCATTTTTTACTCATCCCTGGGACAAAATGAACTATCATCTGCAGCAAGATAAAAGACTTCACACCTAAATTCATGGGACGGACAGGTGCTCTGAGGGCTGAATAGAATGCTGGGATCTGAGGTAACTATTTCAATAACATAATATGGTAGGACCTATATTAATTTGCTTTCTGATAATCAGTGTGAAAGGTTATCACTAAAAAGAGGGGATAAGCTTCTTTTTTGCTTCAATATTTCATGATTCTTGGTGGTCCTACATGGGGGATAAGGGTTGTCAAGAAGACAGTAACCACTCTGGTTAGTCAGTCCCTTGCCTTCTCTGAGGGACTGAGTTGGTGATGGTGACAGTGATGGAGAGGATATTACTTCCACTTATAGCTTACTGACCAAATGCCAGGAATTTCTCCAATCAGTAAGGTGCTGAGCTCCTTCAATCCACCCCACCATTACTGTGGCAGGTGTGATGATTTCCTACTATATGCAGAGTCTCAGAAATAGACTCACAGAGCTAGAAGAAGTAGGCAGCACCTGAATCCAGGAAGGTTGCACTTGAAGTGCACTGTCTTCTCATCATATAAAATGTGTCTTTCTCTCTTATCGGTCAACGTGACTCTGGACCCAGACACAGCTCATTGTGAACTAATCCTGTCTGAGGATCAGAGATGTGTGACCCGTGGAGGCAGCCAGGAGGAGTATTTCAGTTCTACAAGATTCTGTTTCTTACCCTGTGTCCTGGGCTGTGAGGGCTTCACCTCAGGAAGACATTACTTTGAAGTGGATGTGGGAGAAGGATGTGGGTGGGACTTAGGAGTTTGTCTGGAAAATGTGCGGAGGAAAAAGGACATGACCCCAGAACCTCAGTCTGGATTCTGGGCCATCAGACATTGCCAGAAGAATGGCTACATGGCCCTTACCTTCCCCACAACTTCCCTTGCCATGAGGGAGTGCCCCCTGCTGGTGGGAGTTTTTCTGGCTGTGAGGCTGGACTTGTGTCCTTTTACAACATGAACACTGGCTCCCACATCTTCACCTTCCCAAGGGCCTCCTCTGATACTCTTCGGCCTTATTTCCAGGTTAATCATTCTCCTTTGTTCCTCCCTCCACCGCTGGAGTCAATTTAAAAGAGTCTCTTTTGTTTCCCGTCAGAAATAAAACATCAGTCCTATGAAGACAGATCTAGGTCTGTTTTGTCATCTGCTGTTTCCCTTTTCCTGGACCGGCGCTGAGTTCTCAGTGGACACTCAGTGAGTGTGCCATGACTGCTGGACACAGCCACTGTGCAGACAGCACAGAAGATCAGCCTGACCGGCGGGGAAGCGAGAGAACAGCAGGGTCATCCCTCGTGCTCTCCCCCGTCACTGGGTCAGATCTCTGAGCTGCCAGGGTCCTGGTCTCTCGCTGGGTGTCTGGCCATTTCATTTCATGTGAAGTTTTCACACCTCATCCATGTTGTCCTTTGGGTCAGTATTTGCTTTTGTTTATGGACAAACCATTGCAGTGCATGGATGTCATGCATTGTGTGTGCCTGTTCATCAAAGGACGGACATTGGTTGTTTCCACTTTGGGGCAAGTTCAAATGATACCACTGAGAACAGTGTTGTGCAAGTTTTTTGTCACTGTGTTTAAATTTGGAGGTTTGTACCTAGGAGTAGAATTGCCACTTCCTGTGGTAACTTGTCCATCTTTTAAAGAAACTGTCTGTTTTCCAAGGACGCTACAATATTGTATATCCCCACACCCATGTATGACATTCCAATTTCTCTACATTTTATAGGGTATTTTTCAAGGTAACTATGCTAATGGTGTTCAGTGCTGTCTCCTTGAGATTTTGTTTCTTATGGCTTTTGCATTTTCCTAATAACTGGTGATGGTGACAGCTTCATGGCTAATTGTGCGTCTTTTTGGAATTATCTCTATTCACATACATTGCCCATTTTAGCTGGGTTATTTGTATTTTGGTTTGTAATAACTTCTGTATGCTAATCACAGTTCTAGGTATGTCCCTTATCAGCCTAATAATTTTAGAAACTTTCTGTCATTCTCTGAGTTGTCTTTTACATTCTTGATGGAGTCCTGTGAAGCTCACCTCAGTATCCTTGTTATATTGAACTTTTATTACTTGTGTTTTGGGTGTCATCCAGATAACCGCTGGGAACCAAAGGGAACAAGAGTTTTTCCTTCTCTTTTCTTCCAAACGGTTTTAACCATTTCAGTTCTTACACTTAGATCTTTGGTTCATTTTGGGGACTCCAGTGATCTGTCCACTCTGGTTCTTTGAATTCTCCATCCTACACTCCTCATACGCAAAGGGGATGCACTGAGGGAGGGGCTCTTTCTGGCCTCCCCTGAGCTGTCTCAGCACATCGCACACATCACCTGAAGCAGTGCGCTCTCCCCACTTTCGGGACGTGTTTCTGAAGGTTCATCTGCGTCACCACCCCTCTCAGCCCTGAGCTCTGCATGATCCCCTCCTTTACACAGCAGGTGCGGGGGTGGGCAGTGGTCACAGGACAGACCCTGTCATGAGCTTGTCTTTGTCTGGCTGCTGCTGTGGGGATGGTTGATCCCCTGTGGGGATCTCCTTTCCTGATCCTTTGACAAGACAGCCCAGGAGGAGCTGTGCCTGGGGGCAGAGTTGCATTCAGGACAGTGATCTGGTAGAGGGAGATGCAGGAGTTATTTTGGGATCAGAGACCCAGGGACACATTCTCCCTCTGTCTGTGAGCTATATGCCTCAGGAGCTGGTGTAGCCAGTCCCTGTGTGGGGCCTGCCTGCAGGCTATGCCAGGATAATATGAATCTTCAGATATGAAATGGCAGAGACTAGGGAGCACCCAGGAGAATGCAGAGACTGAGAGATTCTCAGAGACTGAGAAGCTGGGCCACCATTGGAACCAGCAGCTTCTGAGCCTGAGCAGCTGGTCACCCTTGTCTGGGTTGTTCCTCAGCTCCTCTGCAGGTCAGCCACCTTGACAGAGCCCCTAGGGCATTCAGATCAGCACCAAGCAAAGCACCTGTCCCAGGATCCAGCCAGGGGCTCTAGAACCCCAGTCACTGTCAGGCTCCACTTCACCCGACCAGCCCCTCAGCCTAGCAGAAGTACTTTCTTTTACAAATACCTATTGTGCGATTATCAGAAATGCCTCTTCCATCCTAGGCTATCAATATGGCAAGGGACTATGCTGCCTGCCTCCCAGCACCCAAGCTTGCAGCCTTAGAGCCTGCTCCTCTGCTCCCCTGCTTAAGCATTAAAGGCCTGTCAGATCTACCTAGGGCTCCAAATTCCTTTCCCCCTCCTGAATAACAATGAACCTGGCTGGTGCTGCCAGTTTCAGGACTTCTCCCAAATCTGTCTGGCCCTGCCCCCAGGCAGTTACTTTCTGATTTGACACCAGGGAAAGGAAACCACATGCAGGAGCCCAGAAGTGGAGCTGCAGGGGGACTAGCAGCGATTTTGTTGCTGACTGCTCTGTGAGGACTGGAGGATTGAAGAAGTCCAGGTCAAGGTTTGCTCTGGGGTGAACTGTGAGTTCTATGTCTGCGTGACTGTGGGGGTGTGTGCGTGGACAGGGGTGTGTGTTCCGCGTGGGTGTGGTCCCTGGCAATAAGGAGCTCACTGGAACCTAAAAATGGTCAGGACATTGCTTTCCAGCTCTCTCTCCCTCTGCTTTCTCTTTCCCAGGCACAGTGCCACATCTCAGATCAGGGTGTGAAGTCAGCAAGAGCAGGCACTTGGGGTTCAGAGCATCCCCAGGAGCACAACCCCAGGCATAAGGAAGGCTGGTGCAGCCCCTGGGAGAAATCCCCTCCGTGGGAGAGCAGTCTGCTAGTCCTCAGAGCTCTGGCTCCGAGGGGGAAATAATCTATCCGGTTCCTTGTGTTGGATCTGCTTTTAGTCCAGGCCCTGTGAGTGCAAAGGAAAGGTCTCTCACTCCCTCCCTCAGCACCTCCCCACACATGGCAGCAAGGGGAGGGCAGCAGGGCTGGGAGTCTGAGCAGCTGCAGCTGTGGGGAAGGGCAGACCCTCTGCTCTGGTCCTGCTCCTCTGTCTCCAGCTCTCAGTCCTCACTGGTGGACACTGGAGGGTCCAGCACAAGGACCCCACAGTGGACAGGCCTTGCCCTCTGCTTCCTGCCTCCCCACATCCTGGTTCTGCAAATTCCCTCTGCCTCAGGCACCCTTCTTGTCCTGGGAGACCTGTCCTCCCCTGGAGGGAGACAGTCACCTCCCTTGTGCCCAGGGCCTCTGCTCCCAGCACCAACTCCTTCTCTTGCCACTCTCTGCAGCTCTCCCGTGGAGTATGGTCTCCACATAAACTGGATTAACCTGGATCCCCTTTTTCTCTGAGAGTTTTACTGAGTCTTGAGGACCAGATGTGGGGGTGTGAGGAGAGTCAAGTGTCACTGACCCCATGCACTCTGCCCCCAAACCATTCACCTCTGTTGCTGGCAGGACAAAAAAGTAACTCAGAACTTGGGGCTGACTCCTCCGAAGTTCATTTTGCAACAGGGTGGTCCCCAGGAAAGGGGGAGGTTCCCTGCCCCACCCAAGGGAGGGTGGAGTTGAGCAACAAGAGGAGAAGCTGCAGAAGAGACTGAGGAAGGAAGGAAGCAGGATGGAGCCAGGAGACCTGGAGGAGGCGCATGGAGCCTAGAGACACGTAAAGAAACTGCGCTTGTCTTTTGGTCGTGGACGGGGTGACACAGATGTGGGTGAGACCCGTGGGGAGGTGACGATGGCAGCTTTTATCTGGATGTTGATTTTGCTCTTTTCCTTCCGGGCTTGTCCGGTTGTTTGTGACCCTTTTCTGTGGGTCCCCACTGGAAGATGTTTTAGACTTGTGGCAGGCTTTGGGGCCTTGCTCTGGGCCGACCCCATATGGATGGAGTTTTACCCACGAGGGGACGGGTAACTTTGGTTGCTTCATTTAGAAACTAGACTGTTTGCCTTACCTGTATTGTTTCCTAGTTTTTATTAAAGTTCCTTCCCATTAAAGTGTCATATGTTTTGTGTTGATGCGGCGGATGGCAGAACCCATTTAGAATAGGCAGGTTTGCGGGGGTTTGGGCTGCCCCTCTCCCTGTCCTATAACAATTTGACACAGAGAGACTATCTCTCTCCCTCCCTGACTTCTCTTCTCTCCTACCACTTTTGCTAGCAAACCTGTCTCTTCTCTATCTCTCCTACTACCTGATCAAAGAACACTTTCTGCCATGAGGGAATGTTCTTCACTCGGATATGGTGGGACTATTGGCAGGTATGAAGCATTGAATAATGGCTGGTGGGACTCAAACATTGAATTTAAATGTTATTATTGAATTTTAATCTAAACTGAATGGGGCAAACGAGACAGGGTTCAACCTATCCTACCACACAGGGAGGTGTGAGGCATTTTTCAATCCATTATGTCTCCAGAGAGACCTCAACACCTGTGCAGGCTCAGAGGCTCACGTGAAGCTTAATTCTTCACTGGAAAATCCTGTCTATCCATCTCTGCCTACAGATAATTTCAGGAAGAACCATGGCCTCAGTCCCAGGGATCAGGAAGATGAGGGAGGAAGCCATGTGCTCCATCTGCCAGCAGCTGATGACAGAGCCTGTGAGCATCTGCTGTGGGCACAGCTTCTGCCGCGGGTGCATAAGCGGCTACATTGGTCAGAGTCTCAATTGCCCGATTTTTGTGATGATGCGTCCCTGTCCCTTGTGTGGAACATCAATTCAAAGGGAGAGTCTCCGACCCAACAAGCCGTTGGAAAACCTCATTGAGAGCATCAAGGAGCTGGAGCGTGAGAGGCTGTGTGAGGAACACGGGGAGAGGCTCCACCTTTTCTGTGAGGATGAGGAGCAGCTCATCTGCTGGCGCTGTGAGCGCTTCTCCCAGCACAGAGGACACCGCACGGTTCTAGCAGAGGACGTGTGTTTAGGCTATAAGGTGAGTGAGTGGCCAAACCTTTCAGCAAGTACTTCCTCTTATGTTGCACATTTTTATGAAATTAGTTAATCTGAACACCAAGATTGTGACCCTAAAGAGTTTTTTCCATCACGTTATTTTCTGAATAATAATTTATTATGATCCCAGTGAGTCAAGTCTTGATTATCTACGCCAAACTTCAAGGTTGGTCAGAACCCATTCCTGTAAGAAATTCCTGTAATGAACTTCTCCTGGACAATACATTGTGCTCTTTGCCAACCTGCCTCGTTCATGGCCTCATCTCGAATATATAATTGGAGACACCACAACGTGCAAGAGTACAGGAAATCATCTGAAATCCTAGAGGTCAGAATCACTAACTGTTAGATAGCCTACAGTCTACAAGGAGTAAGAAAAGGAACACAGGCTGCCTCATGTCCCTTGGTGTGGGTGGTGAGGAGGGGCACCAAAGGGCCTGAATGGGTATAGGGGGAGACTGCCCAGAAGTGAGTCCTGACAGGAAAATATAAATAACCGTGTGTGGAGAAAAAACAGGATTCCACTCAGGCAGACCACCTGTCACAGCAGCTTGCCTGACATTCTAGTACCTTGTCAGGCGGTGTGTGTTGGGACTGGCAGGTGAGGGCATGAGAAAGGAAGTCAAGGAAAGAACGTGAGTGTCACTCAGAGTCTACTCGTCCACAGTTGGGATTTATTTGTGGAGGGAAAGATCAGGCTGACATTTAAAAGAACATTCTGCGTGCACAAAGTAAACATCAAGGAGTAAAATCAAAGTTAGAACTCTAAGAAAAGGGGATGGAAACAGGTTTTAGCAAGGATCATGAAGGAGAGTTAAAGGATTTCAAAATAATTGGTGAGTGATGAAGCCTTGAGAGATGTTCAGGCACCTCCTAATTTCTCACTCAGTAGCTCTGAATAAGGCTGCCCTTTGCTGTGCAGGAATGAAGAATTGGGATTCGTTCCTCCTCTGCCCTTGTTGACATTTGAAGGAAACAACCCCAGTCAGGCTCTGTGTTCCCTCATCCTTGAGGTGCTATATCTTGTGTGAAGGTTCAGGATCCTGTGTCAGGACTTGTCAGTCCTGAGCACCATCAACGCACTCACCTCCCCCTGTAATGCCATGAGCAGCTCATCACTGTAATGGGGCAGATCCCATAACTTTCCCAGCAAATAGTAAAAAATAAAGCAACCCAAGCTGATGGATGTACCTCAGGAATCAGACTGTGGAGGTCAAAATCTAGCACGAGTTTCAGTTCTTACTAGATGGGATCTGTGAGCAACTTTGTTACTGCCTTCGTGACTTGGTTTCCCCATCTGTCACACACACACAGCGGAGGTTGTCATAAGATGTTAGTATATTCTTGATGTAGAATTACAATAGCACTGGGCTTACAGCAAGAGCAAATCAGTCTTTTACCAACTAGATTCCTGACATTTTCTTGAGAGCCCTGTGTTGTTTTGAGCATATTTAAGAGTTTACAGAGAGCAGGAACAATTCTTTTACTGTGGACCATGACTAGCAGTTTAGTAAGCTTCAGATTGCTTCTCTTGAACATGTGAGAAAGTGTTTGAAAAGTAACCCTATAGCTGAATGTGGACACTAAATACTGTAAGTTGCTGTCATGACACTGTTCTTCAGGTGATACAGGGCTCTCCCTCCATGACCTGGTTCTGTAACTTCAGCTGCCATCCTAGGCTCTCCTTCCTGACTCACCATAAGATGTAAAATATCCCACGTGTATCATACACTCTGTAGTGTTTATTACTGGTCCAACACATTATTTTATAAAACATACTGTTAGGTTATTATAATCCTGTTCTATATGCAACATGACCCTGGAAGGTTGTAGTAGTGGTTGTATTTCAGGTTCTGGGTCAGCGGATGAGCTGGGAATTACATCTCAGTCACCTTCCAGTGATGGCCCCTTGGGCAGTTTACTGCTCCCTTCCTAAGCCTCCACTTCTACAGCACAGAAAGATGTTACAATCCTAGAAACGCCTCGTGTCAGCTAGAGGATCGGTTATGTTACAGCCCTCATAATTTTGTCCTTTGTTAAGGCCTGAAAATATATTCAATGTTAATTATTTATTGGCGGTTGCACCCTGTAGGTGCCAAGTGAAGGTTTGTGAAATTGACTAGTCGTAACTCAGACCATTTTCCTTCAGGAGAAGCTCCAGGAAGTTGTGACAAAACTGAAAGCACAGAAAGATACATGTAAGAGTGCAAAGTTGTTCACGAGAGACCAAATAACCAAATGGGAGGTAAGAATTTGAGTTTATTGACCTCAAGTTATATTCCTTCCTTGAATTTAAAGAGAGGAGGTAACTGGGAAAGTATTAGACAGTTCATTCTCTGTCCACCAGAGCACAGATCAAACTCCAGAGGAATCCATTTTTTTTTTAGTTTTAATACTACTAGTTGTCTATACCCATGAGAATTTATCTCCATTTTCTTCAACCTTTCGATAATAGTTGCCTAGTTGTCCTGTGCCTCTATCAGGAGACTAGAGTTGGTATGTCTGCTTACCTGGAACCCAGAACTTGACTGGATTTCTATTTTTAACAACTTTAACCTTTGAAGGCCTCCACCTGCTGGCATAGGCAAATTTATCATACTATAGTTTCTGAACTTGAGCTGCCAGGTTTAGAAACCACCTTTGGGAGGCTGAAAATAGAATCACTGCAGGTGAGATTTTATTACTCAAACTTGCAGAGCTCATGAGGAGGCTCAGAACTGCTGTAAGAATGCACTTGAGGGTCTCCCCTGGTGGCGCAGCGGTAGAGCGCTGGGCTGGGAAGCTGCAGCAGCCTCCTCAGTGATGGTTCGATCCCCCGCCGCTGGCAAGGGTCCCACATGGCCGCTGTGAGGAGCCCACCTGGCTTGCAGACCTCTCCTGCTGCCCGCTGCTACCCTCAGTATGTATGTATGTACCCTCAGTATGTATTTCAGTACATCTGCCTGTTCTGCTCCCCACTCTGGCTCTGGTGAATCCTCTCACTCTCCCGCACTTCTGACTGTACCCAGTGCTTGTATAAATAAATCTTAAAAACAAAAATAGAATGCACTTGCACTACAGACTTGGAGTGTAGCACAATATCATGGTCAAACAAGGTATGAATAGAGAAAGCACCCATGGAAACTGCAATTCTATATCTCCCAAATGAAAACTGAGTCCTTCAGGGTGGGTCATTTGGTTTCTGTCAGTCTTAGCCATAATGATGATAGTGAATCCTCTCTTGGTGGATAATTATTTCTGGAATCTATGATCAAAACCTGTCACCTAAAATACCCCCCTGCTGAGGCTGAGAATCATAGACTCTTCTACCAGCCTGGACATCTTAAATTCAGGATTGGTTATATTTATCACAAGCCTCTGTTTGAAGATTCACATTTACCTTCTAACATCCCCTTAAACCCTTGGTTTTATCTCTATAAATGATCAATTATTTGACCTTGGCCTATTTCCATGTGTGTGTATGATTTAGCTTCCTGCCCCACGTTCTCCTGCAACTTGACTAAGGAAGAAGGAAATCAATTAGATCACCATAGACAGTTGAGTAACCCTCTCCCACACTTTGGTGCCTGCTCTCAGGCTTGACATACAGCGGGGAACTGGACATTCAAATGATGTAGGGGATAATAATATCACAGAAACTGAGCATGTTTCCTGGTGTGTGTGGGTGCGTTAAAATAAACATAACATTGGGGCCTCCCTGGTGGCACAGGGGGTTAAGACGCAACCTATGAAACTATTCACAGCCACTGCAGCACAAGTTTGATCCTCGGCCAGGGAGCCACCCACATGGTGCAGCAGACCTTTCCTGACTCTCCTGCTTCTCCCCTTAGCAGTGTATTTCAGTAGATCCACCTGTTCTGTTCCCCACTCTGCCTCTCCTCTGGTGAATCCTCTCAACCTCCCATACCTCTGGCCTGTACTCCCGTTCCTATATGCATAAATAAATCAATCTTTAAAGAAATAGAAAATAAAAATGCTGTTTTAACACTTTGTGAGTGTAAGTTCATCAGTGCTTTTACACTATTGTGCAACCATTTTCACTCTATCTGCAGAAACTTTTCATTGTTCCCACCTGGATCTCTGCACCCATTAAGCAATACCCATTGCTCTTTCTTCAAAACTCCTGGTAACAGGGGCCTCCCTGGTGGTTAAGGGGTTAAAGTCTCAGCACTATAAAGCTGTCTCCAGCCACAGCAGCATGAGTTCAATCCACAGCCATGGAGCTAGCCCACATAGGGCACAGCAGACCTCTCCTGTCTTTCCCGCTGCCCGCCTTAGTAGGGTATTTAAGTAGATCTGCCTGTTCTGCTCCCCACTCTGTCTCTGGTGAATCTTCTCACCCCCACACTTCCACCCTCCATCTCAGTTTTTGAATACTAAATAAATAAAAATAAATCTTTAAGAAAAACCACTCCTGATAACCATCACTCTACTTTCTATGCCTGAATTTGATTAGGTACCTCATGTTAGAATAATATTGCAATGTGTGTCTGACTTGCTTCACTTACCATGTCTTCAAGGATTCATCCTTGAACATATATGGAGTTTCTCCTTCCTAAGGCCAACAGATTTCAAACTGTGATATCACATTTTTGACTCATCCATACATAAACATTTGGTTTGTTTTCCCCTTCTGAACACACTTTCTGTATTTTAGGAGAACATAGAGCTTCAAAAACAGAAAATCCAGTCTGACTTTGAGAATCTCATCAACTTCCTGTCAGAGGAGAAGATGTACCATCTACGAAGACTGGAGAAAGAGCAAGAACAGACTCTGGACAAACTGTTGAAGAATAATAACTCTCTGAAAGAGCAGAGCCAGGAACTCAAGAGCCACATCCTGCAAATGGAGGAGAAATGCCAGGGCTCAGCCCAGAACTTGCTGTAGGTGAGCTGTGCAGGGGAGGACATAGAACAGGGATCTGTTGCTGGGGTGTTACCAGGGACAGGGTGAGGAAGCATGGGGCATCTGGCACGGCCCTGCTGCCTCATTCAAAAGAGCACACAGGTGTTGGGAAGTTAAAGGAAGATTTCTTTTAGTACACATCTGTATGCGCAGAGAGGCCTCTGCTGTCTGGAGGGTAATGTCAGACACTGCAACTCCCTCCAGCCTCCACACAGAAGACAACAGACTTCAACACGCTGGCAGCTGATGTCCTAGGAGACTGGGGTGGGCTCATCCTCCTGGGAGTGCCTGGGTATCTCAGGCTGGGGTCACTCTTTACTTCTTTATAGCCCCACATAATAGACACCACGAAATATGAGTGTGTGGCACTCACCTCTCACCTTTGTCTTTGCAGGGTGTAAAAGACACCTTAAGTAGGTAAGTGCTGAATGAATACAGTGGGAAAGTGGGCTGGGTGTATAGAGCTGAATAGAATTTCCCACTGAAAGTGTCCTTGGTCTCTGCTTCTTCTAGGAGTTCCGCAGTGAAGCTGAAAGTACCAAAGCCTGTCTCTTTGAAACTTCCTGCTGTCTGCAATGTTTCTGAGCTTTACTTTGACATGAGGAAAATATTGAGGAGCTACCAAGGTATGGAAAGTCAAGAATCTCTTCAGTGCTAAAGATGGCAGGGAACTTAAGAGGTAACCAAGTTGACCCACTGTTCATGGGCAGACTCACAACCAGAGAGGTGATTTAGTTGTTTCAATGGAGCTGTCACCTCCTCCGTACCAGGATGCGCCAGGCCTTACACAGGACTTAATGATGTGGCAGACGCCTCAAATGCCTGCTTCCATTTCTTAGCTGTGTCAGCTAAGGAAAATCACCTCCTCATTTTTCCCTAGGCAAAAAAATGAAATTATTAACAGTTCCCACTTTGATGGATTGTCATGAAAATTAAAAGCATTGACATGTAGGAAGTGTTTCCAAGAGTTTTTAACTGTTAACCTCAGCGCAGTGCAAGAAAGGTGATTATTATGAACAGGTTGTGTATGGTTTTAGGGCCTGATCTTGATGCCCCCATGAATGTCAGAATTGGAATGAAAACCAGTTTTACTAACACCGAAGCATGAGCTGCCTGCTTGCTCTTGGCTCTGTTATTCAGTACTTGTCATATCTGTAATCCCTTATCCACAATTATAAAATTGCAATACCTCTAAATACTAAACTCTTTTAATAATTCATCTGACTGCAATTTGAATCTAAATCTGAAATGTTAGATTGGTCTTCTTTTTTTTTTTTTCTGTTTTATTTATTTGTGCGTAGAAGAATTGGGATATAGACCGAAGGTGTGCAGGGTGAGGGGATTCACCAGAGACAGTGAGGAGCAGAACGGGCAGATTGAGTGACAAACAGTGCTAAGTGGAGCAGCAGGCAAGACAGGAGAGGTCTGCTGAGCCACATGTGGGTTAGCTCCGTGGCCAGGGATCAAACTCAGGCTGTAGGGGTGACTGCATTGAGACCCAACCCCGAGGCCAACAGGGCCAACAGGGCCTCGGGGCCTTAAAGTGTTTAAGCTTTTCCCATCTTCAATTACTTTTATGCCTCCTTGATCTATCGATTATGAAGAGAAGAATGTTAAAATGTTTCATGATGGTTATAGAGCTTCATATTTCACCTTGCAATTTGGTGATTTTTTGCATTGTTTGTTTTGAGATGACATTACCAGTACTTGTGTTTGGACTTGTGATTTTTCCTAGTGACCTGCATACTTTTAAGGTGATTCTTTTCTACCCTGACTTAATACAGTGTGATACCATTGTATAACATAACATTGTATAACCGTCCTATGTCTGTTTGTTACCTGTGCTGCTTAAAAAAATGTGGGTGGAGTTTTAAGAATCCAGTTGATATCTTCTCTTTCAGTATATTTCACTTTCCAACCTCAGAATATTTTAATCTGTCCACTTCGGTTTTCCTGTATTGTTCAGATAATGTGAATTGAAATTGCAAACTTCTATGAATCAGGACAAAATATGGGCTGACTAAAGAGAGTTGACTAAAGGAGTTATATCAAAGATGTGTGTTAGGATAGCAAATAAGGACAAGTGAAGGCCCCAGGACTAGGAGTAGGTAGGGAGCCATCCTCTGTCCTGGGCTCAAGTGCTGGGAGAAGGGGGGGCAGGGATAGCAGAGAGTGTCCAGAGGCAGAGGAATGGAGGCCCCCGCCCCAGTCACAGCCAGTGGAGTACAATTAATCTTATCTCTTGTCTCTGCTTCTGTTTGCTTGGGTCTCCTCTAGTGCTTCCCATTGGCTAAAGTAAACACAAGTCAGAATAGAGGGATCCTGGCTGATGTGTCCACAGGGGTCTGCTTTAGGGAACAGAGCAGGTAGGGAAGGTGGGGAGAGACCTCCACTGAAAACAAAGGTGTCAGCACAGCAGATGCTTCTATACTTGATTTCTCTTATCACCACCATCCAAGCAACCAGTGTTTAACGAGTATCTCTGCGGAGGCTCCAATATCTCTGCGGAGGCTGGCATCTAAGTAGAGCATTCCATTACCACTTTGTCTTTTTTAAATTGCATTTATAGTATTTATAGAAAGTTAAATTTATAGTATTATTTTTCAATTTTACTTGACTCTTCAGATCATTGTTGTGTCTTAGTGTACCACCTTATACTCACTCCTGTGGATCATTATCTGAAGCATGGAAAAAAGCTTATTCTTACAAGCCATTGGACTAAAATGTGTCCTGAGGCCTGGGTAACATACTGGGGCTATAATACCAAGCAATGCTATGAGCTCTGTTGTCTTTTTGATCCTGAGAGTTGGTGATTGTTTCGTAGAGATGGGAAGGGATCTTTGTGCCCCAGTATTCCATGGTACTTAGTGGTCCTACTTGGGAGAGTCCCTCTGGGAGAAGAAAGTCATCTTGTCCACTCTGGGCAGTTCTGGTCCTTGCGGTCTCTGAGTGACTAAGATGGCGATGATGCTGGTAAGGGTGGTGATTGTGATGGGGTTGATGTCACTACTACCACTTATTGATCGCTTACATGTATCACAAATTTCACCAAGAACTAAGTGTGTATTAGCCAATCAATTCTTCCCACCATTCTTTATGACAGATAGGACGATTTCTGCTTTAGTTTTCACCCTCTCAAAACTGACTCACAGAACTAGTAAGACAAAGTTTGCATTTGAGCACAGACTGGTTTTACTTCAAGTAAAGTATATTCTCTTCATCACCAAAATGTCTTTTCTTTTTTCAGTCAGTGTGACTCTGAATCCCGATACTGCTCATCCTGAACTAATTCTGTCTGAGGATCGGAGACAGGTGACCCGTGGCAGCCCCCAGAAGAAGCATCCCGATTCTAGGAGATTTAGTGTGTTACCCTGTGTCCTGGGCTGTGAGGGCTTCACCTCAGGGAGACGTTACTTTGAAGTGGACGTGGGAGACGGAATGCAGTGGGATATAGGAGTTTGCCTGGGAAATGTACCCAAGAACGCTGACGTGACACTGATGCCTCAGTCTGGATTCTGGGCCATCAGACTCAGCAACGGGAACTGCTATGAAGCTCTTACCTCTCCCCCAACTTCCCTTCCTCTGAAGGAGAAGCCCACGGTCGTGGGACTTTTTCTAGACTGTGAGGCTGGACTTGTACACTTTTATAATGTGACAACTGGCTCCCACATCTTCACCTTTGAGAAATTCGTCCTCTGTGATACTATCTGGCCCTTTTTCCAGGTTTATCATTGTTCACCTTTGTTCCTGCCTCCTCCAGAGAAATAAGTAAGTACAGGAGCCAAGTCTTTTTGTTTAAACATCACAGGTAATATAAAATCCCGTGAAGGCAGTAATCAGATGTTTACTTCGCTGCTCGTTCCCTTCACCTGTGATAGTGCTGAGCACCCAGCGGCGCTTTAATAAATCTGCATTGACTGATGCATGTATAGACTCTAAAACACGACAGATGATAGCCATGATTATAAATTGCTCTCTCCATCCCTCCTCAGTGGGTTCAGATTTGGGTTTACAAGACTTGTTGGCGTAAAAGCAGGGTGACAGTAATCTAGAGGTATGCATTCTCCCAGTTTGAAACCATTTAACTCACATGTGGGGATGAAGGGATGCTGCAGATGTCTGTCAGCCACCTAAGAAATCCAAAATGGGGTCTTCCTGGTGGGGCAAGGGATTAAGACATAACCTATGAAGCTATCTGCAGTCACTGTAGCTCGAATTCCATCCCAGGCCAGGGAGCAACCCACATGGCGCAGCAGACCTCTACTGTCTTGCCCGTTGCTCCCCTCAACAGTGTATTTCAGTCAGTCTGCCTGTTCTGTTCCCCACTCTGTCTCTGGTGAATCCTCTCACCCCCCACACCTCTGGCCTATACTCCAGCTCTTGCATGCATAAATAAATAAATCTTTAAAAAAAACAAATGCAAAATGGCTGTAATTCTCTAAATAGCGGTGTTGTTACGTAACTGAAGTAATTATCACTGTAAACCAAATTTAAGTTTAGTGAAAGGGACATTTATGATACAGATTAGAGTCAAACTGAGGACGGGCCCTGGAGACCAGCATCAGATT
Organism: Talpa occidentalis; assembly: GCF_014898055.3. Taxonomy (NCBI): domain Eukaryota; kingdom Metazoa; phylum Chordata; class Mammalia; order Eulipotyphla; family Talpidae; genus Talpa; species Talpa occidentalis. Next base: position 15,495,552 of record NW_023602073.1, read on the forward strand.
TCCTTGAGTGACTGACTGGTCACTTACCTGAAGTTTCTGGCCTAGATTTGTACATGGAACTTATATGCGCAGAAAGTTCATAACTGTTTTTTCTTACTGAAGGTGAGAAGACATCTACATAATTTCCAACCATTTTGTTTACTAAAGGAGTCTGGTTTCTAACAACCTCAGTTCATAGATAAAGGAGAGGGCCTCCCCTGGCAGCGAAGGGGTTGAGAATGGGCTGCAAAGCTGCCCACAGCTTCTGCAGCGCCTGTTAGATCCCCGGCCACTGGCGAGGGTCCCACACGGCACGACAGACCTCTCCTGCTGCTGCACGCAGCTCCCCTCAGCAGTGTATTTCATCCATCAGACTCTGCCAGAAGAATGGCTACATGGCCCTTACCTCTCCCTCAACTTCCCTTCCATTGAGGGAGCAGCCCCTGCTGGTGGGAGTTTTTCTGGACTGTGAGGCTGGATTTGTGTCCTTTTACAACATGAACACTGGCTCCCACATCTTCACCTTCCCAAGGGCCTCCTTCTCTAGTACTCTTTGGCCTTTTTTCCAGGTTAATCATTCTTCTCCTTTGTTCCTCCCTCCACCCCTGGAGTCAATTTAAAAGAGTCTCTTTTGTTTCCAGTCGTAGAAATATAATGTCAGTCGTATTAGCACGGGACTTGGTCAGTTTTGTCATTTGCTGTTTCCTTTTACCTGGACCGGCGCTGAGTTCTCAGTGGACACTCAGTGAGTGTGCCATGACTGCTGGACACAGCCACTGTGCAGACAGCACAGAAGATCAGCCTGACCTGCGGGGAAGCGAGAGAACAGCAGGGTCATCCCTTGTGCTCTTTCCCGTCACTGGGTCAGATCTCTGACCTGCAGGGTCCTGGTCTGACACTGGGTGTCTGGCCATTTCATTTCATGTGAAGTTTTCACGCCTCATCAATGTTGTCATTTGGGTCAGTAATTGCTTCCATTTATGGACAAACCATCCACTGTATGGATGTCACGCATTGTGTGTGCCTGTTCATCAAAGGACGGACATTGGTTGTTTCCACTTTGGGGCGAGTTCAAATGATGCCACTGTGAACAATGTTGTACACGTTTTTGTGTGATTATGTTTAAATTTGGAGGTTTGTACCTAGGAGTAGAATTGCCACTTCCTGTGGTAACTTTTTCAACTTTTGAAGGAACTGTCTGTTTTCCAAAGAAGCTACAACATTGTATATGCTCACATGGCATGTATGACATTCCAATTTCTCTACATTTTATTGTAGGTATTTTTCAAGGTAACTATGCTAATGGATGTTAAGTGCTGTCTCCTTGAGATTTTCTTTCTTCTGGCTTTTGCATTTTCCTGATGACTGGTGATGGTGAAACTTTCATGGTTAATTGTGTGTCTTTTTGGAATTATCTCTATTCACATGATTTTCCCATTTTAGTTGTATTATTTGTATTTTGGTTTGCAATAACTTTTTGTGCTAATCACAGTTCCAGGTATGTCCCTTATCAGCCTAATAATTTTAGAAACTTTCTGTCATTCTCTGAGTTCTCTTTTTACATTCTTGATGGAGTCCTAAGAAGCTCAACTTGGTATCCTTGTTATATTGAACTTTTATTATTTGTGTTTTGGGTGTCATCCAGATAACCACTGGGAACCCAAGGGAACAAGAGTTTTTCCCTCTCTTTTCTTCCAAAAGGTTTTAACCATTTCAGTTCTTACACTTAGATCTTTGGTTCTTTTTGGGAACTCCAGCGATCTGTCCACTTTGGTTCTTTGAATTCCTCCATCCTACACTCCCCATACACAGGAGGGGATGCACCAAGGGAGGGGTTTTATCTGGCCTCCCCTGAGCTGTCTCAGCACATCACACACATCACCTGAGCACTGGGCTCTCCCCACTTAGGAGACATGTCTCTGAAGGCTCTTCTGCGTCCCCCACCCCTCTCAGCCCTGAGCTCTGCATGATTCCCTCCTTCACACAGCAGGTGCCAGGGGGGCAGTGGTCACAGGACACACCCTGTCATGAGCTTGTCTTTGTCTGGCTGCTGCTGTGTGGGGGTAGTTGATCCCCTGTGGGGTCCCTCATCTCCTTTCCTGGTCCTTTGACAAGACAGCTCAGAATGAGCTGGCCTGGGTGCCGAGTTGCATTCAGGACAGTGACCTGGTAGAGGGAGATGCAAGGAGTGATCTTGGGATCGGGGACCCAGGGACACATTCTCCCTGTCTGTGAGATGGGTGCCTCAAGAGCTGGTATTGCCAGTGCCTGGGTAAGGCCTGCCCGCAGGCTGTGCCAGGATAAGATAAATCTTCAGGTGTGAAATGGCAGAGACTAGGGAGCACCCAGGTGTTTGCAGGACTGAGAGATTCCTCCTGGGAGGTAAAAGGTCCATGCAGGAGGCAGGAATGCAAAAGCCCACCAGGAAGCCCACCCGGGAACAGGAATGTGGAAGCCTGCCTAGAGGATTCAGACAATGAACCTCCCCCACCCTACAAATGTTTTCTCAGATAAAGAAACTCCCCCCGCCCTACAAACTTTCTCCCACCTTACGAACCCAGTCTCCCACCTGAGCTCTCTTCACCCTATAAAAGCCTGCCTCCCCCGGCAACGTGCGTGGCTTCAGTGACCCCCACCTTGGGGCCGTGAGGTCTGCCTGGGGTGCAATAAATTTTCCCTTCCTTTGAGAAACTTAGCCTGGCTCTCCCTTTCTTTACCGCGCCGAACCTTTCATCTTGGTGCCACAAACCTGGGAAGGCCGTGTCCTCTGGCGCCGGGGTCGCCTTCCTGTCCCTGGGACCTCTCCTCTCCATTGCAGATGCCTCACACCCACCACTGGCCTTGATCCTTGGGGTAAGTCACCTGCCTGACCCTCCTTCCTGGGAGGCCCTCGCCTCTGGCTATCCTGCTCCTCTCCTGACCCCCTAACTCGGTTGGCTGTTCCGTAAACCGTGGGCCCATGTCAGCCGACTCCCATTACACCTAGACCCTGGGTTTGGGGAAACGCCCGTCCAGACTAGGTGCCCACATCCTAGGCCACAACCGAGGGGTAGAGACGTCTCCCTGGCTTGTTTGCCCCCGTTCCAAAGGCCAGGACCGAATCGGGGGATGCCGCGATTCGGGGCCTGTGCCCCCGACGGCCAGATCAGGTTCGTGGGACACTGTGTCCTGACTCTGTGCCCCCGTTAGTTGGGAAAGGAGCCGACTTAGTCATGGGGTCCGCAAATTCCAAGCCGAGCCAGGCCACCCCACTGGGATACCTTCTCTCAAACCTCAGTCCATTGGGACTTAGGCCAGATAACGCCCTAAGCGTCTCGTCTTTTACGGCAACACTGCATGGCCTCAGTATCGATTGGACAATGGCTTCCACTGGCCTGAGCTGACACTTTTGACTTCTCGATCCTTACAGACCTAAACAATTCTGTCACCGCAATGGAAAATGGTCAGAGATCCTTTAGGGCCAGGCTGTCTTTCTCTTGTGCTCTTCCCCTCCCCCCTCCTGAAAACCTGCCTCTCACTCTCGCCCTCTCCGGACCCCTCTTCAACATTCTCTGATCCTCAAGATTCTCAGTCTTCACCTTCTTCAGCTCCCCAATCCAGCCCCTCCTCTCCCCCCTTTCTTTTCACCTCTTAGCTGCCACATCTGCTCTCTTGTTGGGACTGACTGAAGGAGCAGTTAGAGTCCATGTTCCTTTCTCTCCTTCAGATCTCTCCCAGATTAAAAAGCGTCTTGGCTCTTTCACTAACAGTCCCACTACCTACACCAAAAAATTTCGTTATCTTTCCCAAGCCTATGACCTTACAAGTCATTATTTGCATGTTATCTTCTCTTCCACCCTAACCTCTGACAAAATGGACCTTGTTTTAGGTCTGCCCAAGACCATGCAGATCAGGTGCATGTGACTGACACAACCATGCCCCCAGGCTCTGAAGTGGTTCCCCCGCCCAGAGCCAGGGTGGGATTACCAGACTGACAGACATGGCCCCTGGGGCAAAGCTCACCAAAAAAAAAAAAACGGTCCTCAAACCCCTATCTGGGATCTGCTGAACATGGGCTTTACTGTATTTAACAACCGAGAGGAACGCGACAGGTCAGAGAGGGAACTCCGTAGTCGCCAGAAGGCTGAGCTTCAAGCTCAGGCCCTAGTAGCTGCCTTGAGACCGCCAGGCCCTGCTCTTCCGATGACCGCAGCGCCTGCCGCCCGACAGAGGACGACAATGGGCTCCATGGGCCCCAACCATCCACTGCCGGGAGCCTGCTTCAAATATAGCCGAGAAGGTCACTGGTCCAGACAATGCCCCAACCGCCGCCCTCCGCCAGGACCATGCCCCATCTAAAAAGTCCAGGGTCACTGAAAAAGTGACCGTCCCTCCATGCCTGGCTGTGGTGGGCCAGTCCTTCCGGCCCCTGCAACTCTTGCCACCGGCGGTCTTGTGTTTGGCGGCTGAGGACTGAAGAGGCCTGGACTCGTCGACTCCAATAACCTTCGAGGAGCCCAGGGTGACACTCAAGGTTGCAGGTAAACCCATCTCCTTTGTGGTTGACACGGGGATGCCTTCTCTGTCCTCTCCTCCTATTCCGGTCAAGTTTATCCTTCTCAGACCTCGGTTATGGGTGTTGAGGGCCTTCATCCTCAGCCCAGGACCACTGGTCTGCTCTTTCCTAGTCATGCCTTCTTGCCCTACACCACTCCTGGATCGCAAACTCCTGCCCAAACTCGGGGCTACTCATGGTTCCAAGACCCTAGCACCCTCTCACCCTCCCACTGCTCCAAACATCTCCTAATCCTTCTCATAATCCTTCTCCAAACATCTCCTAATCATCCTCAGGACTACCCACTGTCCCGCTGTCTCCTTCCGCTGTCAACCCCCTGGTCTGCAATATCTCTATCCTGATTGTTGCCATGCATTGTACCCCAGTTCTCATTTGCCTTAAGGATCCCTCTTTTCCCTCACCCCCAGTTTTCAATTTCCCTCACTCACCGTCAGGGTCTAAAACCCATCATCCAACTGTTAAAGGGCAGCCCTGATACTGAACGGGTTGCCTGGCTGTGGGTCCTCACCCGCACGCTTAAAAGGGACTTATGAATACTCCACTACAGGCACACACAAAAGGTTAATAAAAGGTTTATTTACAAGGGAAAAGGAAATAAGGAAAATATACAACTCAGGGAGAAAATAGGGAAATAAAGTCTTTAATGAATCCTACCCGATCTGCCGACCTGGAAACCCAAAGGCACTCTCCGAGTTGGCTGAACGTTGCAAGCTGGCGGAGAGCCAAAATGGGGGACCCCTCCAAAGCCCACGTGTCTGGCTTTATACCCACCTGACTGCTTAACCCCACCCTCAGGTCCCAGCCACCTTCCCTTGGGTGGTGATGGGATGATGGTTCTTATTGCCTCGTTCAAGACCTTCGCCTTGTTAACGAAGCAGTGGTGCCTATCCATCCTGAAGTGCCAAACCCTACACCCTTCTATCTCATATACACCCTTCTATCTCATACACGCTTCTCTGTACTTCACCTCAAAGATACTTTTTTTTACCATCCCTCTGGATCCTCAATGTTACTTCCTATTTGCTTGTCCTTGGGAAGATCTGGACACACACACCTCCCAGCAACTGGCCTGGACAGTCCTGCCTCAGGGTTTCCGGGACAGCCCTCATGTGTTTGGTCAGGCACTAGCGAGTGATCTCTCGTCATGTCATCTCCACCCAGCACTCTCCTCCAGTGTGTTGCTGACTCCTCTGCAGCCCTTCTCTGCCACCATCTCAGCAACACACTGCACAACTCCTCACCTCCCTGTGCTCAAAACAACACCGTTCTCCCCATCCAAGCCCAACTTTCAGTTCCCACAGTCGTCTATCTGGGTCTTCCACTAACTCCTTCCTCCAAACAGCTGACAGTGGCCTGCAAGCAGTCCATCCGGGACCTTCCCTCCCCTGAATTGGCAGAACAAATCCTTTCCTTCCTAGGTTTGGTCGGATTCTTCCATCATTGGATCCCGATTTTTGCTTTCCTAGCCAAGCCACTGTACGGGGCAGCAAAAGCCTCCCTGAAGGCCCTCTCCAATACCCCGGGGAGGTCCGCGGGGCCTTCCTTTTACTCAGAAATACCTTATTAAGGCGCCTGTCCTTGCCCTTCCTGGTGCAGAAAAGCCTTTCCTCCTAGTCACAGACGAACGTCGGGGTATTGTGGCAGGCGGCCTTTCCAACCTCTCAGGCCAGCCCTGCCTCCTGTCGCTTATCTCTCCAGGCAGATGGATCCCACCGTCAGGGGCTGGCAACCCTGCCCTAGAGCCCCGGTGATGGCAGCTCTGCTCTCCCGGATCCCTCAAACTTACTCTGGGAAGACCCGTCCAAGCACATTCCCCGCACCGCCTTCAGGACCTCCTGTCTCATGGCTCACTCTCCACCCTTACTCCTTCCCGCTTACAGGACTTCCATGTGTTCTTTATCGAAAACCCTCTGGTGAGTCTCACTCAGTCAAATTCTCTCAACTCAGCCACTCTCCTGCTTGTCTCTGGCCCCCTTCTGCCGCTCATTTGTGTCCTGAAATCCTGAAAAAATGCAAACCTCCAGACTGGGTTTAACTGACTCCCTTTGTCAGATGCCTACTGGACTCTGTAGAGGGCAGCTCTTGCGGAGATGCCCAAGGTCAGTGGAGGGCTGCCTGTGCCATTGTTACCATCAATCAGGCAATCGACACAGGAAAACTGCCCGGAAGAACCACCTCCCAAAAGGCAAAACTCATAGCACTTAACCAGGGCCCTTACCCTCAGCAAACATAATAAAGTCAACATCTATACAGATTCAAAATATGCCTTCCTTATTGCTTCCAGTCATGCTGCAATTTGGCAGGAAAGGGGGTTCCTCTCCACCAAGGGGTCCCCTATCCTTAACGCTAAACTTATCCTTAAGCTTTTAACAGCCTTGCAACTTCCAACTGAAGTCGCCATTATCCACTGTAAAGGACACCACCTGATGATTCTTATGTTACCACAGGGAATAACAAGGCTGATGCAAGGGCTTTCACTCTCACAACTGACTCTGCTGCAGACCCTGCCCCGATTCTCTTTCTATCTGTCTCCTCCATCACTCCGACTTATGAGCCTAATAAACGCCAATTCCTGAGTCCGCTCTTCTTCCATCCCTCCCTGAGTGCAAAGGTCTGACAAATATATTCCCATCGTCAAACCTGTTCTCGCGTGTCACCTCAAGGGGGAGGTCACCCACCTTCTTCTTTTGCAGCTCACCAATTGCATGGACACTTACCCGGATAGGATTGACTTCTCCCTACTCAGGCAACTGCTCCGGGAACACGCAGACCGGTACTTACCCCGTCCTGCCTTGGATCTCGACCTCCAATCGACCTTCCCCACCACTGCATCCGGGAGACCAAGTCCTGCTCAAATTGCTTCAACCAAAACCACTGCAGCCTCTGTGGACTGGTCCACACATGGTCATTCTCACCACGCCTACAGCGGTAAAACTTCTGGGAGACCCCTCCTGGCATCATCTGTCATGGGTCAAACGTGCCCCCGAAGACAGACAGTGCGTATGTCATAACCTGGGTCCTACTACCATGTGCCTTTCTTGTCAAAATCTCCCCTAGCCCAGTGTCCTATGTATGGAAAATCCTTTGTCTCAGGATCCACTGAAACTACCCACTAGGTGGGTACTGCGGAGTGCCCACAGGCCGGATGCACAGCACCTATCACTCTCACCCTAACTCTTTCATCGATTAATAACCCTATGAACACCTTGTTTTGTTTCTTTACCATCAAACCTTATATCACTGCAAAAATACCTATAGAGAATATGGGGGGTGCCCTTACCAGTCATGTACAGTGCACTTTCCAGACAAAGGCCAAATGTCCTCTCTTGTCCGTCATAATACGGGCTTCCATATGAATCAAGTTAGCTATGGGGAGCCGCGCTACTCATGTCGTCTGACAAAAGTCCGGGCATGGTGTTATAGGACAGGGAGAGGGGCAGCCCAAACCCCGCAAACCTGCCTATTCTAAATGGGTTCTGCCATCCGCCGCATCAACACAAAACATAGGAGACTTTAATGGGAAGGAACTTTAATAAAACTAGGAAACAATACAGGTAAGTCAAAGAGTCTAGTTTCTAAATGAAGCACCCAAAGTTACCCGTCCCCTCGAGGGTAAAAGTCCATCCATATGGGATCGGCCCAGAGCAAGGCCCCAAAGCCTGCCACAAGTCTAAAGCATCTTCCAGTGGGGACCCACAGAAAAGGATCAGAAACTACCAGACAAGCACGGAAGGAAAAGAGCAAAATCAACATCAAGATAAAAGCTGCCATGGTCACCTCCCCACGGGTCTCACCCACATCTGTGTCACCCAGTCCACGACCAAAAGACAAGCTTAGTTTCTTCACGTGTCTCTAGGCTCCATGCACCTCCTCCAGGTCTCCTGGCTCCATCCTGCTTCCTTCCTCAGTCTCTTCTCCATCTTCTCCTCTCCCTGCTCAGCTCCACCCTCCCTTGGGTGGGGCAGGGAACCTCCCCCTTTCCTGGGGACCACCCTGTTACAATGGGGCAGATTTCTGAAAAATTAGGAATCTCGTTAGCTAACCCAAGATTCTCCTCATTTGTTTATGGCTAGTTTCTACCATTGCTAAAATACGCATTTAAAAGTAAAACTGCAAATACTGATCAATCACTGAAAAACCAATTTGATGACAAATGGCACTGCATGATACAAATATTACATTTTTCATAAAATTAGTAATCCTCTGCCCAAAAGGCAGCAATTCAACATTTGGCTTTACATTAACCAGTAAAAAAACTTCTGGAAACAAAAGGTTGTAAACATCTATCGGCCAAGTCTTTGATATAGAGATGTGGTCTCTTGAGGCAAGATCTAATTGGAGAAAGAAATTCCTTTACTTTAAAGTTAAAGATAACAGTTGGATGGCAGAGGAGAGCCATGCTCCAAGTATAAGAAGATTCCTGATAAACCAGGAGATGCCATAGTTGACTCCTGCTAATTTTTTTCCTGTTTGTTTAGGGCTAATTCCCTAGTATGTGACAATTGGTATGGTAGCTGTTAGAGTATACATTCAAGAATAAGTCGACAGCAATTTGTGAATGGTTGAGCTAGTAATCACAGCAGCACAAATAACCCACTCGGAAATGGTCAATGTTACAACTACTGCCATGTCACATATTGACTATTGACCATTTTTTGAGAATCAGAGGCTATAACCATCTCTGCCCCTACCCCTGATGAAATATTTGTAGTTCCTTAAAACAACAACCAGCAACCTAATGGAAGAGGAAATTGCCCCTTGATCTTAAAGTTAAATACGGAAACTAGGCTGACTAGATAGTAGAGGAGTGATAGGTAGAAAACTCTTTGTTTAGATTAGGAGACTTCCTCCCTTAATTGAGAGCTGGGGGCTAGGGAAGAGTCAGTGTGGCTTGCCTGGCATGAATGCCCTCCAGGCCCTTGGTTCCTTAATATCAAATCAATATTAAAACAATATACTATAGATGATGATTTCTATAGAAAAGCCTTCTGGTTTTTACTTTAATCAATTAGTTATATGTTAGTCTAAACTTTATAGGTTAGTTAGAAATAATCTCTTTGTCTCCCTTCCCCCAGGTAACTTCCTGCCCTTTGTTTCCCTCAGCCCTTAGTTAATTGTTCACCATGACAAACTTAGAAATGTTAGTTGCAGACACATAGGCTTTTTTGCTAGTAATACAATAACTGTTGGATTGTAAATAACTACTTTGAAAACATTTGTTTAGCAACTGTGCCTTCTTTAAGACAAAGAATAATAAATGTTACACCTCTGTGGGAAGGCAAACAGACCCTTGGCTGCTCCTGAAAAAGAACATGTGATGATTATAACCTTCCTACCTGATGCTTGTGCACTCACTATTTGTTTGGTATAAATAAAGGACTGCTGAGACCCTCAGTAGGATGATGTCAGCACCCTAATCAAGTGTCTGCGTCTCCTCATTCTCCTTCCCTTTCCCTTACCATTTTCTCTACAATTGTGCCGATACCTTCCCGTCCTTCAGGAACCCCTGACACCCAGACTGCTGCGGCTGGCTCGCAACAGTTAGCTATGCTATTTCAGATCCTTGGGACCAACGTTGGGTACAGGGAGTCCAAGACTCAGGGTACACCGGCTGGCATTCCTACCCAGTGGCAACATTGTCTATCTCAAGGGACTATGTCCCGACACAAAATGCCACAGTCCAAGTCTCCCAGGACATCCTCCATTTGGAACAAGTCCTATATAATTAGGTAACATCATCAGAAAAGACCGAGACACCCTCAACCTGGATTCAAATAATCCAAAACGCTATAACCTTCCTAAATGACGCTTCTGGGACTCACACCTCCTCTTGTTTCCTCTGCGCTTCCCTTCAGAGGCCTCTACTGGCGGCAGTTCCAATTAATCTCAATACCACTATGACCAAGATAACAGACGCTGCTTGCCAGACTCCTCAACTCTCAGTCCCCCTATGGGATTCCAATCACAGCTGCCCCTGCTAGCAAACTGACGTCCTTGCCAGCTTTCATTCCTGTACTTCTAACATTTCGGTTAAGGAATAGACATCTCCTTAGAAAAAACCTCTGTCTTTAGCGTCATTACAAAGACAGGTCACTTCCTGGCACAGACCGCTCTCCAAAACGGGCGGGCTCTGGACCTGTTAACGTCTGATAAGGGGGGCACCTGTCTGTTCCTCAGGGAAGAATGTTATTACTGAGACAGGGCAAGCTAGGGTTATTAGGCAGTTTTAGGGACAGTGCAGTAGGGGACCTCTGAAGAATTTAGGGAGGCTTCAGAGATAAGGACAACCAAAGAAATATAACCAATTCCATTAGGAAAAACAAACATGCCAGGACCAAGGACAACATTGTTAATGCTGTCCTGGTTTCCTTCAGGTGGTAAAGGGAGGCGGAGATTGGAGAAATGGAGAGTGGTTTAATTTATGGACAACTTAGAAGGGCAGCTGTTTAACTTCAATGCAGGGAAGCCCATCCAGAGGACTGGGCCATACATTTAAAGATACAACAAATGGGGAAAGAGAAGGCTGTTAGATAAGGAATGTGAAGATCCCCACTCAGTAGCAAATTAAGTGAGACAGCCGAGAACTAACCAATCACAGAGAGACTGGTGAAGCTTTAGAATAATGAGGGAAAAAAGGTCTATATTCCCTGAAACACAATTCCACTTTGGCTTCCTTGCCCCTCCCAGGCCTGGTTCCCTGGCCTGGGAGTCCCACTTTATTTCTGCTCTTTTTCTCCTCAATAAACTTTTTCTTCTAAACGAACCTGCCTCTTCTCGCTTGCTTGCCTGAGCGTCTGCAAAGTTCCTGCTGCGGCTTCGTGAGACACCAACCCTGGGAGGTCTAGTGGCTGGGACTCAGCGCTGCCCTGCAGCCTGAGATCCGTTCCTGGCTGGGAGACTAGGCCTGACAATTCTGGTATCATTACTAGTAAAAGTGGGGGCTCCAACTCTCCGCTGACATGGTTTCAAAATCCTGTAGTGTCACGGCTCCTCCCACTCTTGGGGTCAATATTAATGATACCCTTATTTTTTCTTTTCACTCCTTGCCTCCTAAAATTCACACAGGCTCGCGTTCGGGAAATGTCTCGGACCACCTTGAACCAACTCCTTCTCCACCTGTATTCTCGCATCCCTGCAGAAGACCCTCATCACCAGGCCTGAGCCTCCCTCTTGGTCTTCGCCCCCTTCCAGCAGGAAGTAGCCAAAGAAAGCACCATGGCCCCTTTTCCTATCAACAAAAGGCTGGTATGAAAGGTCCATGCAGGAGGCTGGAATGCAAAAACCCACCAGGTAGCCCACCTGGGATCAGGAATGCTGAAGCCTGCCTGGAGGATTCAGACAATGAACCTCCCTCGCCCTACAAATCTTTTCTCAGACAAAGAAACTCCCCCCCCCCCTACAAAATTTTTCCCGCCATACTGTTGTAGAGCAGCCCCGATATTGAGCGGATTGCCTGGCTGTGGGTCCTCACCCGCGCGCTTAAAAGAGACTTATTAATACTCCAATACTGACATACAAAAAAGGTTAATAAAAGGTTTATTTACAAGGGAAAAGGAAATAAGGAAAATGTACAACTCAGGGAGAAAATAGGGAAATAAAGTCTTTAGTGTGTCCTACCCAATCCGTTGACCTGGAAACCCAAAGGCACTCTCAGAGCTGGCCTGACGCTGCTAGCTGGTGGAGAGCCAAAATGGGGGACCCCTCCAAAGCCCACGTGTCTGCCTTTATATGAACCTGGCTGCTTAACCCCACCCTCAGGTCCCAGCCACCTTCCCTTTGGTGGGGATGGGATTTGGAGTTCCCAGTGTCTTTGGCTTTGGCCTGGGGTGAGGGTGGAGTCCACAAAGCCTGTATGGAACTAGCTTTAGGACAACCTTTTCCCCCTAACAATACCAACCCTGTTTCCCACCTGACCACTTCTCACCCTATAAAAGCCTGCCTCCCCCTGACAACGTGTGCAGCTTCACTGACCCCCACCTTGGGTCCCTGAGGTCCGCCCTGGGCACAATAAATTTTCCCTTCCTTTGAGAAATTTAGCCTGGCTCTCCTTTTCTTTACTGCGCCAAACCTTTCAGGAGGGAAGAGAGGAAACTGGGCCACCATTGGAACCAGGAGCTTCAGGTTCTGAGCCTGAGTAGCTGGACACCCTTGGCTGGGTTGTTCCTCAGCTCCTTTGCAGCCACCCTGACAGACCCCCTAGGGCATTCAGATCAGCACCAAGCAAAGCACCTGACCCAGGATCCAGCCAGGGGCTCTAGAACCCCAGTCACTGCCTGGCTTCGCCCACCCGACCAGCCCCTCAGCCTCTGCAGAAGTACTTTCTTTTACAAATACCTATTGTGTGATTATCAGAAATGCCTCTTCCATCCTGGGCTATCAGTATGGCAAGGGACTATGCTGCCTGCCCCCAGCACCCAGGCTTGCAGCCTCCCTGCCTGCTGAGCTGCTCCCCTGCTTAAGCATTAAAGGCCTGTCAGATCTACCTAGGGCTCCAAATTCCTTTGCACCCCCTGAAAAACAATGAAGCTGGCTGGTGCTGCCAGTTTCAGGACTTCTCCCAAATCTATCTGGCCCGGCCCCCAGGCAGTTATTTTCTGAGTTGACTCCAGGGAAAGGAAACCACATGCAGGAACCCGGAAGTGGAGCTGCAGGGGGACTAGCAGCGATTTTGTTGCTGACTGCTCCGTGAGGACGGGAGGATTGAAGAAGTCCAGGTCAAGGTTTGCTCTGGGGTAGACTGTGAGTTCCTTGTCTGTGTGTCTGTGGGTGTGTGTGCCCTCACAGGGGTATTTGTTCCTGCATGTGCATGTGTGTGGTCCATAGCAATAAGGAGCTCACGGGAATCTGTGAAAGGTCAGGGCTTTGCCTTCTAGCTCTCTCCCACTGCTTTCTCTTTCCCAGGCACAGTGTCACATCTCAGATCAGTGTGTGAGGTCAGCAAGGGCAGGCACTTGGGGTTCAGGAAGGGCATCCAGGAGCACAACCCCAGGCATAAAGAAGGCTGGTGCAGCCCCTGGGAGAAATCACCTCCATGGGAGAGCAGTCTGCAGAGACATTTTCTAGGCTCTGAGGGCTAGTCCCGAAAATAGTGGGAAATAATCTGTCCAGTTCCTTATGTTGGATCTGTTCTTAGTCCCTGTGAGTGCAAAGGAAATGTCTCTCACTCCCTCCCTCAGCACCTCCCCACACATACCCAGCAAGGGGAGGGCAGCAGGGCTGGGAGCCTGAGCAGCTGCCACTGTGGGGAAGGGCAGACCCTCTGCTCTGGTCCCTGCTCCTCTGTCTCCAGCTCTCAGTCCTCACTGGTGGACACTGGGGGGTCAAGCACAAGGAGCCCACAACGGACAGGCCTTGCCCTCTGCTTCCTGCCTCCCCACATCCTGGTTCTGCAAATTCCCTCTGCCTCAGGCACCCTTCTTGTCCTGGGAGACCTGTCCTCCCCTGGAGGGAGACAGTCACCTCCCTTGTGCCCAGGGCCTCTGCTCCCAGCACCAACACCTTCTCTTGCCACCCTCTGAGGCTCTCTTGCTTTCAGTGTGGTCTCCATGGAAATGTGAATAACCTGGAGACCCTTTTTCTCCAAGGGTTTTAGTAGGGTCCAGAGAACCAGACAAGGGGGTGTGAACAGAGTCAAGTGTGATTGACCCCATGGACTCTGTTTGCCAACCATTCACCTCAGTGTTGGTCCCAGGACAAAGAAGGAACTCATAACTCGGGACTGACTCCTGTTGAAGCTCATCAGACATGGAGAGAGTTTTACTCTTCTCCATGAGTCCCCCCACTTTTTTTTTAAAGATTTATTTATTTATGCATACAAGAACGGGGGTACAGGCTAGAGGTAGGTGGGGCTCGGTTGAGAGGATTCAGCAGAGACAGAGTAGGGAGCAGAACATGCAGAATGACTGAAATACACTGCTGAGGGGAGCTGCGGGTGAGATAGGAGAGGTCTGCTGCACCATGTGGGTAGCTCCTTGGCTGTCCTGGGGTGGAACTCATATTGCAGAGGCTGCAGATAGCTTCACAGTGCTGTCCTTAACCCCTTGCGCCATTAGTGTCCCTACATAATTTCTGTTCTCTCATACAACTTTTGTGAGCTAACCTGTCTGCTTCTCTATCTCTGCTAGCACCTGATACAGGGCACTTTCTGCCAAGATGGAATGATTTTACCTGTCTAGCCCGGGGGCATTGGCAGACTTTAAGCACTGAATTATGGCTGATGGGACTGAAACATTGAATTCAAATGTTATTATTGAAATTTAATCTAAATTAAGGTGGGCAGGGCCTCTCCTGGTGGTGCTGTGGTTGAGCGCAGCGCTGTGAAGCTGTCCACAGCCTCTGCAGCACTGGTTCGATCTCAGCCAGCCGACAAAGGTCCCACATGGCATGGCAGACCGCTCCTGTTGCTCCCGCTGCTCCCCTCAGCAGTATATTTTGTCAGTCTGCCTTTTTTGTTCGCCGCTCTGTCTCTGGTGAATCCTCTTACCCTCCTACACGTCTGACCTGTACCCTGGTTCTTGTATAAAAAAATAAATTAATTAAAAAAAATAGATAAATAAATAAATTAAGGTGGGCAAATGTGACAGGTATCACCATATTCTACAACAGAGGAACATATGAGGCATCTTTCAAATTGCAATCCACTTATCTCTCCAGGGAGAAGACTTCAACACCTGCGCAGGCTCAGAGGCTCAGGTGAGGCTTCTGTCCTTCACTCTGGGATATCCTGGCGGATTCATCTCTGCCTGTAGATACGTAGTAGAACTTTTAGGAAGAGCCATGGCCTCATCCCCAGTGATGAGGAGGATGAGGAAGGAAGCCATGTGCTCCATCTGCCTGGAGCTGATGACAGAGCCCATGAAATCAACTGTGGACACAGCTTCTGCCACTAGTTCCCCTCCTTCACACAGCAGAGGCAGGGGCAGTGGTCACAAGACAGACCCTGTCTTGAGCTTGTTTTTGTCTGCCTGCTGCTGTGTGGGGGTAGTTGATCCCCTGTGCCATTCCCTAGTCTCCTTCCCAGGCCTTTGACAAGACAAACTCGGGATGAGCTATACCAGGTCCAGAATCATCTCCAAGACAGTGAGGGTGGAGGCAGATGCCAGGAGTCATCATGGGAACAGGGACCTCTGTCTGTGAATCTGATGCCTCAAGAGGGGCCCCTCCCTTCCCCATAAAGGGCATGCCCCACGCGCTGTGTCAGGTCACGATGAGATTTAATTTGTCCCCTCTGCTGTTGCTCTGAAGGAAGGGTGCTGTTCCTACCAGGCCCTCCAGTCAGGATTCCTGAGTGTAAAACCTCTGGCATTTTGACAAGTTTCCTCCCTCATCTGTCTGGACCCGCCCCCTCATCAGTTTCGTTTCTGAGTTGACTCTAGTCAGAGGAACTTCCCTTCCAGGAATCTGGAAGTGGAGCTGCAGAGAGACTCAGCGATTTTATGACTGACTGCCCTGTGAGGAGGAGTGCAAAGTCCAGGCAAAGGTTTGCTCTGGGGTGGACTGTGATTTCTCTGTGTGTGTGTGTGTCTGTGTGTGTGGTGGGAATGGGTGGTGGGTGGCAATAAGGAGCTCACCAACTGTGAAAACATAAAGGGAGGGAGACGGTCACCTCCCTTGTGCCCAGGACACAAGGGAGGCCATGGCTCTTCCTAAAACTTCTAAAGAGTATCTATAGGCAGAGAAAAATAACCAGGTTTTTCCAGAGTGAAGGACAGAAGGACCTGACCCTCTGAGTCGGCACAGGTGTTGAAGTCTTCTCTCTGGAGAAGATTTGCAACTCTCTCCAGCTCTCCTGCCCGTTGGGGTCTCCATGGAAACGGGACTAACCTTTTTCTTAGAGGGTTTAAGTGGGGTCCAGAGACCAACATGGGAGTTTGAGGACAGTCAAGTGGGACTGACCCCATGGACTCTGTTTGCCAACATTCATGTCAGTGTTGCTGGCAGAACATAGAAGTCACTCGGGGCTGACTCCTCCTGAAGCTCTCTAGACACAGAGAGAGTTTCACTCTCCCTCCCTGAGTTTTCTTCTCTCATACAACTTTTGTGAGCAAACCTGTCTGCTTCTCTATCTCTACGAGTACCTGCTCCAAGAACATCTCCTGCCATGGTGGATTGTTCTGTGCCTGCGTATGGGGGAATTGGCAGATATTAAGCATTGAATTATGGCTGGTGGGACAGAAACACTGAACTTAAGTTTCATTGAATTCTAATCAATGTAAACTGAATGGGGCAAACATGACAGGGATCGCCCTATTCTACCACACAGGGACAGGTGAGGCATCTTTCAAATTCTAATCCGTTATATCTCCAGAGAGAAGATTTCAACACCTGTGCAGGCTCAGAATCTCAGGTGAGGCTTCTGTCCATCACTCTGGAAAGTCCTGGCTGATACACCTCTGCCTATAGATACTTAGCAGAACTTTGAGGAAGAGCCATGGCCTCATTGCCAGCGATCAGGAAGATGAGGGAGGAAGCCACATGCTCCATCTGCCAGCAGCTGATGAAGGAGCCCGTGAGCGTCAACTGTGGGCACAGCTTCTGCCGCCAGTGCATAGACAATATCATTGGGCAGCAATATTTTGTGACATCTTTTATTTGGAGGGCTCGCTGTCCCCTGTGCCAAACATCACTTCAAAGGGAGAGTGTCCGACCCAACAAGCACCTTGAAAACCTCATTGAGCGCATCCAGGAGCTGGAGCGTGAGAGGCTGTGTGAGGAACATGGGGAGCAGCTCTGCCTGTTCTGTGAGGACGACGAGCAGCTCATCTGCTGGCGCTGTGAGCGCTCCCCCCAGCACAGAGGACACCGCACGGCTCTAGTGGAGGACGTATGTCCAGGCTACAAGGTGAGTGAGTGGCCAAACCTTTCAGCAAGTTCTTCCTCTTATGTTGCACATTTTCATTGAAATTACTTAGTCTGAACACCAAGATTGTGACTGCAAAAATGTTGTTTCCATCATGTTATTTTCTGAATAATAATTAATTATGATCCCAGTGAGTCAGGTCATCAGTCATTTTCTTCTTCTTTTTTTTTTTTTTAAAAGATTTATTTATTTATTTATACATACAAGCACTGGGTACAGTCAGAAGCACAGGAGGGTGAGAGAATTCACCAGAGCCAGAGAGGGGAGCAGAGCAGGCAGAGGACCGAAGCACACTGCTGAGGGGAGCAGGGGGCGGCAGGAGAGGTCTGCACACCATGTGGGACCCTCCTCCGGTGTCCGGGGAGCAGCCGGGGATCGAACTGGCGCTGCAGAGGCTGCAGGCAGCTTCACAACCCAGCGCTCAACCGCTGCGCCACCAGGGAGGCCCGAGGTCATCACTTTCTATGCTGAACTTTAAGGTTGGGCAGAACCTTTCCTGTAAGAATTTCCTGTAATGATTCCCCTGGACAATAGACTGTGCTCTTTGTCACACCTGCCTCATTCATGGCCTCACCTCAAATACGTAAGTGGAGATACCACAGCGTTCAAGAGCACAGGGAAGAATCTGAAATCCCAGAGGTCAGAACCTACACCTTCTTGATATCCCAGAGTCCACAAGGAGTAGGAAAAGGAACTCAGGACGCCTGACCTGCCTTGGTGTGGATGGTGAGGGGGGACACTAGGGGCAGGAATGAGTGTGTGAGGGGGAGACTTCCCTGAGTGAGTCCTGAAGGACACACACAATATCACCACGGGCAGAGTGTGGATAAGAGACAGGAAGCCAGATCAGGTGGTTCACTTGTCACGAGAGCTTGCCTGACTCTCCATGGCCCAGTCAGGGGGCTCGTGAGAGGAAAGGCCGTTGCGGGCATGGGAAAGGATGTCAGGAAGGATTGTTGGTATTACTCGGAGTCTATACCCCTCCCCAGAGCGGCCTGGGACAGTAGGACTTTATTTGTGGAGGGAAAGATCAGGTTGACATGTAAAAACACATTCTGCGTGGACAAAATAAACAACAAGGACAAAATCTAAGGATTGGAAATGGCAACAGGTGTGAGCATAAACTGGGAAGGGGAGTTAGGGTTTAAACATACTTGGTGGGAGGGATGAAGCCTTGAGAGACCTTTCAGTCATTTCCTATGTTTTTGACACAATAGCTTTTAACATAAGGGTCCCTTTGATGTGGAGGAATGAAGAAGTGGGATTCCTTCCTCTCTGCCCCTTTGACATTTGAAGTAACATCCCCAGTGTGGGGCTCTGAGTACCCTCATCACTGAGGGCCTGTGTATTGTGTGAAGGTTCTGGATCCTGTGTCAGGGCATGTCAGCCCTGACCATTGCTCAGTGCACTCACCTCTTCCTGTAACCCCATGAGCAGTCAGGGCTGTAATGGGGCAGGTCTCACTGCTTCTCCCCATGTCATCAAATAGGAGGAACACAAGGTGATGGGTGTAGCCTCAAGAGTCAGACTGCTGAGGTCAAATATTAGTTTAGCCTCCTCCGAAGTGGGCAACTGGGAGCAGCTCAGTTCTTGCTTCATGACTTGGTTTCTCCATGTGTAAATGGAGAAAAGGGCTGCCCCCTCCCACCCGACACACACACCAGGAGGTTGTCATAAGTTGTAAGGACATTCTCTAGGTAGAGTTGAGAATAGCACTGTGCTCATTGCAAAAGCAAATCAGTCTTTTGGTAAATAGTTTCTTGAGCATTATTTTGAGAGTGTTGTGATGTTATGAGTAATTTTGTGAATTTGCAGAGGCCAGGAGGCAATTCCTTTATTGTGGATGACAATGAGCAGTTTAGTAAGCTTCAGATCCCTTCTCTTGAAAATGTGAGGAAAGGGTGCCTTCCTGGTTGTACAGGGGTTCAAGACTCAATGCTATCAAGCTATCCCAGCCACTGCAGCATGAGTTCAATTCCTGGCCAGGAAGCAACCCACATGGTGCAGCAGACCTCTCCTCAGCAGTTTCTTTCAATCCATCTGCCTGTTCTGCTCCCCACTCTGTCTCTGGTGAATCCTTTCACCACCCCCCATCCCCCCACATCTCTAACCTACACTCCAGTTCATGTAGGCATAAATGAATAAAAAATAAATCTTCAGTAAAGAAAAAAGAAAGTGTGAGAAACTTTTGAATAAACCCTAGAGATGGATGTGGACACGAATCACTGTGAGTTGACGTCATGACACTGTTCTCCAGGTGATACAGGGCGCCCCCTCATGACCTGGTTCTATAACTTCAACTGCCATCCTGGGCTCTCCTTCCTGACTTGGCGTAACATGTGAAAAGTTCCCTATGTGTCAGGCACTGTGTATTATCTATGACGGGTCCAGCACGTTATTTTACAAAATTTGCTTTTAGATGATTTTAACCTTAAACGATGAGCAGCATTTTCCTAGCTGACTGTAGTGCGGAGTTAGTCCAATCCTTAGTTCCGCGATGAGCTGGGAATCACATCTCTGCCACCTACCAGTGATGGCCCCTTGGGCAGGTTACTGCTCCCTTCCTAAGCCTCCACATCTACAGCACAGAAAGATGTTACAATCCAGCAACTGCTCAGGGACTCCTAGGAATCACTTAATACTACTGCCCTCATGTTGCTTCCTCGCAAAGTGTAAGGTTCAATGTTATTGTACTGCTTGGAGGTTGGGATTCCCTGTAAGTACCAAATGAAGATTTGATATGGATTAGCCAGACCTCACTCAACATTTCCTGCAGGACAAGCTCCAAGGCATTGTAACAAACCTGAAGGAAACTCAAGACCACTGTACCAGTGCGAAGTTGTTCATGGCAGAGCAAATAACTGCATGGAAGGTAAGAATTGGAGTTTAGTGATCACAAACTATTTTTCATCCTGAATTCAAGTATAGGATATGACTGGGCAAAGTACTCATTGATAGTTTATTCTCATTAAACCAGTACAAATTGCTGAGCCCCAAAGAATATGCCAGTTTTTTAAAAAAATAATTCCTTTAGTTGTCTAATCTAGGAGAATTTCCCTCTACTTTCTTCAGCCTTGCAGGAGTAAAGTGCTAGGCATCCCATCACCTCAGTCAGGAGAAACAAAGCTGTTGTGCCCCTGACCTTCAACGGGCTTCACATTTTCAATGACTGAAATTACCTCCTGTCTGAAGATCGTGAACTCACCTGCGCACATTTACCAGAGTACAGGGTCAGACCCTCTACCTTCCTGGTTGCAATACCACCCTAAGGGAATAACAGGACCAGTGCAGAAGACCTTCCCATAACTCAAGCTCGTGAGGTTGTGATGAGGATAGAGCTCTGCAAGACTTACACACACTTGCACTGTAGACGTTGGGTCTCTAAGACAGTGTCCGTGGCTGACCAGCCCCTGCAGGATCAGAGACACATTCTTTTATGGATATGGATGTAATCCATCATTTAGTAACCAAATTCCCCAGATGTGTGAGCCATTTTGCCTCTTTCAGTTTCTCTTCCCACCTTGACCTTGCTTCTGTGTGAGTGGATGTGAAATTGACTCGTCCATCCCTCATTTCGAGATCCTTGGAAGTTGGAGGACCATACTTGGAAATAACAAGTGAAGATTCCTGACACTGTAGGTGCTACAACTGCCTCTGTCTCCTCATTCTGGAATATTAGGTCATAGGGAGAACTTCTATTGCTACATACCATATAAGGAAACCATGTCAATGCCAGAGTCCAGCTGTCCCAGGTCTCCTACAAAAAGTTCCGCTTCAGGGCCTCCCTGCTGGCTCAAGGAGATAAGTCTCAGACAGTGAAACTATTGGTAGCCACTGCAGCATGAGTTCAATCACTGGACAGGGAGATGCACAGCAGACCTCTTCTGCCTCACTGGCTGCTACCCTCAGCAGTGTATTTCAGTCAATCTGCCTGTTCTCCCCACTCTGTCTCTGATAAATTCTCTCACCTATGCACCTCTGGCCTACACCCAAGTTCTTGTATGCATAAATAAACAAAATCGTTGAAAAAAAATTCCACTTCATCCTAATCAATACTCCATCTACCATAATATCACAGTCACTAAAGCACTGTTGGAATTGAGAAAGCACAGATATAAATTGCAATTCCATATACCACAATAAAACCTGTGTTACACATAAAGATGAAATATGAATCCTGGTAGGTGCAATAATATATCTGGTAGCTCTTCAGGCTTCCCCTATTGAGTGTTATAGACTCTCCTATGAGCCTGATGACTTAAATTCAGCATTGGTTATATTCACTATCAGCGTTTAGTTGAAGAAATTCTCTCAGAACATATATATAGCATGTTACTTGCCCATAGTGCTTGGTTTTATCTTCATAAATGATAAGTTACTTGCTATTGGCCAAATTCCATTATTCTCCTGTTTAGCATTCCGGGAACATCTTCTTCTGCATCGTGGCTGGAGAAAAAGGAAATGTACCAGGTGGCTGCAGCTTATGATCACCTTCCACATCAGAGTGCAGCCTTTAGGTCATTTCTAGTGTACAGTCCAGTGGCATGAAATACATTTACTTGCTTTGTAGCCATCACCATCCTCGTCTGCAGAACTATTTCAGCATTCCAAATTGGAGACTCTATGTCCATGAACAATAACTCCATTGCTCCCTCCTTCCGGCTTGAGGGCCACCGAACTACTTGTTGTTTCTCAATTTGATGAGGGCCCACATATGAGAGGACTCATAGGGTCTTTCTCTTTTGTGCTTTGGCTCATGTCCCTCAGCATGAATCTTCAAGATACGTCCAGTTGGGCACATGTCACAGTTTGCTTTCCTCCTAGGGGTGAGCAGATTTGCACTGTGTCTCAGTCCTACCTGTGTTTACTGACTCACCAAAGAGGTATGTTTGGTTTGTTTCCCCCTTTTCTGCCTACTTTCTTGATTCTAGGAGAACATAGAGCTTCGGAGACAAGAAATCAAGTCTGAGTTTTGGAATCTCCACTGCTTCCTCCATGAGGAGGAGAGGGCTTATCTATGGAGATTGGAGAAAGAGGAAGAGAAGCTGCTGGGGAGACTGCAGGACAGTGAAGCCAGTCTGGACAATCAGAGTTGTGAACTGGAGAAGCTCGTCCTGGAACTAGAGAAGAAATGTCAGGGCTCAGCCCAGAATTTATTGCAGGTGAGGGAGGCTGTGAAATTGGAGGAAAGAAAGAATGTCTGTTTCTGATCTATTGAGAGGAGAATGTCGAGGGAGCCTGGGAAGTTTGGCGAGTCCTCTCTGCCTCATTCAATATTTAAAGTAATAAATGTTGAAGGCTATAGCAGCAGCAGTTCTTTTGCCCATTTCTGTCTATGCAAGTGTCCTTTACTCTTCTCTCCCTTTTTATTATAAACCTCCCCTTTGGAAACCAAAGAAAAGATCCATATCAATGTCAGCTGGTGGCCTGTGCAGGTATCCACAGGGGCAGTATGTGATTCAGACACCAGCTTCTCTGGGTGGAATGTAGGTTTCTTGGCCATATGGAACCACAGAATAACCTTCATCCCATTTATTCACCCTTGTCAGTTGTTCATGGAACCTTCACCCCATCTCTTGAAAATGACTGGTGGTATAGAGAGGGGCATCCAAAATGAATGATAACCTTCTCCTGAACCACTTGTCTTGGGCCATGAGCTCTTAGGGAACCTCATTTCAGCTGCCTGGAGCTTCCAGCTGGTGAACATCAATGCCTGGACTCCAGTTGCTGTTGCAGGACTGGTGGTTGCACTGTGAGGGTGAGGATGTAGTGTGATAGCGCCCTCAGCAGGTGACATCTGCTGCCTTGGCCTCAGTGTCCCAGAGCCAGGGTCTGGGCATGGATTCCCCACTGAGGACCTTTGTCATAAGTAACAAAGGTAAGATGGGCTCCTCAGAAGGAAATTGTATCACTAATAGCAGAAGGAAATGCAACCTTGCTCCTGGCCTCTTCTCTAATGTCACGGGTTAATGTAAATGAAGACTCCATAACTCCCCCCAAGCCTGAGTAAGTGTGATCACATACTTACACACACTGGCAGTGACTATCCTAGGAGACTAGGATGGGAATCTTTCAACCTGGGTATGTGTGGGTGTCTCAGGCTGGGTCACTCTACTTCCTGAGATGGAGTGTTCATAGCAAGTAGCCCCATGTTTCAAGTGACACAAAATACTGATTTCCCCACACTCACATTTGTCTTTGTTTTCACTGTAGGGTGTGAAAGACACATTAAACTGGTGAGTCTGTATGAATGTGGGAGTGTGAGGATGTGGGCAGTTGTGTGGCTACCCAGAGCTGAATGGAATGTCCCCTGTTCCTTATAGGAATTCAGATGTGAAGCTGAAATTGCCAGAGATCTTCTGTTTGGAGCCTCAAACTGTGTGCCATGTTTCTGAGCTTTACTTTGATGTGAAGAAAATGTTAAGGCACTTCCAAGGTGTGTGAAGTCAACAGTTCCCTTCATGCTTTACATAGAATGCCCCTTTGGTGGCAACTAACTGAGCAGCTGTCCCTGGATAGACTCAGAGACAGAGAGGCTGTTTAGCTGTTCTCAGTGGAGCTGGAGCTCTCTACCTTGTGGATAAGCAGGGATGTAGCTTCCCTGTTAACTCTTCAGGCTCTTCAAATTCCTTCTCTCCCAGACTAATCACCTGCTCATTCTCCCCATCTAAACAACAATATAGAAGATTTCACTTCCCTCACTTATCATGACATTTAACAGCATCAATGTATGCAGTGTTTAGAACATTTATTACAATTTCATTAAACTCTCAGCAATGCAAGAAAGATAGATCAGTATTTTAAACTGTGATGAAAATGGTTTTAAGGCCTTGACTCCTCTAAATGTTAGAATCCTAATGAAAGCCAGTATGACCAATTCCAATCCTGAGCTTCCAATCCCTTAGTTCTTACTTAGTATTTGTCATTTTCCATATGTCCACAATTAGATAATTAGATAATAAGTTAAATATTATTAAAAAATTCTTTAGGCTGTAAAATCAGAATGAACCTGACAGAGGCCAAACCAGAATTGATTCCACTGGTGTGCTGCTATTTTAAGTATGTATTTTATCCCACCAGGTTATTTCTTTAAAGATTTATTTATTTACCCATACTAGAGCTGGCACACAGGCCAGAGGTGTTGGGGGGGCGGTGGAAGGATTCACCTGAGACAGAGTGGGGAAAAGAACAGGCAGACTGACTGGAATACACTGCTAAGGGAACAGTGGGCGAAACAGGAGAGGTACTGTGCATGTAGGTTGGCTCCCTGGCCAGCCATGGATTCAACTCATGCTGCAGAGGCTGAGGATAGCTCACAGTGCTGTGCTTAACCCCTTGTGTCCCGAGGGAGGCCCAAGAGTCATCTATTTTCTATTTAGGTTGCTTCTGCAGGGATTTTTCCCATATCTGCCCATTGTCATTTATAAGCATTTTGATTGTGTAATCTTACCATTTTTATTGGTGTTTTTATTACTGTATTACACTGAATTACATTCAAGTAACCGGTCTGTGTAACATAGATCTACAGATATATGTTCATTCTTTCAATCTGACTAGTCTTATTCATGGCTACATAGTCCATGTAGAAAATGTGATGTAAACTGCATTTTCTCTACTTATTAATCGCTGGTATTTTCATTTGTCTATTAAATTGGTCTGTTTGAGGGCCTCCCCAGTAGCTCAGCGGGTTGAGCGCAGTGCTGTGAAGGTGACCGCAGTCTCTGCAGCAACGATTCAATTCCCGCCAGCCAAGGAGAATCCCACATGGGGAGGCGGACCTCCCCTGTCTCGCCCGCTAGTCTGCTCAGCAGTGTATTTCGTCAGTCTGCCTGTTCTGTTCCCCACTCTGTCTCTGATGATTCCTCTCACCATCCTGCAACTCTGGCCTGTACCCCAACCTCTTGTATAAATAAAAAAATAAGAAAAAAAAAAATAAATTGGTCTGTTTGAACTGTCTTAGTCTTCCCCAGTTTAGTGATCTTTTTGGCCAGCCTCACACTTAAGAAATCACACTCCTGTTGCCTCCCTGAGACGCAAGGGGTTAAGAAGCAACCTATAAAGCTGTCTGCAGCGACTGCAGCATGAGTTCGATCCCCAGCCTGGGAGGTAACCACATGGTGCAGCAGACCTCTCCCAACTCATCCTCTGCTCCCCTTAGCAGTGTATTTCAGTCAGTCTGCCTGTTCTGTTCCCCACTCTGTCTCTGGTGAGTCCTCTCACCCATACTCCTCTGGCCTGTGCCCGAGTTCTTGTATGTATAAATAAATAAACCTTTAAAAACAAACAAATTACACTCCTGGCCAGTATCACGCTTAAAAGATCATTATTTTTTTTATTTTACTTATACTAGTCAGATCCTTTTGATGTGCGTTATTCCAGCATAAATTGTATCACTTTTTACTCATCCCTGGGACAATATGGACTATCATCTGCAGCAACATAAAAGACTTCACACCAAAATTCATGGGTCTGAGAGGTGCTCTGAGGGCTGAATAGAATACTGGGATCTGAGGTAACTGTTTCAATAACAAAATATGGCAGGACCTATGTTATTTTGCTTTCTGATAATCAGTGTGAAAGGTTATCACTAAAAATGGGGATAAGCTTCTTTTTTGCGTCAATATTCCATGATTCTTGGTGGCCCTACACAGGGGATAAGGGTTGTGGAGAGGACAGCAACCACTCTGGTTAGTCAGTCCCTTTCCTTCTCTGAGGGACTGAGTTGGTGATGGTGACAGTGATGGAGAGGATATTACTTCCACTTATTGCTTACTTACCAAATGCCAGGAACTTCTCCAAGCAGTAGGGTGCATGAGCTCCTTCAATCCTCCCGACCGTTACTGTGGCGGGTATGATGATGTCGTACTATAGCATGCAGAGTCTTAGAAAGTGACTCACAGAGCTAGAAGAAGTAGGCAGCACCTGAATCCAAGAAGGTTGTACTTGAAGTGCACTGTCTTCTCAGCAAATAAAATGTGTCTTTCTCTTTTATCAGTCAGCGTGACTCTGGATCCAAACACAGCTCATCGTGAACTAATTCTGTCTGAGGATCGGAGACATGTGACCCGTGGAGGCAGACGGAAGAAGCATATCAGTTCTAAAAGATTATGTTCCTTACCCTGTGTCCTGGGCTGTGAGGGTTTCACCTCAGGAAGACATTACTTTGAAGTGGACGTGGGAGAAGGATCCGGGTGGGACTTAGGAGTTTGTCTGGAAAATGTGCACAGGGACAGGGACATGACCCCAGAGCCTCAGTCTGGCTTCTGGGCCATCAGACTCTGCCAGGAGAATGGCTACATGGCCCTTACCTCTCCCCCAACACCCCTTTCATTGAGGGAGCGGCCCCTGCTAGTGGGAGTTTTTCTGGACTGTGAGGCTGGACTTGTGTCCTTTTACAATATGAACACTGGCTCCCACATCTTCACCTTCCCAAGGGCCTCCTTCTCTGGTACTCTTCGGCCTTATTTCCTGGTTAATCATTCTTCTTCTTTGTTCCTCCCTCCACCCCTGGAGTCAATTTAAAAGAGTCTCTTTGTTTCCCATTGTAGAAATATAACGTCAGTCCTATTAGGTCAGGACTTGGTCTATTTTGTCATTTGCTCTTTCCCTTTACCTGAACTGGCGCTGAGTTCACAGTGGACACTCAGTGAGTGTGCCATGACTGCTGGACACAGCCACTGTGCAGACAGCACAGAAGATCAGCCTGACCGGCGGGGAAGCGAGAGAACAGCAGGGTCATCCCTCATACTCAACCCCTGTCACTGGGTCACATCTCTGACCTGCCAGGGTCCTGGTCTCACGCTGGTGTCTGGCCTCTTCCATTTCATGTCAAGTTTTCACGCTCCATCAATGTTGTAGTTTGGGTTAGTAGTTGCTTCTGTTTCTGGACAAAACATTCCACTGTATGGATATCACACATTGTGTGTTCCCGTTCATCAAAGGATGGACATTGGTTGTTTCCACTTTGGGGAGAGTTCAAATGATGCCATTGAGAACAGTGCTGTACAAGTTTTTGTGTGATTATGGTCAAATTTGGAGGTTTATACCTAGGAGTAGAATTGCTACTTCCTGTGATAATTTGTTCAACTTTTTTTTTTTGAGATTTATTTATAGAAGAACTGAGGTACAGGCCAGATGCGATGGAGGGTGAGCAGATTCACCAGAGAGAGAGCGGGGAACAGAACAGGCAGGCTGACTAAATACACTGCTGAGGGGAGCAGCGTGTGTGACAGGTGAGGTCTCCCGAGCCATGTGGGACTCCGCCGGCCTGCCAGGATCCAACCGGTGCTGCAGAGGCTGGGAGAGCTTCACAGTGTGGTGCTCAATTGCCTGCTCCACCAAGGGAGGCCCAAGTTGTTCGTCTTTTTAAGGAACTGTCTGTTTTCCAAGGATGCTACAACATAGTATATCCTCACATGCCATGTATGACATTCCAATTTCTCTACATTTTATTGTGGGTATTTTTAAATGTAACTATGCTAATGGATGGTAAGTTCTATCTCCTTGAGATTTTGTTTTTTTCTGGCTTTTGCATTTTCCTAATGAGTGGTGATGGTGACAGCTTCATGGCTAATTGTGTGTCTTTTTGGAATTATCTCTTCACATACATTGCCCATTTTAGTTGGGTTATTTGTATTTTGGTTTGTAATAACTTCTGTATGCTAATTACAGTTCTAGGTATGTCCCTTATCAGCCTAATAATTTTAGAAACTTTCTGTCATTCTCTGAGTTGTCTTTTACATTCTTGATGGAGTCCTGTGAAGCTCACCTCAGTATCGTTGTTATATTGAACTTTTATTGCTTGTGCTTTGGTGTCATCCAGGTAACCATTGGGAACCCAAGGGAACAAGAGTTTTTCCCTCTTTTCTTCCAAAAGGTTTTAACCATTTCAGTTCTTACACTTAGATCTTTGGTTCATTTTGGGGATCCAGTGATCTGTCCACTCCATTCTTTGAATTTCTCCATCCTACACTCCTCATACACAGGAAGGGATGCACTGAGGGAGGGACTACCTCTGGCCTCCCCTGAGCTGTCTCAGTACATCACACAAATCACATGAAGCACTGGGCTCTCCCCACTTAGGGAACATGTCTCTGAAGTCTCTTCTGCCTCCCCTCCCCTCTCAGACCTGAGCTCTGCATGATCCCCTCCCTTACACAGCAGGTGCCAGGGGGGCAGTGGTCACAAGACAGACCCTGTCCTGAGCTTGTGTATGTCTGGCTGCTGCTGTGTGGGTGTGGTTGATCCCCTGTGGGGTCCCTCAGCTCCTTTCCTGGTCCTTTGACTATGGGGAGCCATGCTACTCATGTCGTCTGACAAAAGTCCAGGCATGGGGCAGATTTCTGAAAAATCAGGAATCTTGTTAGCTGACTCCAAGATTCTCCTCATTTGTTTATGGCTAGTTTCTACCATTGCTAAAATACGCATTTAAAAGTAAAACTGCAAATACTGATCAATCACTGAATAACCCTTTTGATGACAAATGGCACTGCATGATACAAATATCACATTTTTTATAAAATTAGTAGTTATCTGCCAAAAGGCAGCAATTCAACATTTGGCCTTACATTAACAAATTAAAAAAAACTTCTGGGAACAAAAGGCTGTAAACATCCCTAGGCCAAGTCTTTGATATGGAGATGTGGTCTTTTGAGGCAAGGGCTAATTGGAGAAGGAAATTCCTTTACTTTAAAGTAAAAGATAGCAGTTGGGTGGCAGAGGAGAGCCATGCTCCAAGTGTAAGAAAATTCCTAATAAACCAGGAGGCGCCATAGCTGACTCCTGCTAAATTCTTCCTGTTTGTTTAGGGCTAATTTCCCTGGAGGTGACAATTGGTATGGTAGCTGTTAGAGTGTGCATTCAAGAATAAGTCAACAGCAATTTTGTGACTGGTTGAGCTAGTACCATGGCAGCACAAATAATGCACTTGGATATGGTTAATGTTACAACTACTGATATGTCACCTATCGACCATTTTTGAGAATCAAAGGCTATAACCATCTCTGCTCCTGCCCCTGGTGAAATATTTGTAGTTCCTTAAAACAACAACCAGCAATCTTATAGATAAGGAAATTGTCTCTTGATCTTAAAGTTAAATATGGAAACTAGGCTGACTAGATAAAGTAGAGGAGTAATAAGTAGAAAACTCTTTGTTTAGATTAGGAGACTTTCTCCCTCAATTTGTTAGGGGAAAAGGATGTCCTAAAGCTAATTCCATACAGGCTTTGTGGACTCCGCCCCCAATCCCAGGCCAAAGCCAAAGACACTGGGAACTCCAAATCCCATCACCACCAAAGGGAAGGTGGCTGGGACCTGAGGGTGGGGTTAAGCAGCCTGGTTGGTATAAAGCCAGACACGTGGGCTTGGGGGGGTTCCCCCGTTTTGGCTCTCCGCCAGCTCTCAGCATCCGGCCAGCTCTGAGAGTGACTTTGGGTTTCCAGGTCGGCAGATTGGGTAGGACGCATTAAAGACTTTATTTCCCTATTTTTTCCCTGAGTTGTACATTTTCCTTATTTCCTTTTCCCTTGTAAATAAACCTTTTATTAACCTTTTGTGTGTGCCTGTAGTGGAGTATTAATAAGTCCCTTATAAGCGCGCGGGTGAGGACCCACAGCCAGGCAACCCGTTCAATATCGGGGCTGCTCTATAACAAATTCACAGCTGGGGCTAGGGAAGAGTCAGTGCCGCTTGCCTGGCATTAACGCCCTCCAGGCACTTGGTTCCTTAATATCAAATCAATATAAAAGCAATATACTATAGATGATGATTTCTATATAAAAGCCTTCTGTTTTTTACTTTAATCAATTAGTTATACGTTAGTCTAAACTTTATAGGTTAGTTAGAAAAAATCCCTTTGTTTCCCCTCCCCCAGGTAACTTCCTGCCCTTTGTCTCCCCAGCCCTTAGTTAATCCTTCAACATGGCAAACATAGAAATGTTAGTTACAGTCATGTAAGCCTTTTGCTAGTAATAAAATTGTTAGGGGGAAATGATGTCCTGAACTAATTCCATACAGGCTTTGTGGACTCCACCCCCACTCCAGACTAAAGCCATCAGGACATTGGGAAAGACAAATCCCATCACCACCAAAGGGAGGGTGGCTGGGAAGTGAGGGTGGAGTTGGGCAGCCAGGTTGTGTATAAAAACCAAACACGTGGGTCTTGGGCTGGCTGGCTGTCACTCGCCTCCTGGCTACACAGCTCCTGGCTGGCGGCCAGCTCTCAGAGCGCCATTTTGGAATTCCTGATCAGCGGATCGGGTAGGACTCATTTAAAACTTTGTCTCCCACTTTTCTCCCTGAGCTGTACATTTCCTCATTTCCCCTTCCCTTGTAAATAAGCCTTTATTAACCTTACGCGTGTGCCTGCAGTAGAGCATTGATAAGTCCTTTTAAGTGTGAGGGTGAGGACCCACAGTCAGGCACCCCGTTTTGTATCGGGGTTGCTGTACAACAAAATGACTGGTTGTTTAAGGTAAATGACTATTCTAAGAACACTTTTGTTTAGCAACTGTGTCTTCTTTAAAACAAAGAATAATAAACATCACGACCTCTGCAGGACTGCAAATAACCCCTTGGCTGTTCTTGAGAAAGATGTGATGATTGTTATCTTCCTGCCTTAATGCATATGCTTATGCACTCTCCTGGTTTGCTTGAAATGTATAAATAAAGGCTGCTGAGACCCTCAGCAGGATGATGCCTGCACCCTGACTGAGTGTCCCTGTCTCCTCATGCCCCTTCCCCATCCCTCAGGATTTCGCCGAAGCCGTCCCTTCCTTCAGGAACCCCTGACACCGACTGCTGCGGCTGGCTCACAACATTTGACAAGACAGCTCAGGATGATCTGTGCCCAGTGCAGAGTCTCATCCATGACAGTGAGGGTGGAGGGATATGCAGGTAGTCATTATGGGATCAGGAACCCAGGGGGGCATTCTCATCTCTCTTGAGCTGGATGCCTCAGGAGCTGGTGTGTCCAGTTCCTTTGAGGGGCCTGCCTGCAGGCTGTGCCAGGATGAGATGAATCTTCAGGCTTGAATGGCAGAGACTCTGGGAGCACCCAGGAGAGTGCAGAGACTGAGAGATTCCTCTTGGGAAGGAAGAGAAGAGCCTGGGCCACCATTGGGACCAGCAGCTTATGAGCCTGAGCAGCTGGACACCCTTGGTTAGGTTGTTCCTCAGCTCCTTTGCAGGTCAGCTGCCCTGACTGACTCCCTAGGGCATTCAGATCAGCACCAAGCAAAGCACCTGACCCAGGATCCAGCCAGGCAGCTCTAGAATCCCAGTCACTGCCTGGCTCCTCCCTTACCTCACCAACCCCTCACACTGCAGAAGTGATTTCTTTTACAAATGTATATTGTGTGATTATCAGAAATGCCTCTTCCATCCTAGGCTATCAATATGGCAAGGGACTTTGCTGCCTGCCTCCTAGCCCCCAGGTTTGCAGCCTCCCAGCCTGCTCATCTGCTCCCCTGCTTAAGCATTAAAGGCCTGTTAGATCTACCTAAGGCTCCGAATTCCTCTCCCTCTCCTGAATAACAATGAATCTGGCTGGTGCTGCCAGTTTCAGGACTTCTCCCAAATCCATCTGGCCCCGCCCCCACCAGTTTCCTTTCAGTGTTGACTCCTGGGAAAGGAATCCACAGGCAGGAACCCGGACATGGAACTGCAGGGAGACTAGCAGCGATTTTGTTGCTGACTGCTCCGTGAGGAAGGGAGGATTGAAGTCCAGGTCAAGTTTTGCTCTGGGGTGGAATGTGAGTTCTGTGTCTGTGTGTCTGTGGGTGTCTGTTCACACAGGGTGTTTGTTCCTGTGTGGGCGTGTGTGTGTGGTCCCTGGCAATAAGAAGCTCACTGGAACCTGACAATGGTCAGGACATTGCTTTCCAGCTCTCTCTCCCTCTGCTTTCTCTTTCCCAGGCACAGTGCCACATCTCAGATCAGGGTGTGAGGTCAGCAAGGGCAGGCACTTAGGGTTCAGAGGAAGGGCATCCCCAGGAGCACAACCCCAGGCATAAGGAAGGCTGGTGCAGCCCCTGGGAGAAATCCCCTCCGTGGGAGAGCAGTCTGCAGAGACGTGCTCTGGCTCCGAGGGCTAGTCCTGAAAATAGGGGGAAATAATCTATCCAGTTCCTTGTGTTGGATCTGCTTTTAGTCCAGGTCCTGTGAGTGCAAAGGAAAGGTCTCCACTTCCTCCCTCAGCACCTCCCCACACACTCCCAGCAAGGGGAGGGCAGCAGGGCTGGGAGCTGGAGCAGCTACAGCTGTGGGGAAGGGCAGACCCTCTGCTCTGGTCCCTTTGTTATAGGGCAAGCCCAATATAAAATAAAATGGGTTGCCTGGCTGTGGGTCCTCACCTGTGCGTTTAAAAGGGACTTATTAATACTCCACTACAGGCACACACAAAAGGTTAATAAAAGATTTATTTACAAGGGAAAGGAATTAAGGAAATGTACAACTCAGGGAGAAAATAGGGAAATAAAGTCCTTAATGCGTCCTACCCAATCTGCCGACCTGGAAACCCAAAGGCACTCTCAGAGCTGGCTGCACTCTGTGAGCCGAAATGGGGGACCCTCCAAAGCCCACGTGTCTGGCTTTAATACCAACCTGGTTGCTTAACCCCACCCTCAGGTCCCAGCCCCTTCCCTTTGGTGGTGATGGGATTTGGAGTTCCCAGTGTCTTTTGGCTTTGGTCTGGAGTGGGAGGGTGGAGTCCACAAAGCTTGTATGGAATTAGCTTTAGGACATCCTTTCCCCCCTAACACCTGCTCCTCTGTCTCCAGCTCTCAGTCCTCACTGGTGGACACTGGGGTTCCCGGACAAGGAGCCCAAAATGGACAGGTCTTGCCCTCTGCTTCCTGCCTCCCCACATCCTGGTTCTGCAAATTCCCTCTGCCTCAGGCACCCTGACCTTGTCCTGGGAGACCTGTCCTCCCCAGGAGGGAGACAGTCACCTCCCTTGTGCCCAGGGCCTCTGCTCCCAGCACCAACACCTTCTCTTGCCACCCTCTGCAGCTCTCCCACTGGAGTAGGGTCTCCATATAAACTGGAATAACCTGGAGCCCCTTTTACTTTGTAGCAAT
Source organism: Talpa occidentalis (assembly GCF_014898055.3). NCBI lineage: Eukaryota > Metazoa > Chordata > Mammalia > Eulipotyphla > Talpidae > Talpa > Talpa occidentalis. The sequence continues at coordinate 15,529,021 of NW_023602073.1, forward strand.
TTGTGGGGTCCAGAGAACCAGACATGGGGGTATGAGGAGAATCAAGTGTCACTGGCCCCATGAATTCTGCTCCCAAACCATTCACCTCTATTGCTGGCAGGAAAAGAAGTCACTCAGAACTTCGAGCTGACTCCTACTGAAGTCCATTTGATACAGAGAGATTATCACTCTCCCTCCCTGACTTCTCTTCTCTCCTACAACTTTTGCTAGCAAACCTGTCTGCCTCTCTATCTCTACGAGTACCTGATGAGAACACTTTCTGCCATGAGGGAATGTTCTTTACTTGGATACCATTGGCAGGTATGAAGCATTGAATTATGGATGGTGGGACTTAAACACTGAATTTAAATGTTATTATTGAATTTTAATCTATTCAACTGAATAGGGCGAAGTGACGGGATCACCCTATTCTACCACACAGGGACATGTGAGGCATCGTTCAAATTATAACCCATTTTGTCTCCAGAGAGAAGACTTCAACACCTGTGCAGGCTCAGAGTCTCAGGTGAGGCTTAATGCTTCACTTGGAAAATCCTGTCTGATCCATCTCGGCCTACAGATACTGTCTCAGGAAGAGCCATGGCCTCAATTTCAGGGATCAGGAAGATGAGGGAGGAAGCCACGTGCTCCATCTGTCAGCAGCTTATGACAGAGCCTGTGAGCATCTACTGTGGGCACAGCTTCTGCCGCAGGTGCATAAGTAGCTTCTTTGGTCAGAGTCTCCATTGTGCGTTTTTTGTGATGATGCGTCCCTGTCCCTTGTGTGGAACATCATTTCAAAGGGAGAGTCTCCACCCAACAGACTGCTGGAAAACCTCATTGAGAGCATTAAGGAGCTGGAGCATGAGAAGCTGTGTGAGGAACTTGGGGAGCAGCTGTACCTGTTCTGTGAGGATAATGGGCAGCTCATCTGCTGGCGCTGTGAGCGCTCCCCCCAGCACAGAGGACACAGCACGGCTCTAGCGGAGGACGTATGTCCAGGCTACAAGGTGAGTGAGTGGCCAAACCTGTCAGCAAGTACTTCCTCTATGGTACACATTTTTATTGAAATTAGTTAGTCTGAACACCAAGATTGTGACCCTAAAAATGTTGTTTCCATCACATTATTTTCTGAATAATCGTTGATTATGATCCCAGTGAGTCAGGTCCTGATGATCTATGCCAAACTTCAGGGTTGGTCAGAACCCATTTCTGTAACGAACTTTTCCTGACAATACAGTGTGCTCTTTGCCACACCAGCCCTGTTCAAGGCCTCACCTCGAATATATAATTGGAGACACCACAGCGTGCAAGAGCATAGGAAATCATCTAAAATCCCAGTGGTCAGAACCACCAACTGTTTTACAGCCTATAGCACGAGGAGTAAGAAAAGGAACACTGGATACTGACGTCCCTTGGTGTGGGTGATGAGGGGGAGCACCAAGGGGTGCCAATGGGTGTAGGTAGGGAGACTGCCCAGAAGTGAGTCCTGACAGGAAAATATAAATAACCCTGTGTGGAAAAAAAACAGGATCCACTCAGGCAGACCACCTGTCACGACAGCTTGCCTGACAGTCTAGTACCTTGTCAGGGGGTGTGTGATGGGACCGTCAGGTGAGGGCATGAGAAAGGGAGTCAAGGAAAGAACTTGAGTGTCACTCAGAGTCTACTGGTCCACAGTGGGGATTTATTTGTGGAGGGAAAGATCAGGCTGACATTTAAAAGAACATTCTGCATGCACAAAATAAACATCAAGGAATAAAATCGAAATTAGTCCTCTAATAAAAGGGGATGGAAACAGGCGTTAGCAAGGATTAAGGAGTTAAAGGTTTTCAAAATAATTGGTGAGGGCCTCTCCGGTGGTGCAACGGGTTGAGCGCAGTGCTGTGAAGCTGTCCGCAGCCTCTGCATCACCGGTTCAATTCCTGGCCGGCCAGCGAGATGCCCACATGGCCTGGCAAACCTCGCCTGTCTTGCCCGCTGCTCCCCGCAGCAGTACTTTGGTCGATCTGCCTGTTCTACTCCCTACTCTGTCTCTGGTGAATTCTCTCACCCTCCCGCGCCTCTGGCCTGTACCCCAGTGCGTGTATAAATAAATAAATCTTTTAAAAAATAAAATAAAATACTGAGGACATAAAAACATTGTTCTAAATAAAAAAGAAATAATTGGTGAGTGATGAAGCCTTGAGAGAGGTTCAGGCAACTCCTATGTTTCTCACTCAGTAGCTCTGAGTAAAGACGCCCTTTGCTGCACAGGAATGAAGAAGTGGGAATCATTCCTCCTCTGTCCTGTTGACATTTGAAGGAAAAGTCCCATGGGGCCTGTGTCCCCTCATCCTTCAGGTCCCCGTGTCTTCTGTGAAGGTTCTGGATCCAGTATCAGGGTGTGTCAGTCCTGAGCACCACTCAGTGCACTCACGTCCTCCTGTAACACCATGCGCAGCTCATCACTGTGATGGGGCAGATCCCATAACTTTCCCACCAAGCAGTAAAAAATAAAGCAACCCAAGGTGATGGACGTAGCCTCAGGAATCAGACTTTGGTGGTCAAAACTTAGTCGAAGTTTCACATGAAGCACTGGGCTCTCCCCACATTGCGACATGTCTCTGAAGGCTCTTCTGTGTCCCCACCCCTCTCAGCCCTGAGCTCTGCATGATCCCCTCCTTCACACAGCAGGTGCCAGGGGGCAGTGATCACAGGACAGACCCTGTCATGAGCTTGTCTTTGTCTGCCTGCTGCTGTGTGTGGGTGGTTGATTCCCTGTGGGGTCCCTCGTCCTCTTTCCTGGCCCTTTGACAAGACAACTTGGGATGAGCTGTGCCCGGTGCAGAGTCTCATCTATGACAGTGACAGGGGAGGGAGAGGCAGGAGTCACTATGGGATCAGGGACCCAGGGTCTCAATCTCCCTCTGTCTGTGAGCTGCATGCCTCAGGAGGGGTGTCCTGTCCCTGTGAGGGGTCTGTCCCCGACTGTCCCAGGTCATGATGAGATGTTAATTTGTCCCCTTTGTTGTTGCTCTGAAGGAAGGGTGCTGTTCCTACCAGACCCTCTAGTCAGAATTCCTGAGTGTAAAACTTCTGGCATTTTGACAAGTCTCCTCCCTCATCTACCTGGACCTGCCCCACATCCATTTCATTTCTGAGTTGACTCTATCAGAGGAACTTCCCTTCTAGGAATCTGGAATCGGAGCGGCTGGCATAGATTTTGTGACTGACTGCCCTGTGGGGAGGACTGAAAAAGTCCAGGCCAAGGTTTGCTCTGGGGTGGACTGTGATGTCTGTGTGTGTGCAGTGGGAGGCAATAAGAAGAGCTCAGCCAAGTCAAATTGGTCAGGACTTGCTTTCTAGCTCTCTTCCCCTCTGCTTTCACTTTCAAGACTCCATTTCCCCTCTCAGATCAGGGTGTGAGGTGAGCAAAGGGCAGGCACTTGGGGTTCAGAGGAAGGGCATCCCCAGGAGCACAACCCCAGGCATAAGGAAGGCTGGTGCAGCCCCTGGGAGAAATCCCCTCCGTGGGAGAGCAGTCTGCAGAGACGTGCTCTGGCTCCGAGGGCTAGTCCTGAAAATAGGGGGAAATAATCTATCCAGTTCCTTGGGTTGGATCTGCTTTTAGTCCAGGCCCTGTGCACCTGTCTCTCTGCTCACCCTCTGCAGCTCTCCCGCTGGAGTATGGTCTCCACATAAACTGGATTAACCTGGAACCCCTTTTTCTCTGAGAGTTTTAGGGAGTCTTGAGGACCAGATGTGGGGTGTGAGGAGAGTCAAGTGTCACTGACACCATGCACTCTGCCCCCAAACCATTCACCTCTGTTGTTGGCAGGACAAAGAAGTAACTCAGAACTTGGGGCTGACTCTTCCGAAGTTCATTTGACACAGAGAGACTATCTCTCTCCCTCCCTGACTTCTCTTCTCTCCTACCACTTTTGCTAGCAAACCTGTCTTCTTCTCTATCTCTCCTACTACCTGATCAAAGAACACTTTCTGCCATGAGGGAATGTTGTTCACTTGGATATGGTGGGACTATTGGCACTTGGATATTGGCAGGTATGAAGCATTGAATAATGGCTGGTGGGACTCAAACATTGAATTTAAATGTTATCATTGAATTTTAATCTAAACTGAATGGGGCAAACGTGGCAGGGTTCAACCTATTCTACCACACAGGGATGTGTGAGGCATTTTTCAATCCATTATGTCTTCAGAGAGACTTCAACACCTGTGCAGGCTCAGAGGCTCAGGTGAAGCTTAATTCTTCACTTGGAAAATCTTGTCTGATCCATCTCTGCCTACAGATAATTTCAGAAAGAGCCATGGCCTCACTTTCAGGGATCAAGAGGATGAGGGAGGAAGCCACGTGCTCCATCTGCCTGGAGCTGATGAAGGAGCCTGTGAGCATCCACTGTGGGCACAGCTTCTGCCGCCAGTGCATAACTGCCTACTTTGGTAAGAGTCTCCATTGTGTGTTTATTGTGATGATGCGTCCCTGTCCCTTGTGTGGAACATCATTTCAAAGGGAGAGTCTCCGACCCAACAAGCCGCTGGAAAACCTCATTGAGAGCATCAAGGAGCTGGAGCGTGAGAGGCTGTGTGAGGAACACGAGGAGCGGCTCCACCTGTTCTGTGAGGACGACGGGCAGCTCATCTGCTGGCGCTGTGAGCGCTCCCCCCAGCACAGAGGACACAGCACGGCTCTAGTGGAGGACGTATGTCCAGGCTACAAGGTGAGTGAGTGGCCAAACCTTTCAGCAAGTGCTTCCTCTTATGTTGCACATTTTCATTGAAATTAGTTAGTCTGAACACCAAGATTGTGACCCTGAAGAGTTGTTTCCATCATGTTATTTTCTGAATAATAATTTATTATGATCCCAGTGAGTCAAGTCTTGATGATCTATGCCAAACTTCAACATTGGTCAGAACCCATTCTTGTAAGAACTTCCTGTGATGAACTTCTGGACAATACATTGTGCTCTTTGCCAACCTGCCTCATTCATGGCCTCATCTCGAATATATAATTGGAGACACCACAACATGCAAGAGTACAGGAAATCATCTGATCCCATAGGTCCGAATCTCTAACTGTTAGATAGCCTCCAGTCTACAAGGATTAACAAAAGGAACACAGGCTGCCTCATGTCCCTTGGTGTGGGTGGTGAAGGGGGGAACTTAAGAGCCTGAATGGGTATAGGGGGAGACTGCCCAGAAGTGAGTCCTGACAGGAAAATATAAATAACCGTGTGGAGAAAAAACAAGATTCCACTCAGGCAGACCACCTGTCACAGCAGCTTGCCTGACCTTCTAGTACCTTGTCAGGGTGTGTGTGCTGGAACTGGCAGGTGAGGGCATGAGAAAGGAAGTCGAGGAAAGAACTTGAGTGTCACTCAGAGTCTACTCGTTCACAGTTGGGATTTATTTGTGGAGGGAAAGATCAGGCTGACATTTATTTATTTATTTTTTTTTAACTTTTTAAAAAAAATTTATTTATTTATTTACACAAGCACTGGGTACACTCAGAAGTGCGGGAGGGTGAGAGAATTCACCAGAGCCAGAGCGGGGAGCAGAGCGGGCAGAAGGACCGAAGTACACTGCTGAGGGGAGCAGCGGGCGGCAGGAGAGGTCGCGCGCCATGTGGGACCCTCCTCCTGTGGCCGGGGAGCAGCTGGGAATCGAACCGGCGCTGCAGAGGCTGCGGGCAGCTTCTCAACCCAGTGCTCAACCGCTGCGACACCTGGGAGGCCCCCAGGCTGACATTTAAAAGAACATTCTGCGTGCACAAAATAAACATCAAGGAGTAAAAACAAAGTTAGTCCTCTAAGAAAAGGGGATGAAAACAGGTTTTAGCAAGGATCATGAAGGACAGTTAAAGGTTTTCAAAATAATTGGTGAGTGATGAAGCCTTGAGAGATGTTCAGTCACCTCCTAAGTTTCTCACTCAGTAGCTCTGAGTAAGGCTGCCCTTTGCTGTGCAGGAATGAAGAAGTGGGATTCATTCCTCCTCTGCCCTTGTTGACGTTTGAAGGAAACATCCCCAGTCGGGCTCTGTGTCCCCTCATCCTTGAGGTGCCTGTGTCTTATGTGAAGGTTCAGGATCCTGTGTCAGGGCTTGTCAGTCCTGAGTACCCTCAGTGCACTCACCTCCCCCTGTAATGCCATGAGCAGCTCATCACTGTAATGGGGCAGATCCCGTAACTTTCCCACCAAATAGTAAAAAATAAAGCAACCCAAGCTGATGGATGTACCTCAGGAGTCAGACTGCGGAGGTCAAAATCTAGCGAGAGTTTCAGTTCTTACTAGATGGGATCAGTGAGCAACTTAGTTATTGCCTACATGACTTGGTTTCCCCATCTGTCAGTGGAGATTGCAGTGTCCCCTCCCAGCCCCCCACCCCCACACACAGCGGAGGTTGTCATAAGCTATAAATACATTCTTGATGTAGAGTTGAGAATAGCACTGGGCTCAGAGCAAGAGAAAATCAGTCTTTTGCTAACTAGATTCCTCACACTTTCTTGAGAGCACTGTGTTGTTATGAGTATATTTAAGAGTTTGCAGAGAGCAGGAGCAATTCTTTTACTGTGGACCATGACTAGCAGTTTAGTAAGCTTCAGATTGCTTCTCTTGAAAATGTGAGAAAGTGTTTGAAAAGTAACTCTACAGCTGGATGAGGACACTAAACACTGTAAGTTGCTGTCATGACACTGTTCTTCAGGTGATACAGGGCTCTCCCTCCATGACCTGGTTCTGTAACTTCAGCTGCCATCCTAGGCTCTCCTTCCTGACTCACCATAAGATGTAAAATATCCCACGTGTTTCATACACTCTGTAGTGTTTATTACTGGTCCAACACATTATTTTATAAAACATACTGTTAGGTTATTATAATCCTGTTCTATATGCAACATGTCCTGGAAGGCTGTAGTGGTGGTTGTATTTCAGGCTCTGGGTCAGCGGATGAGCTGGGAATTACATCTCAGCCACCTTTCAGTGATGGCCCCATTGGAAGGTTACTGCTCCCTTCCTAAGCCTCCACTTCTACAGCACAGAAAGATGTTACAATCCTAGGAACTCTATCCGTTATGTTACAGCCCTCATAATTTTGTCCTTTGTTAAGGCCTGAAAATATATTCAATGTTAATTATTTATTGGCAGTTGCACCCTGTAGGTGCCAAGTGAAGGTTTGTGAAATTGACTAGTCGTAACTCAGCCCTTTTTCCTTCAGGAGAAGCTCCAGGAAGTTGTGACAAAACTGAAAGCACAGAAAGATACATGTAAGAGTGCAAAGTTGTTCACGAGAGACCAAATGACAAAATGGGAGGTAAGAATTTGAGTTTATTGACCTCAAGTTATTTTCTGTCCTTGAATTTAAAGAGAGGCGATAACTGGGAAAGTATTAGGCTGTTCATTCTCTGTCCACCAGAGCACAGATCAAACTCAAGAAGAATCCATTTTTTTTAGTTTTAATACTACTAGTTGTCTATATCTATGAGAATTTATCTCCATTTTCTTCAACCTTTCAATAATAATTGCGTAGTTGTCCTGTGCCTCTGTCAGGAGACGAGAGTTGGTATGTCTGCTAACCTGGAACCCAGAACTTGACTGGATTTCTATTTTTAAAATCTTTTTTTTTTTTATTATTATTTTTTTTTAATTTTTCTAGAGGCATGTTTTTTTTTATTTATTTGTTTGTTTGTTTTGTTTATACATGCACTGGGTACAGTCAGAAGCGCAGGAGGGTGAGAGAATTCACCAGAGTCAGAGCAGGGGGCAGAGCAGGCAGAAGGACCGAAGCACACTGCTGAGGGGAGCAGCGGGCAGCAGGAGAGGTCTGCGCACCATGTGGGACCCTCCTCCGGTGGCCGGGGAGCAGCCGGGGATCGAACCAGCGCCGCAGAGGCTGCGGGCAGCTTCGCAACCCAGCGCTCAACCGCTGCGCCACCTGGGAGGCCCTGGATTTCTATTTTTAACAACTCAACCTTTGAAGGCCTCGACCTGCTGACATAGGCAAATTTATCTACTATATTTTCGAACTTCACCTGCCAGGTTTAGAAATCACCTTTGGGAGCCTGAAAATAGGATCACTGCAGGTGAGATTTTATTACTCAAACTTGCAGAGCTCATGAGGAGGCTGAGAACTGCTTCAATAATGCACTTGAGGGCCTCCCCCGTGGCGCAGCGGTTGAGCACTGGGTTGCGAAGCTGCCCGCAGCCTCTGCACCGCTGGTTCGATCCCTGGCTGCTCCCCGGCCACAAGAGGAGGGTCCCACATGGCACGCACACCTCTCCTACCACCCGCTGCTCCCCTCAGCAGTGTACTTCGGTCCTTCTGCTTGCTCTGCTCCCCGCTCTGGCTCTGGTGAATACTCTCACCCTCCTGTGTCTGACTGTACCCAGTACTTGTATAAATAAATAAATAAATCTTAAAAACAAAAAAAAGAATGCATTTGAGGGTCTCCCCTGGTACTGCAGCAGTAGAGCGCTGGGCTGCGAAGCTGCCTGCAGCCTCCTCAGTGCTGGTTCAATCCCCCGCTGCCAGCGAGGGTCCCACATGGCCGCTGGCGAGGATCCCACCTGGCATGCAGCCCTCTCCTGCCACCCGCTGCTCCCCTCAGCAGTGTATTTCAGTAAATCTACCTGTTCTGCTTGCTGCTCTGGCTCTGGTGAATCCTCTTACCCTCCCGTGCTTCTGACTGTACCCAGTGCTTGTATAAATAAATAAATAAATCTTAAAAAAAAAAAAAGAATGCACTTGCACTACAGACTTGGGGTGTAGCACAATGTCATGGTCAAACAAGGTATGAATAGAGAAAGCACCAAGTGAAACTACAATTCTGTATGTCCCAAATGAAAACTGAGACCTTCAGGGTGGGTCATTTGATTTCCGTCAGTCTTAGCCATAATGATGATAGTGAATCCTCTCTTGGTGGATAATTATTTCTGGAATCTGTGATCAAAGCCTGTCACCTAAACTGCCCCCCTGCTGAGGCTGAGAATCATAGACTCTTCTACCAGCCTGGACATCTTAAATTCAGGATTGGTTATATTTATCACAAGCCTCTGTTTGAAGATTCACATTTACCTTCTAACATCCCCTTCAACCCTTGGTTTTATCTCTATAAATGATCAATTATTTGACCTTGACCTATTTCCGTGTGTGTGTATGATTTAGCTTCCTGCCCCACGTTCTCCTGCAACTTGACTAAGGAAAAAGGAGATCAATTAGACCACCATAGACAGTTGAGTAACCCTCTCCCACACTTCGCTGCCTGCTCTCAGGCTTGACATACAGCGGGGAACTGGACATTCAAATGATGTAGGGGATAATAATATCACAGAAACTGAGCATGTTTCCTGGTGTGTGTGGGTGTGTTAAAATAAACATAACAACATTGGGGCCTCGCTGGTGGCACAAGGGGTTAAGACGCAACCTATGAAGCTATTCACAGCCACTGCAGCACAAGTTGGATCCTCGGCCAGTGAGACACCCACATGGTGCAGCAGACCTTTCCTGACTCTCCTGCTGCTCCCCTTAGCAGTGTATTTCAGTAGATCCACCTGTTCTGTTCCCCACTCTGGCTCTGATGAATCTTCTCAACCCCCTACATGTCTGGCTTGTATCCCCAGTTCCTGTATGCATAAATAAACCAATCTTTAAAGAAATAGAACATAAAATGCTGTTTTAACACTTTGTGAATGTAAGTTCATCAGTGCTTTTACACTATTGTGCAACCATTTTCACTCTATCTGCAGAACTTTTTCGTTGTTCCCAACTGGATCTCTGCACCCATTAAGCAATACCCATTGCTCTCTCTTCAAAACTCCTGGTAACAGGGGCCTCCCTGGTGGTTAAGGGGTTAAAGTCTCAGCACTATAAAGCTGTCTCTAGCCACAGCAGCATGAGTTCAATCCCCAGCCAGGGAGCTAGCCCACATAGGGCACAGAAGACCTTTCCTGTCTTTACCGCTGCTGCTCCCCTTAGTAGGGTATTTTTTTTTTAAATAGTTTTTGAGAATTTTTTTTTAAAGATTTATTTTTATTTATTTATACAAGCACTGGGTACTGTCAGAAGCGCAGGAGGGTGAGAGCATTCACCAGAGCCAGAGCAGGGAGCAGAGCAGGCAGAAGGACCGAAGTACACTTCTGAGGGGAACAGCGGGCGACAGGAGAGGTCTGCGGGCCATGTGGACCGTCCTCCCATGTGGGACCCTCCTCCAGTGGCTGGGGAGCAGCCGGAGATCGAATAGGCGCTGCAGAGGCAGTGGGCAGCTTCGCAACCCAGCGCTCAACTGCTGCGCCACCGGGTAGGCCCTTAGTAGGGTATTTAAGAAGATCTGCCTGTTCTGCTCCCCACTCTGTCTCTGGTGAATCTTCTCACCCCCACACCTCTGGCCTCCATCCCAGTTTTTGTATGCTAAATAAATAAAAATAAATCTTTAAGAAAAACCACTCCTGGTAACCATCACTCTACTTTCTATGCCTGAATTTGATTAGGTACTTCATGTTAGAATAATATTGCAATGTGTGTCTGACCAGCTTCACTTTTCATGTCTTTAAGGATTCATCCTTGAACATATATGGAGCTTTTCCTTCCTAAGGCCAACAGATTTCAAAATGTGATACCACATTTTTTGACTCATCCATACAATAGCATTTGGTTTGTTTTCCCCTTCTGAACACACTTTCTGTATTTTAGGAGAACATAGAGCTTCAAAAACAGAAAATCCAGTCTGACTTTGAGAATCTCATCAACTTCCTGTCAGAGGAGAAGATGTACCATCTGCGAAGACTGGAGAAGGGGAAAGAGCAGACTCTGGACAAACTGTGGAAGAATAATAACTGTCTGAAAGAGCAGAGCCAGGAACTCAAGAACCACATCCTGCAACTGGAGGAGAAATGCCAGGGCTCAGCCCAGAACTTGCTGCAGGTGAGCTGTGCCCGGGAGGACATAGAACAGGGATCTGTTGCTGGGGTGTTACCAGGGACAGGGTGAGGAAGCATGGGGCATCTGGCACAGCCCTTCTGCCTCATTCAAAAGAGCACACAGGTGTTGGGAAGTTAAAGGAAGATTTCTTTTAGTACACATCTGTATGCGCAGAGAGGCCTCTGCTGTCTGGAGGGTAATGTCAGACACTACAGCTCCCTCCAGCCTCCACGCAGAAGACAACAGACTTCAACATGCTGGCAGCTGAAGTCCTAGGAGACTGGGGTGGGCTCGTCCTCCTGGGAGTGCCTGGGTATCTCAGGCTGGGGTCACTCTTTACTTCTTTATAGCCCCACATAATAGACACCATGAAATATGAGTGTGTGGCACTCACCTCTCACCTTTGTCTCTGCAGGGTGTAAAAGACACCTTAAGCAGGTAAGTGCTGAATGAATACAGTGGGAAAGTGGGCTGGGTGTATAGAGCTGAATAGAATTTCCCACTAAAAGTGTCCTTGGTCTTTGTTTCTTCTAGGAGTTCCGCAGTGAAGCTGAAAGTACCAAAGCCTGTCTCTTTAAAACTTCCTGCTGTCTGCAATGTTTCTGAGCTTTACTTTGACATGAGGAAAATATTGAGGAGCTACCAAGGTATGGAATGTCAAGAATTTCTTCAGTGCTAAAGATGGCAGGGACCTAAAGAGGTAACCAAGTTCACCCTCTGTCCATGGGCAGACTCACAGCCAGAGAGGTGATTTAGTTGTTTCAATGGAGCTGTCACCTCCTCCGTACCAGGATACTCCAGGCCTTACACAGGACTTAACGATGCATGCAGATGCCTCAAATGCCTGTTTCCATTTCTTAGTTGTGTCAGCTAAGGAAAATCACCTCTTCATTTTTCCTTAGGCAAAAAAATGAAATTATTAACAGTTCCCACTTTGATGGATTGTCATGAAAATTAAAAACATTGACATGTAGGAAGTGTTTCCAAGACTTTTTAACTGTTAACCTCAGCACAATGCAAGAAAGGTGATTATTATGAACAGGGTGTGTATGGTTTTAGGGCCTGATCTTGATACCCCCATAAATGTCAGAATTGGAATGAAAACCAGTTTTACCTACACCGAAGCATGAGCTGCCCTCTGGCTCTTGGCTCTCTTCTTCAGTACTTGTCATATCTCTAATCCCTTATCCACAGTTATAAAATTGGAATACCTCTAAATACTAAACTCTTTTAATAATTCATCTGACTGCAATTTGAGAGCAAATCTGAAATGTTAGATTGGTCTTCTTAAAAGAGCTTTTTTTTTTTCTGTTTTATTTATTTGTGCGTAGAAGAAGTGGGATATAGACCGAAGGTGCACAGGGTGAGGGGATTCACCAGAGACAGTGAGGAGCAGAACAGGCACATTGAGTGACAAACAGTGCTAAGGGGAGCAGCAGGCAAGACAGGAGAGGTCTGCTGAGCCACATGTGGGTTAGCTCTGTGGCCAGGGATCAAACTCAGGCTGTAGGGGTGACAGCGCTGAGACCTAACCCCAAGGCCAACAGGGAGGCCCTCTTTAAGCTGCTGAAGCTTTTCCCATCTTCAATTACTTTCATGCTTCCCTGATCTATCAATTATGAAGAGAAGAATGTTAAAATGTTTCATGATGGTTATAGAGCTTCATATTTCACCTTGCAATTTTTTTTTTTAAAGATTTGTTTTTATTTATTTATTTATACAAACACTGGGCGCAGTCAGAAGCACGGGAGGGTGAGAGAATTCACCAGAGACAAAGCAGGGAGCAGAGCAGGCAGAAGGACCAAAGTACACTGCTGAGGAGAGCAGCGGGTGGCAGGAGAGGCCTCTTTGCCATGGGGGACCCTCCTCCGGTGGCGGGGGAGCAGCCGGGGAGCAGCCGGGGATCGAACCGGCACTGCAGAGGCTGCGGGCAGCTTTGCAACCCAGCGCTCAACCACTGCGCCACCTGGGACGCCCTCACCTTGTACTTTGGTGATTTTTTGCATTGTTTGTTTTGAGATGACATTACCAGTACTTGTGTTTGGACTTGTGATTTTTCCTAGTGACCTCCATACTTTTAAGGTGATTCCTTTCTACCCTGACTTAATACAGTGTGGTATCATTGTATAACATAACATTGTATAACCGTCCTATGTCTGTTTGTTACTAGTGCTGCTTACAAATAAATGTGGGTGGAGTTTCAAGAATCCAATTGATATCTTCTCTTTCAGTATATTTCACTTTCCAACCTCAGAATATTTTAATCTGTCCACTTCGGTTTTCCTGTATTGTTCAGATAACGTGAATTGAAATTGCAAACTTCTATGAATCAGGACAAAATATGGGCTGACTAAAGAGAGTTGACTAAAGGAGTTATTTCAAAGATGTGTGTTAGGATAGCAAATAAGGACAAGTGAAGGCCCCAGGACTAGGAGTAGGTAGGGAGCCATCCTCTGTCCTGGGCTCAAGTGCTGGGAGAAGGGGGGCAGGGATAGCAGAGAGTGTCCAGAGGCAGAGGAATGGAAGACCCCCCCCCCAGTCACAGCCAGTGGAGTACAATTAATCTTATCTCTTGTCTCTGCTTCTGTTTGCCTGGGTCTCCTCTAGTGCTTCCCATTGGCTAAAGCAAACACAGGTCAGAATAGAGGGATCCTGGCTGATGTGTCCACAGGGGTCTGCTTTAGGGAACAGAGCAGGTAGGGAAGGTGGGGAGAGACCTCCACTGAAAACAAAGGTGTCAGCACAGCAGATGTTTCTATACTTGATTTCTCTTATCACCACCATCCAAGCAACCAGTGTTTAACGAGTATCTCTGCGGAGGCTGGCTTCTCGGTAGAGCATTCCATTACCACTTTGTCTTTTTTAAATTTCATTCTGGCCAGAATTAAACTTAAATTTATAGTATTATTTTTGTATTTTACTTGACTCTTCAGATCATTATTGTGTCTTAGTGTACCACCTTATACTCACACCTGTGAAACTTTATCTGAAGCATGGAAAAAAAGCTTATCCTTACAAGCCATTGGACTAAAATGTGTCCTGAGGCCTGGGTAACATACTGGGGCTGTTATACCAAGCTATGCTATGAGCTCTGTTGTTCTCTTGTTGATCCTGAGAGTTGGTGATTGTTTCGTGAAGATGGGAAGGGATCTTTGTGCCCCAGTATTCCATGGTACTTAGTGGTCCTACTTGGGAGAGTCCCTCTGGGAGAGGAAAATCACCTTGTCCACTCTGGGCAGTTCTGGTCCTTGCCGTCTCTGAGTGACAAAGATGGCGATGATGCTGGTAAGGGTGGTGGTTGTGATGGGGTTGATGTCACTACTACCACTTATTGATTGCTTACATATATCACAAATTTCATCAAGAACTAAGCATGTATTAGCCAATCAATTCTTCCCACCATTCTTTATGACAGATAGGACAATTTCTGCTTTAGTTTTCACCCTCTCAAAACTGACTCACAGAACTAGTAAGACAAAGTTTGCATTTGAGCACAGACTGGTTTTACTTCAAGTAAAGTATATTCTCTTCATCACCAAAATGTCTTTTCTTTTTTCAGTCAGTGTGACTCTGAATCCCGATACAGCTCATCCTGAACTAATTCTGTCTGAGGATCGGAGACAGGTGACCCGTGGCAGCCCCCAGGAGAAGCATCACGATTCTAGGAGATTTAGTGTGTTACCCTGTGTCCTGGGCTGTGAGGGCTTCACCTCAGGGAGACGTTACTTTGAAGTGGCCGTGGGAGACGGAATGCAGTGGGATATAGGAGTTTGCCTGGGAAGTGTACCCAAGAACGCTGACGTGACACTGATGCCTCAGTCTGGATTCTGGGCCATCAGACTCAGCAACGGGAACTGCTATGAAGCTCTTACCTCTCCCCCAACTTCCCTTTGTCTGAGGGAGAAGCCTACGGTTGTGGGACTTTTTCTAGACTGTGATGCCGGACTTGTACACTTTTATAATGTGACAACTGGCTCCCACATCTTCACCTTTGAGAAATTCGTCCTCTGTGATACTATCTGGCCCTTTTTCCAGGTTTATCATTGTTCACCTTTGTTCCTGCCTCCTTCAGAGAAATAAGTAAGTACAGGAGCCAAGTCTTTTTGTTTAAACATCACAGGTAATATAAAATCCTGTGAAGGCAGTAATCAGATGTTTACTTCACTGCTTGTTCCCTTCACCTGTAATAGTACCAAGCACCCAGCGGAGTTTTAATAAATCTGCATTGACTGATGCACGTATAGACTCTAAAACACGGCAGATGATAGCCATGATCATAAATTGTTCTCTCCATCCCTCCTCATTGAGTTCAGATTTGGGTTTTGAAGACTTGTTGGCTTAAAAGCAGGGTGACAATAATCTAGAGGTCTGCATTCTCCCAGTTTGAAACCATTTAACTCACGTGTGGGGATGACGGGATGCTGCAGATATCTGTCAGCCACCTAAGGAATCCAAAATGGGGCCTCCCTGGTGGGGCAAGGGATTAAGACATAACCTATGAAGCTATCTGCAGTCACTGTAGCTTGTATTTCATCCCTGGCCAGGGAGCAAACCACATGGTGCAGCAGATCTCTGTCTTGCCCGCTGCTCCCCTCAGCAGTGTATTTCAGTCAGTCTCCCTGTTCTGTTCCCTACTCTGTCTCTGGTGAATCCTCTCACCCCCCACACCTCTGGCCTGTACCCCAGCTCTTGTATGCATAAATAAATAAATCTTTAAAAAAAAATCCAAAATGGCTGTAATTCTCTAAATAACGGTGTTATTACGTAACTGAAGTAATTATCACTGTGAAGCAAATTTAAATTTAGTGAAAGGGACACTGATGATACAGATTAGAGTCAAACTGAGGACGGGCCCTGGAGACCAGCATCAGATTTCTTTGAGGGACTGACTGGTCACTTACCTGAAGTTTCTGGCTTAGGTTTGTACATGGAACTTACATGCACAGAGAGTTCATAATTTTTTTTCTTACTAAAGGTGAGAAGACATCTACTTAATTTCCAACCATTCTGTTAACTAAAGGAGTTTGGTTTCTAACAACCTCAGTTCATAGATAAAGGAGAACAAGTTCCTACTGACATAGTTACACTTGGGTGAGTATGTGGTTTGTGTGTCAGGGCAGGCTCAGCTGCTCTCTTCTCTGCCGTGTCACTCACCTTCAACATGGAGTCAGCTGGCACTGGCTGATCTCGGGTGGCCTCATCTCTCATTCTGGCAGTTGGCAGGCTGCTGACTGTGGGGCCTTATCCTATAGCAGGGATAAGGCCTCTTTCATGTGATGATCTCAGGGTTATGAGAGAACCAAAGGGGAACAAATCTCCATGTACCAGGCTCCTCTGAAGCATATACTCAGGTCACATTTGTTAAATCATGTGCCCTGGCCCAGACTCTTGTTGGGAAAAAGTACAAAGTCACAAAGTCACAATTTAAAAGAAGTGCAACCAGAAATGGAATGAGATTAATTGGGGGCAATTTTTGCAATTTCGGTAAGATTTTGCTGCTAAAGGTCTGTACATTTCAACTAAGGGAGAGATAGAGATTCAGACCCATTTGAGGCCCTGGTCCTCAGCAGATTCAGCCTCAGTTTCTCCCCATATTTGACATCTATGAGAGTCTCTGGACCATGAATAATTCCATCCTTTTCTTGCCCCCACACATAGCCCACATACCCCAAATTCTGGGGGAATTATTCCTGCATTCACCACTCTTACACTTGACCCTCATGTACCCTGGCATTTCCAGCCTAAAGTGGCACCTGGGGCCTCCTGGTGGCGCAAAGGGTTAAGATGCAACCTATGAAGCTATCCGCAGCCATAGCAGCATGAGTTCAAGCCCCAGCTGGCCAGGGATCTACCCACATTGCTTAGCAGTCCTCTCCTGGCTCACCCGCTGCTCCCCTCAGCAGTGCATTTCTGTCAGTCTGCCTGTTCTGTTCCCCAGTCGTCTCTGGTGAGTCATCTCACCCCCCCCCCCACCTCTGGCCTGTACCCCAGCTCTTGTATGCATAAATAAATAAATCTTTAATAAAAAAGAAAGTGATAATAAAAAAATAAAGTGGGGTTTGGTTCTCTGGAACTCCCACATTGGGAAGGAGTTCTCAGAACTTGGAATTGGAAATCCAGAAAACTGCAAGTCTTTCACCTGTGAAAGTCCTTTCTCCACCGGTCACAAGGAGACAGCTTATGATTCAGAAAGATGTTTCATAGGTGCATTCATGAGCATGTGATTAGGGAAATATGCTAAATTCTTTGAGTTTATCCTAAATTTCTTCGGACAAGAAAACTGATCCAATGTGTCCAATTCTCAGAATCGGGTGTTGCCTGGTCACTCCAGTGCCGGGCAGGGGCGGAGACTGCAGACTGCTCCTTCCCACTGACTTGTATCTCAGCCACCCTTCCCAGACCTGGACTCTCTGAGTATGGTGGGAATGTGTGGGGTTGGCTAATTTTACACGTTGCTGCCACTCCTGAGGGCCTGTTTTGGTGAGATGGATTCACTGGGTCTGATGAAGAAACTAGGTGGAGATTAAAATAAGGTTTCCCACCTTCCAACGCAGAGCCTGATTTTGTTCAACACCTGATTTTCATTCAAAATGGACAAATGACACCAGCCATCTGGGCCTCAGTTTCCTCAGATGTGGTATTTGGTCCCTGCACAGGTTGCTGTGAGAAGTGTTCAGGCACATAGCTTGAGGCATATGAACAAGACATGGTCTTTTGTTGGTTTTTTGTTTTGTTTTTATATATTTTTGCATCGTTGTTCATTTTTGTACAATGTTTGCTCCTGATCTTGGGGGAAAGCTGCTAGTCTTTTACCATGTAGCTTGAGGTTGAGGGAACTGGTTGAGGAAGTGACCCTGATCTCTACTTTGTTGAGTGCTTTATAATGAAAGGAGTTTGGATTTTCTCTTTGTCTATTGAGATGATATTGGTTTCCTCCTCTGTTCTATTGATGTGTCGTATATTAAGTTAGTTTAAAAATGTTCAACTTGTCTTTCCTTCCCACAATAAATCCCACTTTGTCATGGTGTGTAAACTTGTTTATATGTTGCCAGATTCAGTTTTCTAATATTTTGTTGAGGACCTTAGTGCAAATATTAAAAAGAAATATTGTCTCTAGGTTTCTCATGATATAGATGTAGTTATCACAGTATTATTTTTTTTTAAAGATTTATTTATTTATTTATACATGCACTGGGTAGTCAGAAGCGCGGGAGGGTGAGAGAATTCACCAGAGCCAGAGCAGGGAGCAGAACAGGCAGAAGGACCGAAGAACACTGCTGAGGGGAGCAGCAGGCAGCAGAAGAGGTCTGTGCACCATGTGGCACCCTCGCCCGGCTGCCAGGGATGGAACCGGCCCTGCAGAGTCTGCGGGCAGCTTCACAACACAGTGCTTGACCGCTGCGCCACCGGGGAGGCCTCATCGCAGTACTATTGACTTCATCGGATGAGTTAGAATGTATCTCCTCCTATTTTATAAAATGTTTGTGAAATAAGATTAGTATTAATTCTTTTTTGTAAACATTTGGTAGAGTTCCCAGTGAAGACATCTATCTCTGTGATTTTCTTTGTGGAAATTCTGGATTGCTAATGCGTCATTATTAGTTGTCAGAACTCAATTCGTATTTTCTACTTTTTCTTAGAAAATGTTGTGGGCTTGCCTGGTGGTGCAGCGCATTAAGCGCAGTGCTGTGAAGCTGTCCATAACCTTTTCTGTGTGAGTTCGATCCCAGGCCAGCCAGGAGCTACCGATATGGCGCAGCAGACCTCTAATGTCTCGCCGGCTGCTCCCCTCAGCAGTGTATTTCGGTACATCTGCCTGTTCTGCTCCCAACTCTGTCTCTGGTGAATCCTCTCACCCCCCGCCCCACACCCCTGGCCTGTACCTCACTTCTAGAAAAAAGTTAGAAAATGTTGTGTAGTTTGGGTCATCACAGATTATCCGTTTCTCTGGGTTATGCAATTTGTTAGCATACAATTGGTCATAAAATTCCTTCATACTTCTTTTATTTCTGTAGGGTTGGGGTATTGTCTTTCCTTACTTACATGAGTCACTTCTAGCTTTTCTCTCTTTTTTCTAGGTTATTGCAGCTAAAAGATTTGCCAATTTTGTTGGTCATTTCAAAAGGCCAATTTTTGTTTAAATTGATTTTTTCCTTTATTTTATTAACCTCTATCAAAAAACCTTATTATTTACTTGCTTCTACTTAGGCTTGATTTGTT
Source organism: Talpa occidentalis (assembly GCF_014898055.3). Taxonomy (NCBI): domain Eukaryota; kingdom Metazoa; phylum Chordata; class Mammalia; order Eulipotyphla; family Talpidae; genus Talpa; species Talpa occidentalis. The sequence goes on from NW_023602073.1 coordinate 15,548,132, forward strand.
TTTTCTGCTTTCTTAGTGAGAAAGTTAACTTATTGACTTAAGATCTTTTAAGTTGATTGAAATAGCGTTTACATCTACAGGTTGCCTAAGCACTGCTGTTGCTGAATCCCATAATATTTTTTTAAAATAAATTTTCCTTTTTTTAAAGAAATATTTATTTATTTATTTATTTATTTATTTATTTATTTATTTATTTATTTATTTATACAAGCACTGGGTACAGTCAGAAGTGCGGGAGGGTGAGAGAATTCATCAGAGCCAGAGCGGGGAACAGAACAGGCGGACGGATGAAATACACTGCTGAGGGGAGCAGCGGGCGTGGCAGGAGAGGTCTGTCGCACCATGTGGGACCATCACCGTGGCCGGGGATCAAACTGGTGCTACAGAGGCTGTGGGCAGCTTCGCAGCCCAGCGCACAAGCGCTGCACCACCAGGGGAGGTCCTCCCATAATATTTGATGTGTTGCTTTCATTCTCTTTGACTGATTGATAATTTAGAGTGTGCTGTTTATTTTCCAACCTGTGCTCTCCTTGTGTGAGTATCATTATGTGTAAAAAAGTATATTCAGTGGTATCCCACATCTCTGAAGTTCTATTCGTTTTTCTTCATTGTTTCTTCTTTCTGTTCCTCAGAGTAGAAGGAACATCTTCTGGCTGCTCAAATTAGCTTTTGAGCACTTTTAGTAAAATTTCTATTGTAGTTCTCATAATTTAAGCTCCAGAAGTTTTTAAGGAGGATTATATTAACACACAGGGATCTCTGGCCCAGGGCCTGGCCCAAAGTAGGTGCTCAATAGATGTATAGGTGTGTTATCACCAGCTGTTCAGGACCAGTCAAGGAAAATTGTCCTGTTTTCACCTCATCTCATCGTAGAGTATGCTCTACTGAAAATCATCTATGCCATAAGAAAGAGAGGTGCACACTATTTGCAAAGGATGCTAAGACCTACATTGGGGAAGTCCTTTGTCCTAACCATCACTCTGAATTATCACACTCCTACTGTAACAGGGTGGGCCCCAGAAAAGGGGGAGTTTCCAGGTTCCCTGCCCCACCCAAGGAAGGGTAGAGCTGAGCAAGAAGAGAAGCTGCAGAAGAGACTGAGGAAGGAAGCAGGATGGAGCCAGAAGGAGACCTGGAGGAGGCGCATGGAGCCTAGAGAAACGTGAAGAAACTGTGCTTGTCTTTTGGTCGTGGACTGGGTGACACAGATGTGGGTGAAACCCATGGGGAGGTGACAATGGCAGCTTTTATCTTGATGTTGATTTTGCTCTTTTCCTTCCGGGCTTGTCTGGTTGTTTCTGACCCTTTTCTGTGGGTCCCCACTGGAAGATGCTTTAGACTTGTGGCAGGCTTTGGGGCCTTGTTCTGGGCCGATTCCATATGGATGGACTTTTACCTATGAGAGGACGGGTGCTTCCAAGGTGTGTGAAGTCAACATTTCCCTTCATGCTTCACGTAAAATGCCCCTTTGGTGGTAACCAACTGAGCAGCTGTCCCTGGGTAGACTCAGAGACAGAGAGGCTGTTTAACTGTTTTCAGTGGAGCTGGAACTCTCTACCTTGTGGGTAGGCAGGGATGCAACTTCCCTGTTAACTCTTCAAGCTCTTCAAATTCCTTCTCTCCCATGATAATCACCTGCTCATTCTCCCCATCTGAATAACAATATAGCAGATTTCACTTCCCTGAGTTATGACATTTAACAGCAAATAAAATGTGTCATTCTCCTTTTTCAGTCTGCGTGACTCTGGATCTTGACACAGCTCATCTTGAACTAATTTTGTCTGAGGATCGGAGACATGTGACCCATGGAGGCAGCCAGAAGGAGTATTTCAGTTCTAAGAGATTCTGTTCTTTACCCTGTGTCCTGGGCTGTGAGGGCTTCACCTCAGAAGACATTACTTTGATGTGGATGTGGGAGAAGGATCTGGGTGGGACTTAGGAGTTTGTCTGGAAAATGTGCAGAGGGACAGGGACCTGACCCCAGAGCCTCAGTCTGGCTTCTGGGCCATCAGACTCTGCCAGGAGAAAGGCAACATGGCCCTTCCCTCTCCCACAACTTCCCTTGCATTGAGGGAGCATCCCTGCTGCTGGGAGTTTTTCTGGACTGTGAGGCTGGACTTGTAACTGTTACAGAGCAGCCCCAATATAAAATGGGTTGCCTGGCTGTGGGTCCTCACCTGTGCGCTTAAAAGGGACTTAATAATACTCCACTGCAGGCACACACAAAAGGTTAATAAAAGGTTTATTTACAAGGGAACAGGAATTAAGGAAATGTACAACTCAGGGAGAAAATAGGGAAATAAAGTCCTTAATGCGTCCTACCCGATCCGCTGACCTGGAAACCCAAAGGCACTCTCAGAGCTGGCTGGATGCTGCTAGCTGGTGGAGAGCCAAAATGGGGGACCCCCTCCAAAGCCCACGTGTCTGGCTTTATACTAAACCTGGCTGCTTAACCCTACCCTTTGGTGGTGATGGGATTTGTAGTTCCTAGTGTCTTTTGGCTTTGGTCTGGAGTGGGGGTGGAGTCCACAATGCCTGTATGGAATTAGCTTAGGACATCCTTTTCCCCCTAACATGTCCTTTTACAACTTGAACACTGGCTCCCACATCTTCACCTTCCCAAGGGCCTCCTTCTCTAGTACTCTTCAACTTTATTTCCAGGTGAATCATTCTTCTCCTTTGTTCTTCCCTCCACCCCTGGAGTCAATTTGAAAGTCTCTTTTGTTTCCCATCGTAGAAATATAACGTCAGTCCTACTAGGACAGGACTTGGTCTGTTTTGTCATCTGCTGTTTCCCTTTACCTGGACCGGCGCTGAGTTCTCAGTGGACACTCCGTGAGTGTGCCATGACTGCTGGACACAGCCACTGTGCAGACAGCACAGAAGATCAGCCTGGCCTGCGGGGAAGCGAGAGAACAGCAGGGTCATCCCTCGTGCTCTCCCCCGTCACTGGGTCAGATCTTTGACCTGCCAGGGGCCTGGTCTCTCGCTGGGTGTCTGGCCATTTCACATCATGTGAAGTTTTCATGCCTCATCAATGTTGTAGTTCGGGTCAGTTGTTGCTTCTGTTTATGGACAAACCATTGCAGTGTATGGATGTCACGCATTGTGTGTGCCCTTTCATCAAAGGATGGACATCGGTTGTTTCCACTTTGGGGCGAGTTCAAATGATGCCACTGTGAACAGTGTTGTCTGTACACATTTTTGTGAGATTATGTTTAAATTTGGAAGTTTGTACCTAGGAGTAGAATTGCCACTTCCTGTGGTAACTTGTTCAACTTTTGAAGGAACTGTCTGTTTTCCAAAGAAGCTACATTGTATATGCTCACAGGCCATGTATGACATTCCAATTTCTCTACATTTTATTGTGGTTATTTTTCAAGGTAACTATGCTAATGGATGGTAAGTACTATCTCCTTGAGATTTTCTTTTCTTCTGGCTTTTGCATTTTCCTAATGACTGGTGATGGAGACACCTTCATGGCTAATTATGTGTCTTTTTGGAATAATCTCTATTCACATGATTGCCCATTTTAGTTGGGTTATTTGTATTTTGGTTTGTATAACTTTTCATGCTAATTACAGTTCTAAGTATGTTCCTTATTAGCCTAATAATTTTATTTTATTTTATTTTTTTAAATTTTTTTAAAGATTTATTTATTTATTTGTTTGTTTATACAAGCAATGGGTACCGTCAGAAGGCGGGAGGGTGAGAGAATTCACCAGAGCCAGAGCGGAGAGCAGAGCAGGCAGAGGGACCAAAGTACACGGCTGAGGGGAGCAGCGGACGGCAGGAGAGGTCTGCAAGCCATGTGGGACCCTCCTCCGGTGGCTGGGGATCGAACCGGTGCTGCAGAGGCTGCAGCAGCTTCGCAACCCAGCGCTCAACCACTGCGCCACCGGGAAGGCCCACAGCCTAATAATTTTAGAAACTCTCTGTCATTCTCTGAGTTCTCTTTTTACATTCTTGATGGAGTCCTAATGTTAGGGGGAAAAGGCTGTCCCAAAGCAAATTCCATACAGGCTTTGTGGACTCCACCCCCACCCCAGGTCAAAGCCAAAGACACTGGGAACTCCAAATCCCATCACCACCAAAGGGAAGGTGGCTGGGACCTGAGGGTGGGGTTAAGCAGCCAGGTGGATACAAAAGGCAGACACGTGGGCTTAGGGGGTCTCTCCATTTTTGGGCTCTCGGCCAGCTCGCAGCATCCGTCCAGCTCGGAGAGTGACTTTGGGTTTCCAGGTTGTCGGATCGGGTAGGACGCATTAAAGACTTTATTTCCCTATTTTCTCCCTGAGTTGTACATTTTCCTTATTTCTTTTTCCTCTTGTAAATAAACCTTTTATTAACCCTTTTGCGTGTGTCTGTAGTAGAGTATTCATAAGTCCCTTTAAAGCGCGCGGGTGAGGACCCACAGCCAGGAACCCGTTTAATATCGGGGTTGCTCTATAACACTAAGAAGCTCAACTCGGTTTCCTTGTTATATTGAGCTTTTATTGCTTGTGTTTTGGGTGTCATCCTGATAACCACTGGGAACCCAAGGGAACAAGAGTTTTTCCCTTCTTTCTTCCCAAAGGTTTTAACCATTTCAGTTCTTACACTTAGATATTTGGTTCATCTTGGGGACTCCAGTGATCTGTCTACTCTGGTTCTTTGAATTTCTCCATCCTACACTCCTCATACACAGGAGGGGATGCACTGAGGGAGGGGCTCTCTCTGGCCTCCCCTGAGCTGTCTCAGTACATCACACACATCACCTGAAGCACTGGGCTCTCCCCACTTAGGGTACATGTCTCTGAAGTCTCTTCTCCCTCCCCTCCCCTCTCAGCCCTGGGCTTTGCCTGATCCCCTCCTTCACACAGCAGGTGCCAGGCGGGCAGAGGTCACAGGACAGACCCTGTCATGAGCTGGTCTTTTCTGGCTGTGCTGTGTGGGGGTGGTTGATCCCCTGTGGGGATCGCCTTTCCTGCTCCTTTGAAAAGACAACTCAGGATGAGCTGTGCCTGGGTGCAGAGTTGCATTTATGACAGTGACCTGGTAGAGGGGGATGCAGGAGTGATCTTGGGATCAGGGACCCAGGGACACATTCTCCCTCTGTCTGTGAGCTGGATGTCTCAGGAGCTGGTGTAGCCAGTCCCTGTGTAGGGCCTGCCCACAGGCTGTGCCAGGATAAGATAAATCTTCAGGTGTGAAATGGCAGAGACTAGGGAGAACCCAGGTGATTGTGTGACTGAGAGATTCCTCCTGGGAGGGAAGAGAGGAAGCTGGGCCACCTTTGGAACCAGCAGCTTCTGAGCCTGAGCAGGTGGTCACCCTTGGCTGGGTTGTTCCTCAGCTCCTCTGCAGGTCAGCCACCCTGACAGACCCCCTAGGGCATTCAGATCAGCACCAAGCAAAGCACCTGTCCCAGGATCCAGCCAGGCAGCTCTAGAATCCCAGTCACTGCCGGGCTCCGCCCACCCACCGAACCCCTCAGCCTCTGCAGAAGTACTTTCTTTTACAAATATATATTGTGCGATTATCAGAAATGCCTCTTCCATCCTAGGCTATCAATATGGCAAGGGACTATGCTGCCTGCCTCCCAGCACCCAGGCTTGCAGCCTCCCTGCCTGCTCAGCTGCTCCCCTGCTTAAGCATTAAAGGCCTGTCAGATCTACCTAGGGCTCCAAATTCCTTTCCCCCTCCTGAATAACAATGAACCTAGCAGGTGCTGCCAGTTTCAGGACTTCTCCCAAATCTATCTGGCCCTGCCCCCAGGCAGTTACTTTCTGAGTTGACTCCAGGGAACAGAATCCGCAGGCAGGAACCCGGAAGTGGAGCTGCAGGGGGACTAGCAGCGATTTTGTTGCTGACTGCTCCGTGAGGACGGGAGGATTGAAGAAGTCCAGGTCAAGGTTTGCTCTGGGGTGGACTGTGAGTTCTGTGTCTGCATGTCTGTGGGTGTGTGTGCACACACAGGGGTGTGTGTTCCTGTGTGGGTGTGTGTGTGTGGTACCTGGCAATAAGGAGCTCACTGGAACCTGACAATGGTCAGGACATTGCTTTCCAGCTCTCTCTCCCTCTGCTTTCTCTTTCCCAGGCACAGTGTCACGTCTCAGATCAGGGTGTGAGGTCAGCAATGGCAGACATTTGGGGTTCAGAGGAAGGGCATCCCCAGGAGCACAACCCCAGGCATAAGGAAAGCTGGTGCAGCCCCTGGGAGAAATCCCCTCTGTGGGAGAGCAGTCTGCAGAGATGTGCTCTGCTCCTGTAACAGGGTGGTCCCCAGGAAAGGGGGAGGTTCCCTGCCCCACCCAAGGGAGGGTGGAGCTGAGCAGGGGGAGGAGAAGCTGCAGAAGAAGAGACTGAGGAAAGAAGCAGGATGGAGCCAGAAGGAGACCTGGAGGAGGCGCATGGAGCCTAGAGACAAGTAAAGAAACTGTGCTTGTCTTTTGGTCGTGGACTGGCTGACACAGATGTGGGTGAGACCCGTGGGGAGGTGACAATGGCAGCTTTTATCTTGATGTTGATTTTGCTCTTTTCCTTCCGGGCTTGTCTGGTTGTTTCTGACCCTTTTCTGTGGGTCCCCACTGGAAGATGCTTTAGACTTGTGGCAGGCTTTGGGATCTTGCTCTAGGCCAATCCCATTTGGATGGACTTTTACCTACGAGAGGACGGGTCACTTTGGGTGCTTGATTTAGAAACTAGATTCTTTGCCTTACCTGTATTGTTTCCTAGTTTTATTAAAGTTCCTTCCCATAAAAGTCTCATATGTTTTGTGTTGATGCGGCGGATGACAGAACCCTACATAGAATAGGCAGGTTTGCGGGGTTTGGGCTGCCCCTCTCCCTGCCCTATAGCATTCCGAGGGCTCGTCCTGAAATAGAAGGAAATAATCTATCCAGTTCCTTGTGTTGTATTGTTACAGGGCAGCCCTGATATAAAACGGGTTGCCTGGCTGTGGGTCCTCACCTGTGCGCTTAAAAGGGACTTATTAATACTCCACTGCAGGCACACACAAAAGGTTAATAAAAGGTTTTTATTTACAAGGGAAAGGGAAATGAGGAAATGTACAACTCAGGGAGAAAATAAGGAAATAAAGTCTTAAATGCGTCCTACCCGATCCACCAACCTGGAAAGCCAATGGCACTCTGAGAGCTGGCCGCCAGCCAAGAGGCCTGAAGCCAAAAAGCACCCCAAGACCCAGATGTCTGGTTTTATACTAAACCTGGCTGCTTAACTCCACCCTCAGGCCCAGCAACATTCCCTTGGGTGGTGATGGGATTTGTCTTTCCCAATGTCCTGATGGCTTTGGACTGGAGTCGGGGTGGAGTCCGCAAAGCCTGTATGGAATTAGCTCAGAACATCCTTTCCCCCCTAACAGTATCTGCTTTTAGTCCAGGCCCTGTAAGGGCAAAGGAAAGGTCTCTCACTTCCTCCCTCAGCACCTCCCCATACATGGCAGCAAGGGGAGGGCAGCAGGGCTGGGAGCCTGAGCAGCTGCAGTGGTGGAGAAGGGCAGACCCTCTGCTCTGTTCCCTGCTCCTCTGTCTCCAGCTCTCAGTCCTCACTGGTGGACACTGGGGGGTCCAGCACAAGGATCCCACAATGGACAGACCTTGCCCTCTGCTTCCTGCCTCCCCACATCCTGGTTCTGCAAATTCCCTCTGCCTCAGGCACCCTGACCTTGTCCCGGGAGACCTGTCCTCCCCTGGAGGGAGACAGTCACCTCCCTTGTGCCCAGGGCCTCTGCTCCCAGCACCAACTCCTTCTCTTCTCACCCTCTGCAGCTCTCCTGCTGGAGTGTGATCTAAAACTGGATTAAACTGGAGCCCCTATTTCTCTGAGGGTTTTTTTTTTTTAAGATTTATTTATTTATTTAAGATTTATTTATTTATACAAGCACTGGTTACAGTCAGAAGTGCGGGAAGATGAGAGAATTCACCAAAGCCAGAGCAGGGAGAAGAGCAGGCAGAAAGACCCGAAGCACACTGCTGAGGGGAGCAGCGGGCAGCAGGTGAGGTCTGTGTTCCAGACCCTCCTCGGTGGCTAGGGAGCAGCCGGGAATCAAACCAGCGCTGCAGAGGCTGCGGGCAGCTTCGCAACCCAGCGCTCAACCACTGAGCCACCAGAGAGGCCCATTTCTCGCAGGGTTTTAGTGAGTCTTGAGGACCAGACATGGGGGGTGTGAGTAGAATCAAGTATACTGACCCCGTGCACTCGGCACCAAAACCAATCACCTCTGTTGCTGGCAGGAAAAGAAGTAACTCAGAACTCAGAGCTGAATCCTCCGGAAGTTCATTTGACACAGAGAGACTATCACTCTCCCTCCCTGACTTCTCTTGTCTCCTACAACTTTCGCTAGCAAACCTGTCTGCTTCTCTATCTCTACGAGTACCTGATCCAAGAACACTTTCTGCCATGAGGGAATGTCCTTTACTTGGATATCGTGGCACCATTGGCAGATATGAAACACTGAATTATGGCTGGTAGGATCCAACACTGAATTTAAATGTTATTATTGAATTTTAATCTAAACTGAATGGGGCAAATGTTACAGGGATCACCCTGTTCTACCATACAGGGACGTGTGAGGCATCTTTCAAATTGTAACCCATTTTGTCTCCAGAGAGAAGACTTCAACACCTGTGCAGGCTCAGAGGCTCAGGTGAGGCTTCTGGAAAATCGTGGCTGATTCATCTCTGCCTACAGATACTCAGTAGGACTCTGAGGAAGATCTGTGGCCTCATCGCCAGTGATCAGGAAGGTGAGGGAGGGAGCCACGTGCTCCATCTGCCAGCAGCTAATGAAAGAGCCCGTGAGCATCAACTGTGGGCACAGCTTCTGCCGCCAGTGCACAGACAATATCATTAGGCAAGAATATCATGTGACATCTTTTATTTGGAGGTCTCGCTGTCCCCTCTGTCAAACATCACTTCAAAGGGAGAGTGTCCAACCCAACAAGCACCTTGAAAACCTCATAGAAAGTATCAAGGAGCTGGAGCGTGAGAAGCTGTGTGAGGAACACAGAGAACAGCTCCCCTTGTTCTGTGAGGACGAGGAGCAGCTCATCTGCTGGCGCTGTGAGCGCTCCCCCCAGCACAGAGGACACAGCTCGGCTCTAGCGGAGGACGTATGTCCAGGCTACAAGGTGAGTGAGTGGCCAAACCTTTCAGCAAGTACTTCCTCTTATGTTGCACATTTTTATTGAAATTAGTCTGTACGCCAAGATTGTGACCCTAAGAATGTTGTTTCCATCATGTTATTTTCTGAATAACAGTTTATTATGATCCCAGTGAGTCAGGTCCTCATTTTGTATGCCAAACTTTAAGGTTGGGCAGAACCTTTCCTGTAAGAACTTCCTATAATGAACTTAATAGACTGTGCTCTTTGTCACACCTGCCTCGTTCATGGCCTCACCTCAAATACAAAATTGGAGACACCACAGCGTGCAAGAGCACAGGACAGCATCTGAAATCCCAGAGGTCAGAACCAACACCTTCTTGATATCCCAGAGTCCACAAGGAGTAAGAAAAGGAACTCAGGACGCCTGACATCCCTCGGTGTGGATGGTGAGGCGGGGGGCACTAGGGGCAGGAATGAATGTGTGAGGGGGAGACTGCCCTGAGTGAGTCCTGAAGGACACACACAATATCACCACGGGCAGAGTGTGGATAAGAGACAGGAAGCCAGATCAGGTGGTTCACTTGTCACGAGAGCTTGCCTGACTCTCCATGGCCCAGTCAGGGGGCTCGTGAGAGGAAAGGCCATTGCGGGCATGGGAAAGGATGTCAGGAAGGAACCTTGGTATCACTCAGAATCTATACCCCTGCTCAGAGTGGCCTGGACACTAGGGATTTATTTGTGGAGGGAAAGATCAGGTTGACATGTAAAAGAACATTCTGCGTGGACAAAATAAACAACAAGGACAAAATCTAAGGATTGGAAATGGCAACAGGTATGAGCATACACTGGGAAGGGGAGTTAGGGTTTAAAAATACTTAGTGCGAGGGATGAAGCCTTGAGAGACGTTTCAATCATTTCCTATGTTCTTGACACAATAGCTTTTAGCATAAGGGTCCCTTTGCTATGGAGGAATGAAGAAGTGGGATTCCTTCCTCTGAGCCCCTTTGACATTTGAAGTAACATCCCCAGTGTGGGGCTTTGAGTTCCCTCATCCTTGAGGTGCCTGTGTCTTGTGTGAAGGTTCTGGATCCTGTGTCAGGGCGTGTCTGTCCTGACCACCACTCAGCGCACTGACCTCCTCCTGTAACCCCATGAGCAGTCAGGGCTGTAATGGAGCAGGTCTCATTGCTTCTCCCCATGTCATCAAATAGGAGCAACACAAGGTGATGGATGTAGCCTCAGGAGTCAGACTACTGAGGTGAAATACTAGGTCAGCCTCTTCCTAGATGGGCAACTGTGAGCAACTCAGTTCTTGCTTCATGACTTGGTTTCTCCATCTGTAAATGGAGAAAAATTTACCCCAGCCCACCCGACACATACACCAGGAGGTTGTCATAAGCTGTAAGGACATTCTCTAGGTAGAGTTGAGCATAGCACTGTGCTCATAGCAAAAGCAAATGAGTCTTTTGGTAACTACTTTCCTGAGCACTGTCTTGGGAGCAGTGTGATGTATTGTGAGTTTGCAGAGGGCAGGAGGCAATTCCTTTACTGTGGATGACAATGAGCAGTTTAGTAAGTTTCAGATCCCTTCTTTTGAAAATGTGAGAGATGGGCGCATTCCTGGTGGCACTGGGGTGCAAGTCTCAGTGCTATCAGCCTATCCCACGCACTTCAGCATGAGTTTGATCCCTGGCCAGGGAGCAACACACATGGTGTAGCAGACCTCTCCTGTCTCACCTGCAGCACCCCTCAGCAGTGTATTTCAGTAATTTGCCTGTTCTGCTCCCCACTCTGACTCTATTGAATCCTCTCACCCCCCACTCCTCGACCTACACCCCAGTTCTTTTATGTGTAAATAAATAAAAATAAATCTAGAGTGAAAGAAAAAGAAAATGTAAGAATCTTTTGAATAAACACTACAGCTGGATGTGGACAGGAATCACTGTGATTTGACATCATGACACTGTTCTCCAGGTGGTAGTAGGGCACCCCCTCCATGACCTGGTTCTGTAACTTCAGCTGCCATTCTAAGCTCTCTGTCCTAACTCGGCATAACATGTGAAATGTTCCCTGTGTATCAAACACTGTGTATATCTATGACTGGTCCAGCATATTATTTTATAAAATTTACTTTGAGATGATTTTGACCTTATAGTATGTGCAGCATTTTCCTGGCTGACTGTAGTGTGGAGTTAGTCCAATCCTTAGATCCGCAATGAGCTGGGAATCGCATCTCTGCCACCTACCAAGGATGGCCTCTTGGGCAGGTTAGTGCTCCCTTCCTAAGCCTCCACTTCTCCAGCACAGAAAGATGTTACAAACCTAGGAACTGCTCAGGGACTCCTAGGGAATGGTTATGCTACTTCCCTCATGTTGTGTCCTCTCACAGTGTAAGTTCTCAAAAATATATTCACTGTTATTGTGCAGATTGGAGGCTGGGATTTCTCCTAAGTACCAAATGAAGATTTTGAAATGGAAGCCAGACCTCACCCAATTTTTCCTGCAGGAAAAGCTTCAAGACGTTGTGACAAAACTGATGGGAGCTCAAGACCTCTCTACGAATCCGAAGTTGTTCACGACAGAGCAAATAACTAAATGGGAGGTAAGTATTTGAGCTTAGTGATCACAAACAATCTTTCATCCTGAATTCATATATAAGCTATGACTGGGCAAAGTACTCATTGATAGTTTATTCTCATTAAACCAGTACAAACTGCTGAACCCCAAAGAATATGCCAGTTTTTTAAAAAATAATTCCATTAGTTGTCTAATCTAGGAGAATTTCCCTCTACTTTCTTCAGCCTTGCAGGAGTAAAGTGCTAGGGGTCCCAGCAACAGAAAGAAACCTGTTGTGCCCCTTACCTTCAACGGGTTTCACGTTTTAAATAACTGAAATTACCTCCTGTCTGAAGATTGTGAACTAACCTGTGCACATTTACCAGAGTACAGGGTCAGACCCTCTACCTTCCTGGTTGCAATACCACACTAAGGGAATACAAATAACAGGACCGGTGCAGAAGACATTCCCATAACTCAAGCTCATGAGGTTGTGATGAGGATAGAGCTCTGCAAGACTTACACACACTTGCACTGTAGACTGTGGGTCTCTAAGACAGTGTCTGTGCTGACCAGCCTCTGCAGGATCAGAGACACATTCTTTTATGGATATGGATGTAATCCATCATTTAGTAACCAAATTCCCCAGATGTGTGAGCCATTTTGCCTCTTTCAGTTTCTCTTCCCACCTTGACCCTGCTTCTGTGTGAGTGGATATGAAACTTGACTCTTCCATCTCTCATTTTGAGGTCCTTGGAAGTTAAGAGGACTGTATTTGGAAATGACAGGTGAAGATTCCTGACACTGTAGGTATTACAACTGCCTCTATCTCCTCATTTCTGGAATATTGGATCATAGGGAGAACTTCTATTGCTACAAACCATGTAAGGAAACCTTGTCAATGCCAGAGCCCAGCTGTCCCATGTCTCCTACAAAAAGTTCCACTTCAGGGCTTCCCTGGTGGTACAAGGGTATAAGTCCCAGATGATGAAGCTTTTTGTAGCCACTGCAGCATGAGTTCAATTGCTGGCCAGGGAGGTGACACTCAGGGCCCAGCAGACCTCTCCTGCCTCACCCGCTTCTCCCCTCCGCAGTGTATTTCAATCAATCTGCCTGTACTGCTCCCCACTCTGTCTCTGATGAATCCTCTCACCTCTGCACCTCTGGCCTGTACCCCAGTTCTTATATGCATAAAAAAATAAAATCTTCAAAAAAAAAGTTCCACTTCATCCTAATCAATACATCTATCACAATATCACAGTCACTAAAGCACTGTGGGAATTGAGAAAGCATTGATGCAAATTGCAATTCCGAATACCACAAACAAAAACTGTAAGTGTTACACATAAAGATGAAATATGAATCCTGGTAGGTGCAATAATATGTCTGGTAGCTCTTCAGGCCTCCCCTATTGAGTATTATAGACTCTCCTATGAGCCTGATGACTTAAATTCAGTATTGGTTATATTCACTATCAGTGTTTAGTTGAAGAAATTCCTCAGAACATATATATAGCGTGTTACTTGCCCACAGTGCTTGGTGTTATCTTCATAAATGATAAGTTACTTGCTGTTGGCTAAATTCCATTATTCTGCTATTCAGCATTCCAGGATCTTCTTCTTCTGCATCATGGCTGGAGAAGAAAGAAATGGACCAGATGGCTGCATCTTGTGATCACCTTTCCACATGAGAGTGCAGCCTTTAGGTCATTTCTAAGTGTACAGTCCAGTGGCATGAAATGCATTTAGTTGCTTTGCAGCCATCACCACCCTCCATCTGCAGAACTTTTTCAGCATTCGAAATGGAAACTCTATGTCCATGAACAATAACTCCATTTCTCCCTCCTTCCAGCTTGGGGGCCACCATTCTACTTCCTGTTTCTCAATTTGACAAGGGCCCACGTATGAGAAGACTCATAGGGTCTTTCTCTTTTGCTCTTTGGCTCATGTCCCTCTGCATGAATCTTCAAGGTACGTGCAGTTGGGCATATGTCACAGTTTGCTTTCCTCCTAGGGGTGAGCAGATTTGCACTGGGTTTCGGTCCCAACTGTGTTTACTGACTCACCATAGAGGTATGTTTTCCCCGTTTTCTACCTACATTCTTGATTCTAGGAAAACATAGAGCTTCGGAGACAAGAAATCAAGTATGAGTTTAGAAATCTTCACATCTTCCTCCATGAAGAGGAGAGGGCTTATCTATGGAGACTGGAGACAAAGAAAGAGCAGTTGCTGAGGAGACTGCAGGACAGTGAAGCCAATCTGGACAATCAGAGCCATGAACTGGAGCGACTCCTCCTGGAACTAGAGAAGAAATATCAGGCTTAGCCCAGAATTTATTGCAGGTGAGGAAGGCTGTGAACTTGGAGGAAAGAAAGAATGTGCTTGTTTCTGATCTATTGAGAGGAGAATGTCGAAGAAGCCTGGGAAGTTTGGCAAGTCCTGTCTGCCTCATTCAATATTTAAAGCAATAAATATAGCAGCAGCAACCCTTTTGCCCATTTCTGTCTATGCAAGTGTCCTTTATTCTTCTCTCCCTTTTTATCATAAACCTACACTTTTGGGAATCAATGAAAAAATCAATATCAATGTCAGCTGGTGGCCTGTGCGGTATCCACAGGGGCAGTATGTGATTCAGACACCAGCTTCTCTGGGTCGAATGTGGGTTTCTTGGCCATATGGAACCACAGAATGACCTTCATCCCATTTATTCACCCTTGTCAGTTGTTCATGGAACCCTCTCACCATCTCTTCAAAATGACTGGTGGTACAGAGTGGGGCAGCCAAAATGAATGATGACCTTCTCCTAAATCACTGTCTTGTGCCATGAGCTCTTAGGGAACTCATTTCAGCTGCCTGAAGCTTCCAGCTGGTGAACATAAATGCCTGGACTCCAGTTGCTATTGCAGGACTGGTGGTTGCACTGTGAGGGTGAGAATGTAGTGTGACAGCGCCCTCAGAAGGTGACTCCTACTGGCTTGGCCTCCGTGGCCCAGCGCCAGGGTCTGGGCATGGATTCCCCACTGAGGACCTTTGTCATCAGTGATCTCTATCATGGACTCCTCAGAAACAAATTAGGTCACTTCTAGCAAAAGGTAACATGATCAAATCCCTGAGATCACAGGCTAATGTGAATGCAGTCTCCATGACTCCCCACAATCCTGAGCAAGTGCGATCACACACTCACACACACTGGGAGGGACTATCCTAGGGGATGGGGATGGGAATCGTTCTACCTGGGTATGTGTGGGTGTCTCAGGCTGGGTCACTCTGTTTCCTGGGGTGGAGTGTTCATAGCATGTAACCGCCTGTGTCAAGTGACATGACATACTGATTTTCCCATGCTCACATTTGTCTTTGTTTTCACTGTAGGGTGTGAAAGACACATTAAACTGGTGAGTCTGTATGAATGTGGGAGTGTGAGGATGTGGGCAGTTGTGTGGCTACCCAGAGCTGAATGGAATGTCCCCTGTTCCTTGTAGGAATTCAGATGTGAAGCTGAAATTGCCAGAGACCTTCTGTTTGGAGCCTCAAACTGTGTGCCATGTTTCTGAGCTTTACTTTGATGTCAAGAGAATGTTAAGGTGCTTCCAAGGTGTGTGAAGTCAACATTTCCCTTCATGCGTCACGTAAAAGCCCCTTTGGTGGTAACCAACTGAGCAGCTGTCCCTGGGTAGACTCAGAGACAGAGAGGCTGTTTAGCTGTTCTCAGTGGAGCTGGAGCTCTCTACCTTGTGGGCAGGCAGGGATGTAGCTTCCTGGTTAACTCTTCAGGCTCTTCAAATTCCTCCTTTCCCAGGCTAATCACCTGCTCATTTCCCCATCTGAAAATAACACTATAGCAGATGTCATTTCCCTCACTTACCATGACATTTAACAGCATCAATGTATGCAGTGTTTAGAATGTGTCTACAACTGAATATTTATTAACATTTCGTTAAACTCTCAGCAATGCAAGAAAGATAGATCAGTATTCAACTGTGATGAAAATGGTTTTAAGGCCTTGACTCTAAATGTTAGAATCCTAATGAAAGCCAGTATGACCAATTCCAATCCTGAGCTTTACAATCCCTTAGTTCTTGCTTAGTATTTGTCATTTTCCGTATGTCCACAATTAGATAATTTAAGCTAAATATTATTAAATAATTCTTTTTTAAAAAAAGATTTCATTTATTTATTTATTTATACAAGCACTGGATGCAGTCAGAAGCGCAGGAGGGTGAGAGCGGGGAGCAGAGCAGGCCGAAGGACCGAAGCACACTGCTGAGGGGAGCAGCGGGCAGCAGGAGAGGTCTGCGCGCCATGTGGGACCCTCCTTCGGTGGCCGGGGAGCAGCCGGGCATCGAATCGGTGCTGCAGAGGCTGCGGGCAGCTTAGCAACCCAGCGCTCAACCGCTGCACCACCAGGGAGGCCCCTGTTAAATAATTCTTTTGGCTGTAAATCAGAATGAACCTGACAGAGGCCAAACCTGAATTGATTGCACTGGTGTGCTGCCATTTTAAGTATGTATTTTATCCCACCATTTATTTTTTTAAAGATTTATTTATGCAACTAGAGCTAGGAAACAGGCCAGAGGTGTTGGGCGGACGGTGAAAGGATTCACCTGAGACTGAATGGGGAACAGCACAGGCAGACTGACTGGAATACACTGCTCAGGGAATAGCGGGCAATATAGGCGAGGTACTGTGCCATGTAAGTTGGCTTTCGGGCCAGCCACAAATGGAACTCATGCTGCAGAGGCTGAGGATAGCTTCACAGTGCTGTGCTTAACCCCTTGTGCCCCGAGGGAGGCCCAGGAGTCATCTATTTTCTATTTAGGTTGCTTCTGCAGGGATTTTCCCATATCTGCCCATTATCATTTATAAGCATTTTGATTGTATAATCTTAGCATTTTCATTGGTGTTTTCATTATTGTATTACACTGAATTGTGTTCAAATAACTGGTCTGTATAACATAGATCTACAGATATATGTTCATTCTTTCATCGTGACTAGTCTTATTCAATGACTACGTAGTCCATGTAGAAAATTGATGTAAACTGGATTTTCTGTACTTATTAATTGCTGGTCTTTTTATTTGTCTATTAAATTGGTCTGTTTGAGGGTCTCCCTAGTAGCTCAGCGGGTTGAGGGCAAATCTGTGAAGCTGACCGCAGCCTCCACAGCACTGGTTTGATTCTTGCCGGCCAGAGACAATCCCACATGGCAAGGCTGACCTCTCCTGTCTCGCCTGCTGCTCCCCTCAGCAGTGTATTTCAGTCAGTCTGCCTGTTCTGTTCCCCACTCTGTCTCTGGTGAGTCCTCTCACCCCTTACTCCTCTGGCCTGTGCCCCAGTTCTTGTCTGCATAAATAAATAAACCTTTAAAAACAAAGAAATTACACTCCTGGCCAGCATCACACTTAAAAAGATCATTTTTTTAAAATTTTACTTATGCTAGTCAGATCCTTTTGATATACATTATTCCAGCATAAATTGTTTCACTTTTTACTCATCCCTGGGACAATATGAACTATCACCTGCAGCAACATAAAAGACTTCACACCTAAATTCATGGGACTGACAGGTGCTCTGAGGGCTGAATAGAATACTGGGATCTGAGGTAACTTTCAATAATAAAATAAGGCAGGACCTATGTTATTTTGCTTTCTGATAATGGGTGTGAAAGGTTATCACTAAAAAATGGGGATAAACTTCTTTGTTGCTTCAATATTCCATGATTCTTGGTGGCCATACACGGGGGATAAGGGTTGTGGAGAGGACAGCAACCAGTCTGGTTAGTCAGTCCCTTGCCTTCTCCAAGGGGCTGAGTTGGTGATGGTGACAGTGATGGAGAGGATATTACTTCCACTTATTGCTTACTTACCAAATGCCAGGAATTTCTCCAAGCAGTAGGGTGCATTAGCTCCCAATCCTCCCCACCATTACTGTGGCAGGTGTGATGATTTCCTACTATGTGCAGAGTCTCAGAAAGTGACTCACAGAGCTAGAAGAAGTAGGCAGCACCTGAATCCAGGAGATTGTACTTGAAGTGCACTGTCTTCTCAGCAAATAAAATGTGTCTTTCTCTTTTCTCAGTCAGCGTGACTCTGGACCCAGACACAGCTCATCGTGAACTAATTCTGTCTGAGGATCAGAGACATGTGACCCGTGGAGGCAGACGGAAGAAGTATTTCAGTTCTACGAGATTCTGTTCCTTCCCTGTGTCCTGGGCTGTGAGGGCTTCACCTCAGGAAGACATTACTTTGAAGTGGATGTGGGAGAAGTATCTGGGTGGGACTTAGGAGTTTGTCTGGAAAATGTGCAGAGGGACAGGGACCTGACCCCAGAGCCTCAGTCTGGCTTCTGGGCCATCAGACTCTGCCAGGAGAATGGCTACATGGCCCTTACCTCTCCCCCAACTCCCCTTCTGGTGAAGGTTTTTCTGGACTGAGGCTGGACGTGTGTCCTTTTACGACATGAACACTGGCTCCCACATCTTCACCTTCCCAAGGCCTCCTTCTCTGATACTCTTCAGCCTTATTTCCAGGTTAATCATTCTTTTCCTTTGTTCCTCCACCCCTGGAGTCAATTTAAAAGTCTCTTTTGTTTACCGGTCGCAGAAATATAACGTCAGTCCTATTAGGACAGGACTTGGTCTGTTTTGTCATTTGCTGTTTCCCTTTACCTGGACCGGCGCTGAGTTCTCAGTGGACACTCAGTGAGTGTGCCATGACTGCTGGACACAGCCACTGTGCAGACAGCACAGAAGATCAGCCTGACCTGCGGGGAAGCGAGAGAACAGCAGGGTCATCCCTTGTGCTCTCTCCCATCACTGGGTCAGATCTCTCACCTGCCATGGTCCTGGTCTCATGCTTTTGTCTGGCCTCTTCCATTTCATGTCAAGTTTTCATGCTTCATCAGTGTTGTTTGGGTCAGTATTTGCTTCTGTCTATGGACAAACCATTCCATTGCATGGATGTCATGCATTGTGTGTGCCCTTTCATCAAAGGATGGATATTGGTTGTTTCCACTTTAGAGCGAGTTCAAACGATGCCACTGTGAACAGTGTTGTACAAAATTTTGTGTGATTATGGTCAAATTGGAAGGTTTGTACCTAGGAGTAGAATTGCCACTTCCTGTGGTAACTTGTTCAACTTTTTTTTTTTTTTAATAGAGGCATGTTTTTATTTATTTATTTTTTTGTTTGTTTTGTTTATACATGCACTGGGTACAGTCAGAAGCACGGGAGGGTGAGAGAATTCACCAGAGCCAGAGCGGGGAGCAGAGCAGGCAAAAGGACTGAAGTACACTGCTGAGGGGAGCAGCGGGCGGCAGGAGAGGTCTGCGCACCATGTGGGACCCTCCTCCGGTGGCCGAGGAGCAACCGGGGATGGAACCTGCGCCGCAGAGGCCGTGGGCAGCTTTGCAACCCAGCGCTCAACCGCTGCGCCACCGGGGAGGCCCAACTTGTTCAACTTTTTAAGGAACTGTGTTTTTCAAAAAGGTACAACATTTTATGTGCTCACAAGGCACATATGCTATTGCAGTTTCTCCACCTTGTATTGGGGCTATTTGTAAATGTGATTATGCTAATGGATGGTAAGTGCTCTCTCCTTGAGATTTTGTTTTCTTCTGGCTTTTGCATTTTCCTAATGACTGGTGATGGTGACAGCTTCATGTATTTATTGTCTATTTGTTTCTCTTTTTGGAATAATGTCTATTCACATGCTTTGCCTTTTTAGTTGGGTTATTTGTATTTTGGTTTGTAAAAACTTTTTTTTTAAAGATTTGTTTAATATGCATGCAAGAACTGGGATACTGGCCAGAGGTGTGGGAGGTGAGAGCACTCACCAGAGACAGAGTGGGGAACAGAACAGGCAGACTGACTGAAATGAACTGCTGAGGGGAGCAGCGGGCGAGACAGGAGAGGTCTGCTGCGCCTGGTAGGTAGCTCCCTGGCGGGTTGGGGTTGGAAATCCAGCTGCAGTTGCTGTGGACAGCTTCATAGCACTGTGCTTAATCCTTGCACCACCTGGGAGGCCCTGTAAAAACTTTCACATGCTAATTGCAGTTCTAGGTATGTCCCTTATCGTCTCTATAATTCAGAATTGTTCTGTCATTCTCTGACTTGTGTTTTTACATTCTGGATGGTTTCCAATGAAGCTCAAGAACCTTCAGTATTGTTGCTATTCATCTCAGGTATTTCTACTTTTATTTCTTGTGTTTTGCTGCCATGCAAATAACCTTTGCGAGCCCAATGTAACAAGAGTTATTCCCTGTGCTTCCTCTCAAAAGGTGTTAACCACTTCTGTTATTACATTTAGATCTGTGGTTCATTTTGAGTGCTGTATATGATGTGATGCAAGTCTCCACTTTCATTTTTTTGCTTGCAGATATGCTGTTGTGCACTATCAGTAGTTAGAACAATTCAGTAATTTCTTCTAACTGTATTGTAATTGGTTATTGTAGCTAAAAGATTCTTGAATTTGTTAGTCTTTTTAAAAGGACTAACCTTTGTTGACATTGATTTTGTTCATTAACCCCCATCTCATGGCATTGGTGTCCCTCTGCCTGCTTTGGTTTTCTTTCTTTTTTTTTTTTTTTTTTTTTTTTTGAGGGGAAGGAATTGTTTTTTATTAAATTTAGATGTTTTATATTTTTTAATTTAAATTTTATTTTTATATTCCCCATACAATTACAACACCCCCTTATTTTGACCCCAATCCCTCCTTTCCCCGCCTCCCAACCCCCATATAGTGTCTCTGGTTTATAGTTGTTTGTTGATTTTGATATTTTCTTTCTTACAGTTATTCTTTTTCCTGGTCCCTTACTTAAGTTTTCTAGATTCCTGCTTTGAGTGAGACCATCCGGTAGTTTTCTTTTTCTTTCTGGCTTATTTTGCTGAGCATGATCCCTTCCGGCTCCATCCATGTTGCTGCAAATTGCATGTGTTTATCTTTTTTGAATGCTGAGTAATATTCCATGGTGTATATGTACCATATCTTCTTGATCCAGTCATCTATTTTTGGGCATTTGGGTTGTTTCCAAAGCTTAGCTATTGTAAACAGTGCTGCTATAAACAAAGGGGTGCAGGTGCTCTTTGGGATTGATGTTTCTGTGTCCTTTGGGTAAATACCTAGGAGTGGAATTGCTGGATCATATGGAAGCTCTATGTTTATTAGGTCAAGAAATCTCCACACAGCTTTCCATAGTGGTTGGACCAGTTTGCACTCCCACCAACAGTGCAGGAGAGTTCCTTTTTCTCCACAACCTCGCCAACATTTGTTGTTGCTAGTATTTTTAATATGTGCCATTCTCACTGGTGTAAGATGGTATCTCATGGTAGTTTTGATTTGCATTTCCCTGATTACAAGTGATGTTGAACGTTTTTTCATATGCCTGTTGGCCATTTGCATTTCCACTTCAGAGAAGTTTCTTTTTAGCTCTTCTGCCCATTTTTTGACTGGATTTTCTTTGTTTTTGTTGAGTCTCATCAGCTCTTTGTAGATTTTTGTGATCAGTCCTTTATCATTAGTGTTGTGTGCAAAAATGTTTTCCCAGTAGGTGGGGTTTCTCTTTGTTTTTGTTGTTGTCTCTTTTGCTCTGCAGAAGCTCTTTAATTTGATGTAGTCCTAGCTGTTTATCTTTGCCTTCACTATCACTGCTTTGGGTGATGTGTCTGTAAAGATGTCTTTGATGTGCATATCATGTAGTGTTTTGCCTATATTTTCTTTTATGTATTTTTTGGTTTCAGGTCTTATGTCTAGTCCTTTAGTCCATTTTGAGTTGGTTTTTGTGCATGGTGTGAGGTAGTAGTCAAGCTTCATTCTTTTGCATGTAGCGACCCAGTTTTCCCAGCACCATTTATTGAACAAACTTTCTTTGCTCCAATGCATATTCTTTGCTCCTTTGTCAAAATTAGTTGACCATAAATCTGTGGTTTATTTCTGGATTTTCTTTCTTTCCTTTTTTTTTTTTAAAGATTTAATTTATTTGTTTGTTTGTTTGTTTGTTTGTTTATACATACAAGCACTGGGTACAGTCAGAAGCGCGGGAGGGTGAGAGAATTCACCAGGGCCAGAGCAGGGAGCAGAGCAGGCAGAAGGACCGAAGTACACTGCTGAGGGGAGCAGCGGGCGGCAGGAGAGGTCTGCGCACCATCGGGACCCTCCTCCAGTGGCTGGGGAGCAGCCGGGTATCGAATCGGTGCTGCATAGGCTGCGGGCAGCTTCGCAACCCAGCGCTCAACCGCTGCGCCACCAGGGAGGCCGTATTTCTGGATTTTCTATTCGATTCCATTGGTCTGTGTGTGTGTGTTCTTGTTCCAATAACATGCAGTTTTGATGATTGTGGCTTTGTAGTATAGTTTGAAGTCTGGGAGTGTGATGCCTTCATTCCCTTCTTTTTTGTTCTCAGGAGAGCTTTGGCTATTCGAGGTTTTTGGTGATTCCATATGAATTTCATCAATAATTGTTCTATTTCTTTGAAGAATGACATTGAAATTTTGATTGGAATAGCATTGAATCTGTATATTGCTTTTGGCAGGATGGCCATTTTAATAATGTTTATTCTTCCAATCCATGAGCAGGGGATGTCTTTCCATTTCTTTGTGTCTTCTTCTATTTCTTTTAACAGTATTTTATAGTTTTCTTTGTATAGGTCCTTTACCTCTTTTGTTAGATTTATTCCCAAGTATTTGATTTTTTTTGTTTCAAGAAAATAGGCATAGTTTTTTGGATTTCTTCTTCTTCAGATTTATTGTTTGTGTATAGGAAGGCTACTGACTTTTGCATGTTGATTTTGTATCCTGCCACTTTACTGAACCGATTGATTAGTTGAATTAGTTGTTCTGTGGAGTTTTTTGGGTTTTCTATGTATGTTATCATATCATCTGCAAATAATGATAGTTGGACTTCTTTTCCTGTTTGGATTCCTTATATGTCTTTCTCTTGTCTTATTGCTCTGGCTAGGATTTCCAGTATTATATTGAAAAGCAGTGGTGAGAGTGGACATCCTTGTCTTGTTCCAGATCTTAATGGAAATGCTTTCAGCTTTTCACCATAAAATGATACTGGCTGTTGGCTTGTCATATATGGCCTTTATGATGTTGAGGTATGTTGCTTGTATCCCAAGAATTTCAAGGGCTTTTATCATGAATGGGAGTTGCACTTTGTCAAAAGATTTCTCGGCATCTATTGATATTATCATATGGTTTTTATATTTCTTTTTGTTGATGTGTTGGATAACGTTGATTGACTTTCGGATGTTGAACCATCCTTGTATCCCTGGAATGAATCCTACTTGGTCGTGGTGAATTATCTTATGGATACATTGTTGGATTCTTATAGCTAAAATTTTATTGAGGATTTTGGCATCAGTGTTCATTAGCAAGATTGGTCTGTAGTTTTCTTTTTTTGTGTTGTCCTTGTTTGGTTTTGGTATTAGTGTAATGTTGGCTTCATAGAACCTGTTTGGTATTATCCCTTCCTTCTCAATTTTTTGGAAGAGTTTGTGAAGGATAGGCACTTTCATTTCTGAACGTTTGGTCCTGGGCTTTTGTTTTTGATTACCATTTCAATTTCGCTACTTGTAATTGGTCTGTTTAGGTGTTCTATTTCTTCCTATCTAGCCTTGGGTGATTGTAGAGTTGTAGGAATTTATCCATCTCCTCTAGATTATTGAACTTGTTTCCATATAACTGTTCATAGTAGTTTATGATTATTCTTTTGATTTCTGCTGTGTCTGTTGTGATTTCTCCTCTTTCAGTTGTGTTCCTGTTTATTTGTGCTTTCTCCCTTTTTTCCTTTGTGAGCCTGGCTAGGGGTTTGTCTATTTTATTTATTTTTTAAAAAAACCAGCTCTTGGTTTCATTGATCTTTTGGATTGTTTTTTCAGTTTCAATTTCATTTATTTCGGCTTTGGTTTTTATTATTTCTTTTCTTCTACTGGTTTTGGGTTTTTTTTGTTGTTCTTTTTCTAGTTCTTTGAGCTTCGAGATTAGGTTGTTTCTTTGCGTTCTTTCTTGTTTCTTGATGTGAGCCTTTATTGCTATATATTTTCCTCTTATTACTGCTTTTGCTGTGTCCCATATGTTTAGGAAATTGGTGTCCTCCTTGTCATTCAATTCAAAGAATTTTTTAATTTCTTCTTTGATCTCCTCATTAGTCCAGTGGTCTTCCAGTAGTGTGGGTTTCAATCTTCATGAGGTAGGAGATTTCCTTGCCTTCTTTTTATGATTTATTTCTAGTTTGATGCCTTCATGGTCAGAAAAGATGCTTGGTATGATTTCAATCTTGGTGTGTCTGTTGATGTTTGTCTTGTGTCCCAGTATGTGATCAATCCTGGAGAATGATCCATGTGCACTTGAGAATAATGTGTACTCAGATATTTTTGCGTTTAGTGTTCTATAGTTGTCCGTTAAGCCCAGGCGCTCTAGATCCTTATTTAGAGCTTTAGTGTCTTTACTTATTTTTTGTCTTGTTGGTCTGTCCATTGTTGATAGTGGTGTGTTGAAGTCTCCTACTACATACGTGTTTTCTCTGATGTCTGTTTTCAAAGATAACAATAGTTGTCTGATATATTTTGGTGCTCCTTTGTTTGGTGAGTATATGTTAATGAGTGTTATTTCTTCTTGAAGTATTGTCCCCTTGATCATAATGTAGCGATGGTTGGGGTGTCTTTTTACCTTTTTGAGTTTAAAATCTGTTTTATTTGATATAAGTATAGCTGTTCCTGCTTTCTTTTTGGTCCATTTGCTTGTAGGATTGTTTTCCATCCATTAACTTTGAGTCTATTTTTATCTTTTGTAGCTAAATTTGTTTCCTGGAGACAGCAAAAGGTTGGGTTTTGTTTCTTAATCCAGCCTGTGACTCTGTGTCTTTTTATTGAAAAATTTAGTCCATTTACATTTAGAGTTAATATTGATATGTTAGCATCTCTATTTGCCATTGTATTTGTCTTTACTTTGATTTTATTTATTATTTTAATAATTTTTTTATTTTTTTGGTCTTCTTTCGTTGTTACTTGTCCCTCTGAGGTTCTGGCTTTAGGATTCCTTGTAGTATTTTTTGGACTGGGGGTTTAGTCGTACTGAAATTCCAGAGTTTCTGTTTGTCTGGGAAGGTCCTTATTCTTTCTTCATAGAGCAAGGAGAACTTTGCAGGATAGAGTATTCTTGGTTGGCATCTGTTTTCTTGGAGTCTGTTGACTATGTCCCTCCACTCTCTCCTTGTCCATAGTGTTTCTTCAGAGAAGTCTGATGTCAGTCTGATTGGTTTTCCTTTGTATGTTATCTGTTTCTTCTCTCTTCTCAGCTTCATTATTTTTTCCTTGTCCTGGATTCTTGGGAGCTTTACTATTATGTTTCTTGCTGTATTTTTCCTTTTATCATGGAAGTTTGGTATTCTTCTTCTTGTATATCAATTTTCAGCTCCTTCTTCACGTTTGGGAAGTTCTCTTCAATTATTTCCTTGAATATTTTCTCTGTTCCTACGTCTCTCTCCTCTCCTTCTGGGATTCCTATAACTCTTATATTTCCTTTCATCATGGTTTCAGATAGTTCTCAAAGTTTTTCTTCAGTCTTTTTCATTCATACTTCTCTTTCTTTTTCTGCTTTGATTCTTTTTATTTCTGTGTCTTGGAGAGTGCTTATTCATTCTCTCATTTCCTCTATTCTGTTATCACTGCTTTTCCCAGCATTCTTTAGCTCTTCTATTAATCCTTTGATCTCCTGCATTTCCTTCGTTTCCCTCTTTAGGGACTCAATTTCATTCTTCTGAGCATTGTTTTCCTTAATGACTTCCATCAGTTTTTTCATCACGGCAATTTTAAATTCTTTTTCTGGAAGGCTCAGAAGTTCTTCCAAGTCACCGTAGTTGCAAGCTGGTGGGTGTTTTTTGTTTTTTTGTGGTGTGTCTTTTTTCTGAGGCGTTGCTACTTTGCTTGTAGTTTTTCTATTCCCTGCTGCCTGTTTTCTAATTTGCCTTATGCATTGGGACACTGTGCCACCGGTACTGGCTGGCATCTTTTTGGTGTGTTCTTTCAGGAGTTTCAGAAACTGGCGATCCAAATGTGTCTTAGACTGTTATGCCAGAAGTCTAATGAGGCACTGGTACTTTGAGTATGTTAATGGTCACTGTCACAGAATCTCTCCTCCTGTGTTTAGTTACAAAGGTGCATCTGAAGTCCCACAGACTTCTCTGGAAGTGGGGCAGCTGGATTGCACTCTGGGTTCCAAATCTCTGGATCCCTCTCTGGGCTCCGACTTCCTGCCAGGTGGCACCAGGCTTGTGGGGGCCTTCAGCTCACCTCTGACTGCGCAGGGAACCTTCTCCCTCTGGCTCCACGGGGAGCCTTCTGCCAGATTCAAGCAGTCTTTATTGAAGAAAGTTCCCTGTTCAAAAATGGCACTTTGGAGACAGGCACTATCTTCCACGCACCTGGTCTGCCCTGGCCCTGAGTGTCCACTCTTCCTCTGGGTTTGGAGTGCTGGCCAGAAGAGGCCTGGCTTGGTTGAACTTCCCAGCTCACTTCTGACTCCTCTGGGAACCTTCTGCTGGTTTCAAGCAGTCTTTACTGAAGAAGGTCCCTATTCTAAAATGGTTATTAGGATACAGGCACACTCTTCTGCGTGCCTGGTCTGCCCCAGCTGTGGGTGCCCGCTCCCCCTCTGGGCTCAGACTGCTGTTGCTTTGGTTTTCATTTGGTCTTTCTGTTCTTGAACAAGAAGGCTTAGTTAGTGACTTAAGAGCTTTTACTATGATAGTGTCTTTTACATCTGTCATCTCCTAGGCCCTGCTGTTGCGGCAGCCCCTAAGGTTTGATTTGTTGACTTTCATTTTCACTCATTTCAAAGCCTCCATATTTTCTAAATTTCCCTGTCATATTCTGTTTCATCCATTGATAATTTAGAGAGTGCTGTTTATTTCTCACCCAGTGCCCTTCTTGCGTGAGTGTCATTCTAGGTAAAAAGGTATATTTGATGGTATCCCACATGTTTCTGAAGTGCTGTTCCTTTCTCTGCATTTTCTTCATTCTTCTCCTCAGCCTGGGTGGACCATATTCTTCTGCCTGCTCAAATTAGCTTTTGAGCCCTGTAGAAAATTTTTATTCATATTATCATGTTTCAAACTCCAGAAATTGTATTAAGGAGAATTACATTAACACACAGGGAGCTCTGTGCTAGGGCCTGGCCCATGTTGGTTTTCAGTAAATTCCCAGCTGTTCCAGGGCAAGTGAGGGAAAATTATCATGTGTCAGCCTCATTGCACGTCAGAGCAAGCTCAACTGAAAGAGTCATCTATGCTGAGAGACAGAGAGAGGACAGAGAGAGAGAGAGAATGCACAGTTTGCAAAGGATGCTAAGATTTCTAAGGAGGAAGTCCTTTGTTATACCATCATTCTGAATTATCAGACTCCTCCCAAGCTATATTTTACACCCATCATCCTGTGCTCTCCCTTTCTTCCTCTAATTCTTGCCTCTTTCTCCCCTAGTGTAATCATCAGTTTGCCATCACTTTTGTTTATGGTTGCTTGTTTGTTTTAATTTTAATTTATATATTTTTGCATCTTTTTTCATTTTGGTAAAATGTATGCATTTTCATCTTGTTATTGTCCCCATAAAATTCCCAACACCCTTGTTTTGATCCTACTCTCTTCTTGCTGTCATCACTTTTGTAATATGATCTGGTCAATCCTCCTCGAGGCTACTTTCCCAGTCCCAGCTCTTTTTCCCAAATTTATTTTTCTGGAGGTGAGGAACAGCTTTTGGGAAACCTGTCACTTCCAGGGATTTTGGTAATTTCTGGAACCACTTTGAGTTTAATCTGTGGGCACACCCCATAAACACACAAAACAAACACAGCCACTAGGCATACCACAGAGAATCCATCACACATCTACAAAGTCCCTTCTAACATAGCTCACAAAACCCAGAACATCTAATACACAGACAAACATGGATTTTGCTTGGTAATAATCATATATACCACATGACATTACACACACAAGTTGTATCATTTACATGCAGCACACACCATCATACACCTCCTTTGTCCCCAACCACAACACATCACCCAGTCTGCATGCACGTCATCAATACTGCTGAGTGCAGCGTAGAAATTCTGTTATTTCACAGCTCTGTGCTGAAGCTACTAGATATTGGGGATTCATCAGTGAAAGATGCTAGCACAAACCCATGATCTTGTGGGACTTGCATGCTCGTGAGGAAGGCAGAAAGTAAGCAAGATAATTAAATATTCAGTGATCAGTGTAATGGAAACAAAATAGCCTGGGGAGGGGACACTTTTCAACTGGAGGACACAGCAGTCCTGGTTGAGTGGAGTGCAGAAGGACTTGAGGAAAAACAACTTAGGTATCTGGGGTGATAGTTCCCCACAAAGATATCACTAGGACTACAGATCCTATTAAGGGACTCCAGTTGTTATAGGACAGGGAGAGGGGCAGCCCAAACCCCGCAAACCTGCCTATTCTAAATGGGTTCTGCCATCCGCCGCATCAACACAAAACATATGACACTTTAATGGGAAGGAACTTTAATAAAAACTAGGAAACAATACAGGAAAGGCAAAGAGTCTAGTTTCTAAATGAAGCACCCAAAGTTACCCGTCCCCTCGTGGGTAAAAGTCCATCCATATGGGATCGGCCCAGAACAAGGCCCCAAAGCCTGCTACAAGTCTAAAGCATCTTCCAGTGGGGACCCACAGAAAAGGGTCACAAACAACCGGACAAGCCCGGAAGGAAAAGAGCAAAATCAACATCAAGATAAAAGCTGCCATTGTCACCTCCCCACGGGTCTCACCCACATCTGTGTCACCCCGTCTACGACCAAAAGACAAGCGCAGTTTCTTCACGTGTCTCTAGGCTCCATGTGCCTCCTCCAGGTCTCCTGGCTCCATCCTGCTTCCTTCCTTAGTCTCTTCTTCAGCTTCTCCCCTTCCTGCTCAGCTCCACCCTCCCTTGGGTGGGGCAGGGAACCTCCCCCTTTCCTGGGGACCACCCTGTTGCACAGTGATCTCACCCACACCAATTCTATGAGGTCTGACAACCTAGACTCCCCATAAACAGGGAAGCACCACCAGGCACTGCTCTCACTGCTCACCTAGTTGTCTCACCACATCACACACATCACCTGAAGCACTGGACTCTCCCCACTTAGGGGACATGTCTCTGAAGGCTCTTCTGCATCCCTCACCCTCTCAGCCCTGGGCTCTGCATGATCCCCTCCTTCACACAGCAGGTGCCAGGGGTAGAGATCACAAGACAGACCCTATCATGAGCTTGTCTTAGTCTGGCTGCTGCTGTGTCGGGGTGGTTGATCCCCTGTGGTGTCCCTTGTCTCCTTTCCTGGACCTTTGACAAGACAACTAGGGATGAGCTGTGCCTGGTGCAGAGTCTCATCCACGACAGTGGTGGTGGAGCAGATGCCAGGAGTTATCATGGGAACAGGGACCTCTGTCTGTGAATCTGATGCCTCAAGAAGGGCCTCTCCCTTCCCCACGAGGTGACTGCCCCACACGCTGTTCAAGGTCACGATGGGATTTTAATTTGTCCCCTCTGCTGTTGTTCTGAAGGAAGGGTGCTGTTCCTACCAGGCCCTCCAGTCAGGATTCCTGAGTGTAAAACCTCTGGCATTTTGACAAGTTTCCTCCCTCATCTGTCTGGACCCGCCCCCTCATCAGTTTCGTTTCTGAGTTGACTCTAGTCAGAGGAACTTCCCTTCCAGGAATCCGGAAGTGGAGCTGCAGAGCGACTGGCAGCGATTTTGTGACTGACTGCTCTGTGAGGAGGAGTGAAAAAGTCCAGACCAAGGTTTGCTCTGGGGTGGACTGTGATTTCTGCGTGTGTGTGTGTGTGTGTGTGTGTGTGCACATGCAGTGGGTGGTGGGTGGCAATATGGAGCTCCACCAACTGTGAAACTACACAGGACTTTGCTTTCTACCTCTCTCTATCCCTCTGCTTTCCCTTTGGAAACTCCATGACACAATTCAGATGGGGCTGTGAGCTGATGAAGGGCAGGCACTAGGGTTCAGAGGAAGGGCATCCCCAGGAGCACAACCCCAGGCATAAGGAAGGCAGGTGCAGCCCCTGGGAGAAATCCCCTCCGCGGGAGAGCAGTCTGCAGAGACGTACTCTGGCTCTTAGAGCAAGACCTGAAAATAGGGGGAAATAATCTATCCCGTTCCTTGTTTTGGATCTGCTTTTAGTCCAGGCCCTGTGAGTGCAAAGGAAAGGTCTCTCACTTCCTCCCTCAGCAACTCCCCACACATGGCAGCAAGGGGAGGGCAGCAGCACTGGGAGCCTGAGCAGCTGCAGCTGTGGGGAAGGGCAGACCCTCTTCTCTGGACACTTTTCCTCTGTCTCAAGTCTCAGGTACACACTGGTGGACACTGGGACAAGGAGCCACAATGTACAGGCCTTGCCCTATGCTTCCTGCCTCCCCACATCCTGGTTCTGCAAATTCCCTCAGCTCAGGTGCCCTGACCTTGTCCTGGGAGACCTGTCCTCCCCTTGAGGGAGACAGTCACCTCCCTTGTGCCCAGGGACTCTGCTCCCAGCACCAACACCTTCTCTACCACCCTCTCCAGCTCTCCTGCCTCAATGTGGTCTCCATGCGAACTTGAATAACCTGGAGCCCCTTTTACTTTGTGGTTATTGGTGGGGTCCAGAGAACCAGACATGGGGGTGTGAGGAGAGGCAAGGCTGATTGTTCCCATGTACTCTGTTCCCCAACCATTCACCTCAGTGATGCTAGCAGGACAAGGTAGTAATCAGGGCCGACTCTCCCGAAACTCATTAGACATGGAGAAAGTTTCACTCTCCCTCCCTGAGTTCTCTTCTCTCCTGCGACTTTTGTGAACCACCTCTTTCCTTTTCTAGCTCTGTTAGTACCCGAGCATTGTCACTGTCTCCCATGATGGAATATTCTGTACTTGGATATCCTGAGACCATTCTCAGATGTTAAGCGTTTAATTTTTTTTCACATTTTATTTAAATTTTATTTTTTATATTCCCCATACAATTACAACCCCCTTATGTTGACCCCAATCCCTCCTTTCCCCGCCTTCCAACCCCCATAGAGTGTCTCTGGTTCATAGTTGTTTGTTGATTTTGATATTTTCTTTCTTATAGTTATTCTTTTTCCTGGTCCCTTACTTAAATTTTCTAGATTCCTGCTATGAGTGAGACCATCCGGTATTTTTCTTTTTCTTTCTGGCTTATTTTGCTGAGCATGATCCCTTCCAGCTCCATCCATGTTGCTGCAAATTGCGTGTGTTTCTCTTTTTTGAATGCTGAGTAATATTCCATGGTGTATATGTACCACATCTTCTTGATCCAGTCATCTATTTTTGGGCATTTGGGCATTTGGGTTGTTTCCAAAGCTTAGCTATTGTAAATAGTGCTGCTATAAACATAGGGGTGCGGGTGTTCTTTGGAATTGATGTTTCTGTGTCCTTTGGGTAAATACCTAGGAGTGGAATTGCTGGATCATATGGAAGCTCTATGTTTAGTAGGTCCAGAAATCTCCACACAGCTCTCCATAGTGGTTGGACCAGTTTGCACTCCCACCAGCAATGCAGGAGAGTTCCTTTTTCTCCACAACCTCGCCAACATTTGTTGTTGCTAGTTTTTTTAATATGTGTCATTCTCACTGGTGTGAGATGGTATCTCATGGTAGTTTTGATTTGCATTTCCCTGATTATAAGTGAAGGTGAACATTTTTTCATATGCCTGTTGGCCATTTAAGCATTTAATTTTGGCTGGTCAGACTGAAACAGTGGATTTAAATGTTACTGAATTTTAATCTAAACTGAAGTGGGCAAATATGACTGGGATCACCCTACTCTGCCACAGAGGAATAGGTGAGGCATCTTTCAAATTGCATCCATTTCTCTCTCCAGAGAGAAGATTTCAACAACTGTGCAGGCGCAGAGGCTCAGGTGAGGCTTCTGTCCTTCACTCTGGAAAATCCTGTCTACTTCATCTCTGCCTCTAACCTGATATTGGAGCTTTTCAGGAAGGGCCATGGCCTTAGCCACAGCTACCAAGAAGATGAGGGAGGAAGCCACGTGCTCCATCTGCTTGGAGCTGATGACAGAGCCTGTGAGTATCCACTGTGGGCACAGCTTC
Organism: Talpa occidentalis; assembly: GCF_014898055.3. Lineage (NCBI taxonomy): Eukaryota > Metazoa > Chordata > Mammalia > Eulipotyphla > Talpidae > Talpa > Talpa occidentalis. Next base: position 15,579,920 of record NW_023602073.1, read on the forward strand.
TGCCGCCGGTGCATAGAGGGCATCCTTGAGAACCCACGAGGGACGTCATCCCTGAGGGAGCCCCAATGTCCCCTGTGCCGGGCACCATTTCAAAGGGAGAGTCTCCGATCCATAAAGCAACTGGAAAACCTCATTCAGACTGTCAGGGAGATAGACAGTGAGAGGCTGTGTGAGGAACACGGGGAGCGGCTCCACCTGTTCTGTAAGGACGACGGGCAGCTCATCTGCTGGCGCTGTGAGTGCTCCCCCCAGCACAGAGGACACAGCACGGCTTTAGTGGAGGACGTGTATGCAGGCTACAAGGTGAGTGGCCACAGTCTTTAGCAAGTGCGCCTCTCAGGTTGCACATTGTCACTCCAATCAATTGTAGTGAAAACCATTATACTGACCCTAAAATAAATTTGTACCATTTCATTTGCCTAGTTTATTACACATCCATGTTGAATTTATTACATGTCCACCCCGTGTCCATCTTGACCTTCAAAAGTTGAGCAGAATCCTTTCCTGTAAGAACTTCCTGTAATGAACTTCTCCTGGACAATAGATTTTGCTCTCTGTCACAATGGCCTCGTTCATGGCCTCACCTTGAATATTTAATTGGAGACACCACAGCTTGCAAGAGCACGGGAAAGAATATGAAACCCCAGGGGTCAGAACCACGACTTTTTAGATAGCCACATTATAACGTTGAGGAAGGAACACAGGACACCTGACATCTCTTGGTGTGGGTGGTGAGGGGGGCACCAAGGGGCAGGAATGAGTGTAGGGGGAGACTGCCCAGAAGTGAGTCTAGAAGGACACACACAAAACCACCGTGTGTGGAGATGAGTCAGGATTCCAACTCAGGGACATCACGTGTCAGGGGGTATACCTGGTCAGGGGGTGTGTGATGGAAAAGGCAGATGAGGCCGTGAGAAAGGAAATTAAGAAGGAACCTTGGTATTTCTCAGAGTCTAAATCCTGGTCCAAAGTTGGGATTTTATTTGTGGAGGGAAAGATCAGGCTGACATTTAAAAGAACATTCTGGGTGCACAAATAAACATGAAGGACTAAAATCAAAGTTAGTCCTCTAAGAAAACGGGATGGAAACAGGCTTTAGCAAGTATAAAGAAGGACAGCTAAAAGATTTAGAAAGAATTGGTGAGTTTGAAGCCTTGAGATATTCAGGCACCGCCACGTTTCTCACACAAGAGCTGCTAAAGTGAGGCTCCCTGTGCTGTGCAGGAATGAGGAAGAAGGATTCCTTCCTCCTCTGCCCTGTTGACATTTGAAGGAAAAATTCCCAGAGTGGGGCTCTGTGTTCCCTCATCCTTGAGGTGCCTGTGTCTTGTGTGAAGGTTCTGGATCCTGTGTCAGGGCGTGTCAGTCCTGACACCCTCAGCGCACTCACCTCCCCCTGTAAGCCCAGGAGCAGCTCACCATTGTGATGGGGCAGATCCCATAACTTGCCCACCAAGTAGTTAAAAAAAAGCAACATAGGGTGATGGACGTGGCCTCAGGAATCTGACTGTGGAGGCTGAAATATCGTAAGAGTTTCAGTTGTTATTAGATGGAAGGTGTGAGCGACTTAGTTATTGCCTTCATGACCTGGTTTCCCCATCTCTTAATAGAGGCTGAAAACGTGAGAAACTGTGTGACAAGGAACCCTAGAGATAGGTATGGAAACTAATCACTCTAAGTTGATGTCATGACAGTTCTTCAGGTGACAGCAGAGCTCCCCCTCCCCTATGAACTGGTTCTGTAACTTCAGCTGCCATCCTGGGCTCTCCTACCTGACTCAGGGTCACATGTAAACAGTTCTACGTGTTTCAAACACTCTGTATTATGATTGGTCCAGCCTATTATTTTATAAAATTTACTTTTAGATGATTATAATCTTGTACTTTATGCAGCATGTCCCTGGCAGACTGCAGTAATGTAAATAGCTTAGTCTGTGGTCCACAGATGAGCTGGGAATCACAGATCGCCCACAGCACAGAAAGATGCCACAATCCTGCCACTGCCCATGGCCACTGAGGGCATGAGTTACATTAATGCCCTTATGTTGCTTCTTTTAAAGCCTAAGGACTCAAAAATATATTCAATGTTATGGTACATCTTGGAGGCTGGGATTCTTCTAGGTGCCAATGAGAGTTGTGAAATGGACAAGCCATAACTCACCCAATTTTTCCTTCAGGAAAAGCTCCAGGAGATTGTGAGAAAAGTGAAGGTAGTGCTAGACCAATGTAAGAATGTGGAGTTGTTGAGGAAAGATGAAATAAGACAATGGGAGGTAAGAATTTGATTTTCCTGATCTCAAACTATTTTCCAGCCTAGAATTTAGGCTTATGGTGATAGGGAAAAGTACTCATTGATGGTTTATTCTCTTTAAATCAGACCAAACTGTGGAACCCCAAAGTATGCCTTTTTCTTTAATATTTGCCATTAGTTGTCTTCATCTAGGAGAATTTTCCTCTGCTTTATGTTTCTATGACTAGTACTTGGCTAGGTGTCCTAATACCTCAGTCAGGAGAATCACAAATGTTGTGCTCCTTACATTTCAAGTTTTCAATGACTGAAATTACCTCCTGTCTTAAGTTAATGAACTCACCTGGGCACATTTACCACAGTACAGGGTCTGACCCTCTACTTCCTGGTTCTAATATCAACTTTAGTGAATACAAAAAGAGGACCAGTGCAGGAGACACTCCCATAACTCCAGCTTGTGAGACTGTTGATGAGGATAGAGCTCTGTAAGAACTTACACACTTCCACTGCAGACTGTGGGTCTCTAACCAGACCATGCAGGATCAGAGACACATTCTTTTATGGAAATATGGACATAATCCATTCCTTAGTAATCAAATTTATGAGTCATTTTCCTCTTTCAGGGTCTCTTCCCACATTTGTCCTATTCTTTGTAGATGTGCATATGTGAAATATAAACTCCTCCTATTCTCATGTTAAAATCCTCAGAAGTTCGGAGGGCCTTGCTAGGAACCGGCAAGTGGAGATCCCTGTCACTGTAGTCATTGCAACTGCCTCTGTCTCCTCCCTTCTGGAATCTCGGGTAGTGGGGAGAACTATTGCTACACACCATATACAGAAACCATGCAGTGCCACAACTTCCACCACAACACCATAGTCACTGAAGCACAGTGTGACTTGAGAAAGCACCCATGGAAATTACACTCTGTCCTCCCCAGAGAAAACCGAGTATCTCAGCATTTTTCTTAGTCTCATCCATAAGGATGATAATTGAATTTGGGCTGAAGGCAATAATATTTCTGGTAACTATCCAGACCTCCCCGAGTTGAGAATCATAGATTCCTACCAGTGTGTTGTTTTAAATTCAGACTCATTTACATTCGTTACAAGCCTTTATTTGAAGATATCTACCCACAACACACACACATATAGATAGCTTCTTACATCCCCAGTAACGCTTGGTTTTATCTTACAAATGATAAGTTCTTTGATCTAGGCAAATTTCATGATTCTGCGATTCCTACCCTCTTCTTTTATCTCTTGGATGAGATGAAGGAAAGTGATGAGGTGCCAACATAGTTATGATCAGCTTTCCCACTTCTGAGTGTCTGCCTCATGGGCTGGACTCTGCAGAGGGAGCTGGACACTTTTTGAGCTCCAGTGCCCATGGGAAAATGACCCACAGAAGCTAAGCAAACTTTTCTGAGGTGTTTGCGCTAAGTACACCTTACCTATCATTGCTATATTACTCATTTCTAAGTGAGCAGCCCAGTGGCATTGTGCTCAATTGTTTTCCAGCCGTTGCCACTCTCCATCTACAGAACTTTTTCAGCATTAAAACCAGAAACTCCATGTCCATTAACAATAACTCCATTGCTCTCTCCTCCCAGCTCCTGGCGGCCACCATTCTACTTCATTTGTTTCTCAATTTGACTAGGACCTCATATGAGAAGACTCATACGGTCTTTCATTTTTCCTCTTTGGCTCATGTCCTTCTGCATGAATCTTCAATACATGGCCAGTTGGGCACATGTTACAATTTTCTTTCCTCCCAGGGGTGAGCAGATTTGCACTGTGTCTCAGTCACACCTGTGTTTACTGACTCACCATAGAGGTACATTTGGATTGTTTCCCCCTTTTCTGCCTACTTTCTTGAATCTAGGAGAACATAGAGCTTCGGAGAGAAGAAATGCAGTCTGATTTACAGAATCTCCTCAACTCCCTCCATGAAGAGGAAAGGAGACTGGAGAAAGCGAAAGAGCAGCTGCTGAGGAGATGGCAGGAAGGTGAAGCCAGTCTGGTAGAGCAGAGCTTGGAACTTGAGAGCCTTATGCTGAAATTAGAGAGGAAATGTCAAGAATCAGCCCTGAATTTGCGGCAGGTAAGAGAGGCTGTGAACTTCTGGACAGAAAAGAAGTTTAATCTGCTCCCTACTATTGAGTGGAGAACAATGAGGGAACATGGGAAGATTTCTGAGACCTGTCTACTTCACTTAATTGTGGCACCAAAATTAAAGACACATTGTTTAAAATCTATATCCATATCTGCTGGCAGCATTGGAGGTCCTGGGGTCAGCAGGTGTATCAGAAATTTAAACTTTCTCTGGGTAGATGTGATGGTTTCCTGTTTTTATGGAACCACAGCAAAACTTCCTGCCATTTATTTGCCCCTGTCAACTGTTCATGGACCCCTTCTAACCATCTCTTGAATAGAGTGAGGCAGCCAAAATAATGGTAACCTTCTCCTGATTCACTTATTGTCTTGGGCCATAAGCTCTTATGGGACCTCCTTTCAGCTGCCTGAAGCTTCCAGCAGGTGAACATAAATGCCTGGAATCCAGTTGCTATTGCAGGACTGGTAGTTACACTGTGAAGGTGAGGATGTAGCGTGACAGCGCCCTCAGCAGGTGACACCGGCTGCCTCCACCTCAGTGGCCCAGTGCCAGGGTCTGGGCAAGGATTCACTACTGAGGACCTTTGTCATCAGTGATCTCTGATATGGGCTCCTCAGAAACAAATTAGGTCACTTAAAGCAAAAGGTAACATGATCAAGTCCCTGAGGTCACAGGCTGATGTGAATGCAGTCTGCATGACTCCCCACAAGCCTGAGCAAGTGCGATCACACACTCACACACACTGGCAGGGACTATCCTAGGGGACGGGGACGGGAATCGTTCTACCTGGGTATGCGTGGGTGTCTCAGGCTGGGTCACTCTGCTTCCTGGGGTGGAGTGTTCATAACAAGTAACCCCCTGTGTGAAGTGACATGACATACTGATTTTCCCACACTTACCTTCTGTCTTTGTTTTCACTGTAGAGTGTGAAAGACACATTGGAAAGGTAAGTCTGTCTGAACACATGGTTTAGGGGATGTGAGGATGTGAGGGGTCCAGAGCTGAATGGAACGTCTACTGCACAAGGTCTGTTGTCGGTTTATTCTAGGCAACCAGATGTGAAGCTGAAAACACCAGAGGACCTCTCTCTGGACCCTCAAACCGTGTACAATGGTTCTGAGCTTTACTTTTATTTGAAGAAAGTGTTTAAGTTCTTCCGAGGTATGTGAATCAAATAACTGCCTTAATGTTTCACAGGAAAGGCCCCTTAAGTGGTAGCCAAGCTTCCTACCTGTCCTGCTCAGACTCGTAGGCAGAGAGGTTGCTGAGCTGCTTTCAGTGGGTTAGGAACAAGCTCCCTTGGGTGTAGACAGGGAAGTGGCAAACTGTTCTCTCTTCAGGCTCTTCGAATTCCTCCTCTCCCATTGATTTGCTGTATCAACCAGGCCAACCACTACCTCATTTTCCCATTCTGAAAATAAATGTATGAACAGACCTTAATTCAGTGAGCTTTCATAAAAATCAAATGCAACAGCAGGTGTAAAGTGTTTAGAACAATCCTCATCATGATGTTTATTGTTAACATTTAACATCAAGTGATGTTTAAGAAAGATATATCAGTATTCAGGACTAAGAAGAAAATGGATTATGACACCATAAATAGTTGAATCTTAATGAAAGCTAGTATTAGCAAACCCAAAACCTTAATTCTTATTTAGTACTTGCCATGCTCCACATGTCCACAATTAAAAAATTCAAGCTAAATTGTTTTAATAATTCCTTTGGCTGTAAAATCTGAATGAAGCTGAAACGATTCCCCATGGCTGGAAAAATATTCAGTCACTTAAAACAACACACATATTATTATCTCAGAGGTTTGTAGTTCAGATATGTGGGGCTCACATCAGCCAGGACTTATGCTTAGGGCCTTACAGAGTGCAATGAATGTGTTGGCTGGGCTCTGTTCCCATCTGGAGGCTAGACTGGGGAATAATCCACTTCCAAGCTGACTCTGATACTGGGCAGAATTCAATTATAATGATTATAGGACTTATGACTGCTGCACCTCCCCCTGCAGTGACCTTTAGGGCTAATGGCTTTCGCCACGGTCCCTAGGTCCGGCTGGGCAAGGAACCAGCGCACAGGGGAGTACAGCAAAGTTCCCTGAAGACATAGATAAGACAGATGCTTATCAAAAGATAAGGACCACCAGGAACCACTACAAGAATGCTACTACAAAAAACCTTATCTCGTCTTTCTAGAACTACAAATTTTATTCCCTTATTGTCTTTCTAAACTTCCTTCTTTCTTCTATAAAGGTCATTGGTTGTTAATTAAAAAATCATATGAAATCCTTAACACAAGGCTGACTCAAATGAAACATTACTAAACCCTGTAATAATTAAAATATAGTTTAGGTGAAAAAGTAGTTAATAAAACAAAAAATGCAATTACATAGTTTAAAAACAAAACTAATGGTCTATCTACTTAAGAATGAGGTTAGATGTAAATCACTGCCCTGTCAGTGATAAGCTAAACCCATGAGCAAGCTGATTTCGTTGCTATTCACTGTTCCTATGCTTTTAGAAAACATTTATATACTGGACACAAACTCAAAGAGAATTACACTCAGATTTACACTCTCTCTTGAAGTGTGTCTGTCTGTCATTTCTATCACCGACTCCCTGACCACCCTGCGCGTTTCTCTCAACCCTGAGACGGCCTCATCGTCTACTGCTGAGCTGGTCCGCGCCAAGCAGCGCCCGAACGTGGGGCCCGACCTTGCATTTCATTGAATTTCCACCCAAAGAAGAGGTGAGTAATGAAGAGATCGTGTTGGGTAAGCTATCTCCCTCCTTGTGTGTGAGTGTGAATGTGATTCCCTTAAATATACCCTCTTTTAAACAGTCAGGGATAGGATCCTCACTGGAGCGTCCGGAGCTCGCTGATAAAGGGTGATCAGTTTGAGATAGTGAGAAGTTTTTCTAAGTGTGAATGCTCGTGGTGCTGTGTGTGTGTGAGAGTGTATGATTACGGCTCCACGGCCTCGTGGCTATGGAGACTGAGTGGGCTGCACCTGCGATTCCCATGGAGGAACGTCATATGGCATAACGGTCATCTGCTCTTCGGAGCAGCCTAGTCCGGGATTTATACAGACAGACCTTAGCTAAGACGCCTCCGCAAGTTCCCGCGAGGGACACGGGCTGGACAGCACAGTTGAAAGAAATCTTTGCTTGAGTGAACAAAAGCACCACGAGACCATGGGTCAATTACAGACCTAAAACAGAGATCTTTTTCTATCTATATTAAAAAATATGATTGAAACACGTGGTATTAAAGTAAATAAGAAAGCTCTACTGCAACTTTATGAATTTATATTACGGGTATGCCCGTGGTTTCCAGAAGGAGGCAGTCTATCACTAGAAACCTGGAAAAAGTAGGAAAGGAAGTAAAAGAATTTTATGCCCTTCATGGGCCGTCTCAGTCCCAACGTAGGATTTGTCCTTGTGGGTACAAATTAGAAATTTGTTGGTTGACACCACTGAGGCAGAATTGTGGGATAGTCAACAAAAAAAGATTCAAGATAATCTTAAAAACAACAAAAACCTAGAAACAACACCATTACTTGCTCAAGCCTCCATTCCCACATTAGAGGAACCCCTTCCCCACTCGGAGGATGAGCTTAATGATCATGAATATACTGAAATGTTAGATAAATTAACTTTCAAAAATGATAAACCCTCCCGCCCAACCACTAATCTTTTTCCAATTGTTACCAAATCTAAAACATTAAATACCATTTCTGCCTGTAAGAGGGCCATTAGGTGGCATTCTAGGATCAGCAAAAGAGACTAACAAAAACGGGAGACTTTTCATTTACTTTTCCTGTTGTTGGACCTCCGACCTTAACTTGCGCTGATGAAGAAGGCCCTACATGGGAGGCCATCCCCATAAAAACTCTAAAAAAAAAAAAAAAATTACAGTTAACTGTTCAGACAACAGGTCATAACTCCCCTTATACTTATCAAATTATTGACATGCTATCGGCCATTTGGATAACCCCTTATGACTGGCATAATCCTGCCAAGACTGTTCTTCCTTCAGGAATGTATGTATTATTTCACATGAAATATGAGGACTAAGTACATGCCTTCCTTAAAAAACACAATAATAAGGTCAAGGCTGAAAAAATTTCCCTTTCTATGTTCAAGGGAACAAACAAATATATTAAGTACACAGACAGACTGCCCTACCAAAAAATGTCTTAATCAAAATTAATAAATTGTCTATAGTGACATGGAAAAATCTTCCTTCACCTAAACATAAACCCACTAACCTTACTAATATACACCAATGCCAGAATAAAATGTACCAGGATTTTGTGGCCAGATTACAAAATGCTCTGAATAAGGTTCTTCCATCTTCCGGAGCACGAGATTTGTTGTTTAAACAGCTTGCATGGAAAAATGCTAATTCCCTCTGTAAAGAACTAATTAAACCTATATAAAAAAAACTGGTACACTTCAAGATTACATTAAAGTTTGCTTAAATGCTTCCCCCGCGGCACTAGATCAAGGGTCTGAATTAGAGAAAATAAATAAAAAAACTCAAAAACTTATGGCTGTCTGTACCCCTAAATAACATCAAAGAGGACTCAGCTGACAGCTCCTTATTAATAAAACAATTGCCTGAACAGATAGGTCGTTTTTGCCTGGCTGGAGGCAAAATGAAAGATGCAAAACAAAAGGTAAAAGAAAAAATAGCCTGCAGTATTAGAGAAAGTGATCAGGATTCTTGGGATAGTGAAATTGTTTTTCAAAAGCCAAAAGTTGATTCTAGAGCCAATACTGACCTCTATGCAGAGGTATCGGCTCCCAATTATGAGACCATTCCAAAATCCAGCCCAAATTTCCAGCTCAGACTTGGCTAAAATTGTTGAGATAAAAATAAAAACTCAAAAACAAATAAGAGATTATGTGTCATGATCTTAAATGAAACAAAAAAATGCTCCAATCTTTTCCTGTTAATTATTTGGGGAGGAGGCTAGGTTCCCCCTGGTGGAGTTTTGCCATTTGTTTCTTTTAAAATAAATAAATAAATAAATAAATAAATAAGGCATTTATAAATAATAGTATTCAAAGTTCATTCACAATTGTTAAAGTGATAAAAAATGGTTAAATATGAGTGTATGAGACTATATGACTATAATATAAATAAAAGGTTTTTATTAAAATAGTATAAACCCACTGCAGTGGGCTGGTGGGAGCTGCCCTTGATCTCAACAAGCAGCTGCCTGGACTTTTTCTCTGGTGTTGGGATCACTGACAGGTCTCTACTACCTTCCTGCTGTGGAGGACTGAACTTTTCTATTATCCACCTTAAATAACTATTTTGGTTCATTCTACAAAAAAAAAAAAAGTTCCATTTCCCTGTGTTTCTCTGATTTTAAAGTCTAAATTGTCTTAGGCAAAAACTGCTGAGTTACTTTTGACGTGCTAACAAGCTATACAGAATGCTTACTGGTTGAATAAAAGCTTTTAATTTTACTTATTGGACCTGTAAAAGATTAAGTTTCTTGTTAAAACAAACTAACCTGGCAAAACATAAATTGATGATACAGACATTTTTGAGCTAAATTCTAAACCTCAAATTTTACAGGCAGACTGTAAAAATTTACCTTTTCTCCTGTTCTCAAGATAACAGTATTCTTTTATGTTTTAAAATATGACTGTTCCCAGTGAGATAATGTATTAACAACCTAAAGCCAAACAATCATTTCTTAAAAATGTAAACTCCAAAAATATTTATTATCAAAAAAATTAGTAAAAACTGCCGTGACTGCTGTGGTCTCGAGCCCAAGGTCTTTGGTAATAATTAAGATTAGACACTTATTCTGTGTACAGATTTTAGCTGTTAACTCATTAAAAACCTCAGTATCTTCACACATATTGGTAAAATAACTATATTTCAAAATATATGCACATGGCCAAAATTTTAAATGTATATCAAGAGATCTCTGTATCTGTTTGTCTTTCTTTGTGTTTGTTTTTTTTTTTTACCTCTGGAGGACTAATTATAGACGGCGCCTTTATAAATTATCATAAAACAAATCTTAAGATCTTGATCAAACAATTTTTTAATAAACAAAAACTAGTTTAAATTTTATGATATAATTCAAAGCATATATGCCTTAAAGTTATGTTAAGTATTAATACTTTGCTTAAATGTGTTTATTTCAAAAGAAATTTCTGGTATAAAAGATACTTTTGTCTTTCCTACTGAGTCACATGCATGTGAAAAATGTACATAGTATCTATATGGTGCTCTGATTTTTTTTTTTATTGATTTGCCTAATTGCTTCTTTATTAGCCAGCCTAGAAAAACCTAGGTATGTGCCATTATGTTATTAACAGCCATGCAAAATGGAATTCCAGTCATAACAAAAACTAAAGCTACAACTAAACTTTCAGGTTTACTTTTTGCACCTATTTGTGAAAGCTGAAAATTCTAATGTCATATTACCTTGTGTGTTCACATTTAAGTTATCTAGTACAAAGAGAGGACAGTATTATAATGTATTATAATGCCTTACTGCTAATGAAAGATGTGACAATCCTAAATCGATGTAATGTGAAATGTGTGTTTACAAAGAAAAACATGTATTAAAAATAGATATTTTAATGGTCCTAAAAGTAAAGTGATAAGTGTTAAAGCAAATGTTGAAGGTCTAAAAGAATTAAAAGTAACAAAGCTAAGGAAAGTGTTGAAAATCTCAAAAAGGAATTTTACAAAAAGAAATTTTGTACACTCAAATGATTTATATTATTTTAGTGTTTTTGGGAACACATTAGCTGAAATAATTTTTGGTTAATAATAACTGAGTTATAATCTAATGGGTTGTTTCAAAACATGGACTTATACACTAACATTGGGTATAATCTTGGCCCTTGTCTAGGTTAATGATGTTGGGTACATAATGTCTTTTAGTGTCTGAAAAACTAAGGTTTTTAAAATGACAATTAAAGGTTATGATTTGATTGTCAATATTACACTTAGGGCTAGAATTTTTATAGAGATTAAATATGGTTGTTTTTGCTGTTTTCTAAGTATTTATGACACAGCTTCCCAAAAATCTAAATTAAAGTAAAATTTGGTAGCCTGTCATTTAATCGGTTAAAGGAGATTTTGTGGAACCTCAGCAGCTGGCTTTAGAGACACTCCACAAACTTTCTCCTTTTCCTCCTGGGAAGAACATTAGATAAATTTGTCCTATCTGGTTTACCTGGTAAATTACACTACAAGGGAATCACTGTCACTTGGAAAAATGGTAAAACTCTAATATGTACAAAAATGTTAACATTGGTTTTCCAAAACAAAATCTTTCAATAATATCTGCAGGACTTGTTTCTACACAAAATAAAAAGAAAAGGCCTCAATTGATTAAAAATAATAAACTTTTGAGAGTAAAAATTTTTCTACAAAGGACTGTATAGACTGTTGGAAATACACCTGATTTTTACTGTTTTGTTTGGCATAACATTGAAAATGTTTTTACATTTTGCCTTGATTCAACAAAGTTTTCTTGTTTTGACTGACCACACTCTACAGCAATGTTATATATATACATATATTTTTTTTTTCTTTTTCTAGCAGAGCTAACCTTTTGTGTGGCTTTGAGTACAATTCTTCCAGGGAGTTGACACAGAGCTAAACTAAAATGTGGAGAAACTGCTGCTTTGTTGGTAGGGTTCCAGAGACCTCTGAAAATGATGAAAAAGCTTGCCTCCATTGGCAGAACTGAATAACCCGATTCCCTGGACAAAAAGCTCTGTCATAAAGCCTGAACTCTTTAGTCTTTTCACTGCCTTTAATGATGTACACTTCAAACAACCTGGACAGGACACCGCTAAGATCCCAGTGCGTGCCTACGTTGGATACCCCTTTGCTCTGCTTTTGGGTAAGGCCTCAGCTACACGCATTCAATCGCGTGGGACTTCTTACTCCATTCATTGTTCCGGTTGCATTGTTACTAATTGTATTACCCCTTCTCTCGCTCGTTTGTACTCTGTTGTAACCTTACTCAAAAGACCCTACTATGTTATGTTACCTGTTGATTTACATGATATGCCTTGGTATGATAATACTGCCATGCAAGTTTTAGATGAAGTACATGCTCTTCTTCGTCCTAAACGTTTTATTGCTACCCTTATTCTAGCATTGCTGCTCTGATTTCCCTGGTTACTTCATTGGCTGCTTCCTCCATTGCTTTAATTCAGGAAGCTAAGACGGCTTCTTTTGTAAATGACCTTACCAAAAACGTGTCCATGGCGCTTGCAACACAGAGGGACATTGACTATAAGTTAGAAAGAAAGTTAAATGCTCTGAAAGAAATTGTTATTGCTATTGGCAATGAGGTTCAACTTCTTAAACAACAACTGTCTACTCATTGCCATGTTCAGTTTCGTTTCATTTGTGTTACGTCTTTACATTATAACTCTTCCTTACATTGGAATCTCAAGAAAAAATCACCTATTGGGCATCTGGCATGACAATGACCTTTCTCATGACCTTTCGTCTCTCCAAGCTGAAATTTCTACTGTCAGTAAGTCTCATCTGGACACTTCAGTCTCTTCCTTTGCCCATTCTCTGGCTTCTACCCTCCAAACTCTGACTCCTACTCATTGGTATCATCTTGTCCTCTCTTTCATTGCTCTTTCCCTACTTGTCCTTCTCCTTTGTCTTATTATTCCCCTCTGCGTTCGCTCCCTTCACAGGTCCATCCATAGTCTTCAACGAGATATGTACGCCTTCCAGCTCTGTTCTAAAAACAAAGGGGGACCTGCTGCACTCCCCCTGCAGTGACCTTTAGGGCTAATGGCTTTCGCCACGGTCCCTAGGTCCGGCTGAGCAAGGAACCAGCGGGCAGGGAAGTACAGCAAAGTTCCCTGAAGACATAGATAAGACAGATGCTTATCAAAAGATAAGGACCACCAGGAACCACTACAAGAATGCTACTACAAAAAACCTTATTTCGTCTTTCTAGAACTACAAATTTTATTCCCTTATTGTCTTTCTAAACTTCCTTCTTTCTTCTATAAAGGTCATTGGTTGTTAATTAAAAAAATCATATGAAATCCTTAACACAAGGCTGACTCAAATGAAACATTACTAAACCCTGTAATAATTAAAATATAGTTTAGGTGAAAAAGTAGTTAATAAAACAAAAAATGCAATTACATAGTTTAAAAACAAAACTAATGGTCTATCTACTTAGGAATGAGGTTAGATGTAAATCACTGCCCTGTCAGTGATAAGCTAAACCCATGAGCAAGCTGATTTCATTGCTATTCACTGTTCCTATGCTTTTAGAAAACATTTATATACTGGTCACAAACTCAAAGAGAATTACACTCAGATTTACACTCTCTCTTGAAGTGTGTCTGTCTGTCATTTTGTTCGCCGACTCCCTGACCACCCTGCGCGTTTCTCTCAACCCTGAGACGGCCTCATCGTCTACTGCTGTGCTGGTCCGCGGCATATGACCCTGGCTTTTTCCTGATTGTTGAAGAGGAAAAAGAAGATTGTTCATCTTCTAGAACACTATCAGCTCTAGAAGGCACCCCTTAGTGCTTGCATGGCAAGGCCATTATGTCTTCAAATAAGTTCAAGGATATGACTTGCACTTACTGGTTACTTACCAAATACCTTCTCTGATATTCTTCGACCTTATTTCCAGGTAAATCGTTGTTCTTTATTCCTCCCTACACCATTGGAGTCTTGTTAGGAACAGTCTCTTTTGTTTAACCATTATAGAAATATAATGTGAGTTCTATTGGCAAAGCAATGTGATCTGTTTCCCTTGCTGCTCTTTCCCCTAACCTGGATCGGTGCTGAGTTCTCAGTGGACACTCAATGATGTGCAATAAATGAGTAGAAACAGCCACTATACAGACACCACAGAAGATCAGCCTGACCTGCGGGGAAGTGAGAGCCCAGCAACGATCATGCATCACCCTCTCCATCGTGGGTTCAGATCTCTGATTTCCAAGGGTCCTGGTCTGACCAGCAGGGTGACCAGACATCTGGAGGGCTGAGTGCTCCCACTGTGTTTGATACCAGCAGAGTCACCCGTGCAGATGAAGGAAGCTGCATTGTATCTGTAAGCTGCATAGAAGAGCAGGACACCAAAAATAGTATTTCTTTTCACCACTGACATGATGGGCACATTAACTGAGAGAATTATTATTATGAAGCAAATTTACTTCTAGTAGAAGAGAAATTTTATTGAAGAGATTATTTAGTCAAACTGAAGACTGGGCTCAGGAGACCAGCATCAGATTTCTTTGAGAGACTGACTGGTCACTCATCTGAAGTTTTGGGCCCAGGTTTATACATGAAAATTACATGCACAGAAAGAGAACATATTGTTTTTTTCTTACTAGGCAGAAAAGACATCTACTGAATTTCCAACAATGGTATGAAGTGAAGGAGGTTGGTTCCTGTCAACCTCAGTTAACTAAGAAAGGAGAAATACTGTTCCCACTTCACAACAACCAGTTTATTCCACACAGCTCGTGGAGCAGCAGCGCTGTGTGTTTGGGAGGATGTGAGGACAGAGGTTACTGAATATCTCATCCTGAAAGGAGCATGCCCTATCATCCCACTTTGGCATAAAAATTATTTGGGGCCAAAGGCAGTTGTGTCAAAAAATGTACAAGAGAAGCTCTTGGCCCTCCCCTTGTTTGCCAAAGAGGAGGGATAGAAGTGAATACCTAGAGACACATCTAGACCCTGAGGCAGCACTACAGGCACACACATAAAGAGCAGGTAACACTAGCCCTTGTCTTCCATCACTTGCCCCATATCTTTGCCTTCCCATAACTCCCCATCTAGAAATTCATCTCTCTTTGTCCTGTCACTTCTCTAAGAATCTACTGCTCATTAGTTAGCTTCTCCATGAGCTTCAGTTCTAAACACCACCTGTGTTCCTAGTCTCTGAGTTCCTGTGAGTAATAGGGGTACACGTGTGTCCAGGAAAACTTCCTGCTTCTCCTTCCTCTCTGCTGCAACCCCGTTCACACCACGTCTCTTCACTCTGCTCTCCTGATGTGTGAGTTTTCTCCACCGACCTGAGTGTCTCACAATCCAATTCAAATCTGATATAATGGAGTTCCAACAGAGCCCCCGACCCCCAGGATATGGGCTCAGTGCCACACAGTCTCCAACCCCACCCCCGGCCTCACACCTGTCACAAGCCCACATTGTCACCTGTGCTTCTGACTAACTGGCTATTAATCAAAGGTGCCTTTGACTTCCTCTTCCAGTTCCATCATTTTCAGGAAAAGGTCACAGAACCTAAGGAGATACTGAGTGTTGGAAAAGTCATGATGCATTTTTGCAGCAGATGGCCCTAGAAAATGTGTCATGACTTTTCTGACACCCCAGTACTTTCCTAACTAGCTTACTGTTCCAGGTGGTGGTGACTTTGGGAGCACTTTCTTGTTCAGATTCTGAGAAGATCCATGAGAGCTCCTGGGAGTGTGAGATGGGGCCTCCCATTCCCCCTCGAAGCTTTTCCCCACACCCAGGTGCCAGGTCTGTCAGAGTCTCAATCCCGTCGTTCATCGCTCTCTCTTCTTTGTCCCACAAGAGGCTCCACACCTCAGATTCTGGAGAACTGATTCTCATCCGCCATTTCTAGCCTAGACTAGACCCTCAGGCCCCAGGCATCACCAACCTGAAGAGGAGTCTGTGCACTGGTTTTCTGGGACTTCCAAGGTGGGAAGGAATTATCAGCCCCTAGAATGGGACGTGCAGAAAACACTGCAGGTCCTTCACCCTAGAAAGTCCCTTCACCAGGAACAAAGAGACAAAGAGATGACTGTTCAGGAAAATGTGTGGCGTGTTGGTGAGCATGTGGCTAAGGGAATATGCTAAAGTCTTTGAGTTTATCCTGAGTTTCTTATGACAAAGAAACTGAGCCAATGTGTCCAATTCTTGGAAGCGGGTGTTGCCTCGTTACTCCAGGCCGCAGGCAGGGGCTCAAGGCTGCAGACTGCTCCTTCCCGCTGTCCTCCCCCATTGTCTCTGCCCTCCCATACCTGCTCTCTGAGCATGATGGAAATGTGTGGGGTTGGCTGTTTTTACATGTTGCTAACATTCTGAGTGCCTGTTTTAGTGAGATGCACATGCTGGGTCTGATGAAGGTACTACGTGGAGATTAAAATAAGTTTTCCCAACTTCCAACACAAAGTCTGACTTATATCCAATTTCTGATTTTACTACTAAGATAACAAGTTACACCACTCACCTGGACCTCAGTTGCTAAAGCGTAATATTGAGGCTGTGTTCTCAGGCAGTTGCGAGAAGTGCTCAGGCACAAAGCTCGAGTCATAAAACAAGACATGGGCCTTTGGGTGTGGTTAATTCCAAGATTTATTTATTCATTTATACAAGAACTGGGGTACAGGCCAGAGGCGTGGGAGGGTGAGAAGATTCAACAGAGATGGAGCGGGGAACAGAACAGGCAGACTGACGAAATACACTGCTGAGGGGAGCAGCGGGCGCCACGGAGAGATCTGCTCGCCATGTGGGACCCTTGCTGGCTGGCCGGAATTGAATCGGTGCTGCAGAGGCTGCCAACAGCTTCACAGCACTGCACTGAACTGCCTGCCCCACCAGGGGAGGCCCCTCAACAAGTTTTTAAAATTCCAAGTTAAACTCCTATCAGTGAAAACTAAGGAACAGGAAATAAAAGTACAGGAATGGAATTAATGGCTGATGAGACATTGCAAAACAATTTCTAGTTTTCCCTCTATTTTTCATTACAGTTTGCAAAGAATTACTAGTTTTTAATTTCCTTATCTGAAGGACTATCAATTTTCTTTGTTGTTATTCAGAATCTAAATGCTGACGGGAACAGCATTTCCTGTGAGCACTTTATACTTGGCCTGCCCGGAGGAGGGAGACCATCCCTAAGTTAGGTCTGCAGGACCCTAGAGGGGAGATGAGCTCGGGGACGGTCTGAGTGCATCCAGAGCGGGAAGGTGGGGTCTCTCACTTTCTAGTGCTCTGAGACTCCAGAAGTGGGTCCAGACACTTGGCCTCTGGGAATAACAACCAACACTGGGGTTTCCTGTGTAGCGGAGGCAAGAAAGTCTTTTCCTTTACTCATCATAGGCTCTTTAGGGAGGGCCTTACATGGTCAACTAATAAAAGAGAGATTAGGGAAAAGAGGTTGTAAATGTGCTGTGATGTTAAGTGTTCAACAGGCGCACTATAAAGTCTTTTGTGCTAAAGTTACAGTGCCCGTGTGTGCAGGGGAAGCTCTCTTCTCCCTGCCCCTGCTCAGATGAGCCCCCTTGGATGACAAGTCCCAGTAGCCCCCGAACCAGACTTCCTAACAAGAGGCACTGCTGGGAACGAGGGGTGCTGAGTGGCCCCCTGGGTCTATATCACACAGAAGCAGGCGGCCCCTCTCCCTCTTTCTTCTTCCCCTTCAACTTGCCCCATGGACTTGGAGGGGAGGTGCCTGGAAGACACACCTGGTGACAGATTCCTGCGAGGCTGCGCCTCCTCCTTGGCAGACACAATGGCAGTCGTTACCTTGATGTGCTGTATTTTCCATGTTCCTCCCCCCTCTCTATCCCAGGTCTCTGGGAACTGCGAGCTCCTTCCTGTGGTTCCTCCACAGAAGAAACATGCAGCAGGCTTTTGGGTCAACCCTGTTTGGCAGTATACCCCATGAAGACACGGGTTATACTCTTAAGAATATCCTTTCTTGTCTTTTTTCTCTATGCACATTCATTCTAGTAAATATTTTCCACACTGCCAGTGTTCTTTGCTTTTGTGCAACATATAAATGCACCCTGTTTAGAGCATGCATGTCCTAATAGGTTGGGGCCAATGGGTAACCCTCAGTCACACATAACACCACAAGTCACCAAACTAAGACTTAGTGTGTATGTTTACTGCAGTTTTAGTCTCTCCAGGAACTTAACCTGACCCAGTCAGTCTGTTATATCCAAAACAGGGAACTGCCTGGACGACACCTCCCTGCCCTGGGAAAGATCACCTTGCCAGAAACAAGCCACTTTCCTCATCTCCTCCCCTCCTGTCTACACAGCTTCCATTTTGTACAGTTGCGGGGCGCTCTCTGCCAGTTCATGGGATGTTGCCCAACACATGAATTCCTTCATAGATCAAAGAGGTGCTTAATTTTACTAGAATGCATTTTTTAAAGATATTACTGGCACAGAGCTCCAAAAAGATCTTTAATTTCCTTTGTGAGGAGAGCCCTAGAAGCAGCTTTTCTATTTTAATACTTAGTCTTTGACCATGGCTCCTGACACAGCTGCTGAATCCCTAGATTCTCCTTGCTGATGCAGGATTTTCTGTTTTAATGAGGTGACTTGATGGGCTTTCAGATATTCAGGATGGAGGCTGCTCACATCAAATGTAAAGAGAGAAGAACCTTGGAACTTTCAACCTCAAACACCCCCACACTCCAGGAGAGACGAAGTGCTAGAAACTGAGTTAAGTGATCAAGCTTTTAGAATGACGTCTATGGAAAGAGACATAATATGGGGGCTTAGGATGGACGCTGGTTATTTCCACTTTGGGGCTAGTTCAAATGATTCCACTGTGAACAGTGTTGTACAAGATTTTGTGTGATGATGGTCAAATTTGAAGCTTTGTGCCTAGAGGTAGAATTGCCACTTCCAGTGGTAACTTGTTCAACTTTTTAAGGAACTGTCTGTTTTCCCAAGAAGCTACAACATTGTATGTGCTCACACGCCTGTATAACATTCCAATTTTATTGTGGGTATTTTTAAATGTAACTATGCTAATGATGTTAAGTGCTATCGCATTGAGGTTTTCTTTTCTTCTGGCTTTTGCATTTTCCTAATGAGTGGTGATGGTGACACCTTCATGGCTAATTGTGTGTCATTTTGGAATAATTTCTATTCACTTACATTGCCCATTTTAGCTGGGTTATTTGTATTTTGGTTTGTAATAACTTCTGTATGCTAATTACAGTTCTAGGTATGTCCCTTATCAGCCTAATAATTTTAGAAACTTTCTGTCATTCTCTGAGTTGTCTGTTTACATTCTTGATGGAGTCCTATGAAGCTCACCTCAGTATCCTTGTTATATTGCACTTTTATTACTTGTGTTTTGGGTGTCATCCAGATAACCACTGGGAAACTAAGGGAACAAGAGTTTTTCCTTCTCTTTTCTTCCAAAAGGTTTTAATCATTTAGATTTTTGGTTCATTTTGGGGACTCCAGTGATCTGTCCACTCTGGTTCTTTGAATTCTCCATCCTACACTCCTCATACACAAAGGGGAAGCACTGAGGGAGGGGCTCTTTCTGGCATCCCCTGAGCTGTCTCAGCACATCGCACACATCACCTGAAGCAGTGGGCTCTCCCTACTTTCGGGACTTGTTTCTGAAGGCTCACCAACCCTCTCAGCCCTGAGCTCTGCATAATCCCCTCCCTTACACAGCAGGTGCCAGGGGGGCAGTGGTCACAGGACAGACCCTGTCATGAGCTTGTCTTTGTCTGGCTGCTGCTGTGGGGATGGTTGATCCCCTGTGGGGATCGCCTTTCCTGGTCCTTTGACAAGACAGCCCAGGAGGAGCTGTGCCTGGGGGCAGAGTTGCATTCAGGACAGTGATCTGGTAGAGGGAGATGCAAGGAGTTATTTTGGGATCAGGGACCCAGGGACACATTCTCCCTCTGTCTGTGAGCTATATGCCTCAGGAGCTGGTGTAGCCAGTCCCTGTGTGGGGCCTGCCTGCAGGCTATGCCAGGATAATATGAATCTTCAGATGTGAAATGGCAGAGACTAGGGAGCACCCAGGAGAATGCAGAGACTGAGAGATTCTCAGAGACTGAGAAGCTGGGCCACCATTGGAACCAGCAGCTTCTGAGCCTGAGCAGCTGGTCACCCTTGTCTGGGTTGTTCCTCAGCTCTTCTGCAGGTCAGCCACCTTGACAGAGCCCCTAGGGCATTCAGATCAGCACCAAGCAAAACACCTGTCCCAGGATCCAGCCAGGGGCTCTAGAACCCCAGTCACTGCCTGGCTCCGCTTCACCCTATCAGCCCCTCAGCCTCTGCAGAAGTACTTTCTTTTACAAATACCTATTGTGCGATTATCAGAAATGCCTCTTCCATCCTAGGCTATCAAGATGGCAAGGGACTATGCTGCCTGCCTCCCAGCACCCAGGCTTGCAGCCTCCCTGCCTTCTCATCTGCTCCCCTCCTTAAGCATTAAAGGCCTGTCAGATCTACCTAGGACTCCAGATTCCTTTCCCCCTCCTGAATAACAATGAACCTGGCTGGTGATGCCAGTTTCAGGACTTCTCCCAAATCTATCTGGCCCCGCCCCC
Organism: Talpa occidentalis; assembly: GCF_014898055.3. Lineage (NCBI taxonomy): Eukaryota > Metazoa > Chordata > Mammalia > Eulipotyphla > Talpidae > Talpa > Talpa occidentalis. The sequence goes on from NW_023602073.1 coordinate 15,600,616, forward strand.
AGGCAGTTACTTTCTGAGTTGACACAAGGGAAAGGAAACCACATGCAGGAGCCCAGAAGTGGAGCTGCAGGGGGACTAGCAGCGATTTTGTTGCTGACTGCTCTGTGAGGAAGGGAGGATTGAAGAAGTCCAGGCCAAGGTTTGCTCTGGGGTGGAATGTGAGTTCCTTATCTGCCTGTCTGTAGGGGTGTGTGTGTGCACAGGGGTGTATGTTCCCGCGTGGGTGTGGTCCCTGGCAATAAGGAGCTCACTGGAACCTGACAATGGTCAGGACATTGCTTTCCAGCTCTCTCCCTCTGCTTTCTCTTTCCCAGGCACAGTGCCACATCTCAAATGAGGGTGTGAAGTCAGCAAGAGCAGAAACTTGGGGTTCAGAGGAAGGGCATTCCCAGGAGCACAACCCCAGGCATAAGGAAGGCTGGTGCAGCCCCTGGGAGAAATCCCCTCCGTGGGAGAGCAGTCTGCAGAGACCTGCTCTGGCTCTGAGGGTAGTCCGGAAAATAGGGGAAATAATCTATCCAGTTCCTTGTGTTGGATCTGCTTTTAGTCCAGGCTCTGTGAGTGCAGAGGAAAGGTCTCTCACTACCTCCCTCAGCTCCTCCCCACACACTCCCAGCAAAGGGAGGGCAATAGGGCTGGGAGCCTGAGCAGCTGCTGCTGTGGGGAAGGGCAGACCCTCTTCTCTGGTCCCTGCTCCTCTGTCTCCAGCTCTCAGTCCTCACTGGTGGACACTGGAGGGTCCAGGACAAGGACCCCACAGTGGACAGGCCTTGCCCTCTGCTTCCTGCCTCCCCACATTCTGATTCTGCAAATTCCCTCTGCCTCAGGCACCCTGACCTTGTCCTGGGAGATCTGTCCTCCCCTGGAGGGAGACAGTCACCTCCCTTGTGCCCAGGGCCTCTGCTCCCAGCACCAACTCCTTCTCTTGCCACCTTCTGCAGCTCTCCCGTTGGAGTATGGTCTCCACATAAACTGGATTAACCTGGAGCCCTTTTTCTCTGAGAGTTTTAGTGAGTCTTGAGGACCAGATGTGGGGGTGTGAGGAGAGTCAAGTGTCACTGACACCATGCACTCTGCCCCCAAACCATTTACCTCTGTTGCTGGCAGGACAAGGGGCTGACTCCTCTGAAGTTCATTTGACACAGAGAGACTATCACTCTCCCTCCCTGACTTCTCTTCTCTCCTACAATTCTTGCTAGCAAACCTGTCTGCTTCTCTATCTCTCCTACTACCTGATCAAAGAACACTTTCTGCCATGAGGGAATGTTATTCACTTGGATATGGTGGGACTATTGGCAGGTATGAAGCATTGAATAATGGCTGGTAGGACTCAAACATTGAATTTAAATGTTATTATTGAATTTTAATCTAAACTGAATGGGGCAAATGTGACTGGGTTCAACTTATTCTACCACATGAGGTGGTGTCTCCAGAGAGCCTTCAACACCTGGGCAGGCACAGAGGCTCATGTGAAGCTTAATTCTTCACTTGGAAAATCCTGTCTGATCCATCTCTGCCTATAGGTAATTTCAAGAAGAATCATGGCCTCAGTCCCAGGGATCAGGAAGATGAGGGAGGAAGCCACGTGCTCCATCTGCCAGCAGCTGATGAAGGAGCCCGTGAGCGTCAACTGTGGGCACAGCTTCTGCCGTGGGTGCATAAGCAGCTACATTGGTCAGAGACTCGGTCTTGGGTTATTTGGGACGATGCATTCCTTGTGTTCCTTGTGTGGAACATCAATTCAAAGGGAGAGTCTCCGACCCAACAAGCCGTTGGAAAAACTCATTGAGCGCATCAAGGAGCTGGAGCGTGAGAGGCTGTGTGAGGAACACGGGGAGCGGCTCCACCTTTTCTGTGAGGATGACGAGCAGCTCATCTGCTGGCGCTGTGAGCGCTTCTCCCAGCACAGAGGACACCGCACGGCTCTAGCGGAGGACGTGTGTTTAGGCTACAAGGTGAGTGAGTGGCCAAACCTTTCAGCAAGTGCTTCCTCTTATGTTGCACATTTTTATGAAATTAGTTAGTCCGAATACCAAGATTGTGACCCTAAAGAGTTTTTATCATCACGTTATTTTCTGAATAGTAGCTTATTATGACCCCAGTGAGTCAGGTCCTGGTTATTTATGCCAAACTTCAAGGTTGGTCAGAACCCATTCCTGTAAGAACTTCCTGTAATGAACTTCTCCTGGACAATACATTGTGCTCTTTGCCAACCTGCCTCGTTCATGGACTCACCTCGAATATATAATTGGAGACACCACAACATGCAAGAGTACAGGAAATCATCTGATCCCATAGGTCCGAATCACTAACTGTTAGATAGTCTCCAGTCTACAAGGAGTGAGAAAAGGAACACAGGCTGCCTCATGTCCCTTGGTGTGGGTGGTGAGGAGGGGCACCAAAGGGCCTGAATGGGTATAGGGGGAGACTGCCCAGAAGTGAGTCCTGACAGGAAAATATAAATAACCTTGTGTGGAGAGAAAACGGGATTCCACTCAGGTGGACCACCTGTCACAGCAGTTTGCCTGACATTCTAGTACCTTGTCAGGCGGTGTGTGCTGGGATCGGCAGTTGAGGGCATGAGAAAGGAAGTCAAGGAAAGAACCTGAGTGTCACTCAGAGTCTACTGGTCCACAGTTGAGATTCATTTGTGGAGGGAAAGATCAGGCTGACATATAAAAGAACATTCTGCGTGCAAAAATAAACATCAAGGAGTAAAATCAAAGTTAGTCCTCCAAGAAAAGGGGATGGAAACAGGCTTTAGCAAGGGTTAAGAAGGACAGTTAAAGGTTTTCAAAATAATTGGTGTGTGATGAAGCATTGAGAGAGGTTCAGTCACCTCCTAAGTTTCTCACTCAGTAGCTCTGATTAAGGCTGCCCTTTGCTGTGCAGGAATGAAGAAGTGGGATTCATTCCTCCTCTGCCCTTGTTGACGTTTGAAGGAAACATCACCAGTCGGGCTCTGTGTCCCCTCATCCTTGAGGTGCCTGTGTCTTGTGTGAAGGTTCAGGATCTTGTGTCAGGGCTTGTCAGCCCTGAGCACCATCAGAGCACTCACCTCCTCCTATAACCCCATGAGCAGCTCATCACTGTAAAGGAGCAGATCCCATAACTTTCCCACTAAATAGTAAAAAATAAAGCAACCCAAGCTGATGGATGTACCTCAGGAGTCAGATTGTGGAGGTCAAAATCTAGCAAGAGTTTCAGTTCCTACTAGATGGGATCTGTGAGCAACTTAGTTATTACCTTCGTGACTTGGTTTCCCCATCTGTCAGTGGAGATTGCATTGTCCCCTCCCAGCCCACACACACACACAGCGGAGGTTGTCATAAGCTGTAAGTACATTCTTGATGTAGAGTTGAGAATAGCACTGGGCTTATAGCAAGAGCAAATCAGTCTTTTGTTAGCTAGATTCCTCACACTTTCTTGAGAGCACTGTGTTGTTATGAGCATATTTAAGAGTTTGCAGAGAGCAGGAATAATTCTTTACTGTGGACCACGACTAGCAGTTTAGTAAGCTTCAGATTGCTTCTCTTGAACATGTGAGAAAGTGTTTGAAAAGTAACCCTACAGCTGAATGTGGACACTAAATACTGTAAGTTGCTGTCATGACACTGTTCTTCAGGTGATACAGGGCTGTCCCTCCATGACCTGGTTCTGTAACTTCAGCTGCCATCCTAGGCTCTCCTTCCTGACTCACCATAAGATGTAAAATATCCCACGTTTATCATACACTCTGTAGTGTTTATTACTGGTCCAACACATTATTTTATAAAACATACTGTTAGGTTATTATAATCCTGTTCTATATGCAACATGACCCTGGAAGGTTGTAGTGGTGGTTGTATTTCAGGCTCTGGGTCAGCGGATGAGCTGGGAATTACATCTCAGTCACCTTTCAGTGATGGCCCCTTGGGCAGGTTACTGCTCCCTTCCTAAGCCTCCACTTCTACAGCACAGAAAGATGTTACAATCCTAGAAACGCCTCGTGTCACCTAGAGGATCGGTTATGTTACAGCCCTCATAATTTTGTCCTTTGTTAAGGCCTGAAAATATATTCAATGTTAATTATTTATTGGCAGTTGCACCCTGTAGGTGCCAAGTGAAGGTTTGTGAAATTGACTAGTCGTAACTCAGCCCTTTTTCCTTCAGGAGAAGCTCCAGGAAGTTGTGACAAAACTGAAAGCACAGAAAGATACATGTAAGAGTGCAAAGTTGTTCACGAGAGACCAAATAACCAAATGGGAGGTAAGAATTTGAGTTTATTGACCCCAAGTTATTTTCCTTCCTTGAATTTAAAGAGAGGAGGTAACTGGGAAAGTATTAGATAGTTCATTCTCTGTCCACCAGAGCACAGATCAAACTCCAGAAGAATCCATTTTTTTTTAGTTTTAATACTACTAGTTCTCTATACCCATGAGAATTTATCTCCATTTTCTTCAACCTTTCAATAATAGTTGCCTAGTTGTCCTGTGCCTCTGTCAGGAGACGAGAGTTGGTATGTCTGCTTACCTGGAACCCAGAACTTGACTGGATTTCTATTTTTAACAACTTAACCTTTGAAGGCCTCCACCTGCTGGCATAGGCAAATTTATCATACTATAGTTTCTGAACTTAAGCTGCCAGGTTTAGAAACCACCTTTGGGAGGCTGAAAATAGAATCACTGCAGGTGCGATTTTATTACTCAAACTTGCAGAGCTCATGAGGAGGCTCAGAACTGCTGTAAGAATGCACTTGAGGGCCTCCCCTGGTGGCGCGGCGGTAGAGCGCTGGGCTGGGAAGCTGCTGCAGCCTGCTCAGTGCTGGTTTGATCCCCTGCCGCTGGCAAGGGTCCCACATGGCCGCTGGTGAGGATCCCACCTGGCGTGCAGACCTCTCCTGCTTCCCGCTGCTACCCTCAGTATGTATGTATGTACCCTCAGTATGTATTTCAGTACATCTGCCTGTTCTGCTCCCCACTCTGGCTCTGGTGAATCCTCTCACTCTCCCGCACTTCTGACTGTACCCAGTGCTTGTATAAATAAATAAATAAATCTTAAAAACAAAAATAGAATGCACTTGCACTACAGACTTGGGGTTTCGCACAATATCATGGTCAAACAAGGTATGAATAGAGAAAGCACCCATGGAAACTGCAATTCTATATCTCCCAAATGAAAACTGAGTCCTTCAGGGTGGGTCATTTGGTTTCTGTCAGTCTTAGCCATAACGATGATAGTGAATCCTCTCTTGGTGGATAATTATTTCTGGAATCTATGATCAAAACCTGTCAGCTAAATTGTACCCCTGCTGAGGCTGAGAATCATAGACTCTTCTACCAGCCTGGACATCTTAAATTCAGGATTGGTTATATTTATTACAAGCCTCTGTTTGAAGATTCACATTTACCTTCTAACATCCCCTTAAACCCTTGGTTTTATCTCTATAAATGATCAATTATTTGACCTTGGCCTATTTCCATGTGTGTGTATGATTTAGCTTCCTGCCCCACGTTCTCCTGCAACTTGACTAAGGAAGAAGGAAATCAATTAGATCACCATAGACAGTTGAGTAAACCTCTCCCACACTTCGGTGCCTGCTCTCAGGCTTGACATACAGCGGGGAAGTGGACATTCAAATGATGTAGGGGATAATAATATCACAGCAACTGAGCATGTTTCCTGGTGTGTGTGGGTGCGTTAAAATAAACGTAACATTGGGGCCTCCCTGGTGGCACAGGGGGTTAAGACGCAACCTATGAAACTACTCACAGCCACTGCAGCACAAGTTTGATCCTCGGCCAGGGAGCCACCCACATGGTGCAGCAGACCTTTCCTGACTCTCCTGCTGCTCCCCTTAGCAGTGTATTTCAGTAGATCCACCTGTTCTGTTCCCCACTCTGCCTCTCCTCTGGTGAATCCTCTCATACCTCTGGCCTGTACTCCAGTTCCTATATGCATAAATAAATCAATCTTTAAAGAAATAGAAAATAAAAATGCTGCTTTAACACTTTGTGAGTGTAGGTTCATCAGTGCTTTTACACTATTGTGCAACCATTTTCACTCTATCTGCAGAACTTTTTCATTGTTCCCACCTGGATCTCTGCACCCATTAAGCAATACCCATTGCTCTCTCTTCAAAACTCCTGGTAACAGGGGCCTCCCTGGTGGTTAAGGGGTTAAAGTCTCAGCACTATAAAGCTGTCTCCAGCCACAGCAGCATGAGTTCAATCCCCAGCCAGGGAGCTAGCCCACATAGGGCACAGCAGACCTCTCCTGTCTTTCCCGCTACCCCCCTTAGTAGGGTATTTAAGTAGATCTGCCTGTTCTGCTCCCCACTCTGTCTCTGGTGAATCTTCTCACCCCCACACTTCCACCCTCCATCTCAGTTTTTGAATACTAAATAAATAAAAATAAATCTTTAAGAAAAACCACTCCTGATAACCATCACTCTACTTTCTATGCCTGAATTTGATTAGGTACCTCATGTTAGAATAACATTGCAATGTGTGTCTGACTTGCTTCACTTACCATGTCTTCAAGGATTCATCCTTGAACATATATGGAGTTTCTCCTTCCCAAGGCCAACAGATTTCAAACTGTGATATCACATTTTTGACTCATCCATACATAAACATTTGGTTTGTTTTCCCCTTCTGAACACACTTTCTGTATTTTAGGAGAACATAGAGCTTCAAAAACAGAAAATCCAGTCTGACTTTGAGAATCTCATCAACTTCCTGTCAGAGGAGAAGATGTACCATCTATGAAGACTGGAGAAGGAGAAAGAACAGACTCTGGACAAACTGTGGAAGAATAATAACTGTCTGAAAGAGCAGAGCCAGGAACTCAAGAACCACATCCTGCAACTGGAGGAGAAATGCCAGGGCTCAGCCCAGAACTTGCTACAGGTGAGCTGTGCCCGGGAGGACATAGAACAGGGATCTGTTGCTGGGATGTTACCAGGGACAGGGTGAGGAAGCATGGGGCATCTGGCACAGCCCTTCTGCCTCATTCAAAAGAGCACACAGGTGTTGGGAAGTTAAAGGAAGATTTCTTTTAGTACACATCTGTATGCGCAGAGAGGCCTCTGCTGTCTGGAGGGTAATGTCAGACACTACAGCTCCCTCCAGCCTCTACACAGAAGACAACAGACTTCAACACGCTGGCAGCTGATGTCCTAGGAGACTGGGGTGGGCTCATCCTCCTGGGAGTGCCTGGGTATCTCAGGCTGGGGTCACTCTTTACTTCTTTATAGCCCCACATAATAGACACCATGAAATATGAGTGTCTGGCACTCACCTCTCACCTTTGTCTCTGCAGGGTTTAAAAGACACCTTAAGCAGGTAAGTGCTGAATGAATACAGTGGGAAAGTGGGCTGGGTGTATAGAGCTGAATAGAATTTCCCACTAAAAGTGTCCTTGGTCTCTGCTTCTTCTAGGAGTTCCGCAGTGAAGCTGAAAGTACCAAAGCCTGTCTCTTTGAAACTTCCTGCTGTCTGCAATGTTTCTGAGCTTTACTTTGACATGAGGAAAATATTGAGGCACTACCAAGGTATGGAAAGTCAAGAATTTCTTCAGTGCTAAAGATGGCAGGGACATTAAGAGGTAACCAAGTTGACCCATTGTTCATGGACAGATTCACAACCAGAGAGGTGATTTAGTTGTTTCAATGGAGCTGTCACCTCCTCCGTACCAGGACGCTCCAGGCCTTACACAGGACTTAATGATGCTGCAGACGCCTCAAATGCCTGTTTCCATTTATTAGCTGTGTCATCGAAGGAAAATCATTTTTCATTCTACCCTATGCAAAAAAATGAAAATACTAACAGTTCCCACTTTGATGGATTGTCATGAAAATTGAAAGCATTGACATGTAGGAAGTGTTTCCAAGAGTTTTTAACTGTTAACCTCAGCGCAATGCAAGAAAGGTGATTATTGAGAACAGGGTGTGTATGGTTTTAGGGCCTGATCTTGATGCCCCCATGAATGTCAGAATTGGAATGAAAACCAGTTTTACCAACACCGAAGCATGAGCTGCCTGCTGGCTCTTGGCTCTCTTCTTCAGTACTTGTCATATCTGTAATCCCTTATCCACAATTATAAAATTGGAATACCTCTAAATACTAAACTCTTTTAATAATTCATCTGACTGCAAAATGAGACCACATCTGAAATGTTAGATTGGTCTTCTTAAAAGAGCTTTTTTTTTTTTCTGTTTTATTTATTTGTGCGTAGAAGAACTGGGATATAGACCAAAGGCGCACAGGGTGAGGGGATTCACCAGAGACAGTGAGGAGCAGAACAGGCAGATTGAGTGACAAACAGTGCTAAGGGGAGCAGCAGGCAAGACAGGAGAGGTCTGCTGAGCCACATGTGGGTTAGCTCCGTGGCCAGGGATCAAACTCAGGCTGTAGGGGTGACAGCACTGAGACTAACCCCAAGGCCAACAGGGAGGCCCTCTTTAAAGTGTTTAAGCTTTTCCCATCTTCAATTACTTTTATGCCTCCCTGATCTATCCATTATGAAGAGAAGCATGTTAAAATGTTTCATGATGGTTATAGAGCTTCATATTTCACCTTGCAGTTTGATGATTTTTTGCATTGTTTGTTTTGAGATGACATTACCAGTACTTGTGTTTGGACTTGTGTTTTTTCCTAGTGACCTGCATACTTCTAAGGTGATTCTTTTCTACCCTCACTTAATAGAGTGTGATATCATTGTATAACATAACATTGTGTAACCTTCCTATGTCTGTTTATTACTAGTGCTGCTTACAAATAAATGTGGGCGGAGTATTAAGAATCCAGTTGATATCTTCTCTTTCAGTATATTTCGCTTTCCAACCTCAGAATATTTTAATCTGTCCACTTGGGTTTTCCTGTATTGTTCAGATAACGTGAATTGAAATAGCAAACTTCTATGAATCAGGATGAAATATGGGCTGACTAAAGAGAGTTGACTAAAGGAGTTATTTCAAAGATGTGTGTTAGGATAGCAAATAAGGACAAGTGAAGGCCCCAGGACTAGGAGTAGGTAGGGAGCCATCCTCTGTCCTGGGCTCAAGTGCTGGGAGAAGGGGGGGCAGGGATAGCAGAGAGTGTCCAGAGGCAGAGGAATGGAGGCCCCCACCCAAGTCACAGCCAGTGGGGTACAATTAATCTTATCTCTTGTCTCTGCTTCTGTTTGCCTGGGTCTCCTCTAGTGCTTCCCATTGGCTAAAGCAAACACAGGTCAGAATAGAGGGATCCTGGCTGATGTGTCCACAGGGGTCTGCTTTAGTGAATAGAGCAGGTAGGGAAGGTGGGGAGAGACCTCCACTGAAAACAAAGGTGTCAGCACAGCAGATGTTTCTATACTTGATTTCTCTTATCACCACCATCCAAGCAACCAGTGTTTAACGAGTATCTCTGCGGAGGCTGGCTTTTCGGTAGAGCATTCCATTACCACTTTGTCTTTTTTAAATTGTATTCTGGCCAGAATCACACTTAAATTTATAGTATTATTTTTCTGTTTTACTTGACTCTTCAGATCATTATTGTGTCTTAGTGTACCACCTTATACTCACGCCTGTGGATCATTATCTGAAGCATGAAAGAAAAGCTTATCCTTACAAGCCATTGGACTAAAATGTGTCCTGAGGCCTGGGTAACATACTGGGGCTGTAATACCAAGCTATGCTATGAGCTCTGTTGTTCTCTTGTTGATCCTGAGAGTTGGTGATTGTTTCGTAGAGATGGGAAGGGATCTTTGTGCCCCAGTATTCCATGGTACTTAGTGGTCCTACTTGGGAGAGTCCCTCTGGGAGAGGAAAGTCACCTTGTCCACTCTGGGCAGTTCTGGTCCTTGCCGTCTCTGAGTGACTAAGATGGCGATGATGCTGGTAAGGGTGGTGGTTGTGATGGGGTTGATGTCACTACTACCACTTATTGATCGCTTACATATATCACAAATTTCACCAAGAACTAAGTATATATTAGCCAATCAATTCTTCCCACCATTCTTTATGACAGATAGGACGATTTCTGCTTTAGTTTTCACCTTCTCAAAACTGATTCACAGAACTAGTAAGACAAAGTTTGCATTTGAGCACAGACTGGTTTTACTTCAAGTAAAGTATATTCTCTTCACCACCAAAATGTCTTTTCTTTTTTCAGTCAGTGTGACTCTGAATCCCGATACACCTCATCCTGAACTAATTCTGTCTGAGGATCGGAGACAGGTGACCCGTGGCAGCCCCCAGAAGAAGCATCCCGATTCTAGGAGATTTAGTGTGTTACCCTGTGTCCTGGCCTGTGAGGGCTTCACCTCAGGGAGATGTTACTTTGAAGTGGACGTGGGAGACGGAATGCAGTGGGATATAGGAGTTTGCCTGGGAAATGTACCCAAGAACGCTGACGTGACACTGATGCCTCAGTCTGGATTCTGGGCCATCAGACTCAGCAACAGGAACTGCTATGAAGCTCTTACCTCTCCCCCAACTTCCCTTTGTCTGAGGGAGAAGCCCACGGTCGTGGGACTTTTTCTAGACTGTGAGGCCGGACTTGTACACTTTTATAATGTGACAACTGGCTCCCACATCTTCACCTTTGAGAAATTCGTCCTCTGTGATACTATCTGGCCCTTTTTCCAGGTTTATCATAGTTCACCTTTGTTCCTGCCTCCTGCAGAGAAATAAGTAAGTACAGGAGCCAAGTCTTTTTGTTTAAACATCACAGGTAATATAAAATCCCGTGAAGGCAGTAATCAGATGTTTACTTCACTGCTCGTTCCCTTCACCTGTAATAGTACTGAGCACACAACGGAGTTTTAATAAATCTGCATTGACTGATGCACGTATAGACTCTAAAACACGGCAGATGATAGTCATGATTATAAATTGTCCTCTCCATCCCTCCTCAGTGGGTTCAGATTTGGGTTTACAAGACTTGTTGGTGTAAAAGCAGGGTGACAGTAATCTAGAGGCCTGCATTCTCCCAGTTTGAAACCATTTCACTCACATGTGGGGATGACGGGATGCTGCAGATGTCTGTCAGCCACCTAAGAAATCCAAAATGGGGCCTTCCTGGTGGTGCAAGGAGTTAAGACATAACCTATGAAGCTATCTGCAGTCACTGTAGCTCGAATTCCATCCCAGGCCAGGGAGCAACCCACACGAAGCAGCAGACCTCTACTGTCTCGCCTGCTGCTCCCCTCAGGAGTGTATTTCAGTCAATCTCCCTGTTCTGTTCCCCACTCTGTCTCTGGTGAATCCTCTCATCCCCCACACCTCTGGCCTGTGCTCCAGCTCTTGTATGCATAAATAAATAAATCTTTTAAAAAAAATCCAAAATGGCTATAATTCTAATAGCGTCGTTGTTAATGTAACTGAAGTAATTATCACTGTGAAGCAAATTTAAGTTTAGTGAAAGGGATATTTATGATACAGATTAGAGTCAAACTGAGGACGGGCCCTGGAGACCAGCATCAGATTTCCTTGAGTGACTGACTGGTCACTTATCGGAAGTTTCTGGCCTAGATTTGTACATGGAACTTATATGCGCAGAAAGTTCATAACTGTTTTTTCTTACTAAAGGTGAGAAGACATCTACATAATTTCCAACCATTTTGTTAACTAAAGGAGTCTGGTTTCTAACAACCTCAGTTCATAGATAAAGGAGAGGGCCTCCCCTGGCAGCGCAGTGGTTGAGAGTGGGCTGCGAGGCTGCCCACAGCTTCTGCAGCGCCTGTTAGATCCCCGGCCGCTGGGGAGGGTCCCACACGGCACGACAGACCTCTCCTGCTGCTGCACGCAGCTCCCCTCTGCAGTGTATTTCATCCATCAGACTCTGCCAGGAGAATGGCTACATGGCCCTTACCTCTCCCCTAACTTCCCTTCCATTGAGGGAGCAGCCCCTGCTGGTGGGAGTTTTTCTGGACTGTGAGGCTGGGCTTGTGTCCTTTTACAACATGAACACTGGCTCCCACATCTTCACCTTCCCAAGGGCCTCCTTCTCTGGTACTCTTCGGCCTTATTTCCAGGTTAATCATTCTTCTCCTTTGTTCCTCCCTCCACCCCTGGAGTCAATTTAAAAGAATCTCTTTTGTTGCCCATCATAGAAATATAACGTCAGTCCTATTAGGACAGGACTTGGTCTGTTTTGTCATTTGCTGTTTCCCTTTACCTGGACCAGCGCTGAGTTCTCAGTGGACACTCAGTGAATGTGCCATGACTGCTGGACACAGCCACTGTGCAGACAGCACAGAAGATCAGCCTGACCTGCGGGGAAGCGAGAGAACAGCAGGGTCATCCCTTGTGCTCTCCCTCGTCACTGGGTCAGATCTCTGAGCTGCCAGGGGCCTGGTCTCACGCTGGGTGTCTGGCCATTTCATTTCATGTGAAGTTTTCACGCCTCATCAATGTTGTCATTTGGGCCAGTAATTGCTTCCGTTTATGGACAAACCATCCCACTGTATGGATGTCACGCACTGTGTGTGCCTGTTCATCAAAATATGGACATTGGTTGTTTCCACTTTGGGGCGAGTTCAAATGATGCCACTGTGAACAATGTTGTACACGTTTTTGTGTGATTATGTTTAAATTTGGAGGTTTGTACCTAGGAGTAGAATTGCCACTTCCTGTAGTAACTTGTTCAACTTTTGAAGGAACTGTCTGTTTTCCAAAGAAGCTGCAACATTGTATTTGCTCACATGGCATGTATGACATTCCAATTTCTCTACATTTTATTGTAGGTATTTTTCAAGGTAACTATGCTAATGGATGTTAAGTGCTGTCTCCTTGAAATTTTCTTTCTTCTGGCTTTTGCATTTTCCTAATGACTGGTGATGGTGAAACTTTCATGGTTAATTGTGTGTCTTTTTGGAATTATCTCTATTCACATGATTTTTAGTTGGATTATTTGTATTTTGGTTTGCAATAACTTTTTGTGCTAATCACAGTTCCAGATATGTCCCTTATCAGCCTAATAATTTTAGAAACTTTCTGTCATTCTCTGAGTTCTCTTTTTACATTCTTGATGGAGTCCTAAGAAGCTCAACTCGGTATCCTTGTTATATTGAACTTTTATTATTTGTGTTTTGGGTGTCATCCAGATAACCACTGGGAACTCAAGGGAACAAGAGTTTTTCCCTCTCTTTTCTTCCAAAAGGTTTTAACCATTTCAGTTCTTACATTTAGATCTTTGGTTCTTTTTGGGAACTCCAGCGATCTGTCCACTTTGGTTCTTTGAATTCCTCCATCCCACACTCCCCATACACAGGAGGGGATGCACCAAGGGAGGGACTTTCTCTGGCCTCTCCTGAGCTGCCTCAGCACATCACACACATCACCTGAGCCCTGGGCTCTCCCCACTTAGGAGACATATCTCTGAAGGCTCTTCTGCGTCCCCCACCCCTCTCAGCCCTGAGCTCTGCATGATTCCCTCCTTCACACAGCAGGTGCCAGGGGGGCAGTGGTCACAGGACACACCCTGTCATGAGCTTGTCTTTGTCTGGCTGCTGCTGTGTGGGGGTAGTTGATCCCCTGTGGGGTCCCTCATCTCCTTTCCTGGTCCTTTGACAAGACAGCTCAGAATGAGCTGGCCTGGGTGCCCAGTTGCATTCAGGACAGTGACCTGGTAGAGGGAGATGCAAGGAGTGATCTTGGGATCGGGGACCCAGGGACACATTCTCCCTCTGTCTGTGAGATGGGTGCCTCAAGAGCTGGTATTGCCAGTCCCTGTGTAGGGCCTGCCCGCAGGCTGTGCCAGGATAAGATAAATCTTCAGGTGTGAAATGGCAGAGACTAGGGAGCACCCAGGTGTTTGCAGGACTGAGAGATTCCTCCTGGGAGGTAAAAGGTCCATGCAGGAGGCAGGAATACAAAAGTCCACCAGGAAGCCCACCCGGGAACAGGAATGTGGAAGCCTGCCTAGAGGATTCAGACAATGAACCTCCCTCACCCTACAAATGTTTTCTCAGATAAAGAAACTCCCCCCGCCCTACAAACTTTCTCCCACCTTACGAACCCAGTCTCCCACCTGAGCTCTCTTCACCCTATAAAAGCCTGCCTCCCCCGGCAACGTGAGTGGCTTCAGTGACCTCCACCTTGGGGCCGTGAGGTCCGCCTGGGGTGCAATAAATTTTCCCTTCCTTTGAGAAACTTAGCCTGGCTCTCCCTTTCTTTACCGCGCTGAACCTTTCATCTTGGTGCCACAAACCTGGGAAGGCCGTGTCCCCTGGCGCCGGGGTCGCCTTCCTGTCCCTGGGACCTCTCCTCTCCATTGCAGATGCCTCACACCCACCACTGGCCTTGATCCTTGGGGTAAGTCACCTGCCTGACTCTCCTTCCTGGGAGGCCCTCGCCTCTGGCTATCCAGCTCCTCTCCTGACCCCCTAACTCGGTTGGCTGTTCCGTAAACCATGGGCCCACGTCAGCCGACTCCCATTACATCTAGACCCTGGGTTTGGGGAAACGCCCGTCCAGACTAGGTGCCCACATCCTAGGCCACAACCGAGGGGTGGAGATGTCCCCCTTGCTTGTCTGCCCCCGTTCCGAAGGCCAGGACCGAATCGGGGGACGCCGCGATTCGGGGCCTGTGCCCCCGTTGGCCAGATCAGGTTTGTGGGACGCTGTGTCCTGACTCTGTGCCCCCGTTAGTTGGGAAAAGAGCCGACTTAGTCATGGGGTCCGCAAATTCCAAGCCGAGCCAGGCCACCCCACTGGGATACCTTCTCTCAAACCTCAGTCCATTGGGACTTAGGCCAGATAACGCCCTAAGCTTCTCGTCTTTTAGGGCAACACTGCATGGCCTCAGTATCGATTGGACAATGGCTTCCACTGGCCTGAGCTGACACTTTTGACTTCTCGGTCCTTACAGACCTAAAGAGTTCTGTCACCGCAATGGAAAATGGTCAGAGATCCTTTAGGGCCAGGCTGTCTTTCTCTTGTGCTCCGCCCCTCCCCCCTCCTGAAAACCTGCCAGACTTTCTAAGTCTCGAGACTCCTCTCACTCTTCGCCCTCTCCAGACCCCTCTTCAACATTCTCTGATCCTCTAGATTCTCAGTCTTCACCTCCTTCAGCTCCCCAATCCAGCCCCTGCCCTCCCCACTTCCTTTTCACCTCTTAGCCGCCACACCCTCTCTCTTGCTGGGACTGGCTGAAGGAGCAGTTAGAGTCCATGTTCCTTTCTCTCCTTCAGATCTCTCCCAGATTAAAAAGCGTCTTGGCTTTTTCACTAACAGTCCCACTACCTACACCAAAAAATTTCATTATCTTACCCAAGCCTATGACCTTACAAGTCATTATTTGCATGTTATCTTCTCTTCCACCCTAACCTCTGACAAAATGGACCGTGTTTTAGGTCTGCCCAAGACCATGCAGATCAGGTGCATTTGACTGACACAACCATGCCCCCAGGCTCTGAAGTGGTTCCCCGCCCAGAGCCAGGGTGGGATTACCAGACTGACAGACACGGCCCCTGGGGCAAAGCTCACCAAAAAAAAAAAAAAAAAAAAAAAAACAAAAGGGTCCTCAAACCCCTATCCGGGATCTGCTGAACATGGGCTTTACTGTATTTAACAACGGAGAGGAACGGGACAGGGCAGAGGGGGAACTCCGTAGTCGCCAGAAGGCTGAGCTTCAAGCTCAGGCCCTAGTAGCTGCCTTGAGACCGCCAGGCCCTGCTCTTCCGATGACCGCAGCGCCTGCCGCCCGACAGAGGACGACAATGGGCCCCATGGGCCCCAACCAACCACTGCCGGGAGCCTGCTTCAAATATGGCCGAGAAGGCCACTGGTCCAGACAATGCCCAAACCGCTGCCCTCCGCCAGGACCATGCCCCATCTAAAAAGTCCAGGGTCACTGGAAAAGTGACCGTCCATCCACGCCTGGCTGTGGTGGGCCAGTCCTTCCGGCCCCTGCAACTCTTGCCACCGGCGGTCTTGGGTTTGGCGGCTGAGGACTGAAGAGGCCTGGACTCGTCAACTGCAATAACCTTCGAGGAGCCCAGGGTTACGCTCAAGGTAGCAGGTAAACCCATCTCCTTTGTGGTTGACATGGGGGCTGCCTTCTCTGTCCTCTACTCCTATTCCGGTCAAGTTTATCCTTCTCAGGCCTTGGTTACGGGTGTTGACGGCCTTCCTCCTCAGCCCAGGACCACTGGTCCGCTCTTTCCTAGTCATGCCTTCTTGCCCTACACCACTCCTGGTTCGCAACCTCCTGCCCAAACTCTGGGCTACTCATGGTTCCAAGACCCTAGCGCTGCTGTCACCCTCCCACTGCTCCACACATCTCCTATTCCTTCTCCTAATCCTTCTCCAAACATCTCCTAATCCTCCTCAGGACTACCTACTGGCCCGCTGTCTCCTTCCACTGTTAACCCCCTGGTCTGCAATATCTCTATCCTGATTGTTGCCATGCATTGTACCCCAGTTCTCATTTGCCTTAAGGATCCCTCTTTTCCCTCTCACCCCCAGTTTTCAATTTCCCTCACTCACCGTCAGGGTCTAAAACCCATCATCCAACTGTTATAGGGCAGCCCCGATACTGAACGGGTTGCCTGGCTGTGGGTCATCACCCGCGCGCTTACAAGGGACTTATTAATAATACTCCACTACAGGCACACACAAAAGGTTAATAAAAGGTTTATTTACAAGGGAAAAGGAAATTAGGAAAATTTACAACTCAGGGAGAAAATAGGGAAATAAAGTCTTTAATGTGTCCTACCCGAGCCGGCGACCTGGAAACCCAAAGTCACTCTCCGAGCTGGCTGGACGTTGCGAGCTGGTGGAGAGCCAAAATGGGGGAACCCCCCAAAGCCTACGTGTCTGGCTTTATACCCACCTGGCTGCTTAACCCCACCCTCAGGTCCCAGCCACCTTCCCTTGGGTGGTGATGGGATTTGGAGTTCCCAGTGTCTTTGGCTTTGGCCTGGGGTGGGGGTGGAGTCCAAAAAGCCTGCATGGAATTAGCTTTAGGACAGCCTTTTCCCCCTAACACAACGACTCCTGGGAAAGGGACCCCTTGGTCATATCAACCCGCCCTGTAATACTCCCATCCTCCCTGCTGAAAAGCCTGATGGTTCTTATTGCCTCGTTCAAGACCTTCGCCTCATTAACGAAACAGTGGTGCCTATCCATCCCGCAGTGCCAAACCCTACCCCCTTCTATCTCATATACTGTCTTCTACCACACGCTTCTCTGTACTTCACCTCAAAGATACTTCTTTTTTACCATCCCTCTGGATCCTCAATGTTACTTCCTATTTGCTTGTCCTTGGGAAAATCTGGACACACACACCTCCCAGCAACTGGCCTGGACAGTCCTGCCTCAGGGTTTCCGGGACAGCCCTCATGTGTTCGGTCAGGCACTAGCGAGTGATCTCTCGTCATGTTATACTCCACCCAGCACTCTCCTCCAGTGTGTTGCTGACTCCTCCTCTGCAGCCCTTCTCTGCCACCATCTCAGCAACACACTGCACAACTCCTCACCTCCCTGTGCTCAAAACAACACCATGTCTCCCCGTCCAAAGCCCAACTTTCAGTTCCCACAGTCGTCTATCTGGGTCTTCCACTAACTCCTTCTGTTATAGGGCAGGGAGAGGGGCAGCCCAAACCCCGCAAACCTGCCTGTTTTAAATGGGTTCTGCCATTCGCCGCATCAACACAAAACATATGAGACTTTAATGGGAAGGAACTTTAATAAAACTAGGAAACAATACAGGTAAGGCAAAGAGTCTAGTTTCTAAATGAAGCACCCAGAGTTACCCGTCCCCTCGTGGGTAAAAGTCCATCCATATGGGATCGGCCCAGAGCAAGGCCCCAAAGCCTGCCACAAGTCTAAAGCATCTTCCAGTGGGGACCCACAGAAAAGGGTCACAAACAACCGGACAAGCCCGGAAGGAAAAGAGCAAAATCAACATCAAGATAAAAGCTGCCATGGTCACCTCCCCACGGGTCTCACCCACATCTGTGTCACCCAGTCCACGACCAAAAGACAAGCGCAGTTTCTTCACGTGTCTCTAGGCTCCATGCGCCTCCTCCAGGTCTCCTGGCTCCATCCTGCTCCTTCCTTCCTCAGTCTCTTCTGCAGCTTCTTCTCTCCCTGCTCAGCTCCACCCTCCCTTGGGTGGGGCAGGGAACCTGGAACTTCCCCCTTTCCTGGGGACCACCCTGTTACACTTCCTCCAAACAGCTGACAGTGGACTGCAAACAGGCCATCCGGGAACTTCCCTCCCCTGAATTGGCAGAACAAATCCTTCCCTTCCTAGGTTTGGTTGGATTCTTCCGTCATTG
The DNA here is from genome assembly GCF_014898055.3 of Talpa occidentalis. Lineage (NCBI taxonomy): Eukaryota > Metazoa > Chordata > Mammalia > Eulipotyphla > Talpidae > Talpa > Talpa occidentalis. The sequence goes on from NW_023602073.1 coordinate 15,618,868, forward strand.
GATCCCGATTTTTGCTTTCCCAGCCAAGCCACTGTACTGGGCAGCAAAAGCCTCCCTGAAGGCCCTCTCCAATCCCCCGGGGAGGTCCGCGGGGCCTTCCTTTTACTCAGAAATACCTTATTAAGGCGCCTGTCCTTGCCCTTCCTGATGCAGAAAAGCCTTTCCTCCTAGTCACAGAGGAACGTCGAGGTATTGTGGCAGGGGGCATTTCCAACCTCTCAGGCCAGCCCTGCATCCTGTCGTTTATCTCTCCAAGCAGATGGATCCCGCCGTCAGGGGCTGGCAACCCTGCCCTAGAGCCCCAGTGAGGCAGCTCTGCTCTCCTGGGATCCCTCAAACTTACTCTGGGAAGACCCATCCAAGCACATTCCTCGCACCGCCTTCAGGACCTCCTGTCTCACGGATCGCTATCCACCCTTACTCCTTCCCGCTTACAGGACTTCCATGTGTTCTTTATCGAAAACCCTCTGGTGAGTCTCAGTCAAATTCTCTCAACTCAGCCCCTCTCCTGCTTGTCTCTGGCCCCCTTCTGCCGCTCATTCGTGTCCTGAAATCCTGAAAAAATGCAAACCTCCAGACTGGGTTTAACTGACTCCCTTTGTCAGATGCCTACTGGACTCCGTAGAGGGCAGCTCTTGCGGAGATGCCCAAGGTCAGCGGAGGGCTGCCTGTGCCATTGTTACCATCAATCAGGCAATCGACACAGGAAAACTGCCCGGAAGAACCACCTCCCAAAAGGCAAAACTCATAGCACTTAACCAGGGCCCTTACCCTCAGCAAACATAATAAAGTCAACATCTATACAGATTCAAAATATACCTTCCTTATTGCTCCCAGTCATGCTGCAATTTGGCAGGAAAGGGGGTTCCTCTCCACCAAGGGGTCCCCCACCCTTAACGCTGTGGCTGGCTCGCAACAGTTAGCTATGCTATTTCAGATCCTTGGGACCAACGTTGGGTACAGGGAGTCCAAGACTCAGGGTACACCGGCTGGCATTCCTACCCAGTGGCAACATTGTCTATCTCAAGGGACTATGTCCCGACACAAAATGCCACAGTCCAAGTCTCCCAGGACATCCTCCATTTGGAACAAGTCCTATATAATTAGGTAACATCATCAGAAAAGACCGAGACACCCTCAACCTGGATTCAAATAATCCAAAACGCTATAACCTTCCTAAATGACGCTTCTGGGACTCACACCTCCTCTTGTTTCCTCTGCGCTTCCCTTCAGAGGCCTCTACTGCCGGCAGTTCCAATTAATCTCAATACCATTATGACCAAGATAACGGACGCTGCTTGCCAGACTCCTCAACTCTCAGTCCCCCTATGGGACTCCAATCACAGCTGCCCCTGCTAGCAAACTGACGTCCTTGCCAGCTTTCATTCCTGCACTTCTAACATTTCGGTTAAGGAATAGATATCTCCTTAGAAAAAACCTCTGTCTTTAGCGTCATTACAAAGACAGGTCACCTCCTGGCACAGACCGCTCTCCAAAACGGGCAGGCTCTGGACCTGTTAACGTCTGATAAGGGGGGCACCTGTCTGTATCTCAGGGAAGAATGTTATTACTAGTAAAAGCGGGGGCTCCAACTCTCCGCTGACATGGTTTCAAAATCCTGTAGTGTCACGGCTCCTCCCACTCTTGGGGCCAATATTAATGATACCCTTATTTTTTCTTTTCACTCCTTGCCTCCTAAATTTCACACAGGCTCGCGTTCGGGAAATGTCTCGGACCACCTTGAACCAACTCCTTCTCCACCTGTATTCTCGCATCCCTGCAGAAGACCCTCATCACCAGGCCTGAGCCTCTCTCTTGGTCTTCGCCCCCTTCCAGCAGGAAGTAGCCAAAGAAAGCACCATGGCCCCTTTTCCTATCAACAAAAGGCTGGTATGAAAGGTCCATGCAGGAGGCTGGAATGCAAAAACCCACCAGGTAGCCCACCTGGGATCAGGAATGCTGAAGCCTGCCTGGAGGATTCAGACAATGAACCTCCCCCGCCCTACAAATCTTTTCTCAGACAAAGAAACTCCCCCCCCACTACAAAATTTTTCCCGCCATACTGTTGTAGAGCAGCCCCGATATTGAGCGGATTGCCTGGCTGTGGGTCCTCACCCGCACGCTTAAAAGAGACTTATTAATACTCCAATACTGACATACAAAAAAGGTTAATAAAAGGTTTATTTACAAGGGAAAAGGAAATAAGGAAAATGTACAACTCAGGGAGAAAATAGGGAAATAAAGTCTTTAATGTGTCCTACCCGATCCATCGACCTGGAAACCCAAAGGCACTTTCAAAGCTGGCTGGACACTGCGAGCTGGTGGAGAGCCAAAATGGGGGACCCCTGCAAAGCCCACGTGTCTGCCTTATATCAACCTGGCTGCTTAACCCCACCCTCAGGTCCCAGCCACCTTCCCTTTGGTGGGGATGGGATTTGGAGTTCCCAGTGTCTTTGGCTTTGGCCTGGGGTGAGGGTGGAGTCCACAAAGCCTGTATGGAATTAGCTTTAGGACATCCTTTTCCCCCTAACAATACCAACCCTGTTTCCCACCTGACCTCTTCTCACCCTATAAAAGCCTGCCTCCCCCTGACAACGTACACAGCTTCACTGACCCCCCACCTTGGGTCCCTGAGGTCCGCCCTGGGCACAATAAATTTTCCCTCCTTTGAGAAATTTAGCCTGGCTCTCCTTTTCTTTACTGCGCCAAACCTTTCAGGAGGGAAGAGAGGAGACTGGGCCACCACTGGAACCAGCAGCTTCTGAGCCTGAGTAGCTGGACACCCTTGGCTGGGTTGTTCCTCAGCTCTTCTGCAGGTCAGCCACCCTGACAGACCCCCTAGGGCATTCAGATCAGCACCAAGCAAAGCACCTGACCCAGGATCCAGCCAGGGGCTCTAGAACCCCAGTCACTGCCTGGCTTTGCCCACCCGACCAGCCCCTCAGCCTCTGCAGAAGTACTTTCTTTTACAAATACCTATTGTGTGATTATCAGAAATGCCTCTTCCATCCTGGGCTATCAGTATGGCAAGGGACTATGCTGCCTGCCCCCAGCACCCAGGCTTGCAGCCTCCCTGCCTGCTGAGCTGCTCCCCTGCTTAAGCATTAAAGGCCTGTCAGATCTACCTAGGGCTCCAAATTCCTTTCCCCCTCCTGAATAACAATGAACCTGGCTGGTGCTGCCAGTTTCAGGACTTCTCCCAAATCTATCTGGCCCCGCCCCCAGGCAGTTACTTTCTGAGTTGACACCAGGGAAAGGAAACCACATGCAGGAGCCCGGAAGTGGAGCTGCAGGGGGACTAGCAGCGATTTTGTTGCTGACTGCTCCATGAGGACGGGAGGTTGAAGAAGTCCAGGCCAAGGTTTGCTCTGGGGTGGAATGTGAGTTCCTTGTCTGTGTGTCTGTGGGTGTGTGTGCACTCACAGGGGTATTTGTTCCTGCATGTGCATGTGTGTGGTCCATAGCAATAAGGAGCTCACTGGAATCTGTGAAAGGTCAGGGCTTTGCCTTCTAGCTCTCTCCCACTGCTTTCTCTTTCCCAGGCACAGTGTCACATCTCAGATCAGTGTGTGAGGTCAGCAAGGGCAGGCACTTGGGGTTCAGGAAGGGCATCCAGGAGCACAACCCCAGGCATAAAGAAGGCTGGTGCAGCCCCTGGGAGAAATCACCTCCATGGGAGAGCAGTCTGCAGAGACATTTTCTAGGCTCTGAGGGCTAGTCCCGAAAATAGTGGGAAATAATCTGTCCAGTTCCTTATGTTGGATCTGTTCTTAGTCCCTGTGAGTGCAAAGGAAATGTCTCTCACTTCCTCCCTCAGCACCTCCCCACACATACCCAGCAAGGGGAGGGCAGCAGGGCTGGGAGCCTGAGCAGCTGCCACTGTAGGGGAAGGGCAGACCCTCTGCTCTGGTCCCTGCTCCTCTGTCTCCAGCTCTCAGTCCTCACTGGTGGACACTGGGGGGTCCAGGACAGGAGCTCACAACGTACAGACCTTGCCCTCTGCTTCCTGCCTCCCCACATCCTGGTTCTGCAAATTCCCTCTGCCTCAGGCACCCTGACCTTGTCCTGGGAGACCTGTCCTCCCCTGGAGGGAGACAGTCACCTCCCTTGTGCCCAGGGCCTCTGCTCCCAGCACCAACACCTTCTCTTGCCACCCTCTGAGGCTCTCCTGCTTTCAGTGTGGTCTATATGGAAATGTGACTAACCTGGAGACCCTTTTACTCCAAGGGTCTTAGTAGGGTCCAGAGAACCAGACAAGGGGGTGTGAACAGAGTCAAGTGTGATTGACCCCATGGACTCTGTTTGCCAACCATTCACCTCAGTGTTGGTCCCAGGACAAAGAAGGAACTCATAACTTGGGGCTGACTCCTGTTGAAGCTCATCAGACATGGAGAGAGTTTCACTCTTCTCCATGAGTCCCCTCCTTTTTTTTTTTAAAGGTTTATTTATTTATGCATACAAGAACGGGGGTACAGGCCAGAGGTAGGTGGGGCTCGGTTGAGAGGATTCAGCAGAGACAGAGTAGGGAGCAGAACATGCAGATTGACTGAAATACACTGCTGAGGGGAGCTGCGGGTGAGATAGGAGAGGTCTGCTGCACCATGTGGGTAGCTCCTTGGCTGTCCTGGGGTGGAACTCATATTGCAGAGGCTGCAGATAGCTTCACAGTGCTGTCCTTAACCCCTTGCGCCATTAGTGTCCTTACATAATTTCTGTTCTCTCATACAACTTTTGTGAGCTAACCTGTCTGCTTCTCTATCTCTGCTAGCACCTGATACAGGGCACTTTCTGCCAAGATGGAATGATTTTACCTGTCTAGCCCGGGGGCATTGGCAGACTTTAAGCACTGAATTATGGCTGATGGGACTGAAACATTGAATTCAAATGTTATTATTGAAATTTAATCTAAATTAAGGTGGGCAGGGCCTCTCCTGGTGGTGCTGTGGTTGAGCGCAGCGCTGTGAAGCTGTCCACAGCCTCTGCAGCACTGGTTCGATCTCAGCCAGCCGACAAAGGTCCCACATGGCATGGCAGACCGCTCCTGTTGCTCCCGCTGCTCCCCTCAGCAGTATATTTTGTCAGTCTGCCTTTTCTGTTCCCTGCTCTGTCTCTTGTGAATCCTCTTACCCTCCCACACGTCAGGCCTGCACCCCGGTTCTTGTATAAAAAAATAAATAAATTAAAAAAAATAGATAAATAAATAAATTAAGGTGGGCAAATGTGACAGTCATCACCATATTCTACAACACAGGGACATATGGGGCATCTTTCAAATTGCAATCCACTTATCTCTCCAGAGACAAGACTTCAACACCTGCGCAGGCTCAGAGGCTCAGGTGAGGCTTCTGTCCTTCACTCTGGGATATCCTGGCAGATTCATCTCTGCCTGTAGATACGTTGTAGAACTTTTAGGAAGAGCCATGGCCTCATCCCCAGTGATGAGGAGGATGAGGAAGGAAGCATGTGCTCCATCTGCCTGGAGCTGATGACAGAGCCCATGAAATCAACTGTGGACACAGCTTCTGCCACTAGTGCCCCTCCTTCACACAGCAGAGGCAGGGGCAGTGGTCACAGGACAGACCCTGTCTTGAGCTTGTTTTTGTCTGCCTGCTGCTGTGTGGGGATAGTTGATCCCCTGTGGCATTCCCTAGTCTCCTTCCCAGGCCTTTGACAAGACAAACTCAGGATGAGCTGTACCAGGTCCAGAGTCATCTCCAAGACAGTGAGGGTGGAGGCAGATGCCAGGAGTCATCATGGGAACAGGGACCTCTGTCTGTGAATCTGATGCCTCAAGAGGGGCCTCCCCTTCCCCATGCGGGGCCTGCCCCACGGCTATGTCAGGTCACAATGAGATTTAATTTGTCCCCTCTGCTGTTGCTCTGAAGGAAGGGTGCTGTTCCTACCAGGCCCTCCAGTCAGGATTCCTGAGTGTAAAACCTCTGGCATTTTGACAAGTCTCCTCCCTCATCTGTCTGGACCCGCCCCCTCATCAGTTTCATTTCTGAGTTGACTCTAGTCAGAGGAACTTCCCTTCCAGGAATCCGGAAGTGGAGCTGCAGAGCGACTCACAGCGATTTTATGACTGACTGCCCTGTGAGGAGGAGTGCAAAGTCCAGGCAAAGGTTTGCTCTGGGTTGGACTGTGATTTTTTTTTTTTTTTTTTTGTGTGTGTGTGTGTGTGTGTGTGGTGGGAATGGGTGGTGGGTGGCAATAAGGAGCTCACCAAATGTGAAAATATAAAGGGAGGGAGACGGTCACCTCCCTTGTGCCCAGGGACACAAGGGAGGCCATGGCTCTTCCTAAAACTTCTAAAGAGTATCTATAGGCAGAGAAAAATAACCAGGTTTTTCCAGAGTGAAGGACAGAAGGACCTGACCCTCTGAGTCGGCACAGGTGTTGAAGTCTTCTCTCTGGAGAAGATTTGCAACTCTCTCGAGCTCTCCTGCCTGGTGGGGTCTCCATGGAAACGGGACTAACCTTTTTCTTAGAGGGTTTTAGTGGGGTCTGGAGACTAACATGGGGGTGTGAGGACAGTCAAGTGGGACTGACCCCATGGACTCTGTTTGCCAACATTCAGGTCAGTGTTGCTGGCAGAACATAGAAGTCACTCGGGGCTGACTCCTCCTGAAGCTCTTTAGACACAGAGAGAGTTTCACTCTCCCTCCCTGAGTTCTCTTCTCTCATACAACTTTTGTGAGCAAACCTGTCTGCTTCTCTATCTCTACGAGTACCTGCTCCAAGAACATCTCCTGCCATGGTGGAATGTTCTGTGCCTGTGTATGGGGGAATTGGCAGATATTAAGCATTGAATTATGCTGGTGGGACAGAAACACTGAACTTAAGTTTTATTGAATTTTAATCAATGTAAACTGAATGGGGCAAACATGACAGGGACCGCCCTATTCTACCACACAGGGACAGGTGAGGCATCTTTCAAATTCTAATCCGTTATATCTCCAGAAAGAGGATTTCAACACCTGTGCAGGCTCAGAATCTCAGGTGAGGCTTCTGTCCATCACTCTGGAAAGTCCTGGCTGATACACCTCTGCCTATAGATACTTAGCAGAACTTTGAGGAAGAGCCATGGCCTCATCGCCAGCGATCAGGAAGATGAGGGAGGAAGCCACGTGCTCCATCTGCCAGCAGCTGATGAAGGAGCCCATGAGCGTCAACTGTGGGCACAGCTTCTGCCGCCAGTGCATAGACAATATCACTGGGCAGCAAAATCTTGTGATATCTTTTATTTGGAGGGCTCGCTGTCCCCTGTGCCAAACATCACTTCAAAGGGAGAGTGTCCGACCCAACAAGCACCTTGAAAACCTCATTGAGCGCATCCAGGAGCTGGAGCGTCAGAGGCTGTGTGAGGAACATGGGGAGTGGCTCTACCTGTTCTGTGAGGACGACGAGCAGCTCATCTGCTTGCTCTGTGAGCGCTCCCCCCAGCACAGAGGACACCGCACGGCTCTAGTGGAGGACGTGTGTTTAGGCTACAAGGTGAGTGAGTGGCCAAACCTTTCAGCAAGTTCTTCCTCTTATGTTGCACATTTTTATTGAAATTACTCTGAACACCAATATTGTGACCATAAAAATGTTGTTTCCATCACGTTATTTTCTGAATAAGAATTTATTATGATCCCGGTGAGTCAGGTCATCATTTTCTTCTTTTTTTCTTTTTTCTTTTTTTTTTTTGCGGTACCCTCACCAGGGGCCGGGGAACAAACCGGCACTGCAGAGGCTGCCGGCAGCCTCGCAGCCCAGCGCTCAACCGCTGCACCCTAGGGGAGGTCTCAGGTCATCATTTTCTATGCTGAACTTTAAGGTTGGGCAGAACCTTTTCTGTAAGAATTTCCTGTAATGAAGTTTCCCTGGACAACAAATTGTGCTCTTTGTCACACCTGCCTTGTTCATGGCCTCACCTCAAAAACCTAATTGGAGACACCACAGCGTTCAAGAGCACAAGAAAGAATCTGAAATCCCAGAGGTCAGAACCAACACCTTCTTGATATCCCAGAGTCCACAAGGAGTAAGAAAAGGAACTCAGGACGCCTGACGTCCCTCAGTGTGGGTGGTGAGGGGGGGCACCAAGGGGTGGGAATTAATGTGTGAGGGGGAGACTACCCTGAAGTGAGTCCTGAAGGACATACACAATATCACCATGGGCAGAGTGTGGGTAACAGACAGGAGCCAGATCAGGTGGTTCACTTGTCACGCGAGCTTGCCTGACCCTCGATGTGGCAGGCAGGAGGTGCGTGAGGGAAAGGCCATTGCGGGCATGGGAAAGGATGTCAGGAAGGAACCTTGGTATCACTCGGAATCCATACCCCTGCCCAGAGCGGCCTGGACACTAGGGATTTATTTGTGGAGGGAAAGATCAGGTTGACATGTAAAAGCACATTCTGCGTGGACAAAATAAACAACAAGGACAAAATCTAAGGATTGGAAATGGCAACAGGTATGAGCATACACTGGGAAGGGGAGTTAGGGTTTAAAAATACTTGGTGCGAGGGATGAAGCCTTGAGAGACATTTCAATCATTTCCTGTGTTTTTGACACAATAGCTTTTAGCATAAGGGTCCCTTTGCTGAGGAGGAATGAAGAAGTGGGATTCCTTCCTCTGAGCCCTTTTGACATTTGAAGTAACATCCCCAGTGTGGAGCTCTGAGTTCCCTCATCCTTGAGGTGCCTGTGTCTTGTGTGAAGGTTCTGGATCCTGTATCAGGGCGTGTCAGCCCTGACCACCACTCAGCGCACTCACCTCCACCTGTAACCCCATGAGCAGTCAGGGCTGTAATGGGGCAGGTCTCATTGCTTCCCACCATGTCATCAAATAGGAGGACCACAAGGTGATGGGCGTAGCCTCAAGAGTCAGACTGCTGAGGTGAAATACTAGGTCAGCCTCTTCCTACATGGTCAACTGTGAGCCACTATGTTCTTGCTTCATGACTTGGTTTCCCATCTGTAAATGGAGAAAAGAACTGCCCCCTCCCACCCGACACACACTCCAGGAGGTTGTCATAAGCTGTAAGGACATTCTCCACGTTGAGTTGAGAATAGCACTGTGCTCATAGCAAAAGCAAATCAGTCTTTTCGTAAATAGTTTCCTGAGCATTATCTTGAGAGTGCTGTGATGTTATGGGTATATTTGTGAGTTTGCAGAGGGCAGGAGGCAATTACTTTATTGTGGATGTCAATGAGCAGTTTAGTAAGCTTCAGATCCCTTCTCTTGAAAATGTGAGAAAAGGGCGCCTTCCTGGTGGTACAGGGATTCAAGTCTCAGTGCTATCAAGCTATCCCAGTCACTAAAGCATGACTTCAGTCCCTGGCCAGGGAGAAACCAACATGGTACAGCAGACCTCTCCTCAGCAGTGTATTTCAGTCAATCTGCCTGTTCTGCTCCCCACTCTGTCTCTGGCGAATCCTGTCACTACCCCCCTGCATCTCTGACCTACACTCCAGTTCGTGTAGGCATAAATGAATAAAAAATAAATCTTTAGTAAAGAAAAAAGAAAGTGTGAGAAACTTTTGAATAAACCCTAGAGATGGATGTGGACAGGAATCACTGTGAGTTGACGTCATGACACTATTCTCCAGGTGATACAGGGTGCCCCCTCATGACCTGGTTCTGTAACTTCAGAGCCATCCTGGGCTCTCTGTTCTGACCAGGGGCAACATGTGAAAAGTTCCTTGTGTATCAAACACTGTGTATTATCTATGACGGGTCCAGCACGTTATTTTACAAAATTTGCTTTTAGATGATTTTTAACCTAATACGATGTGCAGCATTTTCCTAGCTGACTGTAGTGTGGATGTAGTACAATCCTTAGTTCTGCGATGAGCTGGGAATCACATCTCTGCCACCAACCAGTGATGGGCCCTTGGGCAGGTTACTGCTCCCTCCTAAGCCTCCACATCTACAGCACAGAATGATGTTACAATCCAGCAACTGCTCAGGGACTCCTAGGAATGACTTAATATTACTGCCCTCATGTTTCTTCCTCTCAAAGTGTAAGGCTGGGATTCCCTGTAAGTACCTAATGAAGATTTGATATGGATTAGCCAGACCTCACCCAATTTTTCCTGCAGGAGAAGCTCCAAGACATTGTGACAAAACTGAAGGAAACTCAAGACCTCTGTACGAGTGCGAAGTTGTTCACGGCAGAGCAAATAACTGAATGGAAGGTAAGAATTGGAGTTTAGTGATCACAAACTATATTTCATCCTGAATTGATGTACAGGCTATGACTGGGCAAAGTACTCATTGATAGTTTATTCTCATTAAACCAGTACAAATTGCTGAACCCCAAAGAATATGCCAGTTTTAAAAAAATAATTCCATTAGTTGTCTAATCTAGGAGAATTTCCCTCTGCTTTCTTCAGCCTTGCAGGAGTAAAGTGCTAGGCGTCCCATCACCTCAGTCAGGAGAAACAAAGCTGTTGTGCCCCTGACCTTCAACGGGCTTCACATTTTCAATGACTGAAATTACCTCCTGTCTGAAGATCGTGAACTCACCTGTGCACATTTACCAGAGTACAGGGTCAGACCCTCTACCTTCCTGGTTGCAATACCACCCTAAGGGAATAACAGGACCAGTGCAGAAGACCTTCCCATAACTCAAGCTCATGAGGTTGTGATGAGGATAGAGCTCTGCAAGACTTACACACACTTGCACTGTAGACTGTGGGTCTCTAAGACAGTGTCCGTGGCTGACCAGCCTCTGCAGGATCAGAGACACATTCTTTTATGGCTATGGATGTAATCCATCATTTAGTAACCAAATTCCCCAGATGTGTGAGCATTTTGCCTCTTTCAGTTTCTCTTCCTTGACCTTGACCCTGCTTCTATGTGAGTGGATATGAAACTTGACTCGTCCATCCCTCATTTCGAGATCCTTGGAAGTTGGAGGACCTTATTTGGAAATAACACATGAAGATTCCTGACACTGTAGGTGCTACAACTGCCTCTGTCTCCACATTTCTGGAATATTAGGTCATAGGGAGAACTTCTATTGCTACAAACCATATAAGGAAACCATGTCAATGCCAGTGTCCAGCTGTCCCAGGTCTCGTACAAAAAGTTCCTCTTCAGGGCCTCCCTGCTGGCTCAAGGAGATAAGTCTCAGACAATGAAGCTATTGGTAGCCACTGCAGCATGAGTTCAATCGCTGGCCAAGGAGATGACCCACAGGGCCCAGCAGACCTCTCCTGCCTCGCTGGCTGCTCACCTCAGCAGTGTATTTCAGTCAATCTGCCTGTTCTCCCCACTCTGTCTCTGATGAATTCTCTCACCTCTGCACCTCTGGCCTACACCCCAGTTCTTGTATGCATAAATAAATAAAATCATTAAAAAAAATTTCCACTTCATCCTAATCAATACTCCATCTACCATAATATCACAGTCACTAAAGCACTGTTGGAATTGAGAAAGCACAGATATAAATTGCAATTCCATATACCACAATAAAACCTGTGTTACACATAAAGATGAAATATGAATCCTGGTAGGTGCAATAATATGTCTGGAATCTCTTCAGGCTTCCACTATTGAGTATTATAGACTCTCCTATGAGCCTGATGACTTAAATTCAGTATTGGTTATATTCACTATCAGCGTTTAGTTGAAGAAATTCCCAGAACATATATACAGCGTGGTGCTTGCCCACAGTGCTTGGTGTTATCTTCCTAAATGATAAGTTACTTGCTGTTGGCCAAATTCCCTTATTCTCTTGTTTAGCATTCCAGGACCTTCTTTTTCTGTATTGTGGCTGAAGAAAAAGGAAATGTACCAGGTGGCTGCAGTATGATCACCTTTCACATGAGAGTGCAGCCTTTAGGTCATTTCTAGTGTACAGTCCAGTGGCATGAAATGCATTTAGTTGCTTTGCAGCCATCACCATCCTCCATCTGCAGAACTTTTTCAGCATTCAAAATGGAAACTCTACGTCCATGAACAATAACTCCATTGCTTCCTCCTTCCAGCTTGAGGGCCACTGAACTACTTGTTGTTTCTCAATTTGACCAAGGCCCACATATGAGAGGACTCATAGGGTCTTTCTCTTTTGTGCTTTGGCTCATGTCCCTCAGCATGAATCTTCAAGATTCATGTTGGGCACGTGTCACAGTTTGCTTTCCTCCTGTGGGTGAGCAGATTTACACTGTCTCAGTCCCACCTGTGTTTACTGACTCACCAAAGAGGTATGTTTGGTTTGTTTCCCACTTTTCTGCCTACTTTCTTGATTCTAGGAGAACATAGAGCTTCGGAGACAAGAAATCCAGTCTGAGTTTAGGAATCTCCACAACTTCCTCCATGAGGAGGAGAGGGCTTATCTGTGGAGACTGGATAATGAGAAAGAGAAGATGCTGGGGAGACTGCAGGACAGTGAAGCCAGTCTGGACAATCAGAGCCATGAATTGGAGAAGCTTCTCCTGGAAATAGAGAAGAAATGTCAGGGCTCAGCCCAGAATTTATTGCAGGTGAGGGAGGCTGTGAACTTGGAGGAAAGAAAGAACGTGTCTGTTTCTGATCTCTTGAGAAGAGAATGTGGAGGGAGCCTGGGAAGTTTGGCGAGTCCTCTCTGCCTCATTCAATATTTAAAGTAATAAATGTTGAAGGCTATAGCAGCAGCAGCCCTTTTGCCCATTTCTGTCTATGCAAGTGTCCTTTACTCTTCTCTCCCTTTTTATTATAAACCTCCCCTTTGGGAACCAAAGGAAAGATCCATATCAATGTCAGCTGGTGGCCTGTGCAGGTATCCACAGTGGCAGTATGTGAATCAGAAACCACCTTCTCTGGGTCGAATGTAGGTTTCTTGGCCCTATGGAACCACAGAATAACCTTCATCCCATTTATTCACCCTTGTCAGTTTTTCATAACCCTTCTCACCTTCTCTTAAAAATGACTGGTGGTATAGAGTGGGGCAGCCAAAATGAATGATAACCTTCTGAATCACTTATCTTGGTCCATGAACACTTAGGGAACCTCTTTTCAGCTGCCTGAAGCTTCCATCCAGTGAACATAAATAAATGCCTGGCTGGACTCCAGTTGCTATTGCAGGACTGGTGGTTGCACTGTGAGGGTGAGGATGTAGTGTGATAGCGCCGCAGCAAGTGACATCTGCTGCCTTGTCCTCAGTGGCCCAGAGCCAGGGTCTTGGCATTGATTCCCCACTGAGTACCTTTGTCATAAGTGACAAAAGTAATATGGGCTCCTCAGAAGGAAATTGGATCACTGATACCAGAAGGAAATGCAACCTTGCACCTGGCTACTTCCCTAAGGTCACAGGCTAATGTCAGTGCAGACTGCATGACTCCCCACAACCCTGACCAAGTGTGATCACACGTTCACACACACTGAAAGTGAGTATCCTAGGGGACTGGGATGGGAATCTTTCTACCTGGGTATGCGTGGGTGTGTCAGGCTTTGTCACTCTACTTCCTGGGGTGGAGAGTTCATGGCAAGTAACCCCATGTTTCAAGTGACACAAAATACTGATTTTCCCACACTCACATTTGTCTTTATTATTACTAGGATGTGAAAGATGTGAAAGACACATTAAACAGGTGAGTCTGTATGAATGTGGGAGTGTGAGGATGTGGGCAGTTGTGTGGCTACCCAGAGCTGAATGGAATGTCCCCTGTTCCTTGTAGGAATTCAGATGTGAAGCTGAAATTGCCAGAGATCTTCTGTTTGGAGCCTCAAACTGTGTGCCATGCTCCTGAGCTTTACTTTGATGTGAAGAAAATGTTAAGACACTTCCAAGGTGTGTGAAGTCAACAGTTCCCTTCATGATTCATATAAAATACCCCTTTGGTGGTAACCAACTCAGCAGCTGTCCCTGGATAGACTCAGGACAGAGAGGCTCTTTAGCTGTTCTCAGTGGAGCTGGAACTCTCTACCTTGTGGGTAGGCAGGGATGTAGCTTCCTGGTTACCTCTTCAGGCAATTCAAATTCCTTCTCTCCCAGACTAATCACCTGCTCATTCTCCCCATTGAAATAACAATATAGCAGATGTCACTTCCCTCACTTATCATGACATTTAACAGCATCACTGTTTGTAGTGTTTAGAATATATCTACAACTGAACATTTATTAACATTTCATTAAACTCTCAGCAATGTAAGAAAGATACATCAGTATTCTAGACTGTGATGAAAATGGTTTTAAGGCCTTGACTCTAAATGTTAGAATCCTAATGAAAGCCAGTATGACCAATTCCAATCCTGAGCTTTCAATCCTTTAGTTCTTACTTAGTATTTGTCATTTTCCATATGTCCACAATTAGATAATAAGCTAAATATTATTAAAACATTCTTTAGGCTGTAAAATCAGAATGAACCTGACAGAGGCCAAACCTGAATTGATTGCACTGGTGTGTTGCTATTTTAAGTATGTATTTTATCCCACCAGGTTATTTCTTTAAAGATTTATTTATTAACGCATACTAGAGCTGACGCACAGGCCTGAGGTGTTGGGGGGGCGGTGGAAGGATTCACCTGAGACAGAGTGGGGAACAGAACAGGCAGACTGACTGGAATACACTGCTAAGGGAACAGTGGGCGAGATAGGAGAGGTGCTGTGCCATGTAGGTTGGCTCCCTGGCCAGCCATGGATTGAACTTGTGCTGCAGAGGCTGAGGATAGCTCACAGTGCTGTGCTTAACCCTTTGTGTCCCGAGGGAGGCCAGGAGTCATCTATTTTCTATTTAGGTTGCTTCTGCAGGAATTTTCCCATATCTGCCCATTATCATTTATAAGCATTTTGATTGTGTAATCTTACCATTTTTATTGGTGTTTTTATTATTGTATTACACTAAATTGCATTCAAGTAACCAGTCTGTGTAGCATAGATCTACAGATCTACAGATCTACAGATCTACAGATCTACAGATCTACAGTTCATTCTTTCAATCTGACTAGTCTTATTCATGACTACCATAATCCATGTAGAAAATGTGTTGTGAACTGCATTTTCTTTACTTATTAATCGCTTATATTTTCACTTTTCTATTAAATTGGTCTGTTTGAGGGCCTCCCCAGTAGCCCAGCGGGTTGAGAGCAGTGCTGTGAAGGTGACCGCAGCCTCCGCAGCACCGGTTCAATTCCTGCCAGCTAGGGAGAATCCCAAATGGGGAAGCAGACCTCTCCTGTCTCAGCCGTTGCTCCACTCAGCAGTGTATTTCCTCAGACTTGCTGGTCTGTTCCCCACTCTGTCTCTGGTGAATCCTCTCACCCTCCCACAACTCTGGCCTGTACCCCACCTCTTGTATAAATAAGAAAATAAGAAATTAGAAAAATAAATTGGTCGGTTTAAACTCTTCTAGTCTTCCCCACTTTAGTGATTTTTTTGGCCAGCCTCATCTGTCAGTTATGGAGGGAAGAACGTTAACATGTTTTAGGATGATTGTAGAGTTTTCCCTTTTGCTTTGCTTATGGTGATATTTGGCACTGTTTACTTCGTGGTTATATAGTGCATGCATGTTTGCAAGTTTGAATTTTTCCTATGAAATGTATATTAATTGATTAGGTATCTCTTTTCTCCCTTAATAATACTTTAATTTAATACTATTTGATAAATGTAGCAGCTATATGACTATATAATCTATCTTTCCGGTCTCAAGTTACGGTTTCACTATAAACAATAGGTAATTACAAAAGTCCAGCGGATCTTTCCCCTTTCAGTATGATTTACTTTAAATTTTGATCTGTGCACTATGGCTATTTTGGATTGTTCATATAACATGAATTGAAAATCTCACTTCCAGAAGAGAGTTGCATGAGGAGTTCTTTCCAATGGTGACAACAAGAGTGATGAACAGGGAAGTATCCAGGAGTAGGAGGTGGTAGGGCCATGGCCACCCGGGGCCTGTGTGGCAGGGTAAAGAGCCATGAGCACGGGTTCGTGTGAACAGCAGAGATGACAGAGACCTGCCATTGCAGGCAGTGGAGAGGGACTTGGGTCCTGATGACTTCAAGCTCTGCTTTTGTTTGCTCCCTGGGCTCCCCCAGTTCTTCCCTTTGACTGAAGCGAACACAAGTCAGAGGGGCGGGAGGATGATCATTAGGTCCACAGGGTCAGCCTTCAGTTCTCAGCCGTGGTGCAGCTGATCGTGTTTAACACCGGAATATTTTGGAGGTTCACTTCTTGCTACAACATCCTGTTATCATTGTTGCTTTGTAATTACACTCCTGGCCAGAGTCACACTTAAGAAATTATACTCCTGTTGCCTCCCTGGTGGCGCAAGGGATAAAGAAGCAACCTATGAAGCTGTCTGCAGTCACTGCAGCATGAGTTTGAGCCCCAGCCAGGGAGCTACCCACATGGTGCAGCAGACCTCTCCTGACTCATCCGCTGCTCCCCTTAGCATGGTATTTCAGTCAGTCTGCCTGTTCTGTTCTCCACTTTCTCTCTGGTGAGTCCTCTCACCCATACTCTTCTGGCCTGTGCCCCAATTCTTGTATGCATAAATAAATAAACCTTTAAAAACAAACAAATTACACTCCTGGCCAGCATCATGCTTAAAAAGATCATTATTTTTTTTATTTTACTTATGTTCGTCAGATCGTTTCGATGTGCATTATTCCAGCATTAATTATATCACTTTTTACTCATCCCTGGGACAAAATGAACTATCATCTGCAGCAACATAAAAGACTTCATACAAAAATTCATGGTCTGAGAGGTGCTTTGAGGGTGGAATAGAATACTGGGATCTGAGGTAACTGTTTCAATAACAAAATATGGCAGGACCTATGTTATTTTGCTTTCTGATAATGGGTGTGAAAGGTTATCACTAAAAATGGGGATAAGCTACTTTTTTGCTTCAATATTCCATGATCTTGGTGGCCCTACACAGGGGATAAGCGTTGTGGAGAGGACAGCGACCACTATGGTTAGTCAGTCCCTTGCCTTCTCCAAGGGACTGAGTTGGTGATGGTGACAGTGATGGAGAGGATATTACTTCCATTTATTGCTTACTTACCAAATACCAGGAATTTCTCCAAGCAGTAGGGTGCATGAGCTCCTTCAATCCTCCCCACCATTACTGTGGCGGGTATGATGATGTCCTACTATAATATGCAGAGTCTCAGAAAGTGACTCACAGAGCTAGAAGAAGTAGGCAGCACCTGAATCCTGGAGGTTGTACTTGAAGTGCACTGTCTTCTCAGCATATAAAATGTGCCTTTCTTTTTATCAGTCAGCGTGACTCTGGACCCAGACACAGCTCATCGTGATCTAATGCTGTCTGAGGATCGGAGATATGTGACCCGTGGAGGCAGCCAGAAGGAGTATTTCAGTTCTACAAGATTCTGTTCCTTACCCTGTGTCCTGGGCTGTGAGGGCTTCACCTCAGGAAGACATTACTTTGAAGTGGATGTGGGAGAAGGATGTGGGTGGGACTTAGGAGTTTGTCTGGAAAATGTGCAGAGGGACAGTGTCTTGACCCCAGAGCCTCAGTCTGGCTTCTGGGCCATCAGACTCTGCCAGAAGAATGGCTACATGGCCCTTACCTCTCCCCCAACACCCCTTCCATTGAGGGAGTGGCCCCGGCTGGTGGGAGTTCTTCTGGACTGTGAGGCTGGACTTGTGTCCTTTTACAACATGAATACTGGCTCCCACATCTTCACCTTCCCAAGGGCCTCCTTCTCTGGTACTCTTCGGCCTTATTTCCAGGTTAATCATTCTTCTTTGTTCCTCCCTCTACCCCTGGGGTCAATTTAAAAGAGACTCTTGTTTCCCATTGTAGAAATACAACGTCAGTCCTATTAGGACAAAAGTTGGTCTGTTTTGTCATCTGCTGTTTCCCTTTACCTGGACTGGCGCTGAGTTCTCAGTGGACACTCAGTGAGTGCGCCATGACTGCTGGACACAGCCACTGTGCAGACAGCACAGAAGATCAGCCTGACCTGCAGGGAAGTGAGAGAACAGCAGGGTCATCCCTCATGCTCTCCCCAGTCACTGGGTCAGATCTCTGAGCTGCCAGGGCCTGGTCTCACGCTGGGTGTCTGACCATTTCATTTCATGTGAAGTTTTCACACCTCATCCATGTTGTCGTTTGGGTCAGTATTTGGTTTTGTTTATGGACAAACCATTGCAGTGCATGGATGTCATGCATTGTGTGTGCCCATTCATCAAAGGATGGACATTGGTTGTTTCCACTTTGGGGAGAGTTCAAATGATGCCACTGTGAACAATTTTGTACAAGTTTTTGTGTGATTATGGTCAAATTTGTAGCTTTGTACCTAGGAGTAGAATTGCCACTTCCTGTGGTATCTTGTTCAACTTTTTAAGGAACTGTCTGTTTTCCCAAGAAGCTACAACATTGTATATGCTCACAGGCCATGTATGACATTCCAATTTCTCTACATTTTATTGAGGGTATTTTTCAAGGGAACTATGCTAATGGATGTTAAGTGCTATCTCCTTGAGATTTTGTTTTCTTCTGGCTTTTGCATTTTCCTAATAACTGGTGATGGTGACACCTTCTTGGCTAATTGTGTGTCTTTTTGGAATAATCTCTATTCACAAACATTGCCCATTTTGACTGGGTTATTTGTATTTTGGTTTGTAATAACTTTTTATGCTAATCACAGTTCTAGGTATGTACCTTATCAGCTTAGTAATTTTAGAAACTTTCTGTCATTCTCTGAGTTATCTGTTTACATTGTTGCTGGAGTCCTAAGAAGCTCAACTCGGTATCCTTGTTATATTGAACTTTTATTACTTGTGTTTTGGGTGTCATCCAGATAACCATTGGGAACCCAAGGGAACAAGAGTTTTTCCCTCTTTTCTTCCAAAAGGTTTTAACCATTTCAGTTCTTACACTTAGATCTTTTGTTCATTTTGGGGACTCCAGTGATCTGTCCGCTCCGGTTCTTTGAATTTCTCCATCCTACACTCCCTATACACAGGAGGGGGTGCACGAGGGAGGGGCTTTCTCTGGCCTCCCCTGCGCTGTCTCAGCACATCACACACATCACCTGAGCACTGGGCTTTCCCTATTTCGGGACATGTCTCTGAAGGCTCTTCTGTGTCCCCACCCCTCTCAGCCCTGATCGCTGCATGATCCCCTCCTTCACACAGTGGGTATAGGAGGGCAGTGGTCACAGGACAGGCCCTGTCATGAGCTTGTCTTTGTCTGGCTGCTGCTGTGTGGGGGTGGTTGATCCCCTGTGGGGTCGCTCAGCTCCTTTCCTGGTCCAATTGTTAGGGGGAAAAGGATGTCCTAAAGCTAATTCCATACAGGCTTTGTGGACTCCACCCCCACCCCAGGCCAAAGCCAAAGACACTGGGAACTCCAAATCCTATCACCACCAAAGGGAAGGTGGCTGGGACCTGAGGGTGGGGTTAAGCAGCCAAGTTGGTATAAAGGCAGACACGTGGGCTTTTGGGGGGGGGGGTCCCCCATTTTGGCTTTCTGCCAGCTAGCAGGGTCCGGCCAGCTCTGAGAGTGACTTTTGGTTTCCAGGTCGGCGAATCGGATAGGACGCATTAAAGACTTTATT
The DNA here is from genome assembly GCF_014898055.3 of Talpa occidentalis. Lineage (NCBI taxonomy): Eukaryota > Metazoa > Chordata > Mammalia > Eulipotyphla > Talpidae > Talpa > Talpa occidentalis. Next base: position 15,638,369 of record NW_023602073.1, read on the forward strand.
TCCCTATTTTCTCCCTGAGTTGTACATTTTCCTTATTTCCTTTTCCCATGTAAATAAACCTTTTATTAACCTTTTGTGTGTGCCTGTAGTGGAGTATTAATAAGTCCTTTTTAAGCGCGTGGGTGAGGACCCACAGCCAGGAACCTGTTCAATATCGGGGCTGTCCTATAACACTTGTCAAGACAACTCAGGATGAGCTGTGCCCAGTGCAGAGTCTCATCCATGACAGTGATGGTAGAGGGAGATGCAGGGTCACTATGGGTTCAGGAACCCAGGGATACATTCTCATCTGTCAGGAGCTGGATGCCTCAGGAGCTGGTGTGTCCAGTTCCTGTATGGGGTCTGCCTGCAGGCTGTGCCAGGATAAGATGAATCTTCAGGTGTGAAATGGCTGAGACTCTGGGAGCATCCAGGAGAGTGCAGGGACTGAGAGATTCCTCCTGGGTGGGAAGAGAGGAAGCTGGGCCACCACTGGGATCAGCAGCTTGAGAGCCTGAGCAGCTGGACTGTCTTGGCTAGGTTGTTCCTCAGCTCCTTTGCAGGTCAGCTGCCCTGACAGACCCCCTAGGGCATTCAGATCAGCACCAAACAAAGCACCTGACCCAGGATCTAGCCAGGGACTCTAGAATCCCAGTTCACTCCCTGGCTCCTCCTTCACCCTACCAGCTCTCAGACACTGCAGAAGTGATTTCTTTTATAAATACTTACTGTGCGATTATCAGAAATGCCTCTTCCATCCTAGGCTATCAATATGGCAAGGGACTATGCTGCCTGCCTCCCAGCACCCAGGCTTGCCGCCTCCCAGCCTGCTCCTCTGCTCCCCTGCTTAAGCATTAAAGGCCTGTCAGATCTACCTAGGACTCCAAATTCCTTTCCCCCTCCTGAATAACAATGAACCTGGCTGGTGCTGCCAGTTTCAGGACTTCTCCCAAATCTATCTGGCCCCGCCCCCAGGCAGTTACTTTCTGAGTTGACACCAGGGAAAGCAAACCACATGCAGGAGCTGGAAGTGGAGCTGCAGGGGGACTAGCAGCGATTTTGTTGCTGACTGCTCTGTGAGGAAGGGAGGATTGAAGAAGTCCAGGCCAAGGTTTGCTCTGGGGTGAACTGTAAGTTCCTTGTCTGCGTGTCTGTGTGTGTGTGTGTGCATGGGGTGTGTGTTCATGTGTGGGTGTGTGGGTGTGGTCCCTGGCAATAAGGAGCTCACTGGAACCTGAAAATGGTCAGGACATTGCTTTCCAGCTCTCTCTCCCTCTGCTTTCTCTTTCCCAGGCACAGTGCCACATCTCAGATCAGTGTGTGGTCAGCAATGGCAGGCACTTGGGGTTCAGAGTGTTGTAGAGCAACCCCAATACAAAACAGGGTGCCTGACTGTGGGTCCTCACCCACGTGCTTAAAAGGACTTATCAATGCTTTACTCCTAACAAGAGGACCAGCAGACACAGGAGCACAACCCCAGGCATAAGGAAGGCTGGTGCAGCCCCTGGGAGAAATCCCCTCCGTGGGAGAGCAGTCTGCAGAGACGTGCTCTGGCTCCGAGGGCTAGTCCTGAAATAGAAGGAAATAATCTATCCAGCTTTGTGTTGTATTGTTGTTACAGAGCAACCCCGATATAAAAACGGGTTGCCTGACTATGGGTCCTCACCAGGGCGCTTAAAAGGAACTTATTAATACTCCTCTGCAGCAGGCACACACAAAAGGTTAATAAACGGTTTTATTTACAAGGGAAAAGGAAATGAGGAAATGTACAACTCAGGGAGAAAATAGGGAAATAAAGACTTAAATGTGAACTACCCGATCCACCGACCTGGAAACCCAAAGGCACTCTGAGAGGTGCCCTACTGCTACTGTTATAGGACAGGGAGAGGGGCAGCCCAAACCCCGCAAACCTGCCTATTCTAAATGGGTTCTGCCATCCGCCGCATCAACACAAAACATATGACACTTTAATGGGAAGGAACTTTAATAAAACTAGGAAACAATACAGGTAAGGCAAAGAGTCTAGTTTCTAAATGAAGCACCCAAAGTTACCCATCCCCTCGTGGGTAAAACTCCATCCATATGGGGTCGGCCCAGAGCAAGGCCCCAAAGCCTGCCACAAGTCTAAAACATCTTCCAGTGGGGACCCACAGAAAAGGGTCACAAACAACCGGACAAGCCCGGAAGGAAAAGAGCAAAATCAACATCCAGATAAAAGCTGCCATTGTCACCTCCCCACGGGTCTCACCCACATCTGTGTCACCCAGTCCACGACCAAAAGACAAGCGCAGTTTCTTCACATGTCTCTAGGCTCCATGCGCCTCCTTCAGGTCTCCTGGCTCCATCCTGCTTCCTTCCTCAGTCTCTTCTTCTGCTTCTCCTCTTGCTGCTCAGCTCCACCCTCCCTTGGGTGGGGCAGGGAACCTCCCCCTTTCCTGGGGACCACCCTGTTGCACTACGAGCTGGCAGAGAGCCAAAAAAAGGGAACCCCCCACCCCCAAAGCCCACGTGTCTGGTTTTATACCAAACCTGGCTGCTTAACCCCACCCTCAGGTCCCAGCAACCTTCCCTTTGGTGGTGACGGGATTTGTCTTTCCCAATGTCCTGATGGCTTTGGTCAGGAGTGGGGGTGGAGTCCACAAAGTCCGCATGGAATTAGCTCAGGACATTCCCCCCTAACAGTATCTGTTTTCAGTCTAGGCCTGTGAATGCAAAGGAAAGGTCTCTCACTTCCTCCCTAATCTCCTCCCCACACACTCCCAGCAAGGGGAGGGCAATAGGGCTGGGAGCCTGAGCAGATGCAGCTGTGGGAAGGGCAGACCCTCTGCTCTGGTCCCTGCTCCTCTGTCTCCAGCTCTCAGTCCTCACTGGTGGACACTGGGGGGTCCAGGACAAGGACCCCACAGTGGACAGGCCTTGCCCTCTGCTTCCTGCCTCCCCATATCCTGGTTCTGCAAATTCCCGCTGCCTCAGGAACCCTGACCTTGTCCTGGGAGACCTGTCCTCCCCTGGAGGGAGACAGTCACCTCCCTTGTGCTTAGGGACTCTGCTCCCAGAACCAACTCCTGTTGCCACCCTCTGCAGCTCTCCTGCTGTAGTGTGATATAAAACTGGATTAAACTGCAGCCCCTTTTTCTCTGAGGGTTTTAGTGGGTCTTGAGTACCAGATGTCGGGGTGTGAGTAGAATCAAGTGTACTGACCCCGTGCACTCTGCTCCCAAACCAATCACCTCTGTTGCTGGCAGGAAAAGAAGTAACTCAGAACTCAGAGCTGACTCCTCCCGAAGTTCATTTGACACAGAGAGACTATCACTCTCCCTCCCTGACTTCTCTTCTCTCCTACAACTTTCGCTAGCAAACCTGTCTGCCTTCTATCTCTACGAGTACCTGATCCAAGAACACTTTCTGCCATGAGGGAATGTTCTTTACTTGGATATCGTGGCACCATTGGCAGATATGAAGCATTGAATTATGGCTGGTAGGACTCCAACACAGAATTTAAATGTTATTTTGAATTTTAATCTAAACTGGGTAGGGAAAACGTGACAGGGATTACCCTGTTATACCACACAGGGATGTGTGAGGCATCTTTCAAATTGTAACCCACTTTCTTTCCAGAGAGAAGACTTCAACACCTGTGTAGGCTCAGAGGCTCAGGTGAGGCTTCTGGAAAATCATGGCTGATTCATCTCTGCCTATAGATACTTAGTAGAACTTTGAGGAAGAGCCATGGCCTCACTGCCAGCGATAAGGAAGATGAGGGAGGAAGCCACGTGCTCCATCTGCCAGGAGCTGATGAAGGAGCCCGTGAGCATCCACTGTGGGCACAGCTTCTGCCGCCAGTGCATAGACAATATCATTAGGGAAGGATATCCTGTGAAATCTTTTATTTGGAGGGCTCGCTGTCCCTTTTGTCAAACATCACTTCAAAGGGAGAGTGTCCAGCCCAACAAGCACCTTGAAAACCTCATAGAAACTGTCAAGGAGCTGGAGCGTGAGAGGCTGTGTGAGGAACACGGGGAGCAGCACCTGTTCTGTGAGGATGGACGACGGGCAGCTCATCTGCTGGCGCTGTGAGCGCTCCCCCCAGCACAGAGGACACAGCACGGCTCAAGCGGAGGACGTGTGTTTAGGTTACAAGGTGAGTGAGTGGCCAAACCTTTCAGCAAGTTCTTCCTCTTATGTTGCACCTTTTGACTGGAATTAGTTTAGTTAGTCTGAACACCAAGATTGTGACCCTAAGAATGTTGTTTCCATCATGTTATTTTCTGAATAATAGCTTATTATGATCCCGGTGAGTCAGGTCCTCATTTTATATGCCAAACTTTAAGGTTGGGCGGAATCTTCCTTGTAAGAACTTCCTATAATGAACTTAATAGATTGTGCTCTTTGTCACGCCTGTCTCGTTCATGGCCTCACCTCAAATCATAATTGGAGACACCACAGTGTGCAAGAGCACAGGACAGCATCTGAAATCCCAGAGGTCAGAACCAACACCTTCTTGATATCCCAGAGTCCACAAGGAGTAAGAAAAGGAACTCAGGACGCCTGACGTCCCTCGGTGTGGGTGGTGAGGGGGGCACTAGGGGCAGGAATGAATGTGTGAGGGGGAGACTGCCCAGAAGTGAGTCCTGAAGGACACACACAATATCACCATGGGCAGAGTGTGGGTAATACACAGGAGCCAGATCAGGTGGTTCACTTGTCACTAGAGCTTGCCTGACTCTCGATGAGGCAGGCAGGTGGTGCGTGAGGGGAAAGGCCGATGCAGGCATGGGAAAGGATGTCAGGAAGGAACCTTGGTATCACTCGGAATCCATACCCCTGCCCAGAGTGGCCTGGACACTAGGGATTTATTTGTGGAGGGAAAGATCAGGTTGACATGTAAAAGCACATTCTGCGTGGACAAAATAAACAACAAGGACAAAATCTAAGGATTGGAAATGGCAACAGGTGTGAGCATACACTGGGAAGGGGAGTTAGGGTTTAAAAATACTTGGTGCGAGGGATGAAGCCTTGAGAGACGTTTCAATCATTTCCTATGTTTTTGACACAATAGCTTTTAGCATAAGGGTCCCTTTGCTGCGGAGGAATGAAGAAGTGGGATTCCTTCCTCTGAGCCCTTTTGACATTTGAAGTAACATCCCCAATGCGAGGTGCCTGTGTCTTGTGTGAAGGATCTGGATCCTGTGTCAGGGCGTGTCTCCTGACCACCACTCAGCACACTCACCTCCTCCTGTAACCCCATGTGCAGTCAGGGCTGTAATGGGGCAGGTCTCAGTGCTTCCCACCATGTCATCAAATAGGAACAACACAAGGTTCTGGGCGTAGCATCAAGAGTCAGACTGCTGAGGTGAAATACTAGGTCAGCCTCTTCCTAGATGGGCAACTGTGAGCAACTCTGTTCTTGCTTCATGACTTGGTTTCCCCATCTGTAAATGGAGAAAAGACCTGCCCCCTCCCACCAACACACACACCAGGAGGTTGTCATAAGCTGTAAGGACATTCTCTAGGTAGAGTTGAGAATAGCACTGTGTTCCTAGCGAAAGCAAATGAGTCTTTTGGTAACTAGTTCCTGAGCACTGTCTTGGGAGCATTGTGATGTTATATTTGTGAGTTTTCAGAGGGCAGGAGGCAATTCCTATACTCTGGATGACAATGAGCAGTTTAGTGAGCTTCAGATCCCTTCTTTTGAAAATGTGAGATATGGGTGCCTTCCTGGTGGCACTGGGGTTCAAGTCTCAGTGCTATCAAGCTATCCCCAGCCACTGCAGCATGAGTTCAATCCCTGGCCAGGGAGCAACACACATGGTGCAGCAGACCTCTCCTGTCATGCATACTGCTCCCCTCATCAGTGTATTTCAGTCAATCTGCCGGTTCTGCTCCCCACTCTGTCTCTGCTGAAGCCTCTCACCCCCCACTCTGTAAATAAAGAAAAATAAATCTAGAGTGAAACAAAAAAGAAAATGTGAGAATCTTTTGAATACACCCTACAGCTGGATGTGGACATGCATCACTGTGAGTTGACATCATGACACTGTTCTCCAGGTGATAGCAGGGTGCCCCATCCACGACCTGGTTCTGAAACTCCATCCTGACTAAGCGTAACATGTGAAACGTTCCTTGTGTATCAAACACTGTATCATCTATGACTGGTCCAGTTATTTTACAAAATTTACTTTTAGATGATTTTGACCTTATAATTTGTGTAGCATTTTCCTGGTGACTGTAGTGGTAGATGTAGTCCAATGCTTAGATCCTCGATGCGCTGGGAATTGTATCTCCGCCACCTACTAGGGATGGCCCCTTGGGCAGGTTACTACCTCTTTCCTAAGCATCCACTTCTCCAGCACAGAAGGATGTTACAATCCTAGCAACTGCTCAGGGACCCCTGGGGAATGACTTATGCTACTTCCCTCATGTTGTGTATTCTCACAGTGTAAGGTCTAAAAAATATATTCACACTGTTATTGTACAGATTGGAGGCTGGGATTTCCCCTAAGTACCAAATGAAGATTGAGAAATGGAAGCCAGACCTCATCCAATTTTTCCTGCAGGAAAAGCTGTAAGACATTGTGACAAAACTGAAGGGAATACAAGAACTCTGTAAGAGTGTGAAGTTATTCACGACGGAGCAAATAACTGAATGGGAGGTAAGAATTGGAGTTTAGTGATCACAAACTATTTTTCATCCTGAATTGATGTACAGGCTATGACTGGGCAAAGTACTCATTGATAGTTTATTCTCATTAAACCAGTACAAATTGCTGAGCCCCAAAGAATATGCCAGTTTTTTTAAAAAATAATTCCTTTAGTTGTCTAATCTAGGAGAATTTCCCTCTACTTTCTTCAGCCTTGCAGTAGTAACTTCCTAGGTGTCCCATCACCTCAGTCAGCAGAAAGAAACCTGTTGTGCCCCTTATCTTCAATGGGCTTCATGTTTTAAATAACTGAAATTACCTCCTGTCTAAAGATCGTGAACTCACCTGTGCACATTTACCAGAGTACAGGGTCAGACCCTCTACCTTCCTGGTTGCAATACCACCCTAAGGGAATAACAGGACCAGTGCAGAAGACCTTCCCATAACTCAAGCTTGTGAGGATGTGATGAGAATAGAGCTCTGCAAGACTTACACACACTTGCACTGCAGACTGTGGGTCTCTAAGACAGTGTCCGTGGCTGACCAGCCTCTGCAGGATCAGAGACACATTCTTTTATGGATATGGATGTAATTCATCATTTAGTAACCAAATTCCTGAGATGTGTGAGCCATTTTGCCTTTTTCAAAGTCTTTTCCCACTTTGACCCTGGTTCTTTGTGAGTGGATATGAAACTTGACTCTTCCATCTCTCATTTCGAGATCCTTGGAACTTGAGAGGACCATATTTGGAAACAACAGGTGAAGATTCCTGACACTGTAGGTATTACTACTGCCTCTGTCTCCTTATTTCTGGAATATTACGTCATAGGGGGAACATCTATTGCTACAAACCGATAAGGAAACCATGTCAATGCCAGAGTCCAGGTGTCCCATGTTTCCTACAAAAAGTTCCACTTCGGGGCCTCCCTGGCTCAAGGGGAAAAGTCTCAGATGATGAAGCTCTTTGTAGCCACTGCAGCATGAGTTCGATTGCTGGCCAGGGAGGTGACCCACAGGGCTCAGCAGACCTCTCCTGCCTCACCCGCTGCCTATTCATTATCAGCCTTTAGTTGAAGAAATTCCCTCAGAACATATATATTGTGTGTTACTTGCCCACAGTGCTTGGTTTTATCTTCATAAATGATAAGTTAGTTGCTGTGGCCAAATTCCATTATTCTCCTATTTAGCATTCCAGAACCTTCTTCTTCTGCATCATTGTTGGAGAAAAAGGAAATGGACCAGGTGGCTGCAGCTTGTGATCACCTTTCCACATGAGAGTGCCACCTTTAGGTCATTTCTAAGTGTACAGACCAGTGGCATGAAATGAATTTAGTTGCTTTGCAGCCATCACCACCCTCCGTTTGCTGAACTTTTTCAGCATTCGAAGTGGAAATGTTATAGAGCAGCCCCGATATTGAACGGGTTCCTGGCTGTGGGTCCTCACCCACACGCTTAGAAGGGACTTATGAATACTCCACTGCAGGCACACACAAAAGGTTAATAAAAGGTTTATTTACAAGGGAAAAGGAAATAAGGAAAATGTACAACTCAGGGAGAAAATAGGGAAATAAAGTCTTTAATGCGTCCTACCCGATCCGCCGACCTGGAAACCCAAAGTCACTCTCCGAGCTGGCCAGATGCTGCGAGCTGGCGGAGAGCCAAAATGGGGGTATCCCCCAAAGCCCACGTGTCTGCCTTTTTATATCAACCTGGCTGCTTAACCCCACCTCAGGTCCCAGCCACCTTCCCTTTGGCGGTGATGGGATTTGGAGTTCCCAGTGTCCTTGGCTTTGGCCTGGGGTGGGAGTGGGGTCCACAAAGCCTGTATGGAATTAGCTTTAGGACATCCTTTTCCCCCTAACAGAAACTCTATATCCATGAACAATAACTCTATTTCTCCCTCCTTCCGGCTTGGGGGCCACCATTCTACTTCTTGTTTCTCAATTTGATGAGGGCCCACATGTGAGAAGACTCATAGGGTCTTTCATTTGCTCTTTGGCTCATGTCCCTCAGCATGAATCTTCAAGATAGTCCAGTTGGACACATGTCACAGTTTGCTTTCTTCCTAGGGGTGAGCAGATTTGCACCTGTGTTTACTGACTCACCATAGAGGTATGTTTGGTTTGTTTCCCCCTTTTCTACCTACTTTCTTGATTCTAGGAGAACATAGAGCTTCAGAGATAAGAAATCCAGTCTGAGTTTAGGAATCTTCACAACTTCCTCGTGAAGAGGAGAGGGCTTATCTATGGAGACTGGAGAAAGAGGAAGAGCAGCTGCTGAGGACACTGCAGGGAGGTGAAGCCAGTCTGGACAATCAGAGCCGTGAACTGGAGCGCCTCCTCCTGGAACTAGAGAAGAAATGTCAGGGCTCAGCCCAGAATTTATTGCAGATGAGACAGGAGGTGAACTGGAGGAAAGAAAGAACGTGTCTCTTTCTGATCTGCTGAGAGGAGGATGTCGAGGGAGCCTGGGAAGTTTGGCGAGTCCTCTCTGCCTCATTCAATATTTAAAGTAATAAATGTTGAAGACTATAGCAGCAGCAGCTCTTTTGCCCATTTCTGTCCATGCAAGTGTCCTTTACTCTTCTCTCCCTTTTTACTATAAACCTCCCCTTTGGGAGCCAAAGAAAAGATCCATATCAATGTCAGCTGGTGGCCTGTGCAGGTATCCACAGTGGCAGTATGTGAATTAGAAATCTGCTTCTCTGGGTCGAAGGTAGGTTTTTTTGAGATATGGAACCACAGAATAACCTTCATCCCATTTATTCGCCGTTGTCAGTTTTTCATGGAACCTTCTCACCATGTCTTGAAAATGACTGGTGGTACAGAGTGGGGCAGCCTAAATGAATGATAACCTTCTCCTGAATCACTTGTCTTGGGCCATGAGCTCTTAGGGAACCTCATTTCAGCTGCCTGAAGGTTCCAGCTGCTGTACATAAATGCCTTGGCTGGACTCCAGTTGCTATTGCAAGACTGGTGGTTGCCCTGTGTGGGTGAGGATGTAGGGTGACAGCGCCCTCAGAAGGTGACACCTGCTGCCTCCACTTCAGTGGCCCAGAGCCAGGGTCTGGGCATGGATTCCCCACTGAGGACCTTTGTCATCAGTGATCTCTGATATGGGCTCCTCAGAAACAAATTAGGTCACTTCTAGTAAAAGGTTACATGATCAAGTTTCTGAGATCACAGGCTTATGTGAATGCAGACTCCACGGCTCCCCACAGCCTGAGCAAGTGCAATCATACACTCACACACACTGGCAGGGACTATCCTAGGGGACGGGGATGGGAATCGTTCTACCTGGGTATGTGTGGGTGTCTCAGGCTGGGTCACTCTGCTTCCTGGGGTGGAGAATACATAGCAAGTAACCCCATGCATCAAGTGACACGAAATGCTGATTTTCCCACACTTACATTTGACTTTATTTTCACTGTAGAATGTGGAAGACACATTAAACAGGTGAGTCTGTATGAATGTGGGAGTGTGAGGATGTGGGCAGTTGTATGGCCACCTAGAGCTGAATGGAATGTCCCCTGTTCCTTGTAGGAATTCAGATGTGAAGCTGAAATTGCCAGTGATCTTCTGTTTGGAGCCTCAAACTGTGTGCCATGTTTCTGAGCTTTACTTTGATGTGAAGAAAATGTTAAGGCACTTCCAAGGTGTGTGAAGTCAACAGTTCCCTTCATGTTCACATAAAATGCAACTTTGGTGGTCACCAACTCAGCAGCTGTCCCTGGGTAGACTCAGAGACAGAAAGGATTTTTAGCTGTTCTCAGTGGAGCTGGAACTCTCCACCTTGTGGGTAGGCAGGGATGTAGCTTCCTGGTTAATTCTTCAGGCTCTTCAAATTCCTTCTGTCCCAGATTAATCACTTGCTCATTCTCCCCATCTAAATAACAATATAGAAGATTTTACTTCCCTCACTTATCATGACATTTAACAGCATCAATGTATGTAGTGCTTAGAATGTGTCTACCACTGAACATTTATTAACATTTCATTAAACTCTCAGCAATGCAAGAAAGATAGATCAGTATTCTAAACTGTGATGGAAATGGTTTTAAGGCCTTGACTCCTCTAAATGTTAGAATCCTAATGAAAGCCAGTATGACCAATTCCAATCCTGAGCTTTACAACCCCTTAGTTCTTACTTAGTATTTGTCATTTTCCATATGACCACAATTAGATAATTTAAGCTAAATATTATCAAATAATTCTTTTGGCTGTAAAATCAGAATGAAACTGACAGAGGCCAAACCTGAATTGATTGCACTGTGCTGCCATTTTAAGTATGTGTTTTATCCCACCATTTATTTATTTATTTATTTATAGAGGCATGTTTTATTTATTTGTTTGTTTGTTTGTTTTGTTTATACATGCACTGGGTACAGTCAGAAGCGCGGGAGGGTGAGAGAATTCACCAGAGCCAGAGCAGGGAGCAGAGCAGGAAGAAGGACCGAAGTACACTGCTGAGGGGAGCAGCGGGCGGCAGGAGAGGTCTGTGTGCCATGCAGGACTCTCCTCTGGTGGCCGGGAAACAGCCGGGGATCGAACCGGCGCCCCAGAGGCTGCGGGCAGCTTAGCAACCCAGCGCTCAACCACTGCGCCACTGGGTAGGCCCCCCACCATTTATTTTTTTAAAGATTATTTATTTATGCAACTAGAGCTAGGACACAGGCCAGAGGTGTTGGGGTGCGGTGAAAGGATTCACTTGAGACCGAAGGGGGAACAGAACAGGCAGACTGACTGGAATACACTGCTCACGGAACAGTGGGCGGGATAGGAGAGGTGCTGTGCCATGTAGGTTGGCTTTCTGGCCAGCCACGAATGGAACTCATGCTGCAGAGGCTGAGGATAGCTTCACAGTGCTGTGCTTAACTCCTTGTGCCCCGAGGTAGGCCCAAGAGTCATCTCTTTTCTATTTAGGTTGCTTCTGCAGGGATTTTCCCATATCACCTCATTATCATTTATAAGCATTTTGATTTTATAATCTTAGCATTTTTATTGGTGTTTTTATTATTGTATTACACTGAATTGTGTTCAAATAACCGGTCTGTGTAACATAGATCTACATATATATGTTCATTCTTTCATCGTGACTAGTCTTATTCAATGACTACGTAGCCCATGTAAAAAATTGATGTAAACTGGGTTTTCTCTACTTATTAATCTCTGGTCTTTTTATTTGTCTACTAAATTGGTCTGTTTGAGGGTCTCCCCAGTAGCTCAGCGGGTTGAGGGCAAAGCTGTGAAGATGACCACAGCCTCTGCAGCAGCGGTTTGATTCCTGCCGGCCAGAGACAATCCCACATGGCAAGGCTGACCTCTCCTGTCTCTCCTGCTCCTTCCCTCAGCAGTGTATTTCAGTCAGTCGGCCTGTTCTGTTCCCCACTCTGTCTCTGGTGAGTCCTCTCACCCCTTACTCCTCTGGCCTGTGCCCCAGTTCTTGTCTGCATAAATAAATAAACCTTTAAAAACAAAGAAATTACACTCCTGGCCAGCATCATGCTTAAAAAGATCATTTTTTTAAAATTTTACTTATGCTAGTCAGATCCTTTTGATGTACATTATTCCAGCATAAATTTTATCACTTTTTACTCATCCCTGGGACAATATGAACTATCATCTACAGACTTCACACCTAAATTCATGGGACTTACAGTGCTCTGAGGGCTGAATAGAATACTGGGATCTGAGGTAACTTTCAATAACAAAATAAGGCAGGACCTATGTTATTTTGCTTTCTGATAATGGGTGTGAAAGGTTATCACTAAAAAATGGGGATAAACTTCTTTTTTGCTTCAATATTCCATGATTCTTGGTGGCCCTACATGGGGGATAAGGGTTGTGGAGAGGACAGCAACCACTATGGTTAGTCAGTCCCTTGCCTTCTCTGAGGGACTGAGTTGGTGATGGTGACAGTGATGGAGAGGATATTACTTCCACTTACTGCTTACTCACCAAATACCAGAAATTTCTCCAAGCAGTAGGGTGCATTAGCTCCTTCAATCTTCCCCACCATTACTCTGGTAGGTGTGATGATTTCCTACTATATGCAGAGTCTCAGAAAGTGACTCACAGAGCTAGAAGAAGTAGGCAGCACCTGAATCCAGGAGATTGTACTTGAAGTGCACTGTCTTCTCAGCAAATAAAATGTGTCTTTCTCTTTTCTCAGTCAGCGTGACTCTGGACCCAGACACAGCTCATCGTGAACTAATTCTGTCTTAGGATCGGAGACATGTGACCCATGGAGGCAGCCAGAAGAAGTATTTCAGTTCTACAAGATTCTGTTCCTTACCCTGTGTCCTGGGCTGTGAGGGCTTCACCTCAGGAAGACATTACTTTGAAGTGGATGTGGGAGAAGTATCTGGGTGGGACTTAGGAGTTTGTCTGGAAAATGTGCAGAGGGACAGGGACATGACCCCAGAGCCTCAGTCTGGCTTCTGGGCCATCAGACTCTGCCAGGAGAATGGCTACATGGCCCTTACCTCTCCCCCAACTCCCCTTCTGGTGAGGGTTTTTCTGGACTGAGGCTGGACTTGTGTCCTTTTACGACATGAACACTGGCTCCCACATCTTCACCTTCCCAAGGGCCTCCTTCTCTGATACTCTTTGGCCTTATTTCTGATACTTAGTGTGCCATGACTGCTGGACACAGCCACTGTGCAGACAGCACAGAACATCAGCCTGACCTGCGGGGAAGCGAGAGAACAGCAGGGTCATCCCTTGTGCTCTCTCCCGTCACTGGGTCAGATCTCTGTCCTGCCAGGGTCCTTGTGTGACGCTGGGTGTCTGACCTCTTCCATTTCATGTCTAGTTTTCATGCTTCATCAGTGTTGTTTGGGTCAGTATTTGCTTCTGTTTATGGACAAACCATCCCACTGTATGGATGTCATGCATTGTGTGTGCCCTTTCATCAAAGGATGGACATTGGTTGTTTCCACTTTGGGGCGAGTTCAAACAATGCCACTGTGAACAGTGTTGTGCAAAATATTGTGTGATTATCATCAAATTGGAGGGTTTGTACCTAGGAGTAGAATTGCCACTTCCTATGTTAACTTGTTCAACTTTTTAAGGAACTGTGTTTTTCAAAGAAGCTATAACATTGTATGTGCTCACAAGGCACATATGCTATTGCAGTTTCTCCACCTTGTATTGCAGCTATTTGTAAATGTGACTATGCTAATGGATGGTAAGTGCTATCTCCTGGAGATTTTGTTTTCTTCTGGCTTTTGCATTTTCCTAATGACTGGTGATGATGACAACTTCATGTATTTATTTTCTATTTGTTTGTCTTTTTGAAATAATGTCTATTCACATGCTTTGCCCTTTTTAGTTGCGTAATTTGTATTTTGGTTTGTAAAAACTTTTTTTTTAAAGATTTGTTTATATATGCATACAAGAACTGGGATACTGCTCAGAGGTGTGAGAGTTGAGAGGACTCACCAGAGATAGTGGGGAACAGAAAAGGCAGACTGACTGAAATGCACTGCTGAGGGGAACAGCGGGCGAGACAGGAGAGGTCTGCTGCGCCTGGTAGGTAGCTCACTGTCGGGCTGGGGTTGGAAATCCAGCTGCAGTTGCTGTGGACAGCTTCATAGCACTGTGCTTAATCCTTGCACCACCAGGGAGGCCCTGTAAAAACTTTTACATGCTAATTGCGGTTCTAGGTATGTCCCTTATCGTCTCTATAATTCAGAATTGTTCTGTCATTCTCTGAGTTGTGTTTTTACATTCTGGATGGAGTCCAATGAAGCTCAAGAACCTTCAGTATTGTTGCTATTCATCTCAGGTATTTCTACTTTTATTTCTTGTGTTTTGCTGCCATGCAAATAACCTTTGCGAGCCCAATGTAACAAGAGTTATTCCCTGTGCTTCCTCTCAAAAGGTGTTAACCACTTCTGTTATTACATTTAGATCTGTGGTTCATTTTGAGTGCTGTATATGATGTGATGCAAGTCTCCACTTTCATTTTTTTGCTTGCAGATATGCTGTTGTGCACTCTCAGTAGTTAGAACAATTCAGTAATTTCTTCTTACTGTATTGTCATTGGTTATTGTAGCTAAAAGATTTCTTGAATTTGTTCACCTTTTTAAAAGGACTAACCTTTGTTGACATTGATTTTTTTCATTAACCGCCATTTTCATGGCCATTGCTGTCCTTCTGCTTGCTTTGGTATTTTTTTTTAATTTTTTTTTTTGAGGGGAAGGAAGTGTTTTTTATTAAATTTAGATCTTTTATTTTCATTTATTTATTTCTTTTTTAATAGAGGCATGCTTTATGTATTTATTTATTTGTTTGTTTGTTTGTTTTGTTTATACATGCACTGGGTACAGTCAGAAGCGCGGGAGGGTGAGAGAATTCACCAGGGCCAGAGCGGGGAGCAGAACAGGCAGAAGGACCGAAGTACACTGCTGAGGGGAGCAGCGGGCGGCAGGAGAGGTCTGCGCACCATGTGGGACCCTCCTCTGGAGGCCAGGGAGCAGCCGTGGATCGAACTGGCGCTTCAGAGGCCGCACAGCTGCGCCACCGGGGAGTCCCTAGATCTTTTATTTTTTTAATTTAAATTTTATTTTTGTATTCCCCATACAATTACAACCCCCTTATTTTCAGCCCAATCCCTCCTTTCCCCGCCCCCCAACCCCCATAGAGTGTCTCTGGTTCATAGTTGTTTGTTGATTTTGATATTTTCTTTCTTACAGTCATTCTTTTTCCTGGTCCCATATTTAAGTTTTCTAGATTCCTGCTATGAGTGAGATCATCCAGTATTTTTCTTTTTCTTTCTGGCTTATTTCACTGAGCATGATCCCTTCCAGCGCCATCCATGTTGCTGCAAATTGCATGTGTTTATCATTTTTTGAATGCTGAGTAATAGTCCATGGTGTATATATGTACCACATCTTCTTGATCCAGTCATCTATTTTTGGGCATTTGGGTTGTTTCCCAATCTTAGCTATTGTAAATAGTGCTGCTATAAACATAGGGGTGCAGGTGCTCTTTGGAATTGATGTTTCTGTGTTCTTTGGGTAAATACCTAGGAGTGGAATTGCTGGATCATATGGAAGCTCTATGTTTAGTAGGTCCACAAATCTCCACACAGCTCTCCATAGTGGTTGGACCAGTTTGCACTCCCACCAACAGTGCAGGAGAGTTCCTTTTTCTCCACAACCTCGCTAACATTTGTTGTTGCTAGTTTTTTTAATATGTGCCATTCTCACTGGTGTAAGTTGGTATCTCATGGTAGTTTTGATCTGCATTTCCCTGATGACAAGTGATGTTGAACATTTTTTCATATGCCTGTTGGCCATTTGCATTTCCTCTTTGGAGAAGTTTCTTTTTAGCTCTTCTGCCCATTTTTTGACTGGATTATTTTCTTTGTTTTTGTTGAGTCTCATCAGCTCTTTGTAGATTTTTGTGATCAGTCCTTTATCATTAATGTTGTGTGCAAAAATGCTTTCCCAGTAGGTGGGGTTTCTCTTTGTTTTTGTTATTGTCTCTTTTGCTCTGCAGAAGCTCTTTAATTTGATGCAGTCCTAGCTGTTTATCTTTGCCTTCACTATCACTGCTTTGGGTGATGTGTCTGTAAAGATGTCTTTGATGTGCATATCATGTAGTGTTTTGCCTATATTTCCTTCTATGTATTTTATGGTTTCAGGTCTTATGTCTAGTTCTTTAATCCATTTTGAGTTGGTTTGTGCATGGTGTGAGGTAGTGGTCAAGCTTCATTCTTTTGCATGTAGTGACCCAGTTTTCCCAGCACCATTTATTGAATAAACTTTCTTTGCTCCAATGCATATTCTTTGCTCCTTTGTCAAAGATTAGTTGACCATAAATCTGTGGGTTTATTTCTGCATTTTCTAGTCGATTCCATTGGTCTGTGTGTCTGTTCTTGTTCCAATACCATGCAGTTTTGATGATTGTGGCTTTGTAGTATGGTTTGAAGTCTGGGCGTGTGATGCCTCCACTCCCTTCTTTTTTTCTCAGGAGAGTTTTGGCTATTCGGGGTTTTTTGTGATTCCATATGAATTTCATCAATAATTGTTCTATTTCTTTGAAAAATGACATTGAAATTTTGATTGGAATAGCATTGAATCTGTATATTGCTTTTGGTAGGATGGCCGTTTTAATGCTGTTTATTCTTCCAATCCATGAGCAGGGGATGTCTTTCCATTTCTTTGTGTCTTCTATTTCTTTTTACAGTGTTTTATGGTTTTCTTTGTATAGGTCCTTTACCTCTTTTGTTAGACTTATTCCCAAATATTTGATTTTTTTTGTTTTGATAAAAAAGCTGTTTTTGTTTTATTTTTTCTTCTTCAGATTTATTGTCTGTTTATAGGAAAGCTACTGACTTTTGCATGTTGATTTTGTATCCTGCCACTTTACTGAACCAATTTATTAGTTGAATTACTTTTTCTGTGGAGTTTTTTGGGTTCTCTATGTATATTATCATATCATCTGCAAATAGTGATAGTCTGACTTCTTCTTTGCCTATTTGGATTCATTATATGTCTTTCCCTTGGCTTATTGCTCTGGCTAGGACTTCCAGTATTATATTGAAAAGCAGTGGTGAGAGTGGACATCCTTGTCTTGTTCCAGATCTTAATAGAAATGCTTTCAGCTTTTCACCATTGAGAATGATACTGGCCCTTGGCTTGTCATACATGGCCTTTATGATGTTGAGGTATGTGCCTTGTCTCCCAAGAATTTCAAGGGCTTTTATCATGAATAGGTGTTGCACTTTGTCAAAAGCTTTCTTGGCATCTATTGATATTATCATATGGTTTTTATATTTCTTTTTGTTGATGTGTTGGATAATGTTGATTGATTTTTGGATATTGAACCATCCTTGTGTCCCTGGAATGAATCCTACTTGGCCGTGGTGAATTATCTTTCTGATAGCTAAAATTTTATTGAGGATTTTTGCATCAGTATTCATTAGTGATATTGGCCTGTAGTTTTCTTTTTTTGGTTGTCCTTGTTTGGTTTTGGTATTAGTGTAATGTTGGCTTCATAGAACCTGTTTGTTATTATCCCTTTCTTCTCAATTTTTTGGAAGAGTTTGTGAAGTATAGGCACTAATTCGTTGGGAAGGTTTTTGATTACCATTTCAATTTCACTGCTTGTAATTGGTCTGTTTAGGTGTTCTATTTCTTCCTATCTAGTCTTGGGTGATTGTAGAGTTGTAGGAATTTGTCCATCTCCTCTAGATTATTGAACTTGTTTCCATATAACTGTTCATAGTAGTTTATGATTATTCTTTTGATTTTTGCTGTGTCTGTTGTGATTTCTCCTCTTTCATTTGTGATCCTGTTTATTTGTGCTTTCTCCCTTTTTTCCCTTGTGAGGCTGCCTAGGGGTTTGTCTATTTTATTGATTTTTTGAAGAACCAGCTCTTGGTTTCATTTATATTTTGGTTTGTTTATTTTTAGTTTCAATTTCATTTATTTTGGCTTTGGTTTTTATTATTTCTTTTCTTCTACTGGTTTTGGGTTTTTTTTGTTGTTTCTTTTCTAGTTCTTCAAGCTTCGAGATTAGGTTGTTTCTTTGAGTTATTTCTTGTTTCTTGATGTGAGCCTCTATTGCTATATATTTTCCTCTTATTACTGCTTTTGCTGTGTCCCATATGTTTAGGAAATTGATGTCCTCCTTGTCATTCAATTCAAAGAATTTTTTAATTTCTTCTTTGATCTCCTCATTAGTCCAGTGGTCTTCCAGTAGTGTGGGTTTCAATCTTCATGAGGTAGGAGATTTCCTTGCCTTCTTTTTATGGTTTATTTCTAATTTGATGCCTTCATGAAGACATGCTTTGATGTCTTCATCTTCATAAAATATGCTTGGTATGATTTCAATCTTGGTGTATCTGTTGATGTTTGTCTTGTGTCCCAGTAAGTGATCAATCCTGGAGAATGATCCGTGTGCACTTGAGAATAATGTGTACTCAGATATTTTTGCGTTTAGTGTTCTATAGATGTCTGTTAAGCCCAGACACTCTAGATCCTTATTTAGAGCTTTAGTGTCTTTATTTATTTTTTGTCTCGTTGATCTGTCCATTGTTGATAGTGGTGTGTTGAAGTCTCCTACTACATATGTGTTTTCTCTGATGTCTGTTTTCAAGGATGACAATAGTTGTCTGATATATTTTGGTGCTCCTTTGTTTGGTGAGTATATGTTAATGAGTGTTATTTTTTCTTGAATTATTGTCCCCTTGATCATAATGTAGTGACCTTTGGAGTGTCTTTTTACCTTTTTGAGTTTAAAATCTGTTTTATCTGATATAAGTATAGCTGTTCCTGCTTTCTTTTTGGTCCATTTGCTTGTAGGATTGTTTTCCACCCATTAACTATGAGTCTATTTTTATCTTTTGTAGCTAAATGTGTTTCCTGGAGACAGCAAAAGGTTGAGTTATTTCTTAATCCAGCCTGTGACCCTGTGTCTTTTTATTGAAGAGTTTAGTCCACTTACATTTAGTGTTAATATTGATATTAACCATCTTTATTTGCCATTGTGTTTTTCTTTCCTTTGATTTTATTTATTCTTTTTTTAAAACTTTTTTTTTAATTAATAAATTTTATTTTTATATTCCCCATACAATTGCAATCCCCCCATTCTGACCCCAATCCCTCCCATCCCGCCCCCCATCTCCCAAAAAGTGTCTCTGGTTCATAGTTTTTGTTGATTTTGATTTTCACTTTCTTATAGTTATTCATTTTCCTGGTCCCTTATTTAAGTATTCTAGATTCCTGCTATGAGTGAGACCATCCGGTATTTTTCTTTTTCTTTTTGGCTTATTTCACTGAGCATGATCCCTTCCAGCGCCATCCATGTTGCTGCAAATTGCATGTGTTTATCTTTTTTGAATGCTGAGTAATAGTCCATGGTATATATGTACCACATCTTCTTGATCCAGTCATCTATTTTTGGGCATTTGGGCTGTTTCCAAAGCTTAACTATTTTAAATAGTGCTGCTATAAACATAGGGGTGCAGGTGTTCTTTGGAATTGATGTTTCTGTGTTCTTTGGGTAAATACCTAGGAGTGGAATTGCTGGATCCTGTGGAAGCTCTATGTTTAGTAGGTCCAGAAATTTCCACACAGCTCTCCATAGTGGTTGGACCAGTTTGCACTCCCACCAACAGTGCAGAAGAGTTCCTTTTTCTCCACAACCTCGCCAACATTTGTTGTTGCTAGTTTTTTTAATATGTGCCATTCTCACTGGTGTAAGATGGTATCTCATGGTAGTTTTGATTTGCATTTCCCTAATTGCAAGTGATGTTGAACATTTTTTCATATGCCTGTTGGCCATTTGCATTTCCTCTTCAGAGAAGTTACTTTTTCGTTCCTCTGTCCATTTTTTGACTGGATTATTTTCTTTGTGTTTTTTTTTAAGATTTACTTATTTATTTATACAAGCACTGGGTACTGTCAGAAGCGCGGAAGGGTGAGAGAATTCACCAGAGCCAGAGCGGGGAGCAGAACAGGCAGAAGGAGTGAGGTGCACTGCTGAGGGGAGCAGTGGGCATGGCAGGAGAGGTCTGTCGCACCATGTGGGACCCTCGTCGGCGAAGGGGATCGAACTGGCACTGCAGAGGCTGTGGGCAACTTTGCAGCCGATCGCTTAACCACTGCACCACCAGGGGAGGCCCTCTTTATTTATTCTTTCAAAAACTTTTTTTTTTTGGCCTTCTTTCATTGTTACTCATCCCTCTGAGGTTCTGGCTTTAGGGCTCCTTGCAGTATTTTTTGGAGTGGGGGTTTTAGTTGTAATGAAATTTCAGAGTTTCTGTTTGTCTGGGAAGGTCCTTATTCTTTCTTCATAGAGCAAGGAGAACTTTGCAGGATAGAGTATTCTTGGTTGGCATCTGTTTTCTTGGAGTCTGTTGACTATGTCCCTCCACTCTCTCCTTGTCTGTAGTGTTTCTTCGGAGAAGTCTGATGTCAGTCTGATTGGTTTTCCTTTGTATGTTATCTGTTTCTTCTCTCTTCTCAGCTTCATTATTTTTTCCTTGTCTTGGATTCTTGGGAGCTTTACTGTAATGTGTCTTGCTGTATTTTTCCTTTCATCATGGAAGTTTGGTGTTCTTCTTCCTGTATATCAATTTTCAGCTCCTTCTTCACGTTTGGGAAGTTCTCTTCACTTCTCTCTCCTCTCCTTCTGGGATTCCTATAACTCTTATATTTCCTTTCATCATGGTTTCTGATAGTCCCCGAAGTCTTTCTTCAGTCTTTTTCATTCATACTTCTCTTTCCTTTTCTGTTTTGGTTCTTTTTATTTCTGTGTCTTGGAGAGTGCTTATTCATTCTCTCATTTCCTCTATTCTGTTATCACTGCTTTTCCCAGCATTCTTTAGCTCTTCTGTTAATCCTTCGATCTCCTGAATTTCCTTCATTTCCCTCTTTAGGGACGCAATTTCATTCTTCTGAGCATTGTTTTCCTTAATGACTTCCATCAGTTTTTCATCACGGCAATTTTAAATTCTTTTTCTGGAAGGCTCAGAAGTTCTTCCAAGTCACCATAGTTGCAAGCTGGTGGGTGGTTTTTTTTTTTTTTTTGTGGTGTGTCTTTTTTCTGAGGCAATGCTACTTTGCTTGTAGTTTTTCTTTCCCCTGCTGCCTGTTTTCTAATTTGCCTTATGCGTTGGGACACTGTGCCACTGGTACTGGCTGGCATCTTTTTGGTGTGTTCTTTTGGGAGTTTCAGAAACTGGCGATCCAAATGAGTCTAAAACTGTTATGCCAGAAGTCTAGTGAGGCAGTGTTACTTTGAGTATGTTAATGGTCACTGTGACAGAATCTCTCCTCCTGTGTTTAGTTGCAAAGGTGCGTCTTGAAGTCCCACAGATTTCTCTGGAGGGTGGGGCAGCTGGATTGCACTCTGGGTTCCAAATCTCTGGATCCCCCTCTGGGCTCCGACTTCCTGCCAGGTGGTACCAGGCTTGTAGGGGCCTTCAGCTCACCTCTGACTGCGCAGGGAACCTTCTCCCTCTGGCTCCACGGGGAGCCTTCTGCCAGATTCAAGCAGTCTTTATTAAAGAAAGGTCCCTGTTCTAAAATGGCGCTTTGGAGACAGGCACACTCTTCCATGTGCCCAGTCTGCCCAGGCCGTGGGTGCCCGCTCCCCCTCTGGGTTTGGACTGCTGGCCAGAAGGGGCCTGGCCTGGGCGAACTTCCCAGCTCACCTCTGACTCCTCCGGGAACCTTCTGCCGGTTTCAAGCAGTCTTTACTGAAGAAGGTCCCTATTCTAAAATGGCGACTGCGATACAGGCATACTCTCCCGCATGCTGGATCTGCCCCGGCCCTGGGTGCCCGCTCCCCCTCTGGGCTCGGACTGCTGTTGCTTTGGTTTTCATTTGGTCTTTCTGCTCTTGAACAAGAAGGCTTAGTGACTTAAGAGCTTTTACTATGATAGTGTCTTTTACATCTATAAATCTCCTAGGTGCTGCTGTGACGGCAGCCCCTAAGGTTTGATGTGTTGTCTTTCATGTTCACTCATTTCAAAGCCTCCATATTTTCTAACTTTCCCTTTCGTCCATTGATTCTAACTTTCTCTTTCATCCATTGATAATTTAGAGAGTGCTGTTTATTTCTCACCCAGTGCTCTTCTTGCATGAGTGTCATTATAGGTAAAAAGGTATATTTGATGGTATCCCAGATGTTTCTGAAGTGCTGTTCCTTTCTCTTTACATTTTCTTCATTCTTCTCCTCAGCCTGGGAGGACCATATTCTTCTGCCTGCTCAAATTAGCTTTTGAGCCCTGTAGAAAATTTTTATTCATATTATCATGTTTCAAACTCCAGAAATTATATTAAGGAGGATTATATTAACACACAGGGAGCTCTGTGCTAGGGCCTGGCCCATGTTGGTGTTTAGTAAATTCCCAGCTGTTCCAGGGCCAGTGAGGGAAAATTATATGTGTCAGCCTCATCGCACGTCAGAGCAAGCTCAACTGAAATGGCCATCTATGCTGAGAGACAGAGAGAGGATAGAGAGAGAGAAGGCACAGTTTACAAAGGATGCTAAGATTTCTACTGCGGAAGTCCTTTGTTATACCATCATTCTGAATTATCAGACTACTCCCAACCTATATTTTTCATACCCATCATCCTGTGCTCTCCCTTCCTCTAATTCTTGCCTCTTTCTCCCCCAGTGTAATCATCAGTTTGCAATCACTTTTGTTTTTTGATTGTTTTAATTTTAATTTATATATTTTTACATCTTTTTTCATTTTGGTAAAATGTATGCATTTTCATCTTGTTATTGTCCCCATAAAATTCCCAACATCCTTGTTTTGATCCTACTTTTTCTCCCTGCTGTCATCACTTTTGTAATATTATCTTGTGAAACTTCCTCGAGGCTACTTTCCCAGTCCCAGCTCTTTTTCCCAAATTTATTTTTCCGGAGGGTAAGAAACAGCTCTTGGGAAACCTGTCACTTCCAGGGATCCTGGTAATTTTTGGAACCACTTTGAGTTTAATCTGTGGGCACCCCCCACAAACACACAAAACAAACACAGCCACTAAGCACACCACAGAGAATCCATCACACTGCTACAAACCCCTTCTAACATAGCTCACAAAACCCAGAACATCTAATACACAGACAAACAAGGATTTTGCTTGGTAATAATCATACATACAACATGACATTACACACACACAAGCTGTATCATTTACATGCAGCACACACCATCATACCCCTCCTTTGTCCCCAACCACAACACATCACCCATGCACATCATCAGTACTGCTGAGTGCAGCGTAGAAATTCTCTTATTTCACAGCTCTGTGCTGAAGCTACTAGATATTGGGGATTCATCAATGAAAGATGGCAGCACAAACCCATGATCTTGTGGGACTTCCATGCTCGTGAGGAAGACAGAAAGTAAGCAAGATAATTAAATATTCAGTGATCAGTGTAATGGAAACAAAATAGCCTACAGAATGTTTGTGCCCAGGGAAGGGGACGCCAGTAGACAGGAGGTCACAGTAGTCCTGGTTGAGGGGAGAGGTGAAGAATTCAGGAAAAACACCTTAGGAATTTGTGGTGATAGTTCCCCACAAAGTAATCACTAGAACTACAGGTCCTATTAAGGGACTCCAGTGATCTCTCCCACACCAATTCTATGAGATCTGACAACCTAGACTCCCCATAAACAGGGATGCACCAGCAGGCACTGCTCTCACTGCTCACTTAGTTGTCTCACCACATCACACAAATCACCTGACACACTTTCCCCACTTAGGGGACATGTCTCTGAAGGCTCTTCTGCATCCCTCGCCCTCTCAGCCCTGGGCTCTGCATGATCCCCTCCTTCACACAGCAGGTGCCGGGGGCAGAGGTCACAGGACAGACCCAGTCATCAGCTTGTCTTAGTCGTGCTGCTGCTGTGTCGGGTGGTTGATCCCCTGTGGGGTCCCTCGTCTCCTTTCTTGGACCTTTGACAAGACAACTCCAGATGAGCTGTGCCCGGTGCACAGTCTCATCCACGACAGTGATGGTGGAGCAGATGCCAGGAGCTATCATGGGAACAGGGACCTCTGTCTGTGAATCTGATGCCTCAAGAAGGGCCTCTCCCTTCCCCACGAGGTGCCTGACCGACACGCTGTTCAAGGTCACGATGAGATTTTAATTTGTTCCCTCTGCTGTTGCTCTGAAGGAAGGGTGCTGTTCCTATCAGGCCCTCCAGTCAGGATTTCTGAGTGTAAAACCTCTGGCATTATGACAAGTTTCCTCTCTCATCTGTGTGGACCCACCCCGACATCAGTTTCATTTCTGAGTTGACTCTAGTCAGAGGAACTTCCCTACCAGGAATCTGGAAGTGGAGCTGCAGAGCGACTGACAGCGATTTTGTGACTGACTGCCCTGTGAGGAGGAGTGAAAAAGTCCAGGCCAAGGTTTGCTATGGGGTGGACTGATTCCTGTGCGCGCGTGTGTTTGTGTGTGTGTGTGTGCGCACGTTGAGTGGTGGGTGGCAATAAGGAGCTCCACCAACTGTGAAACTACACACGACTTTGCTTTCTACCTCTCTCTATCCCTCTGCTTTCTCTTTGGAAACTCCATTACTCAATTCAGATTGGGCTATGAGGTGATGAAGGGCAGGCACTTGGGGTTCAGAGGAAGGGTATCCCCAGGAGCACAACCCCAGGCATAAGGAAGGCTGGTGCAGCCCCTGGGAGAAATCCCCTCCGTGGGAGAGCAGTCTGCAGAGACGTGCTCTGGCTCTGAGGGCTAGTCCGGAAAATAGGGGAAATAATCTATCCAGTTCCTTGGGTTGGATCTGCTTTTAGTCCAGGCCCTGTGAGTGCAGAGGAAAGGTCTCTCACTACCTCCCTCAGCTCCTCCCACACACTCCCAGCAAGGGGAGGGCAATAGGGCTGGGAGCCTGAGCAGCTGCAGCCATGGGGAAGGGCAGACCCTCTGCTCTGGTCCCTGCTCCTCTGTCTCCAGCTCTCAGTCCTCACTGGTGGACACTGGGGGGTCTGGGACAAGGAATCCACAGTGGACAGGCCTTGCCCTCTGCTTCCTGACTCCCCACATCCTGGTTCTGCAAATTCCCTCTGCCTCAAGCACCCTGACCTTGTCCTGGGAGACCTGTCCTCCCCTGGAGGGAGACAGTCACCTCCCTTGTGCCCAGGAACTCTGCTCCCAGCAACAACAACTTCTCTACCCTCCCTTAAGCTCTCCTGCCTCAATGTGGGCTCCATGGGAACTTGAATAACCTTTTACTTCGTGGCTATTGGTGGGGTCCAGAGAACCAGACATGGGGGTGTGAGGAGAGGCAAGGCTAATTGTTCCCATGGACTCTGTTCCCCAACCATTCACCTCAGTGTTGCTAGCAGGACAAGGTAGTAATTCGGGACCGACTCCTCCCGAAGCTCATTAGACATGGAGAGAGTTTCACTCTCCCTCCCTGAGTTCTCTTCTCTCCTGCGACTTTTGGGAGCTCCCTCTTTCCTTTTCTAGCTCTGTTAGTACCTGAGCACTGTCACTGTCTCCCATGATGAATATTCTGTACTTGGATATCCTTGGACGATTCTCAGATGTCAAGCATTTAATTATTTTTTCACATTTTATTTAAATTTTATTTTTTATATTCCCCATACAATTACAACCCCCTTATGTTAACCCCAATCCCTCCTTTCCCTGCCCTCCAACCCCCATAGGGTGTCTCTGATTCATAGTTGTTTGTTGATTTTGATATTTTCTTTCTTATAGTTACTCTTTTTCCCTGTCCCTTATTTAAGTTTTCTAGATACCTGCTATGAGTGAGACCATCCAGTATTTTTCTTTTTCTTTCTGGCTTATTTCGCTGAGCATGATCCCTTCCAGCTCCATCCATGTTGCTACAAATTGCATGTGTTTATCTTTTTTGAATGCTGAGTGATATTCCATGGTGTATATGTACCACATCTTCTTGATCCAGTCATCTATTTTTGGGCATTTCGGTTGTTTCCAAAGCTTAGCTATTGAAAACAGTGCTGCTGTAAACATAGGGGTGCAGGTGCTCTTTGGAATTGATGTTTCTGTGTCCTTTGGGTAAATATCTAGGAGTGGAATTGCTGGATCCTATGGAAGCTCTATGTTTAGTAGGTCCAGAAATCTCCACACAGCTCTCCATAGTGGTTGGACCAGTTTGCACTCCCACCAGCAGTGCAGGAGAGTTCCTTTTTCTCCACAACCTCGCCAACATTTGTTGTTGCTAGTTTTTTTAATATGTGCTGTTCTCACTGGTGTAAGATGGTATCTCATGGTAGTTTTGATTTGCATTTCCTTGATTACAAGTGAAGTTGAACATTTTTTTTATATGCGTGTTGGCCATTTAAGAATTTAATTTTGGCTGGTGAGACTGAAACAGTGGATTTAAATGTTACTGAATTTTAATCTAAACCGAACTGGGCAAATATGACTGGGTTCACCCTATTCTACCACAGAGGAACAGGCGAGGCATCTTTCAAATTGCATCCATTTCTCTCTCCAGAGAGAAGACTTCAACACCATTGTAGGTGCAGAGGCTTAGGTGAAGCTTAATTCTTCACTTGGAAAATCTTGTCTGATCCATCTCTGCCTATAGATAATTTCAGGAAGAACCATGGCCTCAGTCCTAGGGATCAGGAAGATGAGGGAGGAAGCCACGTGCTCCATCTGCAAGCAGCTGATGAAGGAGCCCGTGAGCATCTACTGTGGGCACAGCTTCTGCCTCGAGTGCATAAGTGGCTACATTGGTCAGAGACTCAATCATGGATTATTTGAGATGATGCGTTCTTGTCCCTTGTGTGGAACATTATTTCAAAAGGAGAGTCTCCGACCCAACAAGCCACTGGAAAACCTCATTGAGAGCATCCAGGAGCTGGAGCGTGAGAGGCTGTGTGAGGAACACGGGGAGCGGCTCCACCTGTTCTGTGAGGACGACGGGCAGCTCATCTGCTGGCGCTGTGAGCGGTCCCCAGAGCACAGAGGACACCACACGGCTCTAACAGAGGATGTGTGTTTAGACTACAAGGTGAGTGAGTGGCCATAAATTTCAGCAAGTTCTTCCTCTTCAGCACATTTTTATGAAATTACTCTGAACACCAAGATTGTGACCCTAAAGAGTTTTTTCCATCACATTATTTTCTGAATAATAATTTATTATGATCCCAGTGAGTGAAGTCTTGATTATCTATGCCAAACTTCAAGGTTGGTTCGAACCCATTCCAGTAAGAACTTCCTGTAATGAACTTCTCCTGGGCAATACATTGTGCTCTTTGTCACAACTGCCTCGTTCATGGCCTCACCTCGAATATATAATTGGAGACACCAACGTGCAAGAATACAGGAAATTATCTGAAATCCCATAGGTCCGAATCACTAATTGTTAGATATCCTACAGTCTACAAAGAGTAAGAAAAGGAACACAGGCTGCCTCATGTCCCTTGGTGTGGGTGGTGAGGAGGGGCACCAAAGGGCCAGAATGGGTATAGGGGGAGACTGCCCAGAAGTGAGTCCTGACAGGAAAATATAAATAACTGTGTGTGGAGAAAAAACAGGATTCCACTCAGGCAGACCACCTGTCATGGCAGCTTGCCTGACCTTCTAGTACCTTGTCAGGGAGTGTGTGATGGGACCGGCAGGTGAGGGCATGAGAGAGGGAGTCAAGGAAAGAACTTGAGTGTCACTCAGAGTCCACTGGTCCATAGTGGGGATTTATTTGTGGAGGGAAAGATCAGGCTGACATTTAAAAGAACATTCTACATGCACAAAATAAACATCAAGGAGTAAAATCAAAGTTAGTCCTCTAAGAAAACGGGATTGAAACAGGTTTTAACAAGGATCATGAAGGAGAGTTAAAGGATTTCAAAATAATTGGTGAGTGATGAAGCCTTGAGAGATGTTGAGGCACCTCCTAATTTCAACTCAGTAGCTCTGAGTAAGGTTGCCCTTTGCTGTGCAGGAATGAAGAAGTGGGATTCATTCCTCCTCTGCCCTTGTTGACATTTGAAGGAAACATCCCAGTCGGGCTCTGTGTCCCCTCATCCTTGAGGTGCCTGTGTCATGGGTGAAGTTTCAGGATCCTGTGTCAGGGCTTGTCAGTACTGAGCATCATCAGCGCATTCACCTCCCCCTGTAATGCCATGAGCACTCATCACTGTAATGGGGCAGATTCCATAACTTTCCCAGCAAACAGTAAAAAATAAAGCAACCCAAGCTGATGGATGTACCTCAGGAGTCAGACTGCGGAGGACAAAATCTAGCAAGAGTTTCAGTTCTTACTAGATGGGATCTGGAGCAACTTAGTTATTGCCTGAAAAAATATTCAATGTTAATTATTTATTGGCGGTTGCACCCTGTAGGTGCCAAGTTAAGGTTTGTGAAATTGACTAGTCGTAACTCAGCCCTTTTTCCTTCAGGAGAAGCTCCAGGAAGTTGTGACAAAACTGAAAGCACAGAAAGATACATGTAAGAGTGCAAAGTTGTTCACGAGAGACCAAATAACAAAATGGGAGGTAAGAATTTGAGTTTATTGACCTCAAGTTATTTTCCTTCCTTGAATTTAAGGAGAGGTGGTAACTGGGAAAGTATTAGATAGTTCATTCTCTGTCCACCAGAGCACATCAAACTCAAGAAGAATCCATTTTTTTTTAGTTTTAATACTACTAGTTGTCTATACCCATTTTCTTCAACTTTTCAATAATAGTTGCCTAGTTATCCTGTGCCTCTGTCAGGAGACGAGAGTTGGTATGTCTGCTTACCTGGAACCCAGAACTTGACTGGATTTCTATTTTTAACAACTCAACCTTTGAAGGCCTTGACCTGCTGACATAGGCAAATGTATTATACTATAGTATCTGAACTTAAGCTGCCAGGTTTAGAAACCACCTTTGGGAGGCTGAAAATAGAATCACTGCAGGTGCGATTTTATTACTCAAACTTGCAGAGCTCATGAGGAGGCTCAGAACTGCTGCAAGAATGCACTTGAGGGTCTCCCCTGGTGGCGCAGCGGTAGAACGCTGGGCTGTGAAGATGTTGCAGCCTCCTCAGTGCCGGTTTGATCCCCCGCCACCGGCGAGGGTCCCACATATCCGCTGGTGAGGATCCCACCTGGCATGCAGACCTCTCCTGCCGCCCGCTGCTACCCTCAGCAGTGTATTTCAGTACATCTGCCTGTTCTGCTCCCCACTCTGGCTCTGGTGAATCTTCTCACTCTCCTGCACTTCTGACTGTACCCAGTGCTCGTATAAATAAATAAATAAATAAATAAATAAATAAATCTTAAAAAAAAATAGAATGCACTTGCACTAGAGACTTGGGGTGTAGCACAATATCATGGTCAAACAAGGTATGAATAGAGAAAGCACCAAGTGAAACTACAATTCTGTATCTCCCAAATGAAAACTGAGTCCTTCAGGGTGGGTCATTTGGTTTCTCTCTGTCTTAGCCATAACTATGATAGTGAATCCTCTCTTGGTGGATAATTATTTCTGGAATCTGTGATCAAAGCCTGTCACCTAAACTGCCCCCCTGCTGAAGCTGAGAATCAAAGACTCTTCTACCAGCATGGACATCTTAAATTCAGGATTGGTTATATTTATTAGAAGCCTCTGTTTGAAGATTCACATTTACCTTCTAACATCCCCTTCAACCCTTGGTTTTATCTCTATAAATGATCAATTATTTGACCTTGGCCTATTTCCGTGTGTGTGTGTGTGTGTGTGTGTGTGTGTGTGTGTGTATGATTCAGCATTCTGCCCCACGTTCTCCTGCAACTTGACTAAGGGAGAAGGAAATCAATTAGATCACCATAGACAATTGAGAAACTCTCTCCCACACTTTGGTGCCTGCTCTCAGGCTTGACATACATCAGGGAACTGGACATTCAAATGACGTAGGGGATAATCATATCACAGAAACTGAGCATGTTTCCTGGTGTGTGTGGGTGCGTTAAAATAAACATAACATTGGGGCCTCCCTGGTGGCACAAGGGGTTAAGACGCAACCTATGAAGCTATCCACAGCCACTGCAGCACAAGTTTGATCCTCGGCCAGGGAGCCACCCACATGGTGCAGCAGACCTCTCCTACCTCTCCTGTTGCTCCCCTTAGCAGTGTATTTCAGTAGATCCACCTGTTCTGTTCCCCACTCTGCCTCTGGTGAATCCTTTCAACCTCCCATACCTCTGGCCTGTACCCCAGTTCCTGTATGCATAAATAAATCAATTTTAAAGAAATAGAACACAAAATTGCTGTTTTAACACTTTGTGAGTGTAGGTTCATCAGTGCTTTTACACTATTGTGCAACCATTTTCACTCTATCTGCAGAACTTTTTCATTGTTCCCACCTGGATATCTGCACCCATTAAGCAATACCCATTGCTCTCTCTTCAAAACTCCTGGTAACAGGGGCCTCCCTGGTGGTTAAGAGGTTAAAGTCTCAGCACTATAAAGCTGTCTCCAGCCACAGCAGTGTGAGTTCAATCCCCAGCCAGGGAGCTAGCCCACATAGGGCACAGCAGACCTCTCCTGTCTTTCCCGCTGCCCCCCTTAGTAGGGTATTTAAGTAGATCTGCCTGTTCTGCTCCCCACTCTGTCTCTGGTGAATCTTCTCACCCCCACACCTGTGGCCTACATCCCAGTTTTTGTATGCTAAATAAATAAAAATAAATCTTTAAGAAAAACCACTCCTTCTAACCATCACTCTAATTTCTATGCCTGAATTTGATTAGGTACCTCATGTTAGAATAACATTGCAATGTGTGTCTGACTTGCTTCACTTATCACGTCTTCAAGGATTCATCCTTGAACATATATGGAGTTTTTCCTTCCTAAGGCCAACAGATTTCAAACTGTGATATCACATTTTTGACTTATCCATACATAAACATTTGGTTTGTTTTCCCCTTCTGAACACACTTTCTGTATTTTAGGAGAACATAGAGCTTCAAAAACAGAATATCCAGTCTGACTTTGAGAATCTCATCAACTTCCTGTCAGAGGAGAAGATGTACCATCTACGAAGACTGGAGAAGGAGCAAGAACAGACTCTGGACAAACTGTGGAAGAATAATAACTGTCTGAAAGAGCAGAGCCAGGAACTCAAGAACCACATCCTGCAACTGGAGGAGAAATGCCAGGGCTCAGCCCAGAACTTGCTACAGGTGAGCTGTGCCCGGGAGGACATAGAACAGGGATCTGTTGCTGGGATGTTACCAGGGACAGGGTGAGGAAGCATGGGGCATCTGGCACAGCCTTTCTGCCTCATTCAAAAGAGCACACAGGTGTTGGGAAGTTCAAGGAAGATTTCTTTTAATACACATCAGTATGTGCAGAGGGGCCTCTTCTGTCTGGAGGGTAATATCAGATACTACAGCTCCCTCCAGCCTCCACACAGAAGACAACAGACTTAAACACACTGGCAGCTGATGTCCTAGGAGACTGGGGTGGGCTCGTCCTCCTGGGAGTGCCTGGGTATCTCAGGCTGGGGTCACTCTTTACTTCTTTATAGCCCCACATAATAGACACCATGATATATGAGTGTCTGGCATTCACCTCTCACCTTTGTCTCTGCAGGGTGTAAAAGACACCTTAAGCAGGTAAGTGCTGAATGAATACAGTTGGAAAGTGGGCTGGGTGTATAGAGCTGAATAGAATTTCCCACTAAAAGTATCCTTGGTCTCTGTTTCTTCTAGGAGTTCCGCAGTGAAGCTGAAAGTACCAAAGCCTGTCTCTTTGAAAGTTCCTTCTGTCTGCAATGTTTCTGAGCTTTACTTTGACATGAGGAAAATATTGAGGAGCTACCAAGGTATGGAATGTCAAGAATTTCTTCAGTGCTAAAGATGGCAGGGACCTAAAGAGGTAACCAAGTTCACCCTCTGCCCATGGGCAGACTCACAGCCAGAGAGGTGATTTAGTTGTTTCAATGGAGCTGTCACCTCCTCCATACCAGTGTGCTCCAGGCCTTACACAGGACTTAATGATACGTGCAGATGCCTCAAATGCCTGCTTCCATTTAATAGCTGTGTCAACCAAGGAAAATCACCTCTTCATTTTTCCCTAGGCAAAAAAATGAAAATACTAACAGTTCCCAATTTGATGGATTGTCATGAAAATTAAAAACATTGACATGTAGGAAGTGTTTCCAAGAGTTTTTAACTGTTAACCTCAGTGCAAATCAAGAAAGGTGATTATTATGAACAGGGTGTGTATGGTTTTAGGGCCTGATCTTGATACCCCCATAAATGTCAGAATTGGAATGAAAACCAGTTTTACCAACACCCAAGCATGAGCTGCCTGCTGGCTCTTGGCTCTCTTATTCAGTACTTGTCATATCTGTGATCACTTATCCACAATTATAAAATTGGAATACCTCTAAATACTAAACTCTTTTAATAATTCATCTAACTGCAATTTGAGACCAAATCTGAAATGTTAGATTGGTCTTCTTAAAAGAGCTTTTTTTTTTCTGTTTTATTTATTTGTGCGTAGAAGAACTGGGATATAGACCGAAGGTGCACAGGGTGAGGGGATTCACCAGAGACAGTGAGGAGCAGAACAGGCAGATTGAGTGACAAACAGTGCTAAGGGGAGCAGCAGGCAAGACAGGAGAGGTCTGCTGAGCCACATGTGGGTTAGCTCTGTGGCCAGGGATCAAACTCAGGCTGTAGGGTTGACAGCGCTGAGACCTAACCCCAAGGCCAACAGGGAGGCCCTCTTTAAGCTGTTGAAGCTTTTCCCATCTTCAATTACTTTTATGCCTCCCTGATCTATCAATTACGAAGAGAAGAATGTTAAAATGTTTCATGATGGTTATAGAGCTTCGTATTTCACCTTGCAATTTGATGAATTTTTGCATTGTTTTGAGATGACATTACCAGTACTTGTGTTTGGACTTGTGATTTTTCCTAGTAACCTGCATACTTTTAAGGTGATTCTTTTCTACCCTGACTTAATACAGTGTGATATCATTGTATAACATAACATTGTATAACCTTCCTATGTCTGTTTGTTAGTAGTGCCGCTTACAAATAAATGTGGGTGGAGTTTCAAGAATCCAATTGATATCTTCTCTTTCAGTATATTTCACTTTCCAACCTCAGAATATTTTAATCTGTCCACTTGGGTTTTCCTGTATTGTTCAGATAATGTGAATTGAAATTGCAAACTTCTATGAATCAGGACAAAATATGGGCTGACTGAAGAGAGTTGACTAAAGGAGTTATTTCAAAGATGTGTGTTAGGATAGCAAATAAGGACAAGTGAAGGCCCCAGGACTAGGAGTAGGTAGGGAGCCATCCTCTGTCCTGGGCTCAAGTGCTGGGAGAAGGGGGGGCAGGGATAGCAGAGAGTGTCCAGAGGCAGAGGAATGGAGCCCCCCACCCAAGTCACAGCCAGTGGGGTACAATTAATCTTATCTCTTGTCTCTGCTTCTGTTTGCCTGGGTCTCCTCTAGTGCTTCCCATTGGCTAAAGCAAACACAAGTCAGAATAGAGGGATCCTGGCTGATGTGTCCACAGGGGTCTGCTTTAGGGAACAGAGCAGGTAGGGAAGGTGGGGAGAGACCTCCACTGAAAACAAAGGTGTCAGCACAGCAGATGATTCTATACTTGATTTCTCT
The DNA here is from genome assembly GCF_014898055.3 of Talpa occidentalis. Taxonomy (NCBI): domain Eukaryota; kingdom Metazoa; phylum Chordata; class Mammalia; order Eulipotyphla; family Talpidae; genus Talpa; species Talpa occidentalis. The sequence goes on from NW_023602073.1 coordinate 15,672,069, forward strand.
TATCACCACCATCCAACCAACCAGTGTTTAACGAGTATCTCTGCGGAGGCTGGCTTCTCGGTAGAGCATTCCATTACCACTTTGTCTTTTTTTAAATTGTATTCTGGCCAGAATCACACTTAAATTTATAGTATTATTTTTCAATTTTACTTGACTCTTCAGATCATTATTGTGTCTTAGTGTACCACCTTATACTCACACCTGTGGAACTTTATCTGAAGCATGAAAGAAAGCTTATCCTTACAAGCCATTGGACTAAAATGTGTCCTGAGGCCTGAGTAACACACTGGGGCTGTAATACCAAGCTATGATATGAGCTCTGTTGTCTTTTAGATCCTGAGAGTTGGTGATTGTTTCGTAGAGATGGGAAGGGATCTTTGTGCCCCAAATTCCATGGTACTTAGTGGTCCTACTTGGGAGGGTCCCTCTGGAAGAGGAAAGTCACCTTGTCCACTCTGGGCAGTTCTGGTCCTTGCCGTCTCTGAGGACTAAGATGGCGATGATGCTGGTAAGGGTGGTGGTTGTGATGGGGTTGATGTCACTACTACCACTTACTGATCGCTTACATGTATCACAAATTTCACCAAGAACTAAGTATATATTAGCCAATCAATTCTTCCCACCATTCTTTATGACAGATAGGACGATTTCTGCTTTAGTTTTCACCTTCACAAAACTAGTAAGACAAAGTTTGCATTTGAACACAAACTGGTTTTACTTCAAGTAAAGTATATTCTCTTCATCACCAAAATGTCTTTTCTTTTTTCAGTTAATGTGACTCTGAATCCCGACACAGCTCATCCTGAACTAATTCTGTCTGAGGATCGGAGACAGGTGACCCGTGGCAGCCCCCAGAAGAAGCATCCCGATTCTAGGAGATTTAGTGTGTTACCCTGTGTCCTGGGGTGTGAGGGCTTCACCTCAGGGAGACGTTACTTTGAAGTGGACGTGGGAGACGGAATGCAGTGGGATATAGGAGTTTGCCTGGGAAATGTACCCAAGAACGCTGACGTGACACTGATGCCTCAGTCTGGATTCTGGGCCATCAGACTCAGCAACGGGAACTGCTATGAAGCTCTTACCTCTCCCCCAACTTCCCTTTGTCTGAGGGAGAAGCCCACGGTCGTGGGACTTTTTCTAGACTGTGATGCCGGACTTGTACACTTTTATAATGTGACAACTGGCTCCCACATCTTCACCTTTGGGAAATTCTTCCTCTGTGATACTATCTGGCCCTTTTTCCAGGTTTATCATTGTTCACCTTTGTTTCTGCCTCCTCCAGAGAACTAAGTAAGTACAGGAACCAAGTCTTTTTGTTTAAACATCACAGGTAATATAAAATCCCGTGAAGGCAGTAATCAGATGTTTACTTCACTGCTCGTTCCCTTCACCTGTGATAATGCCGAGCACCCAGCGGAGTTTTAATAAATCTGCATTGACTGATGCACGTATAGACTCTAAAACACGAGAGATGAGAGCCATGATTATAAATTGCCCTCTCCATCCCTTGTCAGTGGGTTCAGATTTGGTTTAACAAGACTCGTTGGATTAAAAGCAGGGTGACATTAATCTAGAGGCCTGCATTCTCCCAGTTTGAAACCATTTAACTCATATGTGGGGATGAAGGGATGCTGCAGATGTCTGTCAGCCACCTAAGAATTCCAAAATGGGGCCTCCCTGGTGGCGCAAGGTGTTAAGACATAACCTATGAAGCTATCCACAGTCACTGTAGCTCGAATTCCATCCCAGGCCACGGAGCAAACCACATGGTGCAGCAGACCTCTACTGTCTCGCCTGCTGCTCCCCTCAGGAGTGTATTTCAGTCAATCTGCCTGTTCTGTTCCCCCCTCTGTCTCTGTTGAATCCTCTCATCCCCACACCTCTGGCCTGTACCCCAGCTCTTGTATGCATAAATAAATAAACCTTTAAAAAAAAAACAAATTCAAAATGGCTGTAATTCTCTGAATAGCTATGTTGTTATGTAACTGAAGTAATTATCACTGTGAAGCAAATTTAAGTTTAGTGAAAGGGACACGGATGATACAGATTAGAGTCAAACTGAAGACGGGCCCTGGAGATCAGCATCAGATTTCTTTGAGTGACTGACTGGTCACTTACCTGAAGTTTCTGGCCTACGTTTGTACATGGAACTTACATGCACAGAGAGTTCATAATTGTTTTTTCTTTCTAAAGGTGAGAAGACATCTACTTAATTTCCAACCATTCTGTTAACTAAAGGAGTCTGGTTTCTAACAACCTCAGTTCATAGATAAAGGAGAACAAGTTCCTACTGACATAGTTACACTTGGGTGAATATGTGGTTCGGGTGTCAGGGCTGACTCAGCTGATCTCTTCTCTGCCTTGTCATGTACCTTCAGCATGGAGTCAGCTGGTACTGGATGATCTGGGGTGGCCTCACCTCTCATTCTGGCAGTTGGCAGGCTGCTGACTGAGGGGCCTTACCCCATAGCAGGGAGCTCAGCTTCTTTTATGTGATGGTCTCAGGTTTATGAGAGAACAAAAGAGGAACAAATCTCCATGTACCATGCGCCTCTGAAGCATATACTTGGGTCACATTTGTTAAATCATGTGCCCTGGCCCAGACTCTTGTCAGGAAAAAGTACAATCCACAAAGGCATAATTTAAAATGAAGAGCAACCAGAAATGGAATGAGATTAATTGGGGGCAATTTTTGCAATTTCTGTAAGATTTTGCTGCTAAAGTTCTGTACATTTCAACTAAGGGAGGGATAGAGATTCAGACCCATTTTGAGGCCCTGGTCCTCAGCAGATTCAGCCTCAGTTTCTCCCCATATTTGACATCTATGAGCGCTCTCCAGACCATGAATAATTCTATACTTTCTTGCCCCCACACATAGCCTGTATACCCTGCATTCTGGGAGAATTATTCCTGCATTCACCAATCTTAACCTTGACCCTCATGTGCCCTGGCATCACCAGCCTAAAGTGGGGTCTGGGGCCTCCTTGGTGGCACGAGGGGTTAAGACGCAACCTATGAAGCTATCCGCAGCCACAGCAGCATGAGTTCAAGCCCCAGCTGGTCAGGGATCTACCCACTTGGCTCAGCAGTCCTCTCCTGGCTCATCCGCTGCTCCCCTCAGCAGTGCATTTCAGTCAGTCTGCCTGTTCTGTTCCCCACTCTGTCTCTGGTGAGTCCTCTCACCCCCCACAGATCTGGCCTATACCCCAGCTCTTGTATGTATAAATAAATAAAACTTTATTAAAAAAGAGAAAGTGATAATAAAAAAATAAATAAAGTGGGTCTGGTTCTCTGGAACTCCCACATTGGGAAGGAGTTCTGAAACCTTGGAATTGGAAATCTAGAAAACTGCGTCTTTCACCTCTGCAAGTCCTTTCTCCACCAGTCACAAGGAGACAGAGTCTATGGTTCAGAAAATGTTTCATAGGTGCACTCTTGAGCATGTGATTAAGGAAATATGCTAAATTCTTTGAGTTTATCCTAAATTTCTTAGGACAAGGAAACTGATCACTCTAGTACTGGGCAGGGGCTGGAAGCTGCAGACTGCTCTTTCCTACTGACTTGTATCTCAGCTACCCTCCCCAGACCTGGACTCTCTGAGGATGGTGGGTATGTGTGGGGTTGGCTAATTTTACACGTTGCTGCCAATCCTGAGCACCTGTTTTGGTGAGATGGATTCACTGGGTCTGATGAAGACACTGGGTGGAGATTAAAATAAGTTTTCCACCTTCCAATGCAGAGCCTGATTTTGTTCAACTCCTGATTTTCATTCAAATTGGACAAATGACACCAGCCATCTGGGCTTCATTTTCCTCAAAGTAGTGTTGCGTCCTTACATAGGTTGCTGTGAGAAGTGTTCAGGCACAAAGCTTGAGGCATATGAACAAGACATGGTCTTTTGTTTGTTTTTTGTTTTGTTTTGTTTTTATGTATTTTTACATTGTCATTCATTTTTGTACAATGTTTGCTCCTAATCTTGGGGGAAAGCTGCTAGTCTTTTACCATAAAGTTTGAGGTTGAGGGAACTGGTTGAGGAAGTGACCCTGATCTCTACTTTGTTGAATGCTTTGTAACGAAAGGAGGTTGTATTTTCTCCTTGTCTATTGATGATATTGGTTTCCTCCTCTGTTCCACTGAGGTGTCGTGTATTAAGTTAGTTTAAAAATGTTGAGCCTGTCTTTCCTTCCCACGATAAATCCCACTTTGTCATGGTGTGTAAACTTTTTTTTTTTTTAAAGATTTATTTATTTATTTATACAAACACTGGGTATAGTCAGAAGCAGGGGATGGTGAGAGAATTCACCAGAGCCAGAGCGGGGAACAGAACAGGCAGACAGAGGAAATACACTGCTGAGGGGGGCAGTGGGCATAGCAGGAGAGGTCTGCGTGCCATGTGGGACCCTTGCTGGTGGTGGGGGATCGAACCAGCACTGCAGAGGCTGTGGGAAGCTTCGCAGCCCAGCTCTCAACTGCTGAGCCACCAGGGGAGGCCCTAAACTTGTTTATATGTTGCCACATTCAGGTTTCTAATATTTTGTTGAGGAACTTAGTGCAAATATTAAAAAGAAATATTGTCTCTAGGTTTCTCATGATGTAGATGTAGTTATCACAGTACTAATGACTTCATCGGATGAGTTAGAATATATCCTCTCCTATTTTATAAAATGTTTGTTAAATAAGATTAGTATTAATTCTTTTTTGTAAACATTTGGTAGCGTTCCCAGTGAAGACACCTATCCCTGGGATTTTCTTTGCGGAAATTCTGGATTGCTAATGCATCATTATTAGTTGTCAGAACACAGTTCGTATTTTCTACTTTCTCTTAGAAAATGTTGTGGGCATGCCTGGTGGCGCAGCGCATTGAGCACAGTGCTGTGAAGCTGTCCGTGGCCTTTGCTGTGTGAGTCCGATCCCAGGCCAGCCAGAAGCAACCCATATGGCGCAGCAGACCTCTCCTGTCTTGCCCACTGCTCCCCTCAGCAGTGTATTTCGGTACATCTGCCTGTTCTGCTCTTCACTCTCTTTAGTGAATCTTCTCACCCCCGCAACTCTGGCCTGTACCCCACTTTTAAAAAAATTTAGAAAATGTCATGTAGTTTGTGTCATCACAGATTATCTGTTTCTCTGGGTTATGCAATTTGTTAGCATACAATTGGTCATAATATTCCTTCATACTTCTTTTATTTCTGTAGGGTTGGGGTATTGTCTTTCCTTACTTAGATGAGTCACTTCTAGCTTCTCTCTCTTTTTTCTAGGTTACTGCAGCTAAAAGATTTATCAATTTTGTTGGTCATTTCAAAAGGCCAATTTTTGTTTACATTGATTTTTTCCTTTATTTTATTAACCTCTATCAAAAAACTTTATTATTTACTTCCTTCTACTTTGGGTTGATTTGTTATTTTCTGCTTTCTTAAGTGAGAATGTTAACTTATTGACTTAAGATCTTTTAAGTTGATTGAAATAGCGTTTACATCTACAGATTGCCTAAGCACTGCTGTTGCTGAATCCCATAATATTTGTGTTTTTTTAAATAAATTTTCTTTTCTTTTTAAATATTTATTTATTTATTTATACAAGTACTGGGTACAGTCAGAAGCGCGGGAGGGTGAGAGAATTCACCAGAGCCAGAGCGGGGAACAGAACAGGCAGACGGACGAAATACACTGCTGAGGGGAGCAGCAGGCTTGTCAGGAGAGGTCTGCGAGCCATGTGGGACCCTCCCCACCCCCCCACCCCCCGGCCCTGGGATCACCCCGGCGCTGCAGAGGCTGCGGGCAGCTTCACCGTCCAGCGCTCAATCGCTGCACCACCAGGAGAGGCCCTCCCATAATATTTGGTGTGTTGCTTTCATTCTCTTTGACCGACTGATAATTTAGAGTGTGCTGTTTATTTTCCACCCTGTGCTCTCCTTGTGTGAGTATCATTATATGTAAAAAAGTATATTTGGTGGTATCCCACATCTCTGAAGTTCTATTCATTTTTCTTCATTGTTTCTTCTTTCTGTTCCTCAGAGTAGAAGGAACATCTTCTGGCTGCTCAAATTAGCTTTTGAGCCCTTTTAGTAAAATTTCTATTGTAGTTCTCATAATTTAAGCTCCAGAAGTTTTTAAGGAGGATTATATTAACACACAGGGAGCTCTGGCCCAGGGCCTGGCCCAAAGTAGGTGCTCAATAGATGTATAGGTGTGTTATCACCAGCTGTTCAGGACCAGTCAAGGAAAATTGTCCTGTTTTCACCTCATCTCATCGTAGAGTATGCTCTACTGAAAATCATCTATGCCATAAGAAAGAGAGGTGCACACTATTTGCAAAGGATGCTAAGACCTCCATTGGGGAAGTCTTTTGTCCTAACCATCACTCTGAATTACCACACTCCTACGAGGCTGTATTTTTGACACCCATCATCCTGTGCTCTCTTCTCCTTCCTTTGAGTCTTGCTTTCTCTCTCTTCTTTAGCAATCTTAAAATTCTGTCTTCACTTTTGTAGTGTGATCTCATCAGAAATTCTGTCTTCACTTTTGTAGTGTGATCTCATCAGAAGTCCTCTAAACTCACTTCTAGAGTTCCATCTCTTTTTTCCCACGTTTATTTTTCAGGAGGGTAAGAAACAGTTCTTTGGGAAACCATCAGCTGTCATGCAGTCTGGTAATTTCTGGTACCATTTAGAGGTCAACCTACTTGCCACTCCCCAAATGCATATAGTCCCAAATAAACATATAAACATGAACACGCCCACTATGCACACCACAAAAACTAAAACCCCATGCTCACAAGCACATATGTTCCAGAACATCTATAACTCCTACACACACATGCATGCTTACTGCACACCATACATACCACATAACTTGAGTCACACACACACAAGCTGTATCACTCACATGCAACACACACCATCACACCCCTCAATTGTCCCCATTCCATACATCACCCTGTGTTTGTGCACAAACTTCATTGTTGTGTTGTGTGCAGCTCAGAATATCACTTTCTATTTCACAGACAGCACTGTGCAGGAGCCACTAGATGCTTGGGATTCATCAGTGAAAGATACTAAAACAGACCCATGACCTGTGGAATTGCGTTCTCATAAAGGATGCAGAAAATAAACAAGAAAAATATTCAGTGATAAGCACAAATGGAAACAAAATGGAACTCCTAAGAGGGTTTGGAAATGGAAATGGCAGGTGGCTAGGGTCATCTTGGTTGAGGGGACTTGAAGAAAGACACCTATGGGAATTCTAATAACCCCACAAAGTAGCACTCAGACTACAAGCCTTTTATGGGACTCCAGTGGCCTGTCCCACTCAGTTCTCTGAATTCCCACAGCCTCGACTCCCCATTCCCAGAGGAGATGGACCCCAGGGGGGCTCCCTCTAGTTTCTCATGAGCTGTCTGAGCACATCACATGAAGGTTGGAGACATGTCTCTGAAGGCTCTTCTGCATCCCCACCCTCTTTCAGCCCTGAGCTCTACATGATCCCCTCCTTCACACAACAGGTGCCAGGGGGCAGTGGTCACAGGACAGACCCTGTCATGAGCTGGTGCACTTGTCTGGCTGCTGCTCTTGTCTGTCTGCTTCTGGGTGGTTGATCCCCTGTGGGGTCCCTTGTCTCCTTCCTTGGCCTTTGACAGGACAACTCAGGATGAGCTGTGCCCGGGTCCAGAGTTTCAAACACTACAGTGACAGTGGAGGGAAAGACAAGCAGTCATCATGGGATCAGGGACCCAGGGTCGCATTCTGCCTCTGTCTGAACCTTTCTCACCATCTTTTGAAAATGACTGGTTGTGTAGAGCAGGGCAACCAAAATGAATGATAACCTTCTTCTGAATCACTTGCCTTGGGCAATGAGCTCTTAGGGAACCTCATTTCAGCTGCCTGGAGCTCCAGCCAGTACACATAAATGCCTGGACTCCAGTTGCTATTGCAGGACTGGTGGTTGCACTGTGAGGGTGAGGATGTAGCGTGACAGCGCCCTCAGCAGGTGACACCTGCTGCCTCTACTTCAGTGTCCCAGCGCCAGGGGCTGGGCATAGATTCCCCACTGAGGACCTTTGTCATAAGTGACAAAGGTAATATGGGCTCCTCAGAAGGAAAGTGCATCATTAATAGCAGAAGGGAACACAATCTTGCTCCTGGCCTCTTCCCTAAGGTCATGGGCTAATGTGAATGCAGACTCCATGACTCCCCACAAGCCTGAGCAAGTGCAATCACACACTCACACACACTGGCAGGGACTATCCTAGGGGCTGGGGATGGGAATCGTTCTACCTGGGTATGCGTGGGTGTCTCAGGCTGGGTCACTCTGCTTCCTGGGGTGGGGTGTTCATAGCAAGTAACCCCATGTGTCAAGTGACACAAAATACTGATTTTCCCACACTCACAATTGTCTTTGTTTCCACTGTAGGATGTGAAAGACACGTTAAACAGGTGAGTCTGTATGAATGAGGGAGTGTGAGGATGTGGGCAGTTGTGTGGCTACCCAGAGCTGAATGGAATGTCCCCTGTTCCTTGTAGGAATTCAGACGTGAAGCTGAAATTGCCAAAGATCTTCTGTTTGGAGCCTCAAACTGTGTGCCTTGTTCCTGAGCTTTACTTTGATGAGAAGGAAATGTTAAGGCGCTTCCAAGGTGTGTGAAGTCAACAGTTCCCTTCATGTTTCACATAAAATGCCTCTTTGGTGGTAATAAGTCAGTGGCTATCCCTGGGTAGACTCAGAGACAGGGAGGCTGTTTAACTGTTCTTCCGTGGAGCTGGAATTCTCTCCCTCCTGGCAGGGATGTAGCTTCCTGGTTAACTCTTAAGGCTCTTCAAATTCCTTCTCTCCCAGACTAATCACCTGCTCATTCTCCCCATCTGAAAATAGCAATATAGCAGATTTCACTTCCCTGAGTTATCATGACATTCAACAGCAAATAAAATGTGTCTTTCTCTTTTCTCAGTCAGCGTGACTCTGGATCCAGACACAGCTCATCGTGAACTAATTCTGTCTGAGGATCGGAGACATGTAACCCGTGGAGGCAGCCAGAAGGAGTATTTCAGTTCTACGAGATTCTGTTCCTTACCCTGTGTCCTGGGCTGTGAGGGATTCACCTCAGGTAGACATTACTTTGAAGTGGATGTGGGAGAAGGATCTGGGTGGGACTTAGGAGTTTGTCTGGAAAATGTGCAGAGGGACAGGGACATGACCCCAAAGCCTCAGTCTGGCTTCTGGGCCATCAGACTCTGCCAGGAGAATGGCTACATGGCCCTTACCTCTCCCTCAACTTCCCTTGCGTTGAGGGAGCAGCCCCTGCTGGTGAGGATTCTTCTGGACTATGAGGCTGCACTTGTGTCCTTTTATGACATGAACACTGGCTCCCACATCTTCACCTTCCCAAGGGCCTCCTTCTCTGATACTCTTCGGCCTTATTTCCAGGTTAATCATTCTTCTCTTTTGTTCCTCCCTCTATCCCAGGGGTCAATTTAAAAGAGTCTCTTTTGTTTCCCATCGTAGAAATATAACGTCAGTCCTATTAGGACAGGACTTGGTCTGTTTTGTCATCTGCTGTTTCCCTTTACCTGAACCGGCTCTGAGTTCTCAGTGGACACTCAGTGAGTGTGCCATGACTGCTGGACACAGCCACTGTGCAGACAGCACAGAAGATCAGCCTGACCTGCGGGGAAGTGAGAGAACAGCAGGGTCATCCCTCGTGCTCTCCCCCGTCACTGGGTCAGATCTCTGACCTGCCAGGGTCCTGGTCTCACGCTGGGTGTCTGGCCTCTTCCATTTCATGTCAGGTTTTCATGCTTCATCAGTGTTGTCGTTTGGGTCAGTATTTGCTTCTGTTTCTGGACAAACCATCCCACTGTATGGATGTCACGCATTGTGTGTGCCCGTTCATCAAAGGATGGACATCGGTTGCTTCCACTTTGGGGTGAGTTCAAACGATGCCATTGTGAACAATGTTGTGCATGTTTTTGTGATTATGTTGAAATTTGGAGGTTTGTACCTCGGAGTAGAATTGCTAATTCTTTTGGTAACTTGTTCAACTTTGGAAGGAAATGTCTGTTTTCCAAATGATACGGGAATTGTCAGGCCTAGTCTCCCAGCCAGGAATGGATCCCAGGCTGCAGGTGCAGCGCTGAGTCCCAGCCACTAGACCCCCACGGGGTGGTGTCTCATGAAGCCGCAGCAGGAACTTCGCAGACGCTCAGGCAAGCAAGCGAGAAGAGGCAGGTTTGTTTAGAGAAAGAAAAAGTTTATTGAGGAGAAAAAGAACAGAAATAAAGTGGGACTCCCAGGCCAGGGAACCAGGCCTGGGAGGGGCAAGGAAGCCAAAGTGGAGTCGTGCCTCAGGGAATATAGACCTTCTTTCCCTCATTATTCTAAAGCTCCACCAGTCTCTTTGTGATTGGTTAGTTCTCGGCTGTCTCACTTAATTTGCTACTGAGTGGGGGATCTTCACATTCCTTATCTAGCAGGTCTGTCTTTCCACATTTGTTGCATCTTTATCTTTATGGCCCAGTCCTCTGGATGGGCATCCCTGCATTGAAGTTAAACAGCTGCCCTTCTAAGTTGTCTATAAATTAAACCACTCTCCATTTCTCCAATCTCTGCCTCCCTTTATCACCTGAAGGAAACCGAGGCCAGCATTGTCCTCGTCCTGGGATGTTTGTTTTTCCAGGTGGAATTAGTTAATTAGTTACACTCCTCTTGCTGCCCTTATCTCTGAAGACTTCCTCAATTCTTGGAGGTCCCCTCCTGCAGTGTCCCTAAAACTGCCTAATTCCTAGCTTGCCCTGTGTCTCACAAAGAAGCTACAACGTTGCATATGCTCACACGCCATGTATGACATTCCAATTTCTCTACGTTTTATTGTGGGTATTTTTCAAGGGAACTATGCTAATGGATGTTAAGTGCTATCTCATTGAGATTTTGTTTTCTTCTGGCTTTTGCATTTTCCTAATGACTGGTGATGGTGGAACTTTCATGGTTAATTGTGTGTCTTTTTGGAATTATCTCTATTCACATGATTTTCCCATTTTAGTTGGATTATTTGTATTTTGGTTTGTAATAACTTTTTATGCTAATCACAGTTCTAGGTATGTCCCTTATCAGCCTAATAATTTTAGAAACTTTCTGTCATTCTCTGAGTTATCTTTTTACATTCTTGATGGAATCCTAAGAAGCTCAACTTGGTATCCTTGTTATATTGAACTTTTATTACTTGTGTTTTGGGTGTCATCCAGATAACCACTGGGAACCCAAGGGAACAAGAGTTTTTCCTTCTCTTTTCTTCCAAACGGTTTTAACCATTTCAGTTCTTAAACTTTTATCTTTGGTTCACTTTGGGAAAAACACTTCAGGAAAAACACCTTAGAAATCTGGGGTGATAGTTCCCCACAAAGCAATTACTAAGGCTACAGGTCCTATTAAGGAACTCCAGTGATCTCACCCACACCAATTCTATGAGATCTGACAACCTAGACTCCCCATAAACAGGGAAGAACCACCAGGCACTGCTCTCACTGCTCACCTAATTGTCTCACCACATCACACAAATCACCTGACACACTGTACTCTCCCCACTTAGGGGACATGTCTCTGAAAGCTCTTCTGCATCCCTTGCCCTCTCAGCCCTGAACTCTGCATGATCCCCTCCTTCACACAGCAGGTACCAGGGGGGCAGTGGTCACAGGACAGACCCTGCCATGAGCTTGTCTTTTCTGACTATGCTGTGTGGGTGTGGTTGATCCCCTGTGGGGATCTCCTTTCCTGCTCCTTTGAAAAGACATCTCAGAATGAGTGTGCCTGGGTGCAGAATTGCATTCAGGACAGTGATCTGGTAGAGGGAGATGCAAGGAGTGATCTTGTGATCAGGGACCCAGGGACACATTCTCCCTCTGTCTTCAGCTGGATGCCTCAGGAGCTGGTGTTGCCAGTCCCTGTGTAGGGCCTGCCTGCAGGCTGCGACAGGATAAGATAAATCTTCAGGTGTGAAATGGCAGAGACTAGGGAACACTCAGGTGAGTGCAGGACTGAGAGATTCCTCCTGGGAGGGACGAGAGGAAGCTGGGCCAGCATTGGAACGAGCAGCTTCTGAGCCCGAGTAGCTGGTCACCCTTGGCTTAGTTGTTCCTCAGCTCCTCTGCAGGTCAGCCACCCTGACAGACCCCCTAGGGCATTCATATCAGCACCAAGCAAAGCACCTGTCCCAGGATCCAGGCAGGGGCTCTAGAATCCCAGTCACTGCCTGGCTCCACCCACCTCAGCCTCTGCAGAAGTACTTTCTTTTACAAATATATACTGTGCGATTATCAGAAATGCCTCTTCCACCCTAGGCTATTAATATGGCCCACTTGACAATGGGAGACAATTTATTGAACATGCCTGACAAGCATTACAATACAATAATTATAGTAGGTCCTCCTTTTGCCTTCTCTTGAAGTTTCTTGGGAAAGTTTTTAAATGAAGCTATTTGAGTTATGGAGTTTCTAGGTAGAAAAAGTTCTGATAGCTGAGTAGCAGCCGGTCCCTGGCTGAAGGCCATGAGAATAAGAAAAGTCTTTTCTTGCTTAGGCTTTAGCTGATAGGGATGTCCTGGCGGCTATCAACTGTCTTAGGTTATTGTTTAGCTGAAACAATGAGTTTTAGTGTAAGGCTTTATTTTTTATTAACCTTGAAGGTTGTCTTCTCACTGAGAGCACTAGTGGCCAAAAGCCCATGGAAAAAGAGATGCACTGATTGTTTCTGCTTTGTTTCTATGCACATGATAATGTCATCTCACTGCTTGCAAAAAATGTATAAATAACCTGCTGAGCCTCTCGGCAGAAGATACTAGCACCTCACCAAGTATCAGTGTCTCCTCACTTTACCTCATCCCTTTCCCCTTAGCCCTTCCGTTTTCGCAGATGCCATCTCATCCTTTCAGGAACCCCTGACACGACATTTTGCCGGAGGCTGGTCCCCGGCAAGTGCTGTTCCTACCAGGCCCTCCAGTCAGGATTCCTGAGTGTAAAACCCCTGGCATTTTGACAAGTTTCCTCCCTCATCTGTCTGGACCCGCCCCCTCATCAGTTTCGTTTCTGAGTTGACTCTAGTCAGAGGAACTTCCCTTCCAGGAATCTGGAAGTGGAGCTGCAGAGCAACTAGCAGCGATTTTGTGACTGACTGCGCTGTGAGGAGGAGTGCAAAGTCCTGGCCAAGGTTTGCTCTGGGGTGGACTGTGATGTCTGTGTGTATGGGTGAAAGGTTTGGTGCGGTAAAGAAAAGGAGAGCCAGGCTAAATTTCTCAAAGGAAGGAAAATTTATTGCGCCCCAGGCGGACCTCACAGACCCAAGGTTGGGGGGTCAGTGAAGCCGCACACATTGTCAGGGGACGCAGGGTTTTATAGGGTGAGGAGAGGTCAGGTGGGAAACTGGGCTCCTTAGGCGGGAAAAAGTTTGTTGGGCGGGGGAGTTTCTTTGTCTGAGAAAAGATTTGTAGGGAGGGGGAGGTTCATTGTCTGAGTTCTCTAGGCAGGCTTCCATATTCCTGTTCCCAGGTGGGCTTCCCGGTGGGTTTTTGCATTCCAGCCTCCTGCATGGACCTTTCAGTGGGGGAGTGGAGGGTGGATGGCAATAAGGAGCTCACCAAACTGTGACAATAATAAAGGGAGGGAGACAGTCACCTCCCTTGTGCCCAGGGACTCTGCTCCCAGAGCCACCTCTTGCCTCTCTCTCCAGACTCCTGCCTCAGTGTGGGCTCCATGGAAATGAGACTAACCTTTTGCTTAGAGGGTTTCAGTGGGGTCCAGAGAATGAGATATGGGGGTGTGAGGACAGTCAAGTGTGACTGGTCCCATGGACTCTGTTGCCAACATTCATGTCAGTGTTGCCAGCAGGACAAAGAAGTAAATAGGGCTGACTCCTCTTGAGGCTCTTCAGACACAGAGAGTTTCACTCTCCCTCCCTGAGTTCTCTTCTCTCATACAACATCTGTGAACAAACCTGTCTGCTTCTCTATCTCTACAAGTACCTGCTCCAAGGACATCTCCTGACATGATGGAATGTTCTGTGCCTGTCTATGGGGCCATTGGCAGATATTAAGCATTGAATTATTGCTGGGAGCCAGCCACAGCAGCCTGGGTGTCAGGGGTTCCTGAAGGATGTGAAGGCGTTGGCGCAATTGTAGCGAATGAGGGGGAGGGGAAATTGAGGAGAAGCAAACACTTGGTCATGGTGCAGACATCATCCTGCTGAGGGTCTCAGCAGCCCTTTATTTATACATTTCAAGCAAACCTTGAGAGTGCATAAGCATATGCATTAAGGCAAGAAGATAACAATCATCACATCTTCCTCTAGAACAGCCAAGGGTCTATTTACCCTCCTGCAGAGGTCATGACATTTATTATTCTTTGTTTTAAAGAAGGCACAGTTGCTAAACAAAAGTGTTCTTAGAGTAGTCATTTACCTTAAACAGTCATTTTATTACTAGCAAAAAACTTATGTGACTGCAACTTACATTTCTATGTTTGCCATAGTGAAGGATTAAGTAAGGGCTGGGGGAAACAAAGTGTAACAGGGTGGTCCCCAGGAAAGAGGGAGGTTCCAGGTTCCCTGCCCCACCCAAAGGAGGGTGGAGCTGAGCAGGAAGAGAAGAGGATGTAGAGGAGACTGAGGAAGGAAGGAAGCAGGATGGAGCCAGAAGGAGACCTGGAGGAGGCACTTGTCTAGAGACACGTGAAGAAACTGCGCTTGTCTTTTGGTCGTGGACTGGGTGACACAGATGTGGGTGAGACCCATGGGGAGGTGACAATGGCAGCTTTTATCTTGATGTTGATTTTGCTCTTTTCCTACCAGGCTTGTCTGGTTTTTTCTGACCCTTTTCTGTGGGTCCCCACTGGAAGATGTTTTAGACTTGTGGCAGGCTTTGGGGCCTTGTTCTGGGCAGATCCCGTATGGATGGACTTTTACCCACGAGGGGACAGGTAACTTTGGGTGCTTGATTTAGAAACTAGATTCTTTGCTTTTCCTGTATTGTTTCCTAGTTGTATTAGAGTTTCTTCCCATTAAAGTCTCATATGTTTTGTGTTGATGCGGCGAATGGCAGAACCCTTTTAAAATAGGCAGGTTTGCGGGATCTGGGGTGCACCTCTCCCTGCCCTATAACAAATTCCCCCCAGCCCCCATCTGCGCATGGCCAGGGGCAGAGCTCACGCCTGTCTTGGGCATTGTTGTGTCTTTGGGTTTGATTTTTCAGAGTTGCTGTTGCTGTGTTTCCAGTTCCCATGATTTCTTCTGCAATGTCTAATCAGCCATTAATCCTGTTCTTGTGCTTTTATATCATACACTATAATTTCCTTTATGAGAAAAAATTTTTTTTTCTTAAGATTTATTTCATTTATACAAGAACTGGAGCACAGGCCAGATGTGCGGGAGGATGAGAGGATTCACCAGAGACAGTCGGGAGCAGAACAGGCAGACTGACGAAATACACTGCTGAGGGGAGCAGTGGGGGAGAGAGGAGAGGTCTGCCGCGCCATGTGGGTTGCTCTGAGGCCAGCGGGGATTGAACCAGCACTGCAGAGGCTGGGGACAGCTTCACAGCACTGCGCTCAATCACCTGTGCCACCAGGGAGGCCTCCTTTATTTAGAAATTTAACTTGGGTCTTTTAAGTCTTTTTGGTGTCTGTGTAACTTTGGAACAATGAAATGCAGTCATAACAACCACCTAAAGGTTCTTTTTCCCCCCCATTTCTTTTTTTCCCTTGATTTTTTTAAAAAGATTTATTTTTATGCATAGAAGAGCTGGGGTGCAGACCAGAGGGTCTAGGGGTAGGGGTGAGAGGATTCATCGGAGACAGAGTGGGGGAACAGAACAGTCGGATTGACTGAAACACACTGCTGAGGGGAGCTGTGGGGGAGACAGGAGAGGTGTGCTGTGCCATATGGGATTCTCCTGGACAGCCCTGATGGAACCCGTACTGCAGAGGCTGCGGACAGCTTCACAGTGCGGTGATCCACCACCTGACCCACCAGCGAGGCCTGTAATTCGCATTCTTGATGGAGTACTATGAAATTCAAGAAACTTAATTTTATTGCCCTTCTATCCTAGTATTTCTTCTTCATTGCTGTCATTGATGTTATCCCAATTACCAAAACTAACCTAAGAAAGCAAACATCTGTCCCTTCAGTTTCCATCCCACCGGTTTTAATTTTTTCAGTTTTTATATTTACATCTTTGATACATTTTGGGTTGTTTTGTGTGTGGTTAGAAGCAGGCATTCAAATTCATTCTTTTGCTTATAAGTATGTACTTTTCCCATTATTAGTTGATAGGACAATTCTTTTTTTGCTCATTGGATTGTCTTGACACCCTGTCAATTAATTGAGTATAAATATATGGGTTTATTTCTGGTCTATCATACGTCATTGATCTGTATGTCTGTCCGCATGCCAGTACCTATTTTAATTTGAATTGTATTTATTTATTTTATAGAAAGATTTATTTATGCACACAAGAGCTGGGGTGCAGGCCTAAGGTACAGGGGGTGAGAGGATTCACCAGAGACAGAGTGGGGAGCAGAACAAGCAGATCTACTGAAATACACCACTGAGGGGAGCAGCGGGCAAAACAAAAGAGGTCTGCTGTACCATGTGGGTCATCTCCCTGGCCAGGGATAAAACTGCAGTAGCTGCAGATTGCTTCATAGTGATGATGCCCCACCAGGGAGGCCCCTAATTTACATATTAATGGCCAGTTGTGATAGGGACCACCATTTACTAAAACCCAGCAATAGGGTTTACATTTTCTGAATTCCAAACTATTTCTTCTCCAGAAAGATTTCAAGACTGCCTCATCTCTGATTCCAAACTGTTATTGGAGATTTTGAGGAAAAGCCATGGACTTAGCTACCACTATGAAGAAGATGAAGGAGGAAGCCACGTGCTCCATCTGCCTACAGCTGATGACGGCACCGTCAAGCATCCACTGTGGGCACAGCTTCTGCCGCGGGTGCCTAGAAGGCATCATTGAGAAGGAGCAAGAGGAAAGACCATGGCAGATGTCGTTCGACTGTCCCCTGTGTCGCACAAAATTTCAAAAGGACAGTCTTCGCCCCATGAAGCAGCTAGAAAACCTTATTGAAACCATCAAGGAGATGGAGCGTGAGAGTCTGTGTCAGGAACATGGGGAGCAGCTCCACCTGTTCTGTGAGGATGCTGGGCAGCCCATCTGCTGGTGCTGTGAGCGCTCCCCCCAGCACAGAGAACACAACCATGTTCTTGTCAGAGACGCCTGTCCCTGCTATAGGGTGAGTGGGCACCCCGGACTCCTGTAGCAGCACCTGCTCTCAGGCTAACCTCAGATCTGTGATTATTTAGGCTGAAACCTGAGCTTGTGATTAGGAAACAAGGCTTTTTACATCTCATTTGTCTGAAAAATAGTGCATCCTGGGTCCCCACTAAATTAAATCTTAACTGCCCCCTGCCTTTAGAGTCTCATCCCTATTCACACTTGCCCTGATGACCCACTGATGCAGAATACACTTGCTCAGACCCACAGAGGTCTGTTTTATCTTCCTGTGTGTGCACAATTTGAGAAACCACAATGTGAGAGGCCGTGTCACAGATTCTGAAAACAGGGTCAGAGACCCACCACGTTTTATTTATTCTGCAGTCTGGTAGGATAAACTAATCAGCAAAAGAAGAATTCTTACAATGCTGCATGGTGGGTTTCTGCCCGTCATTGTCGGGAGTTTTATCTGGGAAGCTTCTTGGGGGTCTTGATGAACACATACCGCTTACACTATATTAGAAATTTTGAGATAGTCTTTGAGATGGTAGTTACCTTGTTCTATGTGCATCATCCCTGGGTGAGACTATAGTGACAGATCCTTAAGAATTTGTCCAATTGACTACACTTTCTTTCTTCACCCAATTTTTATCAGACAAAGATCCAGGATGCTTTGACAAAACTAAGGAAACAGGAAGACGAATGTAAGAGTATAACGACGACCATAAGAAGACAAATAGGTGAATGGGAGGTAAGAATTTGAGGTTATTTTTCTCATGCTATTTTCCACCCTAGAGAATATCCAGAAGGGACCACTCAGCAAAACCTTGAAGGTTTATTCTCACTAGACCAGAACAAATAGATGACACCCAAAGAAGAAATAGTCTTTGTGAGCACTGAAAATGGGCAGTCCAGGTGACATCATACTACACAGCTTTATGAGACTGATAATGAGGATAGAGCTGCCATAAGAACAAGTCTATTTTGACTGCAGACTGTGTTTCTCTAAGACTTTCCATGTCTGATCGGTGTACTACATCAGAGACCTATGCCTTCCAGAAATACTGATGTGATCCCTCAGGCACTCAGCCCACAGAGTGGTTAGTTATTCCTCCCTTGGTGGTATCTTCAAGCCATTGTCTTGATCCTTTGTGTGTGGATGTTAAATTTGAGCTCCCAAAGGACAGTTGTACCTCCTTCCTTTCTGGAATCTCGGGTAGTGAAAACTTCCATTGTTGCAAATATAGAGGGAAGCCAAGTCAGTGCCAGAGTCCAGCTGTCCTGTATGTGTCTCCTGCACAAAAGTTCCACTTCATCCTCATCAATTTCCCTTCTATCACATCACATCCCTGAAACATTTTATGAACTGAGAAAACATCGATGGAAATTGCAATTTGTCTCCAAAATGTAAAGTGAGTCCCACAAGATAGATCAATTGGTTTCTGTCAGTCTTATACATAAGGAGGATTGAATGGACACAGGTTTGGTGAATGAATGTATGAATGAATGAATGAATGAATATTTCAAGTAACTGTGCTCAAATTCTGCCAGCAAGAACTCTCAGGGTGAGTACATTGAAATCACCTACCACCTGGGTGTCTTACACTCAGAATTGTTGATGTTCATCATAGCTTTTGCACCACAAAAATCTATGATAGCATTTTTATCCCCCCCAACAAACTAGATTTATAAGAATGTTTGACCTTGGCCCTGCTCCACATTGAAATTATCTAGCACTGTTCTCTTAAATCTTGAATGAAGAAGAAAATTAATCAGGTGATGAGAGAGAATTGTGACAGCCTCTCCCACACCTGCGTGCCTGCTCCTGGGTATGCTCTGCAGCAGGGACATGCACACTCTCCTCAAATGTCTCATCAGGAAAAAATGTCACAGCAAAGCAGCTTATAAACTGAACAAAACCTCATGTTTTATTTATTTATTTTTTAAAGATCTTATTTGTACAAGAACGGGGTATAGGCCAGTTGTGTGGGAGGGTGAAAGGATTCACCAGAGACAGAGCAGGGAACAAAATAGACAGACTGACGAAATAGACTGCTAAGGCGAGACAGGAGAGGTCATTCACCATTTGGGTTGCTCTGAGGCGGGCGGGGTTCGAACTAGCACTGCAGAGGCTGCGGGCAGTTTCACAGCACTGCACTCAACTGGCTGCGCCACCAGGGAGGCCCAAAACCTCTTTTTTTAAGTGTGTGCGTCTTTTAAAATAAATAGATCATGAAATTTACCATGTCAGCATCCTATGTGTTCAGTTTCTTGGCATGACTTTACATTGTGGAGCCCCGTGTCCACTCTCCATCTGCAGAACTAGTTCCTCCTTCAGCCTGAAGCTCTACCCCAGTAAACAATGTCCCTGTTGTCCCTCCTCCCCCGTGTCCCCAGCCTTCTACTTTTTTTTCCAAATTTGACTAAGTACCTCTGTAAGTACAATCATAAAATTGTTGCCATTTTTCTCTTACTTCTTCACCGATAATGCCTTCAAGATTTATCCATGATTTACCATGTACCAGAGTTTCATGCATCTTATATGACCGAACAGTTTCTCACTGTATTTGTTTACCACATTTTGCTTCTTTAATTCTACTTGAATTTTGTTTTGTTTCCAACTTCTGAGTATCCTTCCTTGATTCTAGGAGGAGGTGCAGCTTCAGAAAGAGAAAATCAAGTCTAGCTTTCAGAATCTCTATAACTTCCTTTATGAAGACAGTAAGTGTCTTCTGGCGAGACTGGAGATGGAAAAATGTCAGACTCTCAAAAGGCTGCAGGACAGTGAAGCCAGTGTGAACAAGCAGAGCAGAGAACTCAAGAGCCACATCCTGGAACTAGAGAAGAAATGTCAGGCCCCAGCCCATAGTCTGCTGCAGGTGAGGCTGTGCCCTGGGAAGATGAAGAGGTGTCTGTTCCTGAGGTATTAAGGGGAGTAAGGTGTGGAAGTTTGGGGAAAATGCAAGGCCTGCCTGTTTCGCTGTAAAGCATGACATTACCGAGTCATACTTTAATGTAGTGTTTCTTTTTAATATACACCAATATCTGCAGGTTGGCCTTCCTAGCCTAGAGGTTGTTTTTTATATGAATCTGAGAAAACACACCCAGTCTGGATATATGTGGTGTGTTCCTTGGGCAGATGGAGCCACGGGCTATCCTGTTGCCTCTGTCCCATGTGCACAGGAGCCTCTGTGTCGATCTGTCTGCTTAAGGACTTTCTGCATGACTGTAGGATAATAAACCGAAGCCCCCAAGACAGATGACATTTTCCCTGGTTTCATGTGGATCACCTGCCCCATGAGCTCTAATTGTACCTTCCTTCAGCTGCATATGGGATCCACCCCAAAACCATTAATTGCTGGAGCTGTTTATTTTAGTTGCCACTGTAGAACAAAAGACCACACTGTAAGGTTGACAATGTCACCTGACTTGCTCCTCCTGCATGGAACACCTGCCACCCCTGCTGTGGCCCATTCTCATCAGCTGTGCATGGATTCCTCACTAAGGAAAGGCCTGTGTGATCAGTGATAGCTAATGTAGACTCATCTGAAGCAGTTAAGTCCCTGAAAGCAGCCTGAAAGCAGCTTTTTTTTTTTTTAATATTGATTTATACAAGAACTGGGTACAGGCCATATGCACGGGAGGGTGAGAGGATTCACCAGAGACTGAGCTGGGAACAGACAGGCAGACTGGCCAAAAAGACTTCTGAGGGGAGCTTCAGGCAAGAGAGGAGAGAGGTCTGTTGCACCATGTTGGACCCTCGCCGCTGGCCGGGATCAAACCAGCGCTGCCAAGGCTGCAGACAGCATCACAGCGCTGTGCTCAACCACCTGTGCCACCAGGGGAGTCCCTGAAGGAAGTCTTGAAGAGGGAGCGCAGGATCTGCCAGCCGTCCTCAAGCAGCTCCCATGATGCTGTGATCACAGTGTATAGCAAGAGGGTTACTGGGCTCACGTAGATCCCTTTGGCTGCCGTGCTCTAGATCTAGGGATCAGAATGGGACTCATCTGACCTGGGAATCCATCAGTATCAAGGTGGGGCTCACTCTGCTTTGGATGGAGTGTATAGAGAACACCCCACATGCCAAACCCCATGAATTGTGTATATTTCCAAACTCACCTTTTGTCCCTGTTTCTCTGTAGGACGTGAAAGACACCCTGAACAGGTAAGGTGTATGTGAGTACAGGGGGAAGGGGTGTTGGTACAGAAGCTTCATGGAATGTCCCACTGAAGAAGTCTCTGCTCTGCTGAGTCTAGGAGTTCAGCTATGAAGCTGGAAGTCCCAGAGGCCGTATCTTTGGAAATTCATACTGACTGCGACATTTCTGAGCTCTACTGTGTTATGAGGAAAATATTAAAGACCTACCAAGGTATGGAAAGTCAGGAATTTTTCAGTGCTGGGGGTGGAAGTTAACTTCAGTGTTAACCACATTCTTCTCCCATCTGTGGGCCAGACATGTACTGTTTCCCTGGAGCCCCACACGCTCCTGCTTTAGGGTGCTCCAGTGCTTGCTGGGGATCTGTGCACCTCTCAGTTTCCTGCTCTCCCATTTCTTAGCTGTGTCAGCCCAGGCAATTCACCTCCTTGTTTGCCTCCTCAGGGAAATGAAAATATTAACAGTTATACGTTTTCTGTTGTCATAAACAGGAAGTGCATCCACCTGGGTAAGGAGATTAGGACAGTGTCAGGAACATAAAGTTCATTATTAATATTTCGGGTAAGTCTGAGAAGCTGCAAAACTAGACCAGTATGATGGACTGAGAAGGAAATAGTTTTAGACCTTGACCGAGATGACATTTTCAACTGTCCAGCCAAAATTCAAAAATTCTGAAAATTGATTTCCATAACTCATTTGTCTGCCAGATCAAGCGTAACCAGAATGACTGTTGGAGTTATATTGCTGCAAACTCATTTAGTGGCTTCAAACTTACTGTCTCTTTGTATCATATGTCAGAAATCTGGGCCAGCCCATGTGAGTGTCAGAAAAGGTACTTATGGTATTGACTGAGCTGCTGCTTGTCTGGTGGCTAACCTGGGGTATCATCTTGCAGTTGTCCTCTGGTGCTTGGCAGTCTTTACTTCTTTATGATTATAGGGCTTGATGGTTATAGGACCTGGCTCTTGCTGGTTGTTGGCTGAAAGTGCCTTCAGATTCTAGGAGCTGCCACTCGTCATCTTGCACATCGGCCTCCCACCATGGCCGATTATTTCTTCACAGTGAGCGTAACACCTGTAATTCTCTTTTCTTTAGAACATTTGGTTTGACATTGCTTGTGTTCAATATATTTGTTTCTGCGGCAATGTAGGATTACCTTGTTCGTATTTTGGAAACCGCCCCCCCTCCATGTATTAGCATAACTCTTCTTAGAGAGCACTAAATGGGGAGGGGGCACAGTGGACTGTGGTGATGCATTATGGGTATTTTCAGTATCTTGAATGGTAGGGATTTTTTTTAAAAAAAAAGGCAAGGTCCGTTTTTCTTTGCTTTATATCTCTGCTTTATGATCTGTGTGTAGATTTAAAGCCCATGATCCTTTCTCTCATGGTTTGCACTTGTTTTTGCTTTTGGGTGAGTTTTATAGGAAGTAATTTTATTTAAATTTATTCATTTTGTCAATTTTATGAGTAGTGAAAACTTTATGAATGGTAAAAAGATTACTCTAAATTCTCTAAATTTTTTTTTAAAAGTACATCAGAATTTCCCTTTTATTTTTTTTTAAAGATTTATTTTATTTATTTATACATCAGGGGGTACAGTCAGAGGCGCGGGAGGGTGAGAGAATTCACCAGAGCCAGAGCGGGAACAGACCAGGCAGAGTGACGAAGTACACTGCTGAGGGGAGCAGCGGACGGCAGGAGAGGTCTGCGCACCATGTGGGACCCTCGCCCCGTGGCCGGGGATCGAACCGGC
Source organism: Talpa occidentalis (assembly GCF_014898055.3). Taxonomy (NCBI): domain Eukaryota; kingdom Metazoa; phylum Chordata; class Mammalia; order Eulipotyphla; family Talpidae; genus Talpa; species Talpa occidentalis. The sequence goes on from NW_023602073.1 coordinate 15,695,237, forward strand.
GCTGCAGAAGCTGCAGGCAGCTTCGCAACCCAGCGCTCAACCGCTGCTCCACCGGGGAGACCCTAAATTCTCTAAATTTTAAGTTTTTTAAGTATCTTTACTCATTTGGCCTTCTATTTTGTCTCCTTGATTATATTTATTGGAAGTATATCTAAGAAGCTCCTTTTGTCTTCTCTCTCTGTTGCTTTCTTTTTGTTTTTTCATTGATTATTGTTAAATTTCTATTTTTTCCTTAGTAGATAACTCTTGCTGGGTTTCTCTTTTTTCTAATTTAAATTTGATATGTCCTGTAGTGGTTTTCAGCATCTATTTTCCTAAAACACACACATAAAGACAATTATCCTGAAATGTCTTCAATGAAAAGTTTCATTGTATAATTTTTTTATGGGTGTTTGTTAGTGTTCAGGTCTCTATAGCTTCATATTATGGTGTAGAATTATGTCTATTGCCTAATATTTAGACTATATATACACACATGCCTATGTATGTGTGTGCATATTTGTGTCTTTAAATATTGATTTGTTACCTAATTTGATTATGCTCCTAATCCACAAGGCAAGCTCTTAGTCCTCTGTTTTTCTCTAGTGCTTCCCATTGACTGAAGCAAACAGATGTTAGCAAAGGGAGCCTGGTCTATGTGTCCACCAGGGTCAGCCTTCCTGGGGACAGAGAGTGGACAAAAGTAGGCTCTGGCCTGAAAGGAAAAAAGAGAGGCCCAGAAATGTTTCTGCAACTTGATTTTCCTTATTGCCACAGTCCAGCTACTCAGTGTTTAATCCAGGAACACAGTGCATGGTTAACTCCCTTGCTAAAATACCCTCATCACTTTTCATTTAAATGTTAGCCCGAAGGCCAATCACCAATCACACAACAGTTTATCATATTTGCTTCTCTTTTACTTGACTGTAGTTATTAGGTTTGTTATGTTGGTGTGGAGTTCTTTCTTTATGCTAATCCCTAGGGAACATTATCTGAAGCAAGACAGAGAGCTTCCACATACAGCCATGGGGCTGGCGTGTGTCCTGAGACTTCAGTAAGAAGCTATGATGTTTGTCGTGTTATTTTCCTTTCCGATCCTTGGTGTGGGTGGTCATTAGTAAAGATGGGAAAGGCTTGTCTGCTGTAAACACTGTGATTCCTCGTTGTCCTACCTGGAGAGCAAGGGCTTTGGGGAGGACAGTGTCTCTGTCCACTCTTGGTAGTTCTGGTCCTTGGCTTCTCTGACAGACGAAGATGGTGATGGTGATGAAGATGATGATACTTTATCTTTTATCCCATTGATCAGTGACTATACCAGAAATTTCAGCAAGCACGGATCATTCAGTATCTTCCCCACCATTCTTGTGATGCATATGGTCGTGCTTTATATTGAAATGAGCTTCAGAGAATGCCTCACACAGCTAGTAGGAAACAAGCTTGCATTCGCACACCGGCTGGTTTTATTTAAGGTAAACAGTTGTCATTGTGAAAATGTGTTCCTTCTGGTTTTTGTTTAATTTTTCAGTGGATGTGACTCTGGATCCAGAGACAGCTCATAATAATCTCATTCTGTCTGAGGATGGGCGAAGAGTGACCCATGGAGGCTCCCAGAAGAAGTATTACAATTCTAGGAGATTTCTGGCCTTACCCTGTGTCCTGGGCTCTGAGGGCTTCACCTCAGGACGACATTACTTTGAAGTGGACGTGGGACAGGGAACTGGGTGGGACTTAGGAGTTTGCCTGGAAGATGTGCCCAGAGACAGGAACGTGAAGCCGGAGCCGGAATCTGGATTCTGGGTGATCAGGTGGAGGAGACCAGAAGGCTGCACTGCCCGTACTGAGCCTTCAGTATCTCTCTGTATACATGAGCAGCCCCGGATTGTGGGGGTTTTTTTGGACTATGAGGCTGGACGCGTGTCCTTTTACAACATGCCGACTGGTTCCCACATCTTCACCTTCCCAGAGGACTCCTTCTCTGATACTCTGCGGCCCTTTTTCAGGATTTATCGTTCTTCTCCATTATTCCTGCCTCCACCAGATCAGTAAAGAAATGAGAAACATTTCCTTGTGGGAACTATCATCCTAGAGAATATAATAGAAATGGAGCTCCCTGGTGGCCTAGGGATTAAGTCTCAGCACTATCACTGCTGCAGCCTGAGTTTGATCCCTGGCTAAGGAGCTACCCACATGGCGCAGCAGACCTCTCCTGTCTCACCCGCTGCTCCCCTCAGGAGTGTATTTCAGTAGATCTGCCTGATTTGCTCCCCACTGTCTCAGGTAAATCCTCTCACCCCTCACCCCCACACCTCTGGCCTCCACCCCAGGTTTTCTATGCAAAAATAAAATCTTTTTTTTAAAAAAGAAATGTGTGAGGACCACAGTTTTATCTGATTTTTCACTTCTCTTTCCCTTTATAACTAAAACAGTGCTGAGCTTTCAGTGTCCTCTCAATAAATCTGCATTGAATGAAAGAATATAAAAACTAAAAATGATGTAGATGATCACCCTTTCTTGGGGAAAAGTCACCATAATACCAGTGATCATCCATCTTCCTTGCCATCGCGCAAGTGGGTTCAGAGATCTGATTTCCAGGAGCCCTTTTCTGAGCAGTAGGGTGGTTGGGAAGGGTTTATCTGCTGTATTCTCCATGATTCCTAGTTGTCCTACCTGGGAGAGCAAAGGCTTTGGGGAGGCCAGTGTCTCCGTCCACTCGGGGTAGTTCTGCTTCTTGGCTTCTCAGAGATGGAGATGGTGATGATGAAGATGATGATGTGACATTTTTTTTAATTAAAAATTTATTTATTTATTTATACAAGTACTGGGTACAGTCAGAAGTGCAGGAGCGTGAGAGAATTCACCAGAGCCAGTGCAGGGAACAGAGCAGGCAGAATGATGAAATACACTGCTGAGGGGAGAAGTGGGCATGGCAGGGGAGGTCTGCACGACATGTGGGACCCTTGCTGGCTGCTGGGGATGAACCTGTGCTGCAGTGGCTGTGGGCAGATTCACAGCCCAGCGCTCAACCGCTGTATCACCAGGGGAGGCCCTGACATTGTTTTTTAATCACATTGATCATTTCATATACCACAAGAGTCACCAAGCACTGAGCATACTTTAGCTCATTCTGTATCTCTTCCCCCATTCTTTGTGACACATAGGATCTCTCTGGGGCTGAGTGCTCCCAGTTTCTTGATATCACGTGAAATCACATGTGGGCATGGGGTGAAGCTGCAGTTGTCTGTCAGTTACATAAAAGAGCAGGAACAGGGCCTCCCCTGTGGCACAACGGTTGAGCAACAACAAATGTTGTCAAGGATATGGAGAAAAGGAACTATCCTGCACTGCTGGTGGGAGTGCAAACGGATCCAACTACTATGGAGAGCTGTGTGGAGATTCCTCATACTAAAGATAGAGCTTCCATATGATTCAGCAATTCCACTCCTAGGTATTTACCCAAATGACACAGAAACATTAATTCCAAAGGGCACCGGCACCCCCATGTTCATAGCAGCACTATTTACAATAGCTAAGCTATGGAAACAACCCAAATGCCCAAAAATAGATGACTGGATCAGAAAGATGTGGTACATATACACCATGGAATATTACTCAGCAATCAAAAAAGATAAACATCCAGTTTGCAGCAACATGGATGGAGCTAGAAGGGATCATGCTCAGTGAAATAAGACAGAAAGAAAAAGAAAAGTAACTGATGGTCTCACTCATAGCAGGAATCTAGAAAACCTAAACAAGGGACCGGGAAAAAGACTAATTAATACAAAGTAAAAATCAAAATCAACAAGCAACTATAAACCAGAGACACAATAAAGGGGGGAGGGAGGGGCGGGGAGAGGAAGGATTAGGGTCAAAATAAGGGGAAGTGTAATTGTATGGGGAATATAACCAAAATGAAAATGCATACATTGTGCAAAAATGAAAAATGATGTAAGAATGATATAAAACAAGATATTTAAAAAATAAAATAAAAAATAAATAGATCCATTTCCTTTCTCACCTAAATTATCCAACCTGAGTTGGGCAAGTAGAGCACCGTGGTGTAATTAGCCTAATCCCAAGCAGCATTAATGATGACCAAAAAGTCACCAAATTATTAAAAGTTATGATAATGTGCAGTTCATATAGAAAGTCAGTGTTCATTGACATTGAAGTCTTCTGCTTGCTCTCACCACGAAGTGGTTCATGAGGTAGAGACAGCAGGTGCAACCACACAGGAAAAGAGAATAATTCCTACTATCAGCTGCACCCCCAGCAACAAATGGTCTCCCAGTCATGCTAATGAGGCTGGGCTGTAAGCAAGTGAAGGGTTGCAGAATGGACCCGGTTTTACCACTTTGGCAGATGGATTATGTCGAAGGTAGCTGGGAAAAGTCATAAAGAAAAGCTCTGCTCCCCCCCACCCCCCACTGCCAAACACGGAACATAAGTTTGTATTACATTCCTAATCTCTCTGAGAGAACACAGAAGTTGTCACCAGAGAAATCTAGAACTTTATCAATCCAGAGGCCACACTAAAAGGATCCACATTACAACCCTGTAACTAAACCTTGTCTACCACATATCCCCATCTATTTGCCTTCCTATAATTTCCCATGTACAAAGTCATTTTTCTTTGTCTTGTTAACTATAAAACAAAACAAAACCTTACACTGTACCATAGTAAAGATCCTCTCTCAGCCCATGCTGTGTCACCCCTTGGACTTCCTGTATCACCCCAGGACTCCCCATGGATGCAGGAGACACCTGTGTTTAGGAAAAGCTCTGTCTCTGCTGTCACTACCACACACTATTCCTGTCTTACACCAGATGTGTGTGGTTTTCCCCATCAGGTCGGGTGTCCTGCAGTTGAATTGAAAGAACTGAGGTTGGAGCAGGCCCCACAAAGGGCTCAGTCCAGCAAGGCTGTTCCCACCAAACACCAGTCACGTGTGGTGACCTCTGTGCTCCTGAAGGACAGGCCATAAGCAGGTGCCCAGGCCCCCTCTTCGGGCCTGATCATTTGCTAGCACAGCTCAAGGCACTCAAGGAAACCCTTGGATGACTCAAGTATACCAGAATAAAAGGTGTGAGTGGACAGAACACCCAGAGGAAAGAAAGGGCTCCACAGTGTTCCCTGCATGGAGCTGCTGTCCCAGTAGAATCAGGTTCTCCTTCCCAGTTGTGGGTGTGTTCGCGGACACAGAAACTCTGTAAGCCCCCATGTTATGGCTCTCTCCATAGATGTCATTCTAAAAGCTTGATCATTAACTCAGTTTCTAGTACTTCGTCTCTCCTGGAGTATGGGGGTGTTTGAGGTTGAAAGTTCCAAGGTTCTTCTCTCTTTACATTTGCGGAGAGCAGCCTCCCTCCTGAATATATCTGAGAGGCCATCAAGTCACTTGATGAGAATAGAAAATCCTGCATCAGCAAGGAAATTCTAGGGATTCAGCAGCTGTGTCAAGAACCATGGTCAAAGACTAAGTATTAAAATAGAAAAGCTGGGCCTCCCCTGGTGGCGCAGCAGTTGAGCGCTGGGCTGCTAAGCTGCCCGTAGTCTCTGCAGCACTGGTTCGAACCCCGGCCACCGGTGAGGGTCCCACATGGCGCACAGAGCTCTCCTGCCGTGCCCACTGCTCCCCTAAGCAGTGTATTTCAGTCCTTCTGCCTGCTCTGCTCCCCTGCTCTGGCTCTGGTGAATTTTTTCACCCTCCCGCGCTTCTGGCTGTACCCAGTGCTTGTATAAATAAATAAATCTTTAAAAAAAAAAATAAAAAAGCTGCTTCTACTGCTCCCCTCACATAGGAAATTAAAGGTTTTTTTGGAGCTCTGTGCCAGTAATATCTTTAAAAAAATTCAACCTAGTAAAATTAAGCAACTAGTTGATTCATGAAGGAATCATGTGTTGGGCATCCCATGAACAGGCAGAGAACACCCAGCAGCTGTACAAAATGGAAGCTGTGTAGACAGGAGGGGAGGAGATGAGAAAAGTGGCTTGTTTCAGGCAAGGTGATCTTTCCAGTGGCAGGGAGGTGTCATCCAGGCACCTGTATCCTGTTTTGTATATAGCAGACTGACTGGGTCAGGTTAAGTTTCTGGAGAGACTAAAACTGCCATAAACATACACACTAAGTCTTAGTTTGGTGACTTGTGGTGTTATGTGTGACTGAGGGCACCCATAGGCCCCAACCTATTAGGACATGCATGCTCTAAATGGGGTGCTGTTGTATGTTGCACAAAAGCAAAGAAAGCAGGCAGTGTGGATAATACATACTAGAATTAATGTGCATAAAGAAAAAAGAGAATAAAGGATATTCTTAAGAGTATACCCCATGTGGCCTCCCTGGTGGTGCAAGGGGATAAGATGCAACCTAGGAAGCTGTCCGCAGCCACTGCAGCATGAGTTCTACCCCGGCCAGGGAGATACCCACATGCGCAGCAGACCTCTCCTGTCTCATTCGCTGCTCCCCTCAGCAGTGTGTTTCTGTCTGTCTGCCTGTTCTGTTCCCCGCTCTGTCTCTGGTGAGTCCTCCTACCCCTACACCTCTGGCCTGTACCCCAGTTCTTGTATGCATAAGTAAATAAATCTTTTTTTTTTAAAGAATATACCCCATGTCTTCACAGCAAATGCCCAGCCAAACAAGGTTGACCCAAAAGCCTGCTGCATGTTTTCTTCTGTGGAGGAACCATAGGAAGGGGCTCGGCAGTTCCCAGAGAACTGGGATAGAAGAGGGGGGAGGATGATACAAAATACAGCACATCGAGGTAACAACTGCCATTGTGCCCGCCAAGGAGGAGGCGCAGCCTCGCAGGAATCTGTCACCCAGATGTGTCTTCCAGGCACCTCCCCTCCAAGTCCATGGGGCAAGTTGAAGGGGTAGAAGAAAGAGGGAGAGGGGCCGCCTGCTTCTGTGTGATATAGACCCAGGGGGCCACTCAGCACCCCTTGTTCCCAGCAGTGCCTTTTGTTAGGAAGTCCAGTTCGGGGGCTCCTGGGACTTGTCATCCAAGGGGGTTCATCTGAGCAGGGGCAGGGAGAAGAGAGCTTCCCCTGCACACATGGGCATCTGTAACTTTAGCACAAAGACTATTGTGCGCCTGTTGAACACTTAACATCACAGTACATGTACAAATGCTTTCTCCTTCATCTCTCTTTTATTAGTTGACCTTATGAGGCTCTCCCTGCAGAACCTCTGATGAGTAAAGGAAAAGGCTTTCTTGCCTCTGCTACACAGGAAACCCCAGTGTTGTTTGTTATTCCCAGAGGCCCAGTGTCCCGACCCACTTCTGGAGTCTCAGAGCACTGGAGAGTGAGAGACCCCACCTTCCCGCTCTGGATGCACTCGGAATCTCCCCAAGCTCATCCCCCCTCTAGGGTCCTGCAGGCCCCACTTAGGTGTGGTATCCCTCCCCGGAAAGGCCAAGCATAGAATGCTCACAGGAAATGCTGTTCCTGTCAGCATTTAGATTCTGAATACCAACAACAAAAAAATTGATAGTCATTCAGATAAGGAAATTAAAAACTAATAATTCATTGCCACTGTAACGAAAAATAGAGGGAAAATTAGAAATTGTTTTGCAATGTTTCATCAGTCATTAATTCCATTCCTGTACATTTATTTCCTGTGCCTTAGTTTCCACTGATAGGAGTTTAACTTGGAACTTAAAAAATTCGTTCAGGGGCCTCTCCTGGTGGCACAGGCAGTTGAGCACTGTGCTGTGAAGCTGTCCCAGCCTCTGTAGCACCAGTTCAACTCCAGCCGGCCGGCAAGGGTCCCACATGGAGCAGCAGACCTCTCCTGTGGTACCCGCTGCTCCCCTCAGCAGTGTATTTCGTCAGTTTACCTGTTCTGTTCCCCACTCTGTCTCTGGTGAATCCTCTCACCCTCCTGGTCTCCTGGCCTGTACCCTGGTTCTTGTGTAAATGAATAAATAAATCTTTTTTTTTTTAAAAAAGGAGTTAACCCCACCCAAAGGCCCATGTCTTATTTTATGACTCGAGCTTTATGCCTGAGCACTTGTCACAACCGCCTGAGAACACAGTCCCAATGTTACACTTTAGCAAACTGAGGCCCAGTTGGTGGTATCACTTGTTCTCTTAGAAGTAAAATGAGAAATTGGATATAAGTCAGGCTCTGCATTGGAAGGTGGGAAAACTTATTTTAATATCCATGTAGTATCTTCATCAGACCCAGCGTGTCCATCTCACTAAAACAGGCGCTCAGAGTGGTAGCAACATGAGAAAACAGCCAACTCCACACATTTCCATCATCTTCAGAGAGTCCAGGTCTGGGGTGGGGGGCAGAGACAAAGCGGGAGGGCAGCTGAGATACAAGTCAGCGGGAAGGAGCAGTCTGCAGCCTCGAGCCCCTGCCTGGGGCCTGGAGTGACGATGACACCTGCTTCTGATAATTGGACACATTGGCTCAGTGTCCTTGTGATAAGAAACTCAGGACAAACTCAAAGACTTTAGCATATTCCCTTAACCACATGCTCACCAACACACCACACGTTTTCCTGAACAGTCATCTCTTCGTCTCTTTGTTCCTGGTGAAGGGACTTTCTGGGGTGAAGGACCTGCAGTGTTTTCTGCACGTCCCATTCCAGGGTCTGATAATTCCTTCCCACCTTGGAAGTCCCAGAAAACCAGCCCACAGACTCCTCTTCAGGCTGGTGATGCCAGGGGCCTGAGGGTCTAGTCTAGGTTAGGAATGGCAGATGTGAGAATCAGTTCTCCAGAATCTGAGGTGTGGAGCCTCTAGTGGGGCAAAGAAGAGAGAGTGAGTAACGATGGAATTGAGACTCTGACAGACCTGGCACCTGGGTGTGGGGAGAAGCTTCAAGGGGGAATGGGAGGCCCCGTCTCACACTCCCAGGAGCTCTCATGAATCTTCTCAGAATCTGAACAAGAAAGTGCTCCCATAGTCACCACCGCCTGGAACAGTAAGCTCGTTAAGAAAGTACTGGGGTGTCGGAAAAGTCATGACATATTTTCTAAGACCATCAGCTGCAAATATGCATCATGACTTTTCCAACACCCAGTATCTCCCTCAGTTCTGTGAACGTTTCTAGCAAATGATGGAACTGGAAGAGGAAGTCAAAGGCACCTTTGATTCATAGCCAGTTAGTCAGAAGCACAGGTGACAATGTGGGCTTGTGACAGGTGTGAGGTTGGCTGGGGTTGGAATGCTGAAAATATTCTGCAGCTGAAGGGTGCAATGGCTGGAAAACAACTGAACACAGTGCACTGGGCTGTTCAGTTAGAAATGAGATGGCAATGTCAGTAATGTGTATTTAGCGCAAACACCACAGAAAAGTTTGCTTAGCTTCTGTGGGTCATTTTCCCCTGAGTACTGGAGCTCAAAAAGTGTCCAGCTCCCCCTGCAGGGTCAAGCCCAAGAGGCAGACACTCAGATGTGGGAAAGCTGGTCCTAGCTCTGTTGGCACCTGCTCACTTTCCTTCATCTCATCCAAGAGATAAAAGAAGGAGGGGGTAGGAGTCGCAGAATCATGAAATTTGCCAAAATCAAAGAACTTACCATTTGTAAGATAAAACCCAGAGTTAGTGGGGATGTAATAAGGTATCTGTGTGTTTCTGGGGGTGGTGGTTGGATTTCTTCAAATAAAGGCTTGTAACGAATATACATGATTCTGAATTTAAGACATCAGACTGGTAGGAATCAATGATTCTCAACAGGGGGAGGTCTGGATAGTTACCAAAAATATTGTTGCCTTAAGCCAAGATTCAGTTATCATCCTGATGGATGAGACTAAGAAAAACACTGAGACTCAGTTTTCTCTGAGGAGGACAGAGTGTAATGTCCCTGGGTGCGTTCTCAATCACACTGTGCTTCAGTGACTGTGGTGTTGTGGGAGATGTTGTGGCACTGACATGGTTTCCTATATAGTGGGTAGCAATAGAAGTTCTCCCCACTACCCCAGATTCCAGAAGGGAGGAGACAGAGGCAGTTGCAATGCTATAGTGACAGGGATCTCCTCTTGCCAGTTCCTAGCAAGGCCCTTCAACTTTCAAGGATTTTAACATGAGGATAGGAGGAGTTTAAATTTCACATGTGCACATCTACAAAGAATAAGACAAATGTGGGAAGAAACCCTGAAAGAGGAAAATGACTCATAAATCTGATTACTAAGGGATGGATTACATCCATATTTCCATAAAAGAATGTGTCTCTGATCCTGCAGGGGCTAGACACCACAGGCACTCTCTTAGAGAACCACAGTCTGCAGTGCAAGTGTGTAAGTTTTTGCAGAGCTCTAGCCTCATCAACAGTCTTAGAAGCTTGAGTTATGGGATTGTCTCCTGCACTGGTCTTCTTATTTGTATTCACTAAAGTTGATATTGGAACCAGGAATGTAGAGGGTCAGACCCTGTACTGAGGTAAATGTGCCCAGGTGAGTTCATGATCTTCAGATAGGAGGTAATTTCAGTCATTGAAAACTTGAAAAGTAAGGAGCACAACATTTTTGATTCTCCTGACTGAGGTGTTAGGACACCTAGCCAATTACTATTCATAGAAAAAGAAAGCAGAGGAAAATTCTCCTAAATACAGACAACTCTTGGCAATTATTAAAGAAAAAGGGCTATTCCTTGGGTTTCCACAGTTTGGTCTGATTTAATGAGAATAAATCATCAATGAATACTTTTCCCAATCACCATAAGCCTAAATTCTAGACTGGAAATAGTTTGAGATCAAGAACATTAAATTCTTACCTCCCATTGTCTTATTTCATCTTTCTTGAACAACTCTAGCCTCTTACAGAGGTCTTGCTCTCCCTTCAGTATTGTCATAATCTCCTGGAGCTTTTCCTGAAGGAAAAATTGGGTGAGTTATGACTGTCCATTACACAACTCTCATTTGGCATCTAGAAGAATCCAAGCCTCCAAGATGTACCATAACATTGAATATATTTTTGAGTCCTCAGGCTTTGAGAAGAAGCAACATAAAGGCATTAACGTAACTCATGCCCTCAGTGGCCCTGGGCAGTGGCAGGATTTTAACATCTTTCTATGCTGTAGGCCATCTGTGATTCCCAGCTCATCTGTTGACCATAGATTGCTGTTGACATTACTGCAGTCTGCCAGGGACATGCTATATATAGTACAAGATTATAATCATCTGAAAGTACATTTTATAAAATAATGTGCTGGACCAATCATAATACAGAGTGTTTGTAACATGTGGAACTTTTTACATGTTACAGTGAGTCAGGTAGGAGAGCCCACGATGGCAGCTAAAGTTACAGAACCAGTTCATGGGGGGCAGGGGGGAGCTCTGCTGTCACCTCAAGAACTGTCATGACGTCACCTTACAGTGATTAGTTTCCATACCTATCTCCAGGGTTACTTGTCACACAGTTTCTCACATTTTCAGTCTCTGTTGAGAGATGGGGAAACCAGTCACAAAGGCAATAACTAAGTGGGTCACAGCTTCCATCTAGTAAGAACTGAGACTCTTAGGATATTTCGACCTCTGCAGTCTGACTCCTGAGGCCCCGTCCATCACCTTTTGTTGCTTTTTTTAACTACTTGGTGGGAAGTTAAGGGATCTGCCCCATTACAGTGATGAGCTGCTCATGGGGTTACAGGGGGAGGTGAGTGCGCTAATGGTGCTCAGGACTGGCACGCCCTGACACAGGATCAGAACCTTCACACAAGACACAGGCACCTCAAGGATGAGGGGACACAGAGCCCCACACTGGGGATGTTTCCTTCAAATGTCAACAGGGGCAGAGGAGGAAGGAATCCCGCTTCCTCATTCCTCCACAGCACAGGGAGCCTCACTTTAGCACCTGTTGTGTGGGAAATGTGGTGGTGCCTGAACCTCTCAAGGCTTCATCACTCACCAACTCTTTCTAAATCCTTAACTGTCCTTAATCCTTGAAGAACATGATTCCATCTCCTTTTCTTAGAGGAATAACTTTCATTTTACTCCTTGATGTTTATTTTGTGCATGCAGGATGTTCTTTTAAAGGTCAGCCTGATCCTTTCTCCACAAATAACATCCCAACTTTGTTTTTTTTTTTTTTTTTTTTTAGGGGCATTTTTTTTTTTTTTATAGAGGCATGTTTTTATTTATTTATTTATTTGTTTGTTTGTTTGTTTTGTTTACGCATGCACTGGGTACAGTCAGAAGCGCGGGAGGGCGAGAGAATTCACCAGAGCCAGAGCGGGGAGCAGAGCAGGCAGAAGGACCGAAGTACACTGCTGAGGGGAGCAGCGGGCGGCAGGAGAGGTCTGCGCGCCGTGTGGGACCCTCCTCCGGTGGCCGGGGAGCAGCCGGGGATCGAACCGCTGCGCCGCAGAGGTCGCCGGCAGCTTCGCAACCCAGCGCTCAACCGCTGCGCCACCGGGGAGGCCCAACATCCCAACTTTGAACCAGGATTTAGAATCTGAGAAATACCAAGGTTCCTTCTTAATTTCCTATCTCACAGCCTCACCTGCCCTTCTGATCACACACCCCCTGACCAGGTACTAGATTGTCAAGTAAGCTCTGGTGACACATGGTCCCCTTGAGCTGGAATTATGACTCCTCTCCACACACGGTTATTTTGAGTGTGTCCTTCTGGACTCACTTCTGGGCACTCATTCCCGCCCCTTGGTGCCCCCCTCAACACCCACACCAAGGGACATCAGGTGTCCTGTGTTCCTTACCTCACTCCTTATACTGTGGCTATCTAAAAGGCCATGGTTCTGACCCCTGGAGTTTCAGATTCTTTCCTGGGCTCTTGCATGCTGTGGTGTCACCAATGAAATATTCGAGATGAGGCCATGAACGAGGCTCTTGTGGCAAAGAGCAAAATCTTGTCCAGGAGAAGTTCATTACAGGAAGTTCTTACAGGAAAGGATTCTGCTCAACCTTGAAGGTCAAGATGGACATGGGGTGGACATGAAATAAATTCAATATGGACGTGTAATAAACTATTTCAGGAAAATGATATGGTACAAATTTATTTTAGGGTCAGGATAATGGTTTTCCTACAACGGATTGGAGTGAAAATGCGCAACCTGAGAGGCAGTCCTTGCTAAAGACTCTGGCTACTCACCTTGTAGCCTGGATACACGTCTTCCACTAGAGCTGTGCGGTGTCCTCTGTGCTGGGGGGAGCGCTCACAGAGCAAGCAGACAAGCTGCCCGTCATCCTCACAGAACAGGTGGAGCCGCTCCCCGTGTTCCTCACACAGCCTCTCACTGTCTATCTCCTTGAGAGTTTGAATGAGGTTTTCCAGTTGCTTAATGGATCGGAGACTGTCCCTTTGAAATGGTGCCCGGCACAGGGGACATTGGGGGTCCCTCAGGGATGACATCACTTGTGGGTTCTCAAGGATGCCCTCTTGCACCGGCGGCAGAAGCTGTGCCCACAGTGGATGCTCACGGGCTCTGTCATCAGCTCCAAGCAGATGGAGCACGTGGCTTCCTCCCTCATCTTCTCGGTGGCTGTGGCTGAGGCCATGGCCCTTCCTGAAAAGCTCCAATATCAGGTTAGAGGCAGAGATGAAGTAGGCAGGATTTTCCAGAGTGAAGGACAGAAACCTCACCTGAGCCTCTGTGCCTGCACAGGTGTTGAAGTCTTCTCTCTGGAGAGAGAAATGGATGCAATTTGAAAGATGCCTCGCCTGTCCTTCTGTGGTAGAATAGGGTGATCCCAGTCATATTTGCCCACTTCAGTTTAGATTAAAATTCAGTAACATTTAAATTCAGTATTTCAGTCTCATCAGCCATAATTAAATGCTTAACATCTGAGAATGGTACCACGACATCCATGTACAGAATATTCATCATGGGAGACAGTGACAGTGCTCGGGTACTAACAGAGCTAGAAAAGGAAAGAGGGGGCTCCCAAAAGTCTCAGGAGAGAAGAGAACTCAGGGAGGGACAGTGAAACTCTCTCTATGTCTAATGGGAGGAGTCGGCCCTGATTTTCTGTCTTGTCCTGCTAGCAGCACTGTTGTGAATGGCTGGGGAGCAGAGTCCATGGGAACAATCACCCCTGACTCTCCTCATACACCCATGTCTAGTTCTCTGGACCCCACAAAGTATTCAAGTTCCCATGGAGACCTACTGAGGCAGGAGAACTGGAGAGAGTGGTAGAGAAGGTGTTGGTGCTGGGAGCAGAGTCTCTGGGCACAAGGGAGGTGACTGTCTCCCTCCAGGGGAGGACAGGTCTCCCAGGACAAGGTCAGGGTGCCTGAGGCAGAGGGAATTTGCAGAACCAGGAAGTGGGGAGGCAGGAAGCAGAAGGCAAGGCCTGTCCGTTGTGGGCACCTTGTGCTGGACCCCCCAGTGTCCACCAGTGAGGACTGAGAGCTGGAGACAGAGGAGCAGGGACCAGAGCAGAGGGTCTGCCCTTCCCCACAGCAGCAGCTGCTCAGGCTCCCAGCCCTGCTGCCCTCCCCTTGCTGGGAGTGTGTGGGGAGGTGCTGAGGGAGGAAGTAGAGACCTTTCCTCTGCACTCACAGGGCCTGGACTAAAAGCAGATCCAACCCAAGGAACTGGATGGATTATTTCCCCCTATTTTCAGGACTAGCCCTCAGAGCCAGAGCACATCTCTGCAGACTGCTCTCCCACGGAGGGGATTTCTCCCAGGGGCTGCACCAGCCTTCCTTATGCCTGGGGTTGTGGTCCTGGGGATACCCTTCCTCTGAACCCCAAGTACCTGCCCTTCACTCACCTCACACCCTGATCTGAGATGTGGCATGGAGATCTGAGAGAAGAAATGGAGTCTTGAAAGGGAAAGCAGAGAGGGAGAGAGCCAGAAAGCAAGTCACGACCAATTTGACTTGGCTGAGCTCCTCTTATTGCTCCCACCACACACACACACACACACACACACACAGACATCACAGTCCATCCCAGAGCAAACCTCGGCCTGGACTTTTGCACTCCTCACAGGGCAGTCAGTCACAAAATCTCTGCCAGTCGCTCTGCAGCTCCACTTCCAGATCCCTGGAAGGGAAGTTCCTCTGACTGGAGTCAACTCAGAAATGAAACTGATGTGGGGCTGGTCCAGGTAGATGAGGGACGAGACTTGTCAAAATGCCAAAGGTTTTACACTCAGGAATCCTGCCTGGAGGGCCTGGTAGGAACAGCTCCCTTCCTTCAGAGCAACAATAGAGGGGACAAATTAAATCTCATTGTGACCTGACAGTGTGTAGGGCAGGCACCTCATGGGGAAGGGAGAGGCTCCTCTTCAGGTATCAAATTCACAGACAGAGGTCCCTGTTCCCATGATGGCTCTTGTCATCTGCCTCCACCATAACTGTCATGGATGTGACTCTGGACCCAGCACAGCTCATTCCGAGTTTGTTTTGTCAAAGGCCTGGAAAGGAGACGAGGGACCCCACAGGGGATCAACCACCCCCACACAGCAGCAGCCAGACAAAGACAAGCTCATGACAGGATCCGTCCTTTGACCTCTGCCACCTTGGCATCTGCTGTGTGTAGGAGGGGATCATGCAGAACTCAGGCTGAGAGGGTGGGGACGCAGTAGAGCCTTCAGTGACATGTTCCCTAAGTGGGAGAGCCCAGTGCTTCAGGTGATGTGTGTGATGAGGTGAGACAACTAGGCGAGTATTGGGTGCAGCACCTGGGGGTGCTTCCCTGTTCATGGGGCGTCTAGGTTGTCAGATCTCATGGAAGTGGTGTGGAAGAGATCACTGGAGTCCCTTAATAGGGCCTTTAATCCTAGTGATAACTTTGTGGGGAACCAACACCCCAGATTCCTAAGGTGTTTTTCCTCAAGTCCTTCAGCTCTCCCCTCAACCAGGACTACTGTGACCTCCTGTTTAATGGTGTCCCCTTCCCCAGGCCCAAACCTTCTCGAGGGTATTTTGTTTCCATTACACTGATCACTGAATATTTATTTATCTTGCTTACTTTCTGCCTTCCTCATGAGCATGCAGGTCCCACAAAATCATGGGTTCGTGCTAGCATCTTTCACTGATGATCCCCAGTATCTAGTAGCTTCAGCACAGAGCTTTGAAATAAGAAATTTTCTAAGCTGCGCTCAGATATTGATGTCATGCATACAGACTGGGGGATGTGTTGTTGTTGCGGCAATTGAGGAGTGTGATGGTGTGTGTTGCATGTAAGTGACACAGCTTGTGTGTGTAATATCATGTGGTATGTATGATTATTACGAAGCAAAATCCATGCTTGTCTGTTTTTAGAAGTTCTGGGTTTTGTGTGCTATGTTAGAAGGGGCTTTGTAGCAGTGTGATGGATTCCCTATGATGTGCTTACTGGCTGTGTTTGTTGTTTGTCCACAGATTAAATCAAAGTGGTTCCAGAAATTACCAGAATCCCTGGAAGGGACAGATTTCCCAAGAACTGTTTCTTACCCTCCCGAAAAATAAAATAGGGAACAAGAGCTGGACTGGGAAAGTAACCTTGAGGAGTTTAGAGGAGATCATATTACACAAGTGATGAGAGCAGAGAGAAGAGAGTTGGATCAAAACAAGGTTGTTGGGAATTTTACGGGGACGATAAAAAAGATGAAAGTGCAGACATTTTACAAAAATGAAGAATGATGAAAAAATATATCAAATAAAATTAAAACAAGCAAAAAACAAAAGTGATGGCAAACTAATGATTACACTGGGGAAGAAAGAAGCAAGAATTAGAGGCAGGAAGGGAGAGCCCAGGATGATGGGTGTAAACAATACAGGTTGGGAGGAGTCTGATAATTCAGAATGATGGTATCACAAAGGACTTCCTCCGTAGAAATCTTAGCATCTTTTGCAAACTGTGCATTCTCTCTCTCTCTGTCCTCTCTCTGTCTCTCAGCATAGATGACCATTTCAGTTGAGCTTGCTCTGACGTGAGATGAGGCTGACACGTGGTAATTTTCCTTCACTGGCCCTGGAAGAGCTGGGAATTTATTGAACACCAACTTTGGGCCAGGCCTTAGCCCAGAGCTCCCTGTGTGTTAGTATAATCCTCCTTAATTCAATTTCTGGAGTTTAAAACTTGATAATATGAATAAAAATTTTCTACAGGGCTCAAAAGCTAATTGGAGCAGGCAGAAGGATAGGAATCCCAGTCTGAGGATAGGAATGAAGAAAATGTAAAGAGAAAAGAATCGCACTGCAGAGACATGTGGGATACCATCAAATATACCTTTTTACCTAGAATGACACTCACGCAAGAAGGGCGCCAGGGTGAAAAATAAACAGCACTCTCTAAATTATCAATGGATGAAAGAGAATATGACAAGGAAAGTTAGAAAATATGGAGGCTTTGAAATGAGTGAAAATGAAAGTCAACACACTAAACCTTAGGGGCTGCCGTCACAGCAGGGCCTAGGAGATGACAGATGTAAAAGCCACTATCATAGTTAAAAGCTCTTAAGTCACTAACTTGGTCTTCTTGTTCAAGGGCAGAAAGAGCAAATGAAAACCACAGCAAGCAGAAGGACACCAATGGCCATGAGATGGGGGTTCATGAAGAACAGAAAATCAATGTCAACAAAGGTTAGTCCTTTTGAAAAGACTAACAATTCAAGAAATCTTTTAGCTATAATATCCAATGACAATACAGTAAGACAGAAATTACTGTATTGTTCTAACTACTGAGAGTGGCACAACAGTATATCTGCAAGCAAAAGAATGAATGTGGATACTTGCATCACATTATATACAGCACTCAAAATGAACCACAGATCTAAATGTACTAACAGAAATGGTTAATGCCTTTTGAGAGGAAGCACAGGGAATAACTCTTGTTACATTGGGCTCACAAAGGCAGCAGTTATTTGCATGGCAGCAAAACACAAGGAATAAAAGAGGAAATACCTGAGATGAATAGCAACAATACTGAAGGTTCTTGAGCTTCATTGGACTCCATCCAGAATGTAAAAACACAACTCAGAGAATGACAGAAAGATTCTGAATTGTAGAGTTGATAAGGGACATACCTAGAACTGTAATTAGCATGTAGAAGTTTTTACAGGGCCTCCCTGGTGGTTCAAGGGTTAAGCACAGTGCTATGAGCTGTCCACAGCAACTGCAACTTGAGTTCCCCCCCAGCCAGCCAGGGAGCTACCTACATGGCACAGCAGACCTCTCCTGTCTCGCCTGCTGCTCCTCTCAGCAGTGCATTTCAGTCAGTCTGCCTGTTCTGTTCCCCACTCTGTTTCTGGTGAGTCCTCTCACCTCCCATAGCTCTGGCCAGTATCCAGTTCTTGTATGCATAAATAAACAAATCTTTAAAAAAAAAAAGTTTTTACAAACCAAAATACAAATAACCCAACTAAAATGGGCACAGCTTGTGAATAGAGATTATTCCAAAAAGACATACAATACATGAAGCTGTAACCATCACCAGTCATTAGGAAAATGCAAAAGCCAGAAGAAAACACAATCTCAATGTGATAGCACTTACCATCCACTAGCATAGTCACATTTACAAATAGCCACAATACACGGTGGAGAAACTGCAATAGCATATGTGGCTTGTGAGCACATACAATGTTGTAGCTTCTTTGGAAAACAGACAGTTCCTTAAAAAGTTGAACAAGTTACCACAGGAAGTGGCAATTCCACTCCTAGGCACAACCCTCCAAATTTGAACATAATCACACAAAAACTTGTGCAACACTGTTCACAGTGGTATCGTTTGAACTAGCCCCAAATTGGAAACAACCAATGTCCATGCTTTGTTGAACAGGCACACACAATGCGTGACATCTATATAGTGGGATGGTTTTTCCATAAATACTGACCCAAACTACAACATTGATGAAGCATGAAAACTTGACATGAAATGGAAGAGGCCAGAAACCCAGCATCAGACCAGGACCCTGGCAGGTCAGAGATCTGACCCAGTGACGGGGACGAGCATGAGGGATGACCCTGCTGTTCTCTCGCTTCCCTGCAGGTCAGGCTGATCTTCTGTGCTGTCTGCACAGTGGCTGTGTCCAGCAGTCATGGCACACTCACAGAGTGTCCACTGAGAACTCAGCGCCGGTCCAGGTAAAGGGAAACATTTGTCATCTGCTGATGACAAAACAGACCAAGTCCTGACCTAATAGGACAGACTAGGATGGGTAAACAAAAGAGACCATTTTAAATTGACTCCAGTGATGGAGGGAGGAATAAAGGAGAAGCATGTTTAACCTGGAAATAAGGCCGAAGAGTATCAGAAATGGAGGCCCTTGAGAAGGTGAAGATGTGGGAGCCAGTGTTCATGTTGTAAAAGGACACAAATGCAGCCTCACAGTCCAGAAGAACCCCCACCAGCAGGTGCTGCTCTCTCAATAGAAGGGAAGTTGGAGGAGAGGTAAGGGCCATGTAGTCATTCTCCTACAGAGTCTGGTGGCCCAGAAGCCAGACTGAGGCTGTGGAGTCATGTCCTTTTTCCTTTGCACATTTTCCAGACAAACTCCTAAGTCCCACCCACATCCTTCTCCCACATCCACTTCAAAGTAATGTCTTCCTGAGGTGAAGCCCTCAAAGCCCAGGACACAGGGTAAGGAACAGAATCTAGTAGAACTAACGTAGTTCTCCTGGGGGCTGCCACAGGTCACATGTCTCTGATCCTCAGACAGAATTAGTTCACGATGAGCTGTGTCTGGATCCAGAGTCACGCTGACTGATAAAAGAGAAAGACACATTTTATTTGCTGAGAAGGCAGTGCACTTTAGTACAACCTTCTTGGATTCAGGTGCTGCCTACTTCTTCTAGCTCTGTGAGTAGCTTTCTGAGACTCTGCATACTATAGTAGGAAATCATACCTGCCACCGTAATGGTGAGGAGGATTGGGAGCTAATGCACTCTACTGCTTGGAGAAGTTCCATTATTTGGTAAGTAAGCAACAAGGGGAAATAATATCTTCTCTATCCCCGTCACCATCACCAACTCAGTCCCTCAGAGAAGGCAAGGGACTGACTAACCAGAGTGGTTGCTGTCCTCTCCACAACCCTTATCCCCCATGTAGGGCCACTAAGAATCATGGAATATTGAAGCAAAAAAGAAGCTATCCCCATTTTTTTGAAAACCTTTCACACTGATTATCAAAAAGAAAAGTAACATAGGTCCTGCCACATTTTGTTATTGAAACTGTTACTTCAGATCTAGGTATTCTATTCAGTCCCCAGAGCACCTGTCAGTCCCTGTGAGGTGTGAAGTCTTTTATTTGCTGCAGATGATCGTCTATATTGTCCCAGGGATGGTAAAAAGTGATACAAGTTATGTTGGAACAATGTACATCAAAATGATCTGACTAGCATAAGAAATAAAAAATTTAATAATATTTTTAAGTGTGATGCTGACCAGGAGTGTAATTTGTTTTTTTTAATGATTTATTTATATATGCATACAAGAACTGGGGTATAGGCCAGAGGTGTGGGGGGTGAGAGGATTCACCAGAGACAGAGTGGGGAGCCGAACAGGTGGACTGACTGAAATACAGTCTGAGGGCTGCAGGGGGCAAGACAGGAAAGGTCTACTGCGCCATTTGGGTAGCTCCCTGACCAGAATCAAAATGCTGTTGCAGTTGCTCCAGACAGCTTCATAGGTGGCTTTTGAACCCCTTGTGCCACCAGGGTGGCCACAGGAGTGTAATTTCTTAATTGTGATGCTGGCCAGGAGTGTAATTACAAAGCAACAATGGTAATAGGACGTTGTCGCAAGAAGTGAAGCTCCAAAATATTACTGAGTTATACACTATCAGCCGCCCCAAGGCTGAGAACTGAGGGCTGACCACTGTGGACCTCTGACCATCCTCCCGCCCTTCTGACTTGTGTTTGCTTTAGTCAATGGGAAGTTGGGGATCCTTGGAGCCAGCTGAGCCAGAGAATCCCCCACCCCTCCAGCCTGTAGCTGTGATCTGCAGTTACTGGGCTCTCTGGTGAAAGCCTTCTAATGGAAAAACACAAAAGTAATGTAATGGAAATCTGCATGTTCAAACCCCAGACTGAAAAATGTTATTTTGCTGTATTTTTTGCTATATATTTTTTGCTATATTATTTTCCTACATTATTATTTTGCTAGATTTATTGCTATATTATCTTACTATGTTTTTGCTATTAATTTTTTTTAAAGATTTATTTATTTATTATTTATACAAGCACTGGGTACAGTCAGAAGCGCGGGAGGGTGAGAGAATTCACCAGCGCCAGAGCGGGGAGCAGAGCAGGCAGAAGGACCGAAGTACACTGCTGAGGGGAGCAGCGGGCGGCAGGAGAGGTCTGCGCGCCATGTGGGACCCTCCTCCAGTGGCCGGGGAGCAGCCGGGGATCGAACCGGTGATGCAGAGGCTGCGGGCAGCTTCGCAACCCAGCGCTCAACCGCTGCGCCACCGGGGAGGCTCCTTGCTATTTTTTTTTTTTGCTGTATAATTTTGCTAGATTTTTTTCGAGAAGTAAAGTGTACGTGATAAGCTTAAGGAAGAAAAGGCCCTCTCACCCCTTCGTGCAGCCATATTTCTGAAATAGGTTTAATGGGTTTCCGGATTTATAAGTTTACAGCTACATGGAGGAGGAGCTTGCAGCAAAGTGACCCGTGCCCAGTTCTCTGCCCCGAATCCCGCCGCCTTGGACTACAACTCCCAGCATGCCCCGGCCGACGAATCCCAGCAGGCCCTGGACTACGAGTCCCAGCATGCCCCGGCCTACGAGTCCCAGCGTGCCCCGGCCTACGAATCCCAGCAAGCCCCGGACTACGAGTCCCAGCAGGCCTTGATTGGACTTCCTTTGGAGCCATAGTTGGTGCCCGAGTCCCTGCACATGGGCGCGCGGCTCCTGCTTCTGCGACCCGGGACCGCGGAGCTTACCTGTGCTTCAGGTGTATGTCCAGTTAAGGACGTCTCTCCCTCTCTCTCCCCCTCTCTCACAACAAGCTTGTGACTCCGTCCCTCCTGTCCCTCCCTCCCCCCCGCCACCCCCAGCTGCGTTTGTAAATAACTTTTTTGTCGTTTGACCCCCGCGTCCTCCTCGGGGTCTGCTCTCCGCGGGGGAGGACCCACACCGGGGCCTCCGCGTGTCCCCCAGGGCTGCCCTGAAACATTCTCACTGAAGTTTTAAAGTCTTTCCAGCTGTTCCTTGTGAAGCCCCTTGCCCCGCGTCTCCCTCTCCTCCGCGGCGGGCGGAGCTCACGCGGGTCCTGGGCCTGGTTTTGTCTCGGGGTCGGTTTTCCGGAGTTGCTGTTGCTGCGTTTCCAGTTCCCGTGGGTTCTTCTGCCATGTCTGATCAGCCCTCAATCCTGTTCTTGTGCATTTGTATCATACGAGTAATTTCTTTTATTAGAGATTTAACTTGGGTCTTTGAAATGTCTTTCTGGTGTCTGCGTAACTTTGGAACAATGAAATGCGGTCATAACAACCACCTAGAGGTTTTTTTTCCTCCTGTTACTTTTTTTTTTACCCCTTGCTTTTTTTTTTTTTTTTTTAAAGATTTATTTTATTTTTATGCATACAAGAGCTGGGCTGCAGACCAGAGGTATGGGGGTGGGGGTGAGGATTCACCAGAGACAGTGGGGAACAGAACAGGCAGATTGAAATATACTGCTGAAGGGAGCAGCAAACGCAGCAGGACAGGTCTGCAAACCATGTGCGCCCCTCCAGGGGTGTCTTTGGCCAGGGATTCAACCTGAGCTGCCAAGGCTGCAGGGCAGCTTTGCAGCCCAGCATTCATCAGCTCCGCCACTAGGGGAGGCCTGTTATTCACATTCTTGGTGGAGTACTATGAATTTCAAGAATTTTAATTTTAAGGCTGTTCTGCTCTACTGTTTCTCTTTATTGCTGGTCATTACTGTCATCCCAATTACCAAAACTAACCTAAGAAAGCAAACATCTGTCCCTGCAGTTTCCTTCCAAACGGTTTTAATTTTTTCAGTTTTTACATTTGGATCTTTCATACATTTTGAGTTAAGTCTTGTGTGCGGTTAGAAGCAGGCACTCAAATTTATTCTTTTGCTTGTAAGTATGTACTTTTCCCATTATTATTTTGATAGGACAGTTCTTTTTTACACATTGGATTGTCTTGACACCCTGTCAAAATTCATTGAGTATAAATGTATGGGTTTATTTCTGGTCTGTCATACATCATTGATCTGTGTGTCTGTCCTCATGCCAGTACCTATTTTAATTTTATTTATTTATTTTTAAAAAAGGTTTATTTATGCACACAGGAGCAGGGGTGCAGGACAGAGGTGCAGGGGGGTGGGGTGAGAGGATTCACCAGAGACAGAGTGGGAAGCAGAACAAGCAGATCTACTGAAATACACTGCTGAGGGGAGCAGCGGGTGAAACAGGAGAGGTCAGCTGCACCATATGGGTCATCTCCCTGGCCAGGGATCAAACTCCTGCAGTAGCTGCATATTACTTCATAGTGCTGATGCCCCACCAGGGAGGCCCCTAATTTACATATTAACAGCAAGTTGTGATAGGGACCACCATTTACTAAAACCCAGCAATAGGGTTTGCATTTTCTGAATTCCAAACTATTTCTTCTCCAGAAAGATTTAAAGACCGCCTCATCTCTGATTCTAAGCTGTTATTGGAGCTTTTGAGGAAAAGCCATGGACTTAGCTACCACTATGAAGAAGATGAAGGAGGAAGCCACGTGCTCCATCTGCCTGCAGCTGATGACGGCACCGTCAAGCATCCACTGTGGGCACAGCTTCTGCCGCGGGTGCCTAGAAGGCATCATTGAGAAGGAGCAAGAGGAAAGACCACGTCAGATGTCGTTCGACTGTCCCCTGTGTCGCACAAAATTTCAAAAGGACAGTCTTCGCCCCATGAAGCAGCTAGAAAACCTTATTGAAACCATCAAGGAGATGGAGCGTGAGAGTCTGTGTCAGGAACACGGGGAGCAGCTCCACCTGTTCTGTGAGGATGCTGGGCAGCCCATCTGCTGGTGCTGTGAGCGCTCCCCCCAGCACAGAGAACACAACCATGTTCTTGTCAGAGACGCCTGTCCCTGCTATAGGGTGAGTGGGCACCCCGGACTCCTGTAGCAGCACCTGCTCTCAGGCTAACCTCAGATCTGTGATTATTTTAGGCTGAAACCTGAGCTTGTGATCAGGAAACAAGGTTTTTTTCATCTCATTTCTCTGAAAAATAGTGTATCCTGGGTCCGCACTAAATTAAATCTTAACTGCCCCCTGCCTTTAAGAGTCTCATCCCTATTCACACTTGACCTGATGACCCACTGATGCAGAATACTCTTGCTCAGACCCACAAAGGCCTGTTTTATCTTTACGTGTGTGCACAATTTGAGAAACCACAATGTGAAAGGCCGTGTTACAGATTCTGAAAACAGGGTCAGAGTCCCACCACATTTTATTTATTCTGCAGTCTGGTAGGATAAACTAATCAGCAAAAGAAGAATTCTTACAATGCTGCATGGTGGGTTTCTGCCCGTCATTGTCGGGAGTTATATCTGGGAAGCTTCTTCGGGTTTTTTTTTTTTTTTTTTTTTTTTTTTTTTTTTTTTTTTTCTTTTTATAGAGGCATGTTTTTTATTTATTTATTTGTTTGTTCGTTGTTTTTTTTTTTGTTTGTACATGCACTGGGTACAGGCAGAAGCGCGGGAGGGTGAGAGAATTCACCAGAGCCAGAGCGGGGAGCAGAGCAGGCAGAAGGACTGAAGTACACTGCTGAGGGGAGCAGCGGGCGGCAGGAGAGGTCTGCGCGCCATGTGGGACCCTCCTCCGGTGGCCGGGGAGCAGCCGGGGATCGAACCGGCGCCGCAGAGGCAGCGGGCAGCCTCGCAACCCAGCGCTCAACCGCTGCGCCACCGGGGAGGCCCTTCTTCGGGGTTCTTGATGGACACATACCGCTTACACTACATTAGAAATTTGGAGATAGTCTTTGAGATGGTAGCTACCTTGTTCTATGTGCATCATCCCTGGGTGAGACTATAGAGACAGATCCTTAAGAATTTGTCCAATTGACTACACTTTCTTTCTTCACCCAATTTTTATCAGACAAAGATCCAGGATGCTTTGGCAAAGCTAAAGAAACAGGAAGACGAATGTAAGAGTATAACGACGACCATAAGAAGACAAATAGGTGAATGGGAGGTAAGAATTTGAGGTTATTTTTCTCATGCTATTTTCCACCCTAGAGTATAGCCAGAAGGGACCACTCAGCAAAACACTTGAAAGTTTATTCTCACCAGACCAGAACAAATAGATGACACCCAAAGAAGGAATAGTCTTTGTGAGCACTGAAAATGGGCAGTCCAGGTGACATCATACTACACAGCTTTATGAGACTGATGATGAGGATAGAGCTGCTGTGAGAACAGACTGTGTTTTGACTGCAGGCTGTGTGTCTCTAAGACTTTCTATGTCTGACCGGTGTCCTGCATCAGAGACCTATGCCTTCCAGAAATACTGATGTGATCCCTCAGGCACTCAGCCCACAGAGTGGTTAGTTATTCCTCCCTTGGTGGTATCTTCAAGCCATTGTCTTGGTCCTTTGTGTGTGGATGTTAAATTTGAGTTCCCAAAGGACAGTCATATCTCCTTCCTTACTGGAATCTTGGGTAGTGAAATCTTCCATTGTTGCAAATATAGAGGGAAACCAAGTCAGTGCCAGAGTCTAGCTGTCCTGTATGTGTCTCCTGCACAAAAGTTCCACTTCATCCTCATTGGTTTCCCTTCTACCACATCACATCCCTGTAACATTTTATGAACAGAGAAATCATCAACGGAAATTGCAATTCTGTGTCTCCAAATGTAAAGTGAGTCCCACAAGATAGATCAGTTGGTTTCTATCAGTTTTATACATAAGGAGGATTGAATGGATACAGGTTTGCTGAATGAATATTTCAAGTAACTCTGCCCAAATTCTGCCAGCAAGAACTCCCAGGGTGAGTACATTGAAATCACCTACCAGCCTGGGTGTCTTACACTCAAAATTGGTGATGTTCATCATAGCTTTTGCACCACAAAAATCTGTGATAGCATTTTTATCCCCCCCAACAACTAGATTTATAAAAATGTTTGACCTTGGCCCTGCTCCACACTGAAATTATCTAGCACTGTTCTCTTAATTCTTGACTGAAGAAGAAAATTAATCAAGTGACTAGAGAGAACTGTGACAGCCTCTCCCACACCTGCGTGCCTGCTCCTGGGCATGCTCTGCAGCAGGGACATGCACATTCTCACATGTCTCATCAGGAAAAAAAGCCACAGCACAGCAACTTCTAAACGTAATAAAACTTCATGTTTTATTTATTTATTTTTTAAAGACTTTATACAAGAACCGGGATATAGGCCAGTTGCATGGGAGGGTGAGAGGATTCACCAGAGACAGAGTGGGGAACAGAACAGGCAGACTGACGAAAGACACCGCCCAGACGAGACAGGAGAGGTCTGTTTACCATGTGGGTTGCTCCGAGGCTGACGGGGATTGAACCGGCACTGCAGAGGCTGCGGGCAGTTTCACAGCGCTGCACTCAACTGGCTGCGCCACCAGGGAGGCCCAAAACCTCATGTTTTCTAAATGTGTGCATATTTTAAAATAAATAGGTCGTGAAATTTACCATGTCAGCATCCTAAGTGTTCAGTTTCTTGGCATGACTTTACATTGTGGAGCCCCGTGTCCACTCTCCATCTGCAGAACTTGTTCCCTCTTCCAGCCTGAAGCTCGACCCCAGTAAACAGTGTCCCTGTTACCCTCCTCCCCCCCTTGTCCCCAGCCTTCTACTTTTTCCCCCAAATTTGACTAAGTACCTCTTTAAGTACAATCATAAAATTGTTGCCATTTTTATCTGACTGACTTCACCGATAATGCCTTCAAGACTCTAGTACCATGTACCAGAGTTTCATGCATCTTATATGACTGAACAGTTTCTCACTGTGTGTATGTACCACATTTTACTTCTCTTTAATCCTACTAGAATTTTGTTTTGCTTCCAACTAATCAGTATCCTTTCTTGATTCTAGGAGGAGATGAAGCTTCAGAAAGAGAAAGTCAAGTCTAGCTTTCAGAATCTCTATAACTTCCTTTACGAAGACAGGAATTCTCTTCTGGAGAGACTGGAGATGGAAAAATGTCAGACTCTCAAAAGGCTGCAGGACAGTGAAGCCAGTGTGAACAAGCAGAGCAGAGAACTCAAGAGCCACATCCTGGAACTAGAGAAGAAATGTCAGGCCCCAGCCCATAGTCTGCTGCAGGTGAGGCTGTGCCCTGGGAAGATGAAGAGGTGTCTGTTCCTGAGGTATTAAGGGGAGTAAGGTGTGGAAGTTTGGGGAAAATGCAAGGCCTGCCTGTTTCACTGTAAAGCATGACATTACCGAGTCATACTTTAATGTAGTGTTTCTTTTTAATATACACCAATATCTGCAGGTTGGCATTCCTAGCCTAGAAAGTGTTTTTTATATGAATCTGAGAAAACCAGCTTGAATATATGTGGTGTGTTCCTTGGGCAGATGGAGCCACGGGTTATCCTTTACCTCCTGTTGCCTCTGTCCCATGTGTACAGGAGTCTCTGTCGATCTGTCTGCTTAAGGACTTTCTGCATGACTGTAGGATAATAAACCGGGGCCCCCAAGACAGATGACGTTTTCCCTGGTTTCATGTGGATCACCTGCTCTGTGAGCTCTAATTGTACCTTCCTTCAGCTGCATATGGGATCCACCCCAAAACCATTAATTGCTGGAGCTGTTTATTTTAGTTGCCACTGTCGAACCGGAGGCCACACTGTAAGGTTGACAGTGTCACCTGACTTGCTTCACCTGCATGGGCCACCTACCACCCCTGCAGTGGCCCATTCTCATCAGCTGTGCATGGATTCTTCACTGAGGAAAGGCCTCTGTGACAGTGATTGCTAATGTAGACTCATCTGAAGCAGTTAAGTCCCTGAAAGCAAGTCTTTTTTTTTTTTTTAATATTGATTTATACAAGAACCAGGGTACAGGCCATATGCATGGGAGGGTGAGAGGATTCACCAGAGACTGAGCGGGGAACAGAACAGGCAGACTGACCAAATACATTGCTGAGGAGAGCAGCGGGCAAGAGAGGTGAGAGGTCTTTCACACCACATGGGACCCTCACCGGTCAGCCAGGATCAAACCGGCGCTGCCAAGGCTGCAGACAGCTTCACAGCGCTCTGCTCAACCACCTGCGCCACCAGGGGAGGTCCTGAAAGCAAGTCTTGAAGAGGAAGCGCAGGATATGCCAGCCGTCCTCAAGCAGCTCCCATGCTGCTGTGATCACAGTGCATAGCAAGAAGATTACTGGGCTCACGTAGATCTAGGGGACAGAATGGGACTCATCTGACCTGGGAATCCATCAATATCAAGGTGGGGCTCACTCTGCTTTAGATGGAGTGTATAGAGAATGCCCCACATGCCAAGCCCCATGAATTGTGGGTATTTCCAAACTCACCTTTTGTCCCTGTTTCTCTGTAGGACGTGAAAGACACCCTGAACAGGTAAGGTGTATGTGAGTACAGGGGGAAGGGGTGTTGGTACAGAAGCTTCATGGAATGTCCCACTGAAGAAGTCTCTGTGCTCTGCTGTGTCTAGGAGTTCAGCTATGAAGCTGGAAGTCCCAGAGGCCGTATCTTTGGAAATTCATACTGACTGCGACATTTCTGAGCTCTACTGTGTTGTGAGGAAAATATTAAAGACCTACCAAGGTATGGAAAGTCAGGGATTTTTCAGTGCTGGGGGTGGAAGTTAACTTCAGTATTAACCACATTCTTCTCCCATCTGTGGGCCAGACATGTACTGTTTCCCTGGAGCCCCACACGCTCCTGCTTTAGGGTGCTCCAGTGCTTGCTGGGGATCTGTGCACTTCTCAGTCTCCTGCTCTCCCATTTCTGAGCTGTGTCAGCCCAGGCAAGTCACCTTCTTGTTTGCCTCATCAGAGAAATGAAAATATTAACAGTTTTAAGTTTTTCTGTTGTCATAAACAGGAAGTGCATCCACCTGGGTAAGGATATTAGGACAGTGTCAGGAACATAAAGTTCATTGTTAATATTTCGGGTAAGTCTGAGAAGCTGCAAAACTAGACAAGTATAATGGACTGAGAAGGAAATAGTTTTAGACCTTGACCAAGATAACATTTTCAAATGTCTTAGCCAAAATTCAAAAATTCTGAAAATTGATTTCCATAACTTATTTGTGCCAAATCAAGTGTAACCAGAATGATTTAATGACTGTTGGAGTTATATTGCTGCAAACTCATTTAGTGGCTTCAAACTTACTGTCTCCTTGTATCATGTGTCAGAAATCTGGGCAGCCCATGTGGGTGTCAGAAAAGGTACTTATGGTATTGACTGAGCTGCTGCTTGTCTGGTGGCTAACCTGGGGTATCATCTTGCAGTTGTCCTCTGGTTCTTGGCAGTCTTCACTTCTTTATGATTATAGGGTTTGATGGTTATAGGACCTGGCTCTTGCTGGTTGTTGGCTGAAAGCGCCTTCAGATTCTAGGAGCTGCCACTCGTCATCTTGCACATCGGCCTCCCACCATGGCCAATTATTTCTTCACAGTGAGCGTAACACCTGTAATTCTCTTTTCTTTAGAACATTTGGTTTGACATTGCTTGTGTTCAATATATTTGTTTACTGAGGCAATGTAGGTTTCCCTTGTTCGTATTTTGGAAACCGCCCCTGCCCCACATGTGTTAGCATAGTGATCCTCTTAGAGAGCACTAAGTGGGGAGGGGGCACAGTGGACTGTGGTGATGCATTATGGATATTTTCAGTATCTTGAATGGTAGGATTTTTTTTTTTTTTTTAAAGGCTAGGTCCATTTTTCTTTATATCTCTGCCCTTTTTTTTTTTTCACTATTTATTTATACAAGCACTGGGTACAGTCAGAAGCGTGGGAGGGTGAGAGAATTCACCAGAGCCGGAGCAGGGAACAGAATAGGCTGACTGATGAAATACACTGCTGAGGGGAGCAGCGGGCTTGGCAGGAGAGGTCTGTTGTGCCATGTGGGACCCTCGCTTGGCGGCCGGGGATGGAACCGGCACTGCGGAGGCTGTGGGCAGCTTCACAACCCAGTGCTCAACCGCTGGACCACCAGGGAGGCCCTATATCTCTGCTTTTTTATCTGTGTGTAGATTTAAAGCCCGTGGTCATTTCTCTCATGGTTTGCACATGTTTTCACTTTCGGATGACTTTTATAGGAAGTAATTTTATTAAAATTTATTCATTTTGTCAATTTTATGAGTAATAAAAACTTTATGAATAGTGTAAGATTATCATAAATTCTCTAAATTTTAAGTATCTTTACTCACTTTGTTATAGGGCAACCCCTATATAAAACGGGTTGCCTGGCTGTGGGTCCTCACCCGCGCGCTTAAAAGGGACTTATGAATACTCCACTACAGGCACACACAAAAGGTTAATGAAAGGTTTATTTACAAGAGAAAGAGAATTAAGGAAATGTACAACTTAGGGAGAAAATAGGGAAATAAAGTCTTTAATGCGTCCTACCCGATCCTCCCACCTGGAAACCCAAAGGCACTCTCAGAGTTGGCCAGATGCTGCTAGCTGGTGGAGAGCCAAAATGGGGGAACCCCTCCAAAGCCCATGTGTCTGGCTTTATACTAAACCTGGCTGCTTAACCCCACCCTCAGGTCCCAGCCACCTTCCCTTTGGTGGTGATGGGATTTGGAGTTCACTGTGTCTTTTTGGCTTTGGTCTGGAGTCGGGGTGGAGTCCACAAAGCCTGTATGGAATTAGCTTTAGGGCATCCTTTTCCCCCTAACAACTTGACGTATTGTATTGTATTTTGTCTCAGAAGTATGTCTAAGAAGCTCCTTTTGTCTTCTCTCTCTCTGTTGCTTTCTTTTTGTTTTTTCATTGATTATTGTTAAATTTCTATTTTTTTCCTTATTAAATAACTTGCTGGGTTTCTCTTTTTTCTAATTTAAATTTACTATGTTGTGTAGTGGATTTTAGCATCTTTTTTCCTAAAACACACACATAAAGACAATTATCCTAAAAAGTCTTTCTTGAAAAGTTTCATTGTATAATTTTTTTCATGGGTGTTTGTTAGTGTTCAAGTCTCTACAGCTTCATATTATGTTATAGAATTATTTGTATTTCCTGATATTTAGAATATGTATACAAACATGCACACACATGCTATGTATGTGTGTGCATATTTGAGTCTTTAAATATTGATTTGTAACCTAATTTTATTGTGCTCCTAATCCATGAGGCAAGCTCTTAGTCCTGTTTTCCTCTAGTGCTTCCCATTAATTGAAACAAACAGAAGTCAGCAAAGGGAGTCTGTTGTGAGCCAGCCACAGCAGCCTGGCTGTCAGGGGTTCCTGAAGGATGGGACAGCCCAGTTGTAGAGAATGAGGGGGAGGGGAAATTGAGGAGAGGCAGACACTACATCAGGGTGCAGACATCATCCTGCTGAGGGTCTCAGCAGCCCTTTATACATTTCAAGCAAACCTTGAGAGTGCATAAGCATATGCATTAAGGCAGGAAGATAACAATCATCACATCTTCCTCTAGAACAGCCAAGGGTCTATTTGCCCTCCTGCAGAGGTCGTGACATTTATTATTTTTTGTTTTAAGGAAGGCACAGTTGCTAAACAAAAGTGTTCTTAGAATAGTCATTTACCTTAAACAGTCATTTTATTTCTATCAAAAAACTTATGTGACTGCATCTAACATTTCTGTTTGCCATAGTAAACGATTAACTAAGGGCTGGGGAAACAAAGGGCAGGGAGCTACCTGGGGGGAGGAAGATGCATTGACTCTTCCCTAGCCCCAAGCTCTCAATTAAGGGAAGAATTTTCCTAATCTAACAAAAGAGTTTTCTATCTATTACTACTATACTTACCAGCCTAGTCTCCATATCTAACTTTAAGATCAAGGGAAAATTTCTTTTTCTGTAAGATTGCTGATTGTTGTTTTAAGGAACTACAAACATTTCATCAGAGTCAGGGCCGGAGATGGTTATAACTTTTGGTTCCCAGAATGGTTAATATGTGACATATCAGTAGTTGTAACATTGACTATTTCCAAGTGCATTATTTGTGCTGCTGTGGTTATTAGCTCAACCAGTCCCAAAATTTCTGTTGACTTATTCTTGAATGCACACTCTAACAGCTACCATATCCATTGTCACCTCCAGGGGAATCAGCCCTAAACAAACAGGAAGAGTTTAGCAGGAGCTGGCTATGGCCTCCTGGCTTATTAGGAATTTTCTTACACTTGGAGCATGGCTCCCGTCTGCCACCCAACTGCTATCTTTAACTTTAAAGTAAAAGAATTTCCTTCTCCATTTAGCCCTTGCCTCAAAAGACCATATCTCCATATTAAAAACTTGCTTGTTAATGTAAGGCCGAATGTTGAATTACTGCCTTTTGGCAGAGAATTATGAATTTTATAAAAAATAATATTTGTATCACACAGTGCCATTTGCCATCAAATTGGTTATTCAGTAATTGATCAAAAGCATTTGTAGTTCTACTTTTAAATGCGTATTTTAACAATGGTAGAAACGAGCCATAAATGAATGAGAATCTAGCAGGAGTGAGCTAAAGAGATTCGTGACTTTTCA
Source organism: Talpa occidentalis (assembly GCF_014898055.3). Lineage (NCBI taxonomy): Eukaryota > Metazoa > Chordata > Mammalia > Eulipotyphla > Talpidae > Talpa > Talpa occidentalis. The sequence goes on from NW_023602073.1 coordinate 15,727,717, forward strand.
GGAATCTGCTCCATGCCCAGACCTTTGTCAAACGACATGAGTAGCCTGGCTCCCAGTAGGAGTCTGATCTATGTGTCCACTGGGGTCAGCCTTCAGGGGACAGAGAATGGACAAAAGTAGGCTCTGACCTGGAAGGAAAAAAGAGAGGCCCAGAAATGTTTCTGCAAGTTAATTTTCCTTATTGCCACAGTCCAGCTACTCAGTGTTTACTCCAGGAACACAGTGCATGGTTAACTCCCTTGCTAAAATACCCTCATCACTTTTCATTTAAATGTTAGCCTGAAGGCCAATCACATATCAGTTTATCGCATTTGCTTCTCTTTTACTTGACTCTAGTTACTAGGCTTGTTATGTTGGTGTGGAGTTATTTCTTTACACTAATCCCTAGGGAACTTTATCTGAAGCAAGACAGAGCGCTTCCACATACAGCCATGGCCTGGCTTGTGTCCTGACCCTTCAGTAACAAGCTCTGACATTAGTCGTGTTATTTTCCTTTCCGATCCTTGGTGTGGGTGGTGGTTAGTAAAGATGGGAAGGGCTTGTCTGCTGTAATCACCGTGATTCCTCGTCCCACCTGGGAGAGCAAGGGCTTTGGGGAGGACAGTGTCTCTGTCCACTCTTGGTAGTTCTGGTCCTTGGCTTCTCTGAGAGAGAAAGATGGTGATGGTGGTGAAGATGATGATACTTTATTTTTTATCACATTGATCACTGATTATACCAGAAATTTCAGCAAGCACGAAGCCTGCATCAGCTCATTCAGTATCTTCCCCGCCATTCTTGTGATACATATTGATGCCGGAATTGTCAGGCCTAGTCTCCCAGCCAGGAATGGATTCCAGGCTGCAGGGCAGTGCTGAGCCCCAGCCCCTAGACCCCCCATGGGTTGGTGTCTCACAAAGCCGCAGCAGGAACTCTGCAGACGCTCAGGCAAGCAAGAGAGAAGAGGCAGGGCAGGTTTGTTTAGAAAAAGTTTATTGAGAAGAAAAAGAGCAGAAATAAAGTGGGACTCCCAGGCCAGGGAACCAGGCCTGGGAGGGGCAAGGAAGCCAAAGTGAAGTCCTGTCTCAGGGAATATATACTTTCTTTCCCTGATTATTCTAAAGCTCTACCAGTCTCTTTGTGATTGGTCAGTTTTTGGCTGTTTTACTTAATTTGCTACTGAGTGGGAGCTCTTCACATTCCTTATCTAACAGGTCTGTCTTTCCACATTTGTTATATCTTTATCTTTATGGTCTTGCCCTCCCTGTGAGCATCTTTACACTTTATCTTATCACCTGAAGAAAACCAGGACCATCCTTAACAAGATTATCTGTGGTGCTAGGATGTTTGTTTTTCCCAGTGGAATTGGTTTTATTTCCTTGCTCTTCCTTATTTCTGAAGCCTTCCTGAATACTTTAGAGGTCCGCTCCTGCACTGTCCCTAAAAACTGCCTAATAACCCTAGCTTGCCCTGTCTCAATATGATCTCACTTTATATTGAAATGAGCTTCAGAGAATGCCTCACACAGCTAGTAGGAAACAAGCTTGCATTCGCACACCGGCTGGTTTTATTTAAGGTAAACAGTTGTCATTGTGAAAATGTGTTCCTTTTGGTTTTTGTTTAATTTTTCAGTGGATGTGACTCTGGATCCAGAGACAGCTCATAATAATCTCATTCTGTCTGAGGATGGGCGAAGAGTGACCCATGGAGGCTCCCAGAAGAAGTATTACAATTCTAGGAGATTTCTGGCCTTACCCTGTGTCCTGGGCTCTGAGGGCTTCACCTCAGGACGACATTACTTTGAAGTGGACGTGGGACAGGGAACCGGGTGGGACTTAGGAGTTTGCCTGGAAGATGTGCCCAGAGACAGGAACGTGAAGCCGGAGCCGGGATCTGGATTCTGGGTGATCAGGTGGAGGAGACCAGAAGGCTGCACTGCCCGTACTGAGCCTTCAGTATCTCTCTATCTGCATGAGCAGCCCCGGATTGTGGGGGTTTTTTTGGACTATGAGGTTGGACGCGTGTCCTTTTACAACATGCCGTCTGGTTCCCACATCTTCACCTTCCCAGAGGACTCCTTCTCTGATACCCTGCGGCCCTTTTTCAGGATTTCTCGTTCTTCTCCATTATTTCTGCCTCCAACAGATAAGTAAAGAAATGAGAAACATTTCCTTCTTGGGGGAACTATCATCCTAGAGAATATAATAGAAATGGGGCTCCCTGGTGGCCTAGGGATTAAGTCTCAGCACTATCACTGCTTCGGCCTGAGTTCGATCCCTGGCCAGGGAGCTAAACCACATGCACAGCAGACCTCTCCTGTCTCATCCGCTGCTCCCCTCAGCAGTGTATTTCGGTAGATCTGCCTGCTTTGCTCCCCACTCTCAGGTGAATCCTCTCACCCCCTGCACCTCTGGCCTACACCCCAGTTTTTCTATGCAAAAATAAAATCTTTTTTTTAATAAAAGAAATGTGTGAGGACCACAGTTTCATCTGTTTTCTTCTCTTCTCTTTCCCTTTATACCTAAAACAGTGCTGAGCTCTCAGTGACTACTCAGTAAGTCTGCATTGAATGGGTGAATATAAAAAGTAACAGTGTTGTGACATCAGCATTCTTCCCCTGGGGAAAAGGCAAGATAAAACCAGGGATCATCCATCGTCCTCTCCATCGCTCTTGAGTGGGTTCTGAGATCTGATTTCCAGGAGCCCTTGTCTGAGCAGTGCTTGGGAAGGGTTTGTCTGCTGTATTCTCCATGATTCCTAATTGTCCTGCCTGGGCGAGCAAAGGCTTTGGGGAGGCCAGTGTCTCTGTCAACTCGGGGTAGTTCTGTTTCTTGGCTTCTCAGACGGAGACGGTGATGATGAAGATGATGATAGGACCTTTTTTTTTTAATCACATTCATCACTTCATATACCACAAGAGTCACCAAGCACTGAGCATACATTAGCTCATTCTGTGTCTCTCCCCCCGTTCTTTGAGACACACAGGATCTCTCTGGGGCCGAGGGCTCCCGGTTTCTTTGATATCACGGTGATGCCGGAATTGTCAGGCCTAGTCTTCCAGCCAGGAACGGATTCCAGGCTGCCGGGCAGCGCTGAGCCCCAGCCGCCAGACCCCCCACGGGTTGGTGTCTCACGAAGCCGCAGCAGGAACTTCGCAGACGCTCAGGCAAGCAAGCGAGAAGCGCAGGTTTGTTTAGAAGAAAAAGTTTATTGAGGAGAAAAAGAGCAGAAATAAAGTGGGACTCCCAGGCCAGGGAACCAGGCCTGGGAGGGGCAAGGAAGCCAAAGTGGAGTCGTGCCTCAGGGAATATAGACCTTCTTTCCCTCATTATTCTAAAGCTTCACCAGTCTCTCTGTGATTGGTTAGTTCTCGGCCGTCTCACTTAATTTACTACTGAGTGGGGATCTTCACATTCCTTATCCAACAGCCTTCTCTTTCCCCATTTGTTGCATCTTTAAATGTATGGCCCAGTCCTCTGGATGGGCATCCCTGCATTGAAGTTAAACAGCTGCCCTTCTAATGTGTCCATAAATTAAACCACTCTCCATTTCTCCAATCTCCGCGTCCCTTTACCACCTGGAGGAAACCAGGACCAGCATTAGCAATGTTGTCCTTATCTCTGAAGCCTCCCTAAATTCTTCAGAGGTCCCCTCCTGCACTGTCCCTAAAACTGCCTAATAACCCTAGCTTGCCCTGTCTCAACGGGAAGTCACAGGAGGGCATGGGGTGAAGCTGCAGTTGTCTGTCAGTTCCATAAAAGAGCAGGAACATCGAGGGAACAGTGAATCTTCTCACTGTTGACATGTTAATGTTAATTTGATCTGTAAAAAGGCGAAAGATTTATGTGATCTGAAGAGAGACCAGAGTATGAATTAGACCTATATTCCTGGATGGCATCATTAGTGCAACGGCCACCGAACCAGTGAGTCTGTTAGGGGGAAAAGGATGTCCTAAAGCTATTAAGCGCGGGTGAGGACCCAAAGCCAGGAACCCGTTCGGTATCGGGGCTGTCCTATAACAAGCCCATCGGGCAATAACCCAGGAAAGAGACGGTTTACAATGGTTAGAGTGAGAGGCTTCAAATAGTTATGAGGTGATGAGTAAAAATGCACTTTATTGGGGGTCTGAGTATTATAAAGCTGATATATTCCAGACTGCTAGTGCCAGCCATCTTAAAATATTTTATCATATCAAAAAATACTTATCGCCGCAGGATTGTTCAAATAGACCTTTAAATAGGTCCATTTCCTTTCTCACCTAAATTATCCAACCTGAGTTGGCCAAGCATAGCACCCCGGTGTAATTAGCCTAATCCCAAGCAGCATAAATGATGACCAAAAAGTCACCAAATTGTTAAAAGTTACGATAATGTGCAGTTCACATAGAAAGTCGGTGTTCACTGACATTGAAGTCTTCTGCTTCCTCTCACCATGAAGTGGTTTATGAGGTAGAGACAGCAGGTGCAACCACGCAGGAAAAGAGAATAGTTCCTACTATCAGCTGCACCCCCAGCAACAAAAGGCCTCCCAGTCATGCTAATGAGGCTGGGCTGTAAGCAAGTGAAGGGTTGCAGAATGGACCGTTTTACCACTTTGGCAGATGGATTATGCCGAGCTGAAGGTAGCTGGGAAAAGTCATAAAGAAAAGCTCTGCTCCCCCCCACCCCCCCACTGCCAAACAGTGAACATAAGTTTGTATTACGTTCCTAATCTCTGTGTGAGAGAACACAGAAGTTGTCACCAGAGAAGACTAGAACTTTATCAACCCACAGGCCACACTGAAAGGATCCACATTACAACCCTGTAACAGCCTTGTCTACTACATATCCGTTTTATTTGCCTTCCTATAATTTCCCACTTACAAAGTCATTTTTCTAAAAAAAATAATAAAAACCTCTTACTGTTCTACAGTTAAGATCCTCTCTCAGCCCGTGCTTGTGTCACCCCTTGGACTTGCTATATCACCACAGAACTCCCTGTGGATGCAGGAGGCACCTGTGTTTAGGAAAAGCTCCGTCTCTTGCTGTCACCACCACACACTATTCCTGTCTTACACCAGACGTGTGTGGTTTTCCCCAACAGGTCGGGTGCCCTGCAGTTGAATTGAAAGAACTGAGGTTAGAGCAGACCCCACAGGGAAATCCAGCTCAATCCAGCAAGGCTGTTCCCCCGCCAACACCTGTCTCTTGTGCTCCTGAAGGACAGGCCGTAAGCAGGTGCCCAGGCTCCCTCTTCGGGTCTGATTAATAATTGATCTTTGAGATGCACCCAGTAAGCCAAGCATCTTTATCAAAGATAGACAAATTTGTGACCATGTCCTGTTAAAACTTTAGTCTGTTTCCAGAACTACATTGCCGACAAAGATAGGGTAAGTCCGTAACCTCAATCCCCTGCATCCTCATAGGTAACAGCCCTTGCCAGTTCATGGATCTTGTGGAAGCTGGACTTCATCCCGGGACCAAGAGATCCCGGGTATGGAAGGGTGACCCCCACAGATGGACAGCAGTCCAACATGTCATGCCACCCACCCACATTCGTGGTACAGGCACCTCCTCACCACAGGGGGCACAGAGGAGAGGCCTGAGTTGGGGTGGAACCCTGAATGCTGTAGGACCCAGCACAGGAGTGAAGGGGGTGCTCAATGAAGGGCGATTGCTCAGGTCATCCCCACGACACTCTGGGATGCTCATGTGGTCCTGGATAAAGAGAAAGACGTGACCATGGTCACCCTTCTGGAGAAAAGAGACTTCAGTGTCCCAGTGGCAGCACCACTGATGGCAGTCCTCTGCCTGGTGCCTCTTCACTTCATTTTTAATATGTGTGGCCCAGGCTGAGTGTCACGGTGTTATCAGACAGCGTCCCAGATGGTCAGAGTAGACAGCAAGAGTCCAGACCCTCCAATCTCAACTCAGTCCAACCCAGTAAGGAATGCTTTTCCCTGTCATTTCTGAACTGAAGTTCCATCTTTTCTGGAGAAATGGAGGCTGAAAGAAGGGAGCAAATTACCTGGGATTTTCACAGAGATTAAATTATAGTGGCCCAAGAATTCCTCCTTTGGGGTGACACAATTGAAAGTGCTTTTCAGTCTTTATAAAAATAAACCACCCGCAAAGGCCCATGTTTCGTTCTCACAACCGCCGAGAACACAGCCCCAATGTAACACTTTAGCAACTGAGACCCAGATGGGTGGTGTGCCTTGTCTTCTTAGAAAAAAAAAAAGAAATTGGATATAAGTCAGGCTCTGCGTTGGAAGGTGGGAAACTTATTTTAATCTCCGTGTAGTGTCTTCATCAGACCCAGCGTGTCCATCTCACTAAAACAGGCACTCAGAGTGGTGGCAACATGTAAAAAGAGCCAACCCCACACATTTCCATCCTCCTCAGAGAGTCAAGGTCTGGGAGGGCAGAGACAAAGTGACAAGTCAGCGGGAAGGAGCAGTCTGCAGCCTCAAGCCCCTGCCTGGGGCCTGGAGTGACGAGGCATCACCCGCTTCTGAGAATTGGACACATTGGCTCAGTTTCCTTGTCATAAGAAACTCAGGAAAAACTCAAAGACTTTAGCATATTCCCTTAACCACATGCTCACCAACACGCCACACGTTTTCCTGGACAGTCAACTCTTTGTCTCTTTGTTCCTGGTGAAGGGGCTATCCAGGGTAAAGGACCTGCTGTGTTTTCTGCATGTCCCATTCCAGGGTCTGATAATTCCTTCCCACCTTGGAAGTCCCAGAAAACCAGCGCACAGACTCCTCTTCAGGTTGGTGATGCCAGGGGCCTGAGGCTCTAGTCTAGGCTAGGAATGGCGGATGTGAGAGTCAGTTCTCCAGAATCTGAGGTGTGGAACCTCTTGTGGGGGCAAAGAAGAGAGAGCGAGTAATGGTGGAATTGAGACTCTGACAGACCTGGCACCTGGGTGTGGGGAAAAGCTTCAAGGGGGATTGGGAGGCACATCTCACACTCCCAGGAGCTCTCATGAATCTTCTCAGCACTTGAACAAGAAAGTGCTCCCATAGTCACCACCGCCTGGAACAGTAAGCTAGTGAGGAAAGTACTGTGGTGTCGGAAAAGTCATGACATATTTTCTAGGGCCATCTGCTGCAAAAATGCATCATGACTTTTCCAACAACCCAGTATCTCCCTCAGTTCTGTGAACTTTTCTAGCAAATGATGGAACTGGAAGTGGAAGTCAAAGGCACCTTTGATTCATAGCCAGTTAGTCAGAAGCACAGGTGACAATGTGGGCTTGTGACTGGAGGTTGGGTGGGGTTGGAGACTGTGGAACTGAGCCCATATCCTGGGGGTTGGGGGCTCTGTGGGAACTCCATTATATCAGATTGAATTGGACTGTAAGACAGGTCGATGGAGAAAACTCGCACATCAGGAGAGCAGAGTGAAGAGACGTGATGTGAATGAGGTAGCAGCGGAAGAGGAAAGGAGAAGCAGGAATTTTACCTGAATGCACGCACACCCCTATTAATCACAGGAACTCAGAGACTAGGAGCACAGGTGGTGTTTAGAACTGAAGCTCCTGGAGAAGCTAACTAATGAGTGGTAGATTCTTAGAGAAGTGACAGGACAAAGTGATGAATTTTAGGTGGGGAATGATGGGAAGGCAAAGATATGGGGCAAGTGATGGAAGACAAGGGCTAGTGTTACCTGCTCGTTATGGGGATGCCTGTAGTGCTGCCTCAGGGTCCAGATGTGTCTCAGGTAATTCACTTCTATCCTTCCTCTTTGGCAAACAAGGGAAGGGCCAAGAGCTTCTCTTGTGTATATTTTTTTATACAACTGCCTTTGGCCCCAAATAATTCTTATGCCTAAGTGGCGTGCTCCTTTCAGGATGAGATATTCAGTAACCTCTCTCCTCACTATTGCCAAACACACAGCGCTGCTGCTCCACAAGCTGTGTGGAATAAAGTGGATTGTTGTGAAGTGGGAACAGTATTTCTCCTTTCTCATTAACTGAGGTTGACAGGAACCAACCTCCTTTAGTGAATACCATTGTTGGAAATTCAGTAGATGTCTTTTCTGCTTTAGTAAGAAAAAACAGTATGTTCTCTTTCTCTGCATGGAATTTCCATGTATAAAACAGGGTCCAAAACTGCAGGTGAGTGACCAGTCAGTCACTCAAAGAAATGATGCTGGTCTCCTGAGCCCAGGCCTCAGATTGACTAAATAATCTCTTCAATAAAATTTCTGTTCTACTAAAAGTAAATTTGCTTCATAATAATAATTCTCTCAGTTAATGTAACCATCATGTCAGTGGTGAAAAGAAATGTTACTTTTGCTGTCCTGCTCTTCTGCCGCGGACCAGCACAGCAGTAGACGATGAGGCCATCTCAGGGTTGAGAAAAGCGCACAGGGTGGTCAGGGAGTCGGCGAAAGAAATGACAAACAGACACACTTCAAGAGAGTGAAAATCTGAGTGTAATTTTATTTAAGTTAGTGGCCAGTATATATATGTTTTTCTAAAGGCATAGGATTGGTTATCAGTGAACTAAACCAGTTGGCTCATAGGTTTAACTTATCATTGACAAGGCAGTGATTTATGTCCAGAGTTACATTTGGATCTAGGCACATTCCTAAGCAGTCAGACCATTAGTTTTGTCTTTTGTTTTATATAATTACATTTTCTCCTCGCTAACCACTAAATTAATTAATCATTATTAATTATAACAGGTGCACTTATTAATTTTTTATGTAATAACATTTTTCATTAAGGATCAAAGCTAAGGAATTTTAACATATAACAGAGCAATTATTGAACTAACAATTTTGTTGTTACACAAGGTTTAGTGGTGTTTCATTTGAGTCATCCTTGTTACTAGATTTCATATGTTTCTTTAATTTAGCAATCAATGATCTTTATAGAAGAGAAGGAAGAAGTTTTAGAAAGAGAGTGAAGGGATAAAGTTTGTAGGTCTGAGGAGACGAGATAAGGTTCCTTTTGGTCAGCATTCTTGTGGCTCCTGGTGGTCCTTATCTTTTGATAGGCGTCTGTCTTATCTATGTCTTCAGGGAACTTTGCTGTACTCCCTTGCTCTGGTTCCTTGCCCAGCGGGACCTAGGGACCTTGGTGAAAGCCATTAGCCCTAAAGGTCACTGCAGGGGGAGGTGCAGCACTCTTCCATGCAGCTGACAGGTATAATGCAGCTTCCCTCATCTCCATGGGTGACTCTGCTGGTATCAAACACAATGGGAGCACTCAGCCCTCCAGATGTCTGGGCACCCTGCTGGTCAGACCAGGACCCTTGGAAATCAGAGATCTGAACCCCGCGATGGAGAGGGTGATGCATGATCATTGCTGTGCTCTCGCTTCTCCGCAGGTCAGGCTGATCTTCGGTGGAATCTGTACAGTGGCTGTATCCACTCATTCATTGCATACTAATTGAGTGTCCAACAGAGAACTCAGCACCATTCCAGGTTAGGGGAAGAGCAGCAAGGGAAACAGACCAAATTTCTTTGCCAGTAGAACTCACATTATATTTCTATAATTGTTCAAAAAAAGAGACTGTTCTTAAAATGACTCCAATGGTGGAGGGAGGAATAAAGAACAATGATTAACCTGGAAATAAGGCCAAAGAGTACCAGAGAAGGAATCCCTTGGGAAGGTGAAGATGTGGGAGCCAGTGTTCATGTTGTAAAAGGACACAAGTCCAGCCTCACAGTCCAGAAGAACCCCCACCAGCAAGGGCCGCTCCCTCAATGTAAGAGAAGTTGGGGGAGAGGTAAGGGCCATGTATCCATTCTCTTGGAAGAATCTGATGGCCCAGAATCCAGACTGAGGCTCCGGGGTCATGTCCCTGTCCCTCCGCACTTTTTCCAGACAAACTCCTAAGTCCCACCCAGATCCTTCATCCACATTCACTTCAAAGTAATGTCTTCCTGAAGTGAAGCCCTCACAGCCCAGGACACAGGGTAAGGCACAGAATCTCTTCAAACCAAAACACATCTTCTCGGTGCTTCCATGGGTCATTTCTCTCCAATTCTTAAACAAAATTAGTTCACGATGAGCTGTGCGAGGATCCAGAGTCATGCTGACTGATAAAAGAGAAAGACACATTTTATCTACTGAGAATACAGAGCACTTCAAGTATAACCATCCTGGATTCAAGTGTAGCCTAGTTCTTTTAGCTCTGTGAGTCACTTGCTCAGACTCTGCATACTAGAGTAGGAAATCATCATACCTGAATAATAATGGTGGGGAGGATTGAAGGAGCTAATGGACACCTAGTGCTTGGAGAAATTTCTGGTGTTGGGTAGGTAACCAATAAGTGGAAGTAATATCCTTGGCTTATCTGAAGACATAATGACCTTGCCCTGCAGTCACTAAGGGGAGTCTTCTAGATTGACAGTGTTCTAGAAGATGAGGACAGCATCTCTTCCATAGTCAAAAAGAAGCCAGGGGGCCAGAAAAATACCTGATGGTCTCACACATAGCAGGAATCTAGATAAATAAGGGACCAGGAAAATGAATAACTATAAGAAAGTGAAAATCAAAATCAACAAAAAACTATGAACCAGAGACACTTTTTGGGGGGTAGGAGGGTGGGAGGGGAGGGATTGGGGTCAGAATGGAGGGGTTTAAATTGTATGGGGAATATAAAAATAAAATTTATTATTAATAAATAAATAAATAAATAGATAGATAAATAGATAAATAAATAAATAAAAAGAAGCCAGGGTCATAAGTTCTATAACCATAAGAGGTGAATTCTACCCACTATCAGAGGCAGCTTGGAAGTGGATTATTCCCCAGTCTAGCCTCCAGATGGGACCTCAGCCCAGCCCACACATTCATTGCACTCTGTAAGGCCCTGAGCATAAGTCCTAGCAGATGTGATTTTACTCCTTCATGTTTATTTTGCACACAGGATGTTCTTTTAAATGTCAGCCTGATCTTTCCCTCCACAAATAAAAACCAACTTTGTACCAGGATTTAGACTCTGAGAAATATCAAGATTCCTTCTTAATTTCCTGTCTCACGGCCTCACCTGCCCTTCCGATCACACACCCCCTGACCAGGTACTAGATAGTCATGTAAGCTCTCATGACACGGGTCCCCCTGAGTTGGAATCCTCACTCTTCTCCACACATGGTTATTTTGTGTGTGTCCTTTTGGACTCACTTCTGGGCAGTTTCCCCTACACTCATTCCCACCCCTTGGTGCCCCCACTAGCCACCCACACCAAGGGACATCAGGTGTCCCGTGTTTCTTTTCTCATTCCTTGTACTGTGGCAATCTAAAAGGCCATGGTTCTAACCACTGGGGTTTCAGATTCTTTCCCGTGCTCTTGCAAGCTGTGGTGTCTCCAATTAAATATTCGAGGTGAGGCCATGAACGAGGCCGGTGTGGCAAAGAGCAAAATCTGTTGTCCAGGAGAAGTTCATTACAGGAAGTTCTTACAGGAAAGGATTCTGCCCAACCTTGAAGGTCAGGATGGACACGGGGTGGACCTGTAATAAATTCAACATGGATGTGTAATAAACTATTTCAGGAAAATGATATGGAACAAATTTTTTTTAGGGTCAGAATAATGGTTTTCCTATAACTGATTGGAGAGGAAATGCACAATCTGAGGGGCAGTCCTTGCTAGAGAGTCTGGCTACTCACCTTGTAGCCTGGATACACGTCCTCCACTAGAGCCGTGCGGTGTCCTCTGTGCTGGGGGGAGCGCTCACAGCGCCAGCAGATAAGTTGCCCATCGTCCTCACAAAACAGGTGGAGCCGCTCCCCGTGATCCTCACAAAGGCTCTCACTGTCTACCTCCTTGAAAGTCTGAATGAGGTTTTCCAGTTGCTTAATGGATGGGAGACCGTCCCTTTGAAATGGTGCCCAGCACAGGGGACATTGGGGCTCCCCTAGGGCTGACGTCCCTTATGGGTTCTCAAGGATGCCCTGTATGCACCGGCGGCAGAAGCTGTGCCCACAGTGGATGCTCACGGGCTCTGTCATCAGCTCCAAGCAGATGAAGCACGTGGCATCCTCCCTCATCTTCTTGGTAGCTGTGGCTGAGGCCATGGCCCTTCCTGAAACGCTCCAATATCAGGTTAGAGGCAGAGATGAAGTAGGCAGGATTTTCCAGAGTGAAGGAGAGAAGCCTCGCCTGAGCCTCTGCGCCTGTGCAGGTGTTGAAGTCTTCTCTCTGGAGAGAGAAATGGATGCAATGTGAAAGATGCCTCGCCTGTTCCTCTGTGGCAGAGTAGGGTGATCCCAGTCATATTTGCCCACTTCAGTTTAGATTAAAATTCAGTCACATTTAAATTCAGTGTTTCAGTCTCACCAGCCATAATTAAATGCTTAACATCTGAGAATGCTCCCAGGATATCCCTGTACAGAATATTCCATCATGGGAGACAGTGACAGTGTTTGGGTATTAACAGAGCTAGAAAAGGAAAGAGGTGGCTCACAAATTGGCAGGGGAGAAGAGAACTCAGGGAGGGAGAGTGAAACTCTCTCCATGTCTAATGAGCTTCGGGAGGAGTCGGCCCTGATTTACTTCCTTGTCCTGCTAGCAACATTGAGGTGAACGGTTGGGGAGCAGAGTCCATGGGAACAATCGCCCTTGTCTGGTTGTCTAGACCCCACAAAGTATTCAAATTCCCATGGAGCCCACACTGAGGCAGGAGAGCTGGAGAGAGTGGTAGAGAAGTTGGTGCTGGGAGCAGAGTCTCTGGGCACAAGGGAGGTGACTGTCTCCCTCCAGGGGAGGACAGGTCTCCCAGGACAAAGTCAGGGAGCCTGAGGCAGAGGGAATTTGCAGAACTAGGATGTGGGGAGGCAGGAAGCAGAGGGCAAGACCTGTCCATTGTGGGCTCTTGTCTGGACCCCACAGTGTCCACCAGTGAGGACTGAGAGCTGGAGACAGAGGAGCAGGGACCAGAGCAGAGGGTCTGCCCTTCCCCACAGCGGCAGCTGCTCAGGCTCCCGGCCCTGCTGCCCTCCCCTTGCTGGGAGTGTGTGGGGAGGTGCTGAGGGAGGAAGTAGAGACCTTTCCTTGCACTCACAGGGCCTGGACTAAATGCAGATCCAACCCAAGGAACTGGATAGATTATTTCCCCCTATTTTCAGGACTAGCCCTCGGAGCCAGAGCACGTCTCTGCAGACTGCTCTCCCACGGAGGGGATTTCTCCCAGGGGCTGCACCAGCCTTCCTTATGCCTGGGTTTGTGCTCCTGAGGATGTCCTTCCTCTGAACCCCAAGTGCCTGCCCTTCAGTCACCTCACACCCTGATCTGAGTGTTGAAATGCAGTCCTGAAAGAGAAAGCAGAGGGAGAGAGAGCTAGAAAGCAAGTCCTGACCATTTGACTTGGCTGAGCTCCTCTTATTTCCTCCCACCACACACACATGCAGAAAGCACAGTCCACCCCAGAGCAAACCTTGGCCTGGAGTTTTTCACTCCTTCTCATAGGGCAGTCAGTCACAAAATCGGTGCCAGTCGCTCTGCAGCTCCACTTTCGGATTCCTGGAGGGAAGTTCCTCTGACTAGAGTCAACTCAGAAATGACACTGATGTAGGGTAGGACCAAGTGATGAAGTAAGAGACATGTCAATATACCACAAGTTTCTCCTTCAGATATCCTGACAGGAAGGTGCTTGGTAGGAACAGTACCCTTCTTTCAAGGCAACAAGAGGGGACTATATAAAATCTCATCGTGACCTGGGACAGTCGGGGAGCAGACTCCTTATGGGGACAGGACACCCCTCCTGAGGCATCCAGCTCACAGACAGAGGGAGAATGTGCCCCAGGGTCTCTGATCCCGTGATGACTCCCTGCCTCTCTTTCTCCACCGTCACTGTCGTGGATGAGACTGCACCAGGCACAGCTCATCCCGAGTTGTCTTGTCAAAGGTCCAGGAAAGGAGACGAGGGACCCCACAGGGGATCAACCACCCCACACAGCAGCAGCCAGACATACACAAGCTCATGACAGGGACTGTCCTGTGACCACTGCCCCCCTGGCACCTGCTGTGTGAAGGAGGGGATCATGCAAAGCCCAGAGCTGAGAGGGGTGGGGTCACAGTAGAGCCTTCAGAGACATGTCCCCATGGTGGGGAGAGCCCAGTGCTTCATGTGAAACTCTCACTAAATTTTGACCACCACAGTCTGACTCTTGAGGCTACGTCCATCACCTTGTGTTGCTTTATTTTTTACTACTTGGTGGGAAAGTTATGGGATCTGCCCCATTTCAGTGAGGAGCTGCTCATGGGGTTACAGGGGGAGGTGAGTGCTCTGATGGTGCTCAGGACTGACATGCCCTGACACAGGATCCAGGACCTTCACACAAGACACAGGCACCTTAAGGATGAGGGAACACAGAGCCACACACTGGGCATGTTTCCTTCAAATGTCACCAGGACAGGAGAGGAATGATTCCCACTTCCTCATTTCTTCATAGCACAGGGCAGCCTTACTCAGAGCTACTGAGTGAGAAACTTAGGTGTCTGAACCTCTCTCAAGGCTTCAACACTCCCCAATTATTCTGAAATCCTTTAATTCTCCTTACCTAATCCTTACCTTACTGATTGATCGGTCCCTCAGAGGATCCCTTGTACTCGTGTCCCACGTTCGGTGCCACTTGCCGGTCTGTCCTGCAGGCCGATGGGGTTCAGGAACACGGCGGAGGGGCTGGGGATGAAAAGACGGGTGCACTCTCTTGGCTGGAAGCAGGAACTCTCTTTATTCGAGGGGACGGGCTCTCTCTCTCTCTCTCTCTCTCTCTTTCTAAGCCTGCACATGTGCTTTACGTGGCTTTGCAACATCCGGTTACTGTTGCATCAGCGGAGGCAAAGTTTGGCATAGATAATCAGGACCTGACTCACTGGGGTCAAAATATATTATTATTCAGAAAATAATGTGATGGAAACAATGTTTTTAGGGTCACAATCTTGGCGTACAGACTAATTTCAATCAAAATGTGCAACATAAGAAGAAGCACTTGCTGAAAGGTTTGGCCACTCACTCACCTTGTAGCCTGGACATACGTCCTCTGCTAGAGCCGTGCGGTGTCCTCTGTGCTGGGGGGAGCGCTCACAGCGCCAGCAGATGAGCTGCCCATCGTCCTCACAGAACAGGTGCAGCTGCTCCCCGTGTTCCTCACACAGCCTCTCTCGCTCCAGCTCCTCGATGCTCTCAATGAGATTTTCCAGCGGCCTGTTGGGTGGAGACTCTCCCTCTGAAATGATGTTTCACACAAGGGACAGGGACGTATCATCACAATAAATGCATGATGGAGACTCTGACCACAGTAGCCGCTTATGTACCAGTGGCAGAAGCTGTGCCCACAGTAGATGCTCACAGGCTCTGTCATCAGCTGCTGGCAGATGGAGCACGTGGCTTCTTCCCTCATTTTCCCAATCGCTGGGACTGAGGCCATGGTTCTTCCTGAAAGTTCTACTGAGTATCTGTAGGCAGAGATGAATCAGACAGGATTTTCTGAGTGAAGGATTAAGCCTGACCTGAACCTCTGAGTCTGCACAGGTGTTGAAGTCTTCTCTCTGGAGAGAGAAATGGATTACAGTTTGAAAGATGCCTCACACATCCCTGTGTACTAGAATAGGGTGATCCCTGTTATGGTTGCCCCATTCAGTTTAGATTATAATTCAATAATAACATTTAAATTCAGTGTTTGAATTCCACCAGCCATAATTCAATGCTTCATACCTGCCAATGTTCCCAGAATATTGAAGTAAAGAACATTCCCTCATGGCAGAGAGTGTTCTTACCAGGTACTAGGAGAGATAGAGAAGCAGACAGGTTTGCTAGCAAAAGTTGTAGGAGACAAGAGAAGTCAGGAAGGGAGAGTGATAGTCTCTCTGTGTCAAATGAACTTGGGAGGAGTCAGCCCCGAGTTCTGAGTTACTTCTTTGACCTGGTAGTAACAGAGGGGAATGGTTTGGGAGCAGAGTACATGGGGTCAGTGACACTTGACTCTCCTCACACCCCCATGTCTGGTTCTCTGGACCCCATAAAGCCTCAAAGAAAAAGTTTAGTCCAGTTTTCATGGAGGCCACACTGAGGCAGGAGAACTGGAGAAAGTGGTAGAGAAGGTGTTGGTGCTGGGAGCAGAGGCCCTGGGCACAAGGGAGGTGACAGTCTCCCTGCAGGGGAGGACAGGTCTCCCAGTGCTGGAGACCAGCTCCAGCTAGAAGTTGTGTCAGGGGTCTCAGAGAGGAGAGGACCGCGTCGGCCAAGTTTTCTCTCGGAGGACTGAGGGGAAGTGGAGCGAGGTAGGAGTGAGGTAGACACAGACACCCTCTCTGGTGCAAGTATCTCCTGCTGAGGGTCTCAGCGGGTCTTTATTTATACCGCAAGGCGAGGGTGAGATTACATCAGCATAAGCATCAAAGCAGAACAGAGACAATCATTACATATTTTCTCATGAATACAAAAAGACCCTCTTCATCTCATACTACAAAAGGACACTTCTTTAATCTGATTAAGAAAAACAGCAGGGACAATTACTCTCCTAGGCGCAACTCTATTTCTGGCAATAATCAATTGTCTAAGACGTACAATGTTCTGTAACAATCAATCATCCTGTCAAGCCTTCCTAATTTTGGAGTAGACATGAAAGTCCATTGTGATGCTATCCTACTAAAATCAACCCATTCCCTAGCACTCAATTAACTTGGTTAATATATTAATTACTTTAAGGTAGTTTAAAACAGTTCATCAAATCTATGTAAGTTCTACTGAAGTCTAACTCTTAACTAGAAATTCCTAACCTCCACACAGTCTGCAAACTATTGGCCTCATACACCAGGAAATGTATTGTTGCCCAAATAGGTACCTCCCAGATTAAGCTATGGCTTCCAAGCACAGCTGGTTCAGGGCAGCTTGTTCTCCATAGTCCTCAGGGTCAAAACATTTCTTTCCTAACTATGCTTTTAAGCAATTTTTACTTCTTTTGTGATAGTTCATGCGTAAGAACAGTAAGCCAATTGTCACCTGGGTCCGAATTAGGTTTTCACAGGCCAATTAATGACTAACTAACTTCTGCATTAACCAAGAACAAAGAGGAGAGCATTAGCAGGTGTTGCCATGGAGACTCCCTAGTTCAGATCTTCTTTGGGAAGTGCAAGAACTTCCTTCTTCTGGGAAGTACAACTTTCCCTCTTTGGGGTAGCACAGGAACGCCCCGCTTCTCAGGAGTCTCCCCCAATGCCCGGACCTTGTCAAGAGACAGCATGGGAGGCACAGCCTGCCACATCCCAGGACAAGGTCAGGGTGCCTAAGGCAGAGGGAATTTGCAGAACAAGGTTGTGGGGAGGCAGGAAGCAGAGGGCAAGGCCTGTCCATTGTGGGCTCTTGTGCTGGACCCCCCAGTGCCCACCGGTGAGGACTGAGAGCTGGAGACAGAGGATCAGGGACCAGAGCAGAGGGTCTGCCCTTCCCCACAGCTGCAGCTGCTCAGGCTCCCAGCCCTGCTGCCCTCCCCCTTGCCTGGAGTGTGTGGGGAGGTGCTGAGGGAGGAAGTGAGAGACCTTTCCTTTGCACTCACAGGGCCTGTACTAAAAGCAGATCCAACCCAAGGAACTGGATAGATTATTTCCCCCTATTTTCAGGTCTTGCCCTCGGAGCCAGAGCACGTCTCTGCAGACTGCTCTCCCACGGAGGGGATTTCTCCCAGGGGCTGCACCAGCTTCCTTATGCCTGGGATTGCCGCGGACCAGCCCAGCGGTGGCGGGAGATTGAGACAATCTCAGGGTTGGTTGAGAATGAGCTGAGGGTGGTCGAAGGACTTAGGGCGAGGGACAAGAAAGAATGACACACAGACACACTCAAGGGAGAGTGAAAATCTGAGTGCAATTTATTGAAAGCAGTCTTTTCCTTTTATACATTTCTTTCATAATTACTTACATTGTGTTTGCACAAATTCTGGTTAATCATTATCAAAGTATACGTAATTACATATCATTACATTTTGCTTATTATCTTTTACAAAATCATATAAATCAAGAATATTTCATTCTATTATCCTCCTTGCTGGAGGTTTGTTCTAGATCTTCTGATTCACTGTTATGATTGTGTATTTTCTATTATTAATATCTTTTTATCTTATATTTATTTCTATATTTGATTATTTTGTTTACTACACGCATTATAATCTGTTTCCATGGTTACATTCCTTTATTATGAGCTTAGTTACTGGCAACATATTTAAGTGGTGCCTCAATCATTCACAGGCCTGTTTGTTCCTGTTGTTTTACACGGATGAACAGGTGGGAACCAAAATCCCCTCGGGGACTGCGTCTGTCTTAGGTTGTCAGGACTCACTTCCTGATCTTACCCGTCATTGACTGTCCAGTCCAGCTCACAGGGGCAGAGAGCATTGTGCCCAGACAGCACAGCCACCCATTAGTGATGCGAGATTGTGGCAATTGTAACATTGCTCTCAGGAGCCGCCACATGGGATTGTGCTCCTGGGGATGCCCTTCTGCTGCACCCCACCCCTGCAGTGACCCTCAGGGCTAATGGCTGTTGCCATGGTCCCTGAGGTCCGGCGTGGGCAAGGAACCATGCGCGCAGGGGCAGAACAGCAAACTCCCTAAGATGCAGAGAAACTGAATGCCTGCCAAGAGATAATGACCATCAAAAGCGGCCACAAAGATGATTAAAAGAAATGCTGACCACCTGGAACCTTCTCTCGCTTTCTCAAGGCCCACAAACTTTATTCTGCTACAACTGTCTTTCTAAAATCTTTCCTTTTTCTGGTCATTGATTGCTAATTAAAAAACATACATAATTTAATAATTAGGCTAATGCAAATGAAACATTACTAAACACTGTTATAATAGAATTGTTAGTTTAATAATCTTTCTATTATGTGCTTAACTTTAGTACCTTTGATATTAACTGCATTATAAAATAAATTCACCCATGACAATTAATTATGAGTAAAAATGATAGTTAGTGCAACTAGAAAATAATTATATAAAACAGTAGAAAGAATTTATAGCCTGTCCAATTAGGAATGAGGCTAGGTCCAGATGTAACTTCGGACATAAATCACTGCCCTGTCAATTAAGCTAAGTCTATGAGCAAACTGATCTCTTTGATGTTCACTGTTCCTATGCCTTTAGAAAAACATATATATACTGACCACTAGCTTAATAAAGACGCACTCAGATTTTCACTCTCTTGAAGTGTGTCTGTGTGTCATTTATTCATCGAATCCCTGACCACCCTGCGCAATCTCTCAACCCTGAGACGGCCTCATCGTCCATCGCTGTGCTGGTCCGCGGCACCCTTCCTCTGAACCCCAAGTGCCTGCCCTTCACTCACCTCACACCCTGATCTCTGATGTAGACCCAAAGAGAAAGCAGAGGGAGAGAGATCGAGAGCAAAGTCCTGATTATTTTCACAGTTGGGCATGCTCCTTATTGCCACCCACCACCCACCACACACACACACACACACACACACACACACTTTTCACTCCTCCTCACAGGGCAGTCAGTCACAAAAGCGCTGCCAGTCGCTCTGCAGCTCCACTTCCAGATCCCTGGAAGGGAAGTTCCTCTGACTAGAGTCAACTCAGAAATGAAACTGATGTGGGGAAAGGTCCAGACAGATGAGGGAGGAGACTTGTCAAAATGTCAGAGGTTTTACACTCAGGAATCCTGCGTGGTAGGAACAGCTCCCTTCCTTCAGAGCAGCAACAGGGGGCACAAATTAAAATCTCATCATGACCTGACAAAACGCGTGGGGCAGGTCCCTCATGGGGGAGGGAGAGGCCCCTCTTGAGGCATCAGATTCACAGACAGAGGTCCCTGTTCCCATGATGACTCCTGGCATCTGTCTCCACTGTCACTGTCGTGGATGAGACTCTGCACCGGGCACAGCTCATGCCGAGTTGTCTTGTCAAAGGACCAGGAAAGGAGATGAGGGACCCCACAGGGGATTAACAGCAGCAGTTAGACAAAGACAAGCTCATGACAGGGTCTTTCCTGTGACATCTGCCCCCCTGGCCCTGCTGTGTGAAGGAGGGGATCATGCAGAGCTCAGGGCTGAGAGGGCGAGGGATGCAGAAGAGCCTTCAGAGACATGTCCCCTAAGTGGGTCCAGTGCTTCAGGTGATGTGTGTGATGTGGTGAGACAACTAGGCGAGCAGTGGGAGCAGTGCCTGGGGTGCTTCCCTGTTTATGGGGAGTCTAGGTTGTCAGATCTCACAGAATTGGTGTGTGAGAGATCACTGGAGTCCCTTAATAGGGCCTGTTGTCCTAGTGATAACTTTGTGGGGAACTAACACCCCAGATCCCTAAGTTGTTTTTCCTCAAGTCCTTCAGCTCTCCCCTCAACCAGGACTACTGTGACCTCCTTTTTAAAAGCATCCCTTTCCTCAGGCCCAAACCTTCTCACAGGCTATTTTGTTTCCAGTACACTGATCACTGAATATTGATTTATCTTGCTCTCTTTCTGCCTTCTTCTTGACCATGCAAGTCCCACAAGAACATGGGTTTGTGCTGGCATCTTTCACTGATGAATCCCCAGTATCTAGTAGCTTCAGCACAGAGCTGTGAAATAAGATTTTTTCTAAGCTGCACTCAGCAGTATTGATGACGTGCATGCAGACTGGGGGATGTGTTGTGGTTTTGGACAATTGAAGGGAGTGATGGTGTATGTTGCATGTAAGTGATACAGCTTGTGTGTAATGTCATGTGTTATGTATGATTATTACCAAGCAAAATCCATGTTTCTCTGTGTTTTAGAAGTTCTGGGTTTTGTGCATTATGTTAGAAGGTGCTTTGCCACAGTGTGATGGATTCTCTGTGGTAGCTGAGTGGCTGTGTTTGTTGTGTGTGTTTGTGGGGTGGGCCCACAGATTAAACTCAAAGTGGCTCCAGAAATTACCAGAATCCCTGGATGTGACAGGTTTCCCAAGAACTGTTTCTTACCCTCCCGAAAAATAAAATTGGGGAAAAGACACAGGACTAGGAAAGTAGCCTTGATGGGGTTTGATGAGACCATATTACAAAAGTGATGACAGCACCGTGGGGAGAAGAGAGTAGGATCAAAACAAAGGTGTTTGGAATTTTATGGGGACGATAAAAAAGATGAAATGCATACATTTTACAAAAATGAAGAATGATGTAAAAATATATCAAATAAAATGAAAACAAACAAGCAAAAAAGCAACAGTGATGACAAACTAATGATTACACTGGGGAGGAAAGAAGCGGAATTTGAGGCAGGAAGAGAGAGGACAGGATGATGGGTGTAAACAATACAGGTTGGGAGGAGTCTGATAATTCAGAATGATGGTATCACAAAGGACTTCCTCCGTAGAAATCTTAGCATCCTTTGCAAACTGTGCATTCTCTCTCTCTCTGTCCTCTCTCTGTCTCTCAGCATAGATGACCCTTTCAGTGGAGCTTGCTCTGACGTGCGATGAGGCTGACACGTGGTAATTTTCCCTCACTGGCCCTGGAAGAGCTGGGAATTTATTGAACACCAACATGGGCCAGGCCCTAGCACAGAGCTCCCTGTGTGTTAATATAATCCTCGTTATACAATTTCTGGAGTTTAAAACATGATAATATGAATCAAAATTTTCTACAGGACTCAAAAGCTCATTGGAGCAGGCAGAAGAGTGCGGTCCTTCCAGTCTGAGGAAAAGAAAGAAGAAAATGTAAAGAGAAAGGAATAGCTCTGCAGAGGCATGTGGGATACCATGAAATATACCTTTTTACCTAGAATGACACTCACGCAAGAAGAGCACAGGGTGAAAAATAAACAGCACTCTCCTAATTATCAATTGAGGAAAGAGAGTATGACAAGGAAATTTAGAAAATATGGAAGCTTTGAGATGAGTGAAGATGAAAGTCAACACACCAAACCTTAGGGGTTGCCTTCACAGCAGGGCCTAGGAGATGACAGATGTAAAAGCCACTATCATAGTTAAAAGCTGTTAAGTCACTAACTCAGACTTCTTGTTCAAGGGCACAAAGAGCAAATGAAAACCATAGCCAACAGACGGACACCAACAGCCATGAGATGGGGGTTAACCAAGAAAATCACTGTCAACAAAGGTTAATCCTTTTAGAAAGACTAACAATTCAAGAAATCTTTTAGCTACAATAACCAATGACAATACAGTAAGACAGAAATTACTGAATTGTTCTAACTGCCTATAGTGACACAACAGCACATCTGCAAGCAAAAGAACGAATGTGGAGACTTGCATCACATCATATACAGCACTCAAAATGAGCCACAGATCTAATGTAATGACAGAAATGGTTAACACCTTTTGAGAGGAAGCACAGGGAAAACTCTTGTTACATTGGGCTCTCAAAGCTTATTTGCATGCCAGCAAAATACTCCATAAGGCATGAGCAGATGACCTAGCAGATGTTAACCACACATACCTCAACCACAAACCTGTGAGATTATGTGTTGTTTTAAGTGAAAAATATCATTAGAGCAATGCAGGATTACTATGGCCACCAAAACAATTTGGGTTTATTCTGATTTTACAGCCAAAAGAAATATTAAAAAATACTGAGTGTGAATCTTCTATGGACAGTGACAAATTCTCAATAAGAATCAAGGGATTGGGGCATCCCCTGGTGGCGCAGGCAGTTGAGCCCAGTGTTGTGAAGCTGTCTGCAGCCTCTGCAGCACCGGTTTGATTCCTGCCTGCCTCAGAGCAACCCACATAGCGAACAGACCTCTCCTATGTCGCCCGCTGCTCCCCTCAGCAGTGTATTTTGTTAGTCTGCCTGTTTTGCTCCCTGCTCTGTCTCTGGTGAATCCTCTCACTCTCTGGCGCCTCTGGCCTGTACCCTGGTTTGTGTAAATAAATCAATCTTTTTTTTTTTTTTAAAAAAAAAAGATAATGTCTGCCATTGTGTCTGCCAAGGAGGAGTAGCAGCCTCACAGGAATCTGTCACCCAGATGTGTCTTCCAGGCACCTCCTTCCAAGTCCATGGGGCAAGTTGAAGGGGTAGAAGAAAGAGGGAGCGGGGCAGCCTACTTCTGTGTGATATAGACCCTGGGGGCCACTCAGCACCCCTAGTTCCCAGCAGTGCCTCTTGTTCGGAAGTCTGGTTCAGGGGCTACTGGGACTTGTATCCAAGGGGGCTCATCTGAGCAGGGGCGGGGAGAAGAGAGCTTCCCCTGCACACACGTGCATCTGTAACTTTAGCACAAAGACTATTGTGTGCCTGTTGAACACTTACCTCACAGCACCTGTACAAACGCTTTCTCCCTCATCTCTCTTTTATTAGTTGACCTTATGAGGCTCTCCCTGCAGAGCCTATGATGAGTAAAGGAAAAGACTTTCTTGCCTCCGCTACACAGGAAACCCCAGTGTTGTTTGTTATTCCCGGAGGGCCAGTGTCCGTACCCGCTTCTGGAGTCTCAGAGCACTGGAGAGTGAAAGACCCCACCTTCCCGCTCTGGACGCACTTGGACTCTCCCTGAGCTCATCGCCCCTCTAGGGTCCTGCAGGCCTCATTTAGGGATGGTCTCCCTCCTCCAGGCAGGCCACATATAAAGTGCTCATAGGAATGATGTTCCCGTCAGCATTTAGATTCTGAATAACACCAAAAAAAAATTGATAGTCATTCAGATAAGGAAATTAAAAACTAATAATTCTTTGCCACTATAACGAAAAATAGAGGGAAAATTAGAAATTGTTTTGCTATGTCTCATCAGTCATTAATTCCCTTCCTGTACCATTATTTCCTGTGCCTTAGTTTCCACTGATAGGAGTTTAACTTGGAACTTTAAAAATTCGTTGAGAGGCCTCCCCTGGTGGCGCAGGCAGTTGAGCACTGTGCTGTGAAGATGTCCGCAGCCTCTGCAGCGCAGGTTCGATTCCAGCCAGCAGGCGAGGTTCCCACATGGCGAGCAGACCTCTTGCGGCAACCGCTGCTCCCTCAGCAGTGTATTTCGTCAGTCTACCTGTTCTGTTCCCCCCTCTGTCTTTGATGAATCCTCTCACCCTCCCGCACCTCTGGCCTGTACCACGGTTCTTGTGTAAATGAATAAATAAATCTTTTTTTTTTAAAAAAAGGAGTTATCCCCACCCAAAGGCCCGTGTGTTGTTTTATGACTCCAGCTTTGTGCCTGAGCACTTCTCACAACTGAGAACACAGCGCCAATATCACACTTTAGCAAAGAAGAGAGAGCGAGTAACGATGGAAATGAGACTCCGACAGACCTGGCATCTGAGTGTGGGGAGAAGCTTCTAGGGGAATAGGAGGCCCCGTCTCACACTCCCAGGAGCTCTCATGAATCTTCTCAGAATCTGAACAAGAAAGTGCTCCCATAGTCACCACCGCCTGGAACAGTAAGCTAGTGAGGAAAGTACTGGGTGTCGGAAAAGTCATGACATGTTTTCTAAGGCCATCTGCTGCAACAATGGGTCATGACTTTTCCAACACCCAGTATCTCCCTCAGTTCTGAGACTTTTTCTACCAAATGATCAAACCGGAAGAGGTAGTCAAAGGCACCTTTGATTCATAGCCTATTAGTCAGAATCACAGGTGACAATGTGGGCTTGTGACAGGTGTAAGGTCGGGGAAGGGATTGGAGACTGTGTGGCACTGAGCCCATATCCTGGGAGTGGGGGGCTGTGTTGGAACTCCATTATATCAGATTTGAATTGGATTGTGAGACACTCAGGTCAATGGACAAAACGCACACATCAGGAGAGCAGAGTGAAGAGACGTGGTGTGAATGGGGTAGCAGCAGAAGAGGAAGGAGAAGCAGGAAGTTTTCCTGGATGCACCCCTATAACTCACAGGAACTCAGAGACTAGGAACATGGGTGGTGTTTAGAATTGAAGCTCATGGAGAAGCTAACTAATGAGCAGTAGATTCTTAGAGAAGTGACAGGTAAAGAGAGATGAATTTCTAGATGGGGAATGATGGGAAGACAAAGATATGGGGCAAGTGATGGAAGACAAGGGCTAGTGTTACCTGCTCCTTATGGGGATGCCTGTAGTGCTGCCTCAGGGTCTAGATGTGTCTCTGGTAATTCACTTCTATCCTTCCTCTTTGGCAAACAAGGGGAGGACCAAGAATTTCTCCTGTACATTTTTTTACACAACTGCCTTTGGCCCCAAATAATTTTTATGCCAAAGTGGGATAATAGGGCGTGCTCCTTTCAGGATGAGATATTCAGTAACCTGTGTCCTCACATCTTCCCAAACACACAGCGCTGCTGCTCCACGAGCTGTGTGGAATAAAGTGGTTGTTGTGAAGTGGGAAAAGTATTTCTCCTTTATCAGTTAACTGAGGTTGACAGGAACCAACCTCCTTTAGTTAATACCATGGTTGGAAATTCAGTAGATATCTTTTCTGCTTTAGTAAGAAAAACAGTATGTTCTCTTTCTGTGCATGTAATTTCTGTGTATAAACCTGGGCCCAAAACTGCAGGTGAGTGACCAGTCAGTCACTCAAGAAATCTGATGCTGGTCTCCTGAGCCCAGGCCTCAGTTTGACTAAATAATCTCTTCAATAAAAGTTCTGTTCTACTAAAAGTAAATTTGCTTCATAATAATAATTCTCTCAGTTAATGTGACCATCATGTCAGTGGTGAAAAGAAATACTATTTTTGCTGTTCTGCTCTTGTGACTCTGCTGGTATCAAACACAATGGGAACACTCAGCCCCCCAGATGTCTGCTCACCCTGCTGGTCAGAACAGGACCCTTGGAAGTCAGAGATCTGAACCCCGCGATGGAGAGGGTGATGCATGATGACTGCTCTGCACTCACTTCCCCGCAGGTCAGGCTGATCTTCTGTGGTATGTGTACAGTGGCTGTATCCATTCATTCATTGCATACTCATTGCGTGTCCACAGAGAACTCAGAACTGTTCCAGGTTAGGGGAAGAGCAGCAAGGAAAACAGACCAAATTTCTTTGCCAGTAGAACTCACATTATATTTCTATAATGGTTAAACAAAATAGACTCTTCTTAAAATGACTCTAGTGGTGGAGGGAGGAATAAAGGAGAACAATGATTAACCTGGAAATAAGGCCGAAGAGTACCAGAGAAGGAGGCCCTTGGGAAGGTGAAGATGTGGGAGCCAGTGTTCATGTTGTAAAAGGACACAAGTCCAGCCTCACAGGCCAGAAAAACTCCCATCAGCAGGGGCTTCTCCTTCAATGCAAGGGGAGTTGGCGGAGAGGTAAGGGCCATGTAGCCTTTCTTCTGGCAGAGTCTGATGGCCCAGAATCCAGACTGAGGCTTTGGGGTCATGTCCCTGTCCCTCTGCACATTTTCCAGACAAACTCCTAAGACCCACCCAGATCCTTCTCCCACATGCACTTCAAAGTAACGTCTTCCTGAGGTGAAGCCCTCACAGCCCAGGACACAGGGTAAAGCATGGAATCTCTTAATACTGAAATGCTTCTTCTGGGGGCTGCCACGGGTCACACGTCTCCGTTCCTCAGACAGAATTAGTTCACAATGAGCTGTGTATGGATCCAGAGTCACACTGACTGATAAAAGAGAAAGACACATTTTTTTTGCTGAGAAGACAGAACACTTCAAGTACAACCTCCTGGATTCAAGTGCAGCCTAGTTCTTTTAGCTCTGTGAGTCACTTTCTGAGGCTGCATACTATAGTAGGAAATCATCACACCTGAACAGTGATGGTGGGGAGGATTGAAGGAGCTAATGGACGCCTAGTGCTTGGAGACATTCCTGGTATTTGGTAAGTAACCAGTAAGTGGAAGTCATATCCTTGAGCTTATTTGAAGACTTAGTGGCCTTGCCGTGCAATCACTAAGGGGTGCCTTCTAGGGCGCATAGTGTTCTAGAAGATGAGGACAGCATCTATTCCATAGTCAGAAGGAAGCCAGGGTCATAAATTCCATAATCATAAGAGGTGATTCTGCCCAGTATCAGAGTCAGCTTGGAAGTGGATTATTCCCCAGTCTAGCCTCCAGATAGGAGCCCAGCCCAGCCAACACATTCATTGCTGTAAGGCCCTGAGCATAAAGGCCCTGAGCATAAGGCCTCTGTAAGGCCCTGAGCATAAATCCTAGCAGATGTGAGCCACACATATCTAACCACAAACCGCTGAAATAATGTGTGTGTTGTTTTAAGCAACTGAATATTCTATAACCAGAGAATCATGTAGCTTCATTCAGATAATACAGACAAAGGAATTATTAAAAACAATTTAGTTTGAATTTTCTAATTGTGGACATATGGAATATGGCAAGCACCAAATAGGAATCAAGGTTTCTGAATTGTCAATACTGGCTTTCATTAAAATTCAAATATTTGTGGCTTCATAATCCATTTTCTCCTTAGTCTTGTATACTGATCTGTCTTTCTTAAATTTTACTGAATGTTGAATGACATGTTAACAATAAACATTATGGTGCAGATTGTTCTATACACTTTACATTTGCTGTTGCATTTAATTTTCATGAAAATTCACTGAATTAAGATCTGTTCATATTCGTATTTTTCAGAATGGGAAAATGAGGTAGTGGTTGGCCTGGTTGATACAGCAAATCAATGGGAGAGGAGGAATTCGAAGAGCCTGAAGAGATAACAGCTTGCCACTTCCCTGTCTACACCCAAGGGAGCGTGTTCCTGACCCACTGAAAACAGCTCAGCAACCTCTCTGCCTACGAGTCTGAGCAGGACAGGTAGGAAGCTTGGCTACCATTAAGGGGCCTTTGCTGTGAAGGATTAAAGCAGTTATTTCCTTCACATACCTTGATAGCGCTGTAACATTTTCTTCAAATCAAAGTAAAGCTCAGAAAAATTGGACACAGTTTGAGGGTCCAGAGAGGGGTCCTTTGGTATTTTCAGCTTCACATCTGAATGCCTAGAATAAATGGACAACAGACCGTATGCAGTGGATGTTCCATTCAGCTCTGGACCCCGAGATATCCTCACTTTTCCTTAACCATGTGTTCAGACAGACTTACCTTTTCAATGTGTCTTTCACACCCTACAGTGAAAACAAAGACAGGTGAGTGTGGGAAAATCAGTAAGTCATGTCACTTGACACAGGGGGTTACTTGCTATGAGTACTCCACCCCAGGAAGCACAGAGACTCAGGTGAGATACCCATGCATTCGATTCCCATCCCAGTCCCCTAGGATAGTCCCTGCCAGTGTGTGTACGTGCGTGATCACACTTGCTCAGGCTTGTGGGGAGTCATGGAGTCTGCATTCACAGTAGCCTGTGACCTCAGGGACTTGATCATGTTACCTTTTGCTAGAAGTGACCTAATTTCCTTCTGAGGAGCCCCTATCAGAGATCACTTATGACAAAGGTCCTCAGTGGGGAATCCATGCCCAGACCCTGGCACTGAGGCTGAGGCAGCAGTTGATACCTGCTGAGGGATGTATCATGAATCATGAGGGCTCCCTCATCATTCTCCACTCAATAGTCAGGAACAGATGACACCTCCTTTCTTTCCTACAAGTTCTCAGCCTCTCTTACCTGCAGCAAATTCTGGGCTGTTTCTTCACATTTCCTCTCTAATTCCAGGATGAGGCTCTCAAGTTCAGAGCTTTGCTTTACCAGACTGGCTTCACGTTCCTGCAGTCTCGCCAGTAGCTCCTCTTTCTCTTTCTGCAGTCTCCTTAAATAAGCCCTCTCCTCCTCATCGAGGAAGTTGTGGAGATTCCTAAACTCAGACTGGATTTCTTGTCTCCGAAGCTCTATGTTCTTCTAGAATCAAGGAAGTGGGCAGAAAAGGGGGAAACAAACCAAACATACGTCTATGGTGAGTCAGTAAACACAGTGTGACCGAGACACAGTGCAAATCTGCTCACCTACAGGAGAAAGCAAACTGTAACACGTGCCCAACTGGACGTATCATGAAGATTCATAGAGAAGGACATTAGCCAAAGAGCAAAAAGGAAAGACCGTTATGAGTCCTCTCATATGTGGTCCTAGTCAAATTGAGAAACAACAAGTAGAATGGTGGCCGCCAGGAGCTGGGAGGAGGAAGCAATGGAGTTATTGTTAATGGACATAGAGTTTCTGGTTTGAATGCTGGAAAAATTCTGCAGATGGAGAGTGGCAATGGCTGGGAAACAACTGAACACAATGTACTGGGCTGTTAAGTTAGAAATGAGGAAAATGGCAATGTCAGGTAATGTGTATTTAGCACAGACACCCCAGGAAAGTTTGCTGAGCTTCTGTGGGTCATTTTCCCCTGGGCCCTGGAGCTCAAAAAGCATCTAGCTCCCTCTGCAGAGTCCTGCCCAAGAGGCAGACACTCAGATGTGGGAAAGCTGATCCTAGCTCTGTTGGCACCTGCTCACTTTCCTTCATCTCATCCCAGAGATAAAAGAAGGAGAGGGTAGGAGTCGCAGAATCATGAAATTTGCCAAGATCAAAGAACTTATCATTTGTAAGAGAAAACCAAGCGTTAGTGGGGATGTAAGAAGCTATCTATGTGTGTGTGTATGTGGGGGGGGCAATTTCTTCAAATAAAGGCTTGTAACAAATATAAATGATTCTGAATTGAAGACATCAGACTGGTAGGATCTATGATTTTCAACAGGGGAGGTCTGGATAGTTACCAGAAATATTATTTGCCGGGGACCAGCCTCCAGCAAAATGTCGTGTCAGGGGTTCCTGAAAGGATGAGACAGTGTCGGCGAAAACGAAAGGGCTGAAGGGAAGGGGATGAGGTAGTGAGGAGACACTGACACTTGGTAAGGTGCTAGTATCTTCTGCCGAGAGACTCAGCAGGTCTTTATTTATTCATTATTAGTAATAATAATAACAAAATACATTATCATGTGTAAAGCATAAACAATTAGTATATTCTGTTTCCCATAGACTACTGGCCCCTACAGGTCTCAGCTAGACGGCAGCTTTCAAGGTTAACAGATAATAAACCAAACCTAACATTAAAGCTACTTATTTTTTCATTTAGACAATTATTTAAAACAGCGAATAACCGCCAGTGCATCCCTATCAGCTAAAGCCTAAGCATCAAAGGACTATTCTATTCACATGACCTTCAGCCGGAGACCAGCTGCAGTTCAGCTATCAGAACTTTTTCTACCTAGAAATTCCTTAACTCAAATAGCTTCATATTAAAAACTTTCCCAAGAAACTTCAAGAGAAAACAAAATAGAAGGACCTACTATGATGATTGTATTGTAATGCTTGTCAGGTATGCTCAATAAGTTGTCTTCCATTGTCAAGTAGGCCAAATCGTTTAATAATTAGTTTCTAATTTTCCATGCCGTTTATTTGCAATATACTGATGCATATAATATAGTGCCTAATGTACTTTTTTTTGGGAAATTTTTCTCTTATTTATGACCAAGAACAAAAAGTAAAGGAATGTTAGATCTTCAACCTCACAGTGTGAGGCACAAGGAATCTTCAGCCCCATGGTGTGAGGCCCTTTGGCTTCGGCCCCACAGTGTGAGGCCCTTTGGGCTTTGCTGCTTGCCAGAGTCTTATCTGGCTGGGGCATCAAGGCCTCCTGCAGCACCTCCCCCTTTTTTGTTTTTGGCCATCATTTGCATAGTTTGCAACTCAACACTTGTCTGATTGATAGCATGGAAAAGCAATTTAATAAACAATGGGAAGAGTATCAATATAATTATGGTGACAAGCAAAACAACACCTAAAGTAATAAATGATGGGAACCAGGCGGCCTTAGTGGTATAATGTTGCAAAGAATATAATGTATAATGGTATAATGTTCCTTTCAGGGACCCCTGACAAGACGTTTTGCCGGAGGCTGGTCCCCAGCAATTATTGCCTTAAGCCAGGATTCAGTTACCATCCTTACGGATGAGACTAAGAAAAACACTGAGAGACCCGGTTTTCTCTGGGGAGGACAGAGTGTAATTTCCATGGGTGCTTTCTCAAGTCACACTGTGCTTCAGTGACTGTGGTGTTGTGGTAGATGTTGTGGCACTGACATGGTTCCTTATTTGATGTGTAGCAACAGAAGTTCTCCCCACTACCTGAGATTCCAGAAGGGAGGAGACAGCGGCAGTTGCAATGCCTACAGTGACAGGGATCTCCACTTGCCAGTTCCTAGTAAGGCCCTCCAAACTCAATGAGGATTTTAAAATGAGGATAGGAGGAGTTTAAATTTCACATGTGCACTTCTACAAAGAATAGGAAAATGTGGGAAGAGACCCTGAAAGAGGAAAATGACTCATAAATTTGATTACTAAGGGATGGATTACATCCATATTTCCATAAAAGAATGTGTCTCTGATCCTGCAGGGACTGGTCAGCCACGGACACTGTCTTAGAGACCCACAGTCTACAGTGCAAGTGTGTAAGTTCTTGCAGAGCTCTATCCTCATCAACAGTCTCACAAGCTTGAGTTATGGGATTGTCTCCTGCACTGGTCCTCTTATTTGTATTCACTAAAGTTGATATTGGAACCAGGAATGTAGAGGGTCAGACCCTGTACTGAGGTAAATGTGCCCAGGTGAGTTCATGATCTTCAGACAGGAGGTAATTTCAGTCATTGAAAACTTGAAAAGTAAGGAGCACAACATTTGTGATTCTCCTGACTGAGTTATTAGTGTAACAGTGTGGTCCCCAGGAAAGCGGGAGGTTCCAGGTTCCCTGCCCCACCCAAATGGAGAGGTGAGCTGAGCAGGAAGAGAAGAAGCTGGAGGAGACTGAGGAAGGAAGGAAGCAGGATGGAGCCAGAAGGAGACCTGGAGGAGGCACTTGTTGCCTAGAGACATGTGAAGAACCTGCGCTTGTCTTTTGGTCGTGGACTGGGTGACACAGATGTGGGTGAGACCCGTGGGGGGGTGACAATGGCAGCTTTTATCTTGATGTTGATTTTGCTCTTTTCCTTCCGGGCTTGTCTGGTTGTTTCTGACCCTTTTCTGTGGGTCCCCACCGGAAGATGCTTTAGACTTGCAGCAGGCTTTGGGGCCTTGCTCTGGGCCAATCCCTTTTGTATGCAGTTTTACTCACGAGGGGTCGGGTAACTTTGGGTGCCTGATTTAGAAACTAGATTCTTTGCCTTTCCTGTATTGTTTCCTAATTGTATTAAAGCTCCTTCCCATTAAAGTCTCCTATGTTTCGTGTTGATGCGGCGGATGGCAAAACCCATTTAGAATAGGCAGGTTTGCGGGGTTTGGGCTGCCCCTCTCCCTGCCCTGTAACATTAGGACACCTAGCTAATTACTATTAATAGAAACAGAAGGCAGAGGAAAATACTCCTAGATTCAGACAACGAACTGCAAATATTAAAGAAAAAGGCATATTCTTTGGGTTTCTACAGTTTTGTCTGATTTAGTGAGAATAAATCATCAACGAGTACTTTTCCCAATCACTATACGCCTATATTCTAGACTGGAAAATAGTTTGACAACAAGAAAATCAAATTCTTACCTCCCATTGTCTTATATCATCTTTTTGTAAAACCTTCAGAAACTTACAGTAGTCTTGCTCTCTCTTCAGTTTTGTCACAATTGCCTGGAGCTTTTCCTGAAGGAAAAATTGGGTGAGTTATGGCTTATCCATTTCACAACTCTCATTTGGTCCTAGAAGAATCCCAGCCTCCAAGATGTACAATAACATTGAATTTATTTTTGAGTCCTTAGGCTTTGAGAAGAAGCAACATAAGGGCATTAATGTAACTCATGCCCTCAGTGGCCCTGGGCAGTGGCAGGATTGTAACCTCTTTCTGTGCTGTAGGCGATCTGTGATTCCCAGCTCATCTGTGGACCACAGACTAAGCTATTTACATTACTGCATTCTGCCAGGGACATGCTGCATAAAGTACAAGATTAAAATCATCTAAAAGTATATTTTATAAAATAATGTACTGGACCAATCATAAAACAGAGTGTTTGAAACACATGAAAACTGTTTACATGTGACCCTGAGTCAGGTAGGAGAGCCAGTTCATGGAAGGGAGGGAGGGAGCTCTGCTGTCACCTGAAGAATTGTCATGAGGTCACCTTATAGTGATTAGTTTCCGTACTTAACTCTAGGGTTACTGTCACAGTTTCTCACATTTTCAGCCTCCATTGAGAGATGGGGAAACCATTCACGTAGACAATAACTAAGTTGCTCACAGCTTCCCATCTAGTAAGAACTGAAACTCTTACCATCTTTCGACCTGTGCAGTCTGATTCCTGAGGCCACGTCCATCACCTTTGTTGCTTTTTTTAAACAACTTGGTGGGCAAGTTATGGGATTTGTCCCATTACAGAAATAAGCTGCTTATGAAGTTACAGGGCGAGGTGAGTGGGCTGATGGTGCTCAGGACTGACACGCCCTGACACAGGATCCAGAACCGTCACACAAGACACAGGCACATCAAGGATGAGGGGACACAGGCCCCACACTGGGGATGTTTCCTTCAAATGTCACCAGGGCAGAGGAGGAAGGAATCCTGCTTCCTCATTCCTGCACAGCACAGGGAGCCTCACTTTAGCAGCTATTGTGTGAGAAACGTGGGAGGTGCCTGAACCTCTCAAGGCTTCATCACTCACTGTTTCTAAATCCTTTAACTGTCCTTCTTAATCCTTGCTAAAATGTGTTTCCATCCCCTTTTCTTAGAGGACTAACTTTGATTTTACTCCTTGATGTTTATATTGTGAACTCAGAAGTTTCTTTTAAATGTCAACCTAGTATTTCCCTCCACAAATAAAATCCCAAATTTGGACCAGGATTTAGACTCTGAGAAATACCAAATTCCTTCTTAATTTCCTTTCTCATGGCCTCACCTGCCCTTCCGATCACACGCCCCCTGACCAGGTACTAGATAGTCAGGTAAGCTCTTGTGACACGGGTCCCCCTGAGCTGGAATCCTCACTCTTCTCCACACATGGTTACTTTGTATGTGTCTTTCTGGATTCAGTTCTGGGCAGTCTCCCCCTGCACCCATTCCCACCCCTTGGTGCCACCCTCACCACCCACACCAAAGGACATCAGGTGTCCTGTGTTTCTTCCTCACTCCTTATACCGTGGGTATCTAAAAGGCTGTGGTTCTGAGCGCTGGGGTTTCAGAACTTTCATGTGCTCTTGCAAGCTGTGGTGTCTCCAATTAAATATGGGAGGTGAAGCCATGAACGAGGCTGGTGTGGCAGAGAGCAAAATCTATTGTCCAGGAAAAGATCATTACAGGAAGTTCTTACAGGAAAGGATTCTGCTCAACCTTGAAGGTCAAGATGGACACGGGGTGGGCATGTAATAAATTCAACATGGACGTGTAATAAACTATTTCAGGAAAATGATATGGTCCAAATTTATTTTAGGGTCAGGATAATGGTTTTCACTCCAACTGATTGGAGTGAAGATGTGCAACCTGAGAGGCAGTCCTTGCAAAAGTCTCTGGCTACTCACCTTGTAGCCTGGATACACGTCCTCCACTAGAGCCATGCGGTGTCCTCTGTGCTGGGGGGAGCGCTCACAGAGCAAGCAGATGGGCTGCCCGTCGTCCTCACAGAACAGGTGGAGCCGCTCCCCGTGCTCCTCACACAGTCTCTCACGGTCAATCTCCTTGAGAGTTTGAATGAGGTTTTCCAGTTGCGTGTTGGATCGGAGACTCGCCCTTTGAAATGGTGTCCGGCACAGGGGACATTGGGGCTCCCTCAGGGATGACGTCCCTTGTAGGTTCTCAAGGATGACCTCTATGCACTGGCGGCAGAAGCTGTGCCCACAGTGGATGCTCACGGGCTTTGTCATCAGCTCCAAGCAGATGGAGCATGTGGCTTCCTCCCTCATCTTCTTGGTAGCTGTGGCTGAGGCCATGGCCCTTCCTGAAAAGCTCAAATATCAGGTTAGAGGCAGAGATGAAGTTGACAGGATTTTCCAGAATGAAGGACAGAAACCTCACCTGAGCCTCTGCGCCTGCACAGGTGCTGAAGTCTCTCTGGAGAGAGAAATGGATGCAATTTGAAAGATGCCTCGCCTGTTCCTCTGTGGCAGAATAGGGTGATCCCAGTCATATTTGCCCACTTCAGTTTAGATTAAAATTCAGTCACATTTAAACTCAGTGTTTCTGTCTCACCAGCCGTAATTAAAGGCTTAACATCTGAGAATGGTCCCAGGATATCCAAGTACAGAATATTCCATCATGGGAGAGAGTGACAGTGCTCAGGTACTAACAGAGCTAGAAAAGGAAAGAAGGGGCCCACAAAAGTCGCAGGAGAGAAGAGAACTCTGGGAGGGAGAGTGAAACTCTCTCCATGTCTAATGAGCTTTGGGAGGAGTCGGCTCTGATTTACTGCTTTGTCCTGCTAGTAACACTGAGGTGAATGGTTGGGGAGCAGAGTCCAAGGGAACAATCACCCTTGACTCTCTGGTTCTCTGGACCCCCAAAGTAAAAGGGGCTCCATGTTATTCAATTTCCCATGGAGCCCACACTGACGCAGGAGAGCTGGAGAGAGTGGTAGAGAAAGTGTTGGTGCTGGGAGCAGAGGCCTTTAGCACAAAGAAGGTGATGTCTCCATCCCAGGAGGACAGGTCTCCCAGGACAAAGTTGGGGTGCCTGAGGCAGATGGAATTGGCAGAACCAGGATGGGGGGAGGAAGGAAGCAGAGGACAAGGCCTGACCATTGTGGGCTCCTATCCTGGACCCCCAGTGTCCACCAGTGAGGACTGAGAGCTGGAGACAGAGGAGCAGGGACCAGAGCAGAGGGTCTGCCCTTCCCCCACAGCTGCAGCTGCTCAGGCTCCCAGCCCTGCTGCCCTCCCCTTGCTGGGATTGTGTGGGGAGGTGCTGAGGGAGGAAGTAGAGATATTTACTTTGCCCTCACAGGGCCTGGACTAAAAGCAGATCCAACACAAGGACCGGGATAGATTATTTCCCCCTATTTTCAGGTCTTGCCCTGGGAGCCAGAGCACATCTCTGCAGACTGCTCTCCCACAGAGGGGATTTCTCCTAGGGGCTGGACCAGCCTTCCTTATGCCTGGGGTTGTGCTCCTGGGGATGCCCTTCCTCTGAACCCCAAGTACCTGCCCTTCGCTCTCCTCACACCCTGATCTGAGACGTGAAATGGAGTCCTGAAAGGGAAAGCAGAGGGAGAGAGAGCTTGAAAGCAAGTCCTGACTAATTTGACTTGCCTGAGATCCTTTTATTGCCTCCCACCCCACACACCCAGACATCACAGAACACCCCAGAGCAAACCTTAGCCTGGACGTTTTCACTCCTCCTCACAGAGCAGTCAGTCACAAAATCTCTGCCAGTCGCTCTGCAGCTCCACTTCCAGATTCCTGGAGGGAAGTTCCTCTGACTAGAGTCAACTCTGAAATGAAACTCTGTGGGGGCGGGTCCAGACAGATGAGGGAGGAGACTTGTCAAAATTCCAGAAGTTTTACACTCAGGAATCCTACCTGGAGGGCCTGGTAGGAATAGCACCCTTCCTTCAGAGCAACAGCAGAGGGGACAAATTAAAATCTCATCATGACCTGACACAGCCTGTGGGGCAGGCCCTTCATGGGGAAGGGAGAGGCCCCTCTTGAGGCATCAGATGCACAGACAGAGGTCCCTGTTCCCA
The DNA here is from genome assembly GCF_014898055.3 of Talpa occidentalis. Lineage (NCBI taxonomy): Eukaryota > Metazoa > Chordata > Mammalia > Eulipotyphla > Talpidae > Talpa > Talpa occidentalis. Next base: position 15,764,142 of record NW_023602073.1, read on the forward strand.
TGATGACTCCTGGCATCGCCCTCCACTGTCACTGTCGTGGATGGGACTCTGCACCTGGCACAGCTCATCCCGAGTTATCTTGTCAAAGGACCAGGAAAGGAGATGAGGGACCCCACAGGGGATTTACTACCAACTCTCCCTCCTCACAACAGAAGCCAGACAAAGTCAAGCTCATGACAGGGTCTGTCCTGTGGCCTCTGCTCCCCTGGCACCTGTTTAGTGAAGGAGGGGATCATGCAGAGCTCAGGGCTGAGAGGGGTGGGACGCAAAAGAGGCTTCAGAGACATGTCCCCTAACTAGGGAAATTCCAGTGCTTCAGGTGATGTGTGTGATGTGGTGAGACAATTAGGCGAACAGTGGGAACAGAACCTGTGGGTGCTTACCTGTTTATGGGGAGTCTAGGATGTCAGATCTGTTCATTCTCTCTCTCTGTCCTTTCTCTGTCTCTCAGTATAGATGATCCTTTCAGTTGAGCTTGCTCTGATGTACGATGAAGCTGACACATGGTAATTTTTCTTCACTGGCCCTGAAACAGCTGGGAATTTATTGAACACCAACCTTGGGCCTGGCCCTAGCCCAGTGCTCCCTGTGTGTTAATATAATCCTCCTCAATACAATTTCTGGAGTTTAAACATGGTAATATGAATAAAAATTTTCTAAGGAGCTCATAACTAATTTGAGCAGGCAGAAGAGTATGGTCCTCCCAGTCTGAGGAAAAGAATGAAGAAAATGTAAAGAGAAAGGAATAGTGCTGCAGAGACATGTGGGATACCATCAGATATACCTTTTTACCTAGAATGACACTCACGCAAGAAGAGCACAGGGTGAAAAATAAACAGCACACTCTCAATTATCAATGGATGAAAGAGAACATGACAAGGAAAGTTAGAAATATGGAGGCTTTGACATGAGTGAAAATGAAGGTCAGCACACGAAACCTTAGGGGCTGCCATAACAGCAGGGCCTAGGAGATGACAGATGTAAAAGCCACTATCATAGTTTAAAGCTCTTAAGTCACTAATTTCGCCTTCTTGTTCAAGGGCAGAAAGAGCAAATGAAAACCAAAGCAAGCAGAAGGACACCAAGGGCCATGAGATGGGGGTTCATGAAGAACAGGAAATCAATGTCAACAAAGGTTAGTCCTTTTGAAAAGACTAACAAATTCAAGAAATCTTTTAGCTACAATAACCAATGACAATACAGTAAGACAGAAATTACTGAATTGTTCTAACTACTGAGAGTGGCACACAGCACATCTGCAAGCAAAAGAATGAATGTGGAGACTTGCATCATGTCATATACAACACTCAGAATGAACCACAGATCTAAATGTACTAACAGAAATGGTTAAAACCTTTTGAGAGAAAGACAGGGAATAACCCTTGTTACATTGGGTTTTCGAAGGTTATTTGCATTTGCCTACTACACAGCAAAAACACTGCATAAGGCCTGAGCAGATGACCTAGCAGATGTGAACCACACATATCTGAACTACAAACCTGTGAGCTAATGTGTGTTGTTTTAAGTGAAAAATATCTTTATAGCAGTGCAGGATGACTATGGCCACCAAAACAATTCAGGTTCACTCTGATTTTACAGCCAAAAGAATTATTAAAATATATTGAGTGTGAATATCTTAATTGTGGACATATGGATAATGACAAATACTAAGTAAGAATCAAGGGATGGGGCCTCCCTGGTGGCGCAGGCGGTTGAGCTCAGCACTGTGAAGCTGTCTGCAGCCTCTGACATGCCGGTTCAATCCCCGCTGGCCTCGGAGCAGTGCACATGGCGAGCAGACCTCTCCTGTCTCTCCTGCTGCTCCCTTCAGCAGCGTATTTCGTCAGTCTGCCTGTTCTGCTCCCCGCTCTGTCTCTGGTGAATCCTCTCACCCTCTGGCGCATCTGGCCTGTACCCCAGTTCTTGTATAAATAAATCAATCTTAAAAAAAAAAAGATAACGACTGCCATTGTGTCTGCCAAGGAGGAGGTGCAGACTCGCAGGAATCTGTCACCCAGATGTGTCTTCCAGGCACCTCCCCTCCAAGTCCATGGGACAAGTTCAAGGGGTAGAAGAAAGAGGGAGATGGGCCGCCTGCTTCTGTGTGATATAGACCCAGGGGGCCACTCAGCACCCATAGTTCCCACTAGTGCCTCTTGTTAGGAAGTCCAGTTCAGGGACTACTGGGACTTGTCATCCAAGGAGGCTCATCTGAGCAGGGGCAGGGAGAAGAGAGCTTCCCCTGCACACACGTGAATCTGTAAATTTAGCACAAGACTATTGTGCGCCTGTTGAACACTTAAATCTCGGCACCTGTACAAAAGCTTTCTCCCTCATCTCTCTTTTATTAGTTGACCTTGTAAGGCCCTTCCTGCAGAGCCTATGATGAGTAAAGGAAAAGACTTTCTTGCCTCTGCTACACAGGAAACCCCAGTGTTGTTTGTTATTCCCGGAGGCCCAGTGTCCGGACCCACTTTTGGAGTCTCAGAGCACTGGAGAGTGAGAGACCCCACCTTCCTGCTCTGGACACACTCGGAATCTCCCCGAGCTCATCGCCTCTCTAGGGTCCTGCAGGCCTCACTTAGGTATGGTCTCCCTCCTCTTGGCAGGCCATGTATAAAGTGCTCATAGGAAATGATGTTCCTGTCAGCATTTAGATTCTGAATAAGAAAAAAAAATTGATAATCGTTCAGATAAGGAAATTAAAAACTAATAATTTTTTGCAAACTGTAACAAAAAATAGAGGGAAAATTAGAAAGTGTTTTGCAATATCTCATCATTCATCAATTCCCTTCCTGTACTTTTATTTCCTGTGCCTTAGTTTCCACTGATAGGAGTTTAACTTGGAACTTTAAAAACTCGTTGAGGTGTCTACACAATTTTGAATATATGTAAATCAGTTATAATAACTACCCGTAGATCTTTCTTTATAAGAGGTGTGTTGATGCTCGTCAATTTTGATTGATTGATTCTTGTCTGTATTGATTGATTCTTGTCTCATACCTTGTAACTCCCTTAAATAATGGACACTCTATCCTAGGAATGAAATTTTTTGTCAGGATATATTTTGTCAAATAAAATTCACGGCTTCATAATGCTGTAGTGGTTATAGCATATTCATGAAGTTGCACAAACGTTACTGCTGTTTAAATTCCAAAACGTTTTCATCTCTTCAAACACATACCTCATATCCTTAAACAAGAAATTCCCTGCCCCCATCAGTCAGACTCTGATGAGGACTAAGATACTGTTTCTCTCTCGAGATTCTCTGTTTTAAGCATTTAACAAAAAGGATCATGCAAAATGTGCCTTCTATCAAGTAGAGTAATGTTCTCAATGCTCATCCATGTTGGGGCATGAAGCATTATTTGAGTGTTTCTTATGGATGAGTAATATTCCATTGTGTGGATTTCAAACATTGCATGTGTCCATTCCCAATGGATGGACATTTGTGTTGTTACTGCTTCTGGTAGCACTAATCTTCTGTAGTCATTGGATTGTCTTGGAAACCTCGTCAAAATTCTTAACTTTCAATGTGTGGATTTATTTCTGGACTCTGCCATATTTCATTGCTATGTATGTCTATCCTTACACTAACACCTCACATTCCTCACTTCATAGTGCTGTTGTATTTTCTGAAAAAGGAAAATGTGAGTCTTGCAACTCTGATCTACTTGGTGAAGATAGCTTTGGCTCTCCTGGGCCCTTTCATTTCAGATGGATTTTTGGACAAACTTGCCAATAATGCAAAATTCAAATCAAAAATCAAACCAACCTACAACATACCATCTCCCAACTACCTTCAGCTCTGGCATAATTCATCTTCCCAAGTGGTAAAACTGGTCCATTGTGCAACCCTTCACTTTATTACAACCCAGCCCCATTAGCATGACTGGGAGACCTTTTGTTGCTGGGGGTGCAGCTGATAGTAGGAATTATTCTCTTTTCCTGGGTGGTTGCTCCTGCTATCTCTACCTCATTTACCGCTTCTTGGTAAGATGAAACAGAAGTCTTCAATGTCAGTGAATACAGACTTTATATATGAACTGCACATTATCGTAACTTTAAACAATTTGCAGCACGAGTTTGATCCCCAGCCAGGGAGATACCCACATGGTGCAGCAGACCTCTCCTGACTTGTCAGCTGCTCCCCTCAGCGGTATATTTCTGTCAGTCTGCCTGTATGCATAAGTAAATAAATGTTTAAAAAAAAAAATCAGGTATTCATACCAGATGGTCTCACTCATAACAGGAATTTAGAAAACCTATTAAGGGACCAGGAAAAAGACTAATTATAATAAAGTAAAAATCAAAATCAACAAGCAACTGTAAATCACAGACATACTATGGTTGGTGGGAGGAGGAGGAATTAGGGTCTAAATAAGGGGGGTGGGAATTGTATGTGACTATAACCAAGATGAAAATGCATACATTGTGCAAAAATGAAAGATTATGTAAGAAATATATAAAACAAAAAAATAATAATAAAAGTTATTCAGTATATTACCCTGCACTGGTTTTGTTCATTCTTGAGCACTGTGTCACAGAAGAGATTCTTGAGTCATTATTTCATCACTTCTTTCTATTGCTGCAAGCTGGATACAAAACATATGGGAGCGTCACAGAGTTCCTCCCCAGGGCCAGGACTCTGACCCCATGTTCATTACATTTATAAATTTGCAGTTCGTTGACTTCCTCCACAGCAGCGAGTAGCAGTGGCGACAAAGGGACTGGCTGGCAGTGCATGTGGGACTGAGTGGCAAAGGTAGTGACCAAATCCAGGCCCATGTTCATGAGGGAATAGCTGTTGTCTGTGTGTGTCTCAGTGTGTGCAAGTGTGCAATGAGCATGTGTGTCTGTGTATTAGATGGATGGCAGTGAGGGAGGCCGGGAATCTAAAACTGGTCAGGACTTGCTTGTTATCCCTTTCCCCTTGTCTCTTTCCTTTCATAGACCCACTGCTCCACCCCTAAAGATCTAGAATATAAGGTGAGTGAGAGCCCATCACCTCACCCCTGGGGTCAGGGGAAGGAGATCCTCCTCTGCAGGGGCACAGTGCCCGGGGGCAGAGAGAAGGCTAACACAAACAACAATGGAAATTACCTGCCAAGGAATCATAGTCTCTAGAAAAAATTCTCTCTGTCCACAGAAAGTTGTTTGACTTTTGAGGGTCGTGGCCTGATGGGTAATTTAATTGAATCCCAGTTTTCAATTCAGAGCACTGTCACTAGAAAAAAGCTTGTTAAGTTCCCCCATTCCACTGTCTCCCCAAAACCACCCAGCATGGGAAGAGGGAAACTATACTAGGTTCCCTGAGCAGCCCCAGCAGTGGCAGGGGCTGGGGGAAGAACCCCTTCTGCTCATGTTCCTCCTCCCATCTGGCTCTCAGATACTCATTGTGAGAATCTAGGGTTCCAGTCCCTAGTGTCCCACACAGACCTGACCTCCCCCAGTGCTTCCCACCTCCCCACGCCTGGGTCCTGCAAACCCTGGATTCCCCTCCCTGGGGACTTGCTCTGGGGTGAGCCATGGCTGAGAGGGACTTGTCCTGGGTGTGCTAGGGCTTGAATCAGGGGATCTACCCTCGTCTTCCCGCTCTCTCCAGTTCCCTCTCTCTCCCGTCCCTGAGAGTGGCAGATGGACAAACTGCTTCTGGTGGCCTTGTTGAGTTTATGACCGTCCACTTTATTACATTTTTTTGTTCATCCTTTGAGTGTGTGAGTTGGGGTGCAGACCTGGGTGTGTGGAGGTCAGTAGAGTCAGATGAAATTAGTCTCGCTGGAATCCCTCACAGACCCCCGTCCTAAGTGGCCCTACTGCTCACAGAGAAGCGGTTCCGGCGCTGATTCTCTGGACGTTCACTCCAGTGTGAAGGAGTCTCCCTCTCCCTCACTGTGCTATCTCTGGCTGCAACTTTTGTGAGGAGTCTGCCTTGCTTCTCTGTCTCTTGAGCACCTGTCTAGGAAGATTTTCCACAATGATGGAATGTTCTGTGTCTGGGCTGTGATGTAGCCATGTTGACAGGCTGACATGAAGCAATGGAAACGCAGCTAGTGGGACTGAAGAACTGAAATTTAAAATTTGCCACTTTTTAATAACAAATTTTAGTGGCCAGTTGTGATAGGGATCACCATTTTCTACGACACAGCCACGTGGCGTGCATCTTCCAAATTCCAAACCTTTTCTTTTTCAGACACATTTCAAGACTTGTAGAGGCACCTATATGTCCTTCACTGTAGAATTCTCTCTACTTCATTTCTGCCTCTAAAGCTGATATTGGAGCTTTTCAGGAAGAGCCAAGGCCTCAGCCCCCATTACCAAGAGGATGAGGGAGGAAGCCACATGCCCCATCTGCCAATAGCCGATGACAGAGCCTGAGAGCATCAGCGGTGGGCACTGCTTCTGCCGCCTGTGCAGAGAGGAGAAACTGAGGAGCAACAATGGACATCATGGTTCAAGAGTGCCCTCTGTCCCTTGTGTCAGACACTGTGTCATAGGGGGAGTCTCCAGTATGTAAAGCAGCTGGAAACCATGGTTGCAACCCTCAGGGATCATGAGAGGCTGTTTGAGGAACACGGAGAGCAGCTCCACCTTTTCTCTGAGACCACCAGGGAGACCAACTGCTGGGAATGCAAATGGTCCCCCCCAGCACAGAGAACACCACAATGTTCTTGTCTAAGAGGCATGTCCAGGCCCCAAGGTGAGTGACTACCCTGAACTCCTGCTGTAGCCCTTGCTCTCAGGCTGAACTTCCAGATCTAAGGTTGTTTAGACTGAACACCGACATCGTGATCGAGAGTTAAAACTTTCATCATCTCATTTTGTGAAAAACAGTTCATGTTGTTTCCCCAACAAGACATTCCCCAGGTCATATGGACTTTCATGGGTTGGTTAGAGTATTGTCCTTACTCTCTCTTGCTGTGATCACCCCTGCTGTAGAATACGGTTACTGAAATCCACACCTGCCTGTTGTATCTTCACATGTGTAAAATATCTGAGAAACCACATCGCGCATGGCCCTATGACAGCTTCTCAAAACAGGCACAGAGACCACCTGTTTTTAATTCTCCTGAAGTCGGGTAAGGCAAACCAATTAGCAAGGAACTGCCTGGAGTTCCTTGATGTGGGTGGTGGGTTTGGGCCCCACCAAGTTGGGAGAAATATAGGGGGGCTTTCTGGGAGAGACTCCTGATGGACACATACAACTTACCATATAGAGGAGGTGGAGAAAGGCTTCTTTTAGGTGGTTACTGTCTTGTTCTGAATGCAGCATTTCCCAGCGAGTCTGTAAACGTCCAGGTAGCTCCGCCTGAGGATCAGCAAGTGAGGCTCAAGAAGCCAATAGTCATAGCCCTTGGACAGGTTAGTTACTCCTTCCCCAGCCTCCGATTCTACAGCAGACATGATGGCAGCCATCCTGCCACGTGCTCTGGAAATGAGAGGTCAACTGATTCACTGCACACAGTCCCCTGGGGAGCTCCTTTTGAAAGCGATAGGATTCAACAATATTTCATGTCATTCTAGCCTCTTGGAAGGCAGGGATTCCTCTCAGGAACCTGATGAATTTGTCATCCTAACTACACTTTCTTTCTTCACCCAATTTTTGACAGGAAAAGATCCAGAAGGTTGTGACAGGATGTCAGGAATGGAAAGAACAGTGCCAGAGTCTGATGTTGAGCACAAGAGAACATACAAGGTAACAGGAGGTAAGAAGTTGAGTCTTTTCCATCCCACAGCATACACAGAGCGCATGATAGTTTATTCTCACTAACCCACGAGAAATAGATGACCACCAAAGAAGCAATATGCTTTATTTTTATGTCCCTTGTGTCTATGAGAATTTCTGTATCTTTTCAGCCTTAAAATAGTGATTGGTTAGGGGCCTCCCTGGTGGTGCAGGCAGTTGAGCACAGTGCTCTGATGCTGTTGGCAGCTTCTGCAGTGCCAGTTCGATCCTGGCCGTCCGTGGAGCAACCCACGTGGTGTGGCAGACCTCTCCTGTCTGCCCACTGCTCCCCTCAGCAGTGAATTTCAGTCAGTCAGCCTATTCTATTCCCTGTTCTATCTCTGGTGAATCCTTTCACCCTCCCACACATTTGGCCTGTACCCCAGTTCTTGTATTCATAAATAAAATAAATCTTTAAAATAAATAAATAAATAATAGTGATTGGTTAGGATGCCCAACACTTCAGGCTGTATAGACAGAATTTTGATCTTCCTTGCATAGAACTTCCTTGCATAGAAGCCCATCCTAGACTGGGCTTCACATTACAAATACCTCAGTTTAAAGAACTGAAATGTTAAATACCTTTATGACTTGAAGACCTAAAGAATACTACTTCACACTTTCACCACAGTACAGGGTTTGCATTGGCTCCGACATCTCTCCCAGGTTCCAGAGACTGTTCTTTGCGAGCAGTGAGAACAGGGTCCCTCCAGGTGAGCATGTGTTACTCCAGCTCATGAGGCTGGTGATGTGGACAGATCTGCTGCTGCTCATGCGCACTCACACTGCATGCTGGAGTCTCTAAGACTTTCCATAGCTGCCCATCTCCTACCATGTGAGACCCCGCCTTTAGCGATAGGTTGAGGTCATCCCTCAGTTGGCAGTTAGTCCTACAGACTGTTTAGTCATCCTGCCTCTCTCAGGGGCCTTTTCCAGCCTCTGCACTTATCCTTTATGTGTGGATGTTCTACTTATCACTTAATGGACAGTCACAGTTCTCTCACTTTAAGTTGTTTGCAGAGTGGGGAGAACCTCCATTGTTACCAGCATGAAGGGAAAGCATGTCAATACCAGAGTCGAGCTGTCCTCTCCCACCAAAGTTCCATTTCATCCTGAGCAGTGACCCTTGACCACAGACACTGCGTGAGCTGATAGCACAGCAGTAGAAATTGCAATTCTGTATCTGCCATGTGAAAGTGAGTCCCACCAAGTAGGTTGTTTGGTTTCTCTTAGTTGTAAACATACAGATGAACAGATGATAAATGGGCTCTGGCTGGTGGGTGATTGTTGCTGGTAACTATGATCAAATTCTGGCACACGGTCTTCCCCTCTGAGGACATGGCAGTCACCTGCCATCCTTGCCTGGTGTGTTCATCAAAAGCCTTCTGAAACGGAGAATTACTTGTCTCTGTACCTGGTGGAGCCCAGGTGGGGGAAGAACTGGGGGAGAGTTTCAGGTTGGGAGGATGAACTCGTTGTGCAGATGGAGAGTGGAGATGGGGGTGTTAGGGAGAAATGATGTCCTGAGTTAATCCCATACAGGCTTTGTGGACTCCACCCCGACTCCAGACTAAAGCCATCAGGACATTGGGAAAGACAAATCCCATCAGCACCAAAGGGATTGTGGCTGGGACCTGAGGGTGGAGTTGGGGCACCCCGTTTTTTATCGGGGTTGCTCTACAACAGGGGCATCACAGTGTGAAGGTTGCTGTGAGCCAGCCTCAGCAGCCTAGGTGTCAGCGGTTCTTGAAGGATGGGAATACATTGGTTCAATTGTGGAAATGAGCAGGAGGGGGAGTGAGGAGATGCAGACACTTGGTCAAGGTGCAGACATCATCCTGCTGAGGGTCTCAGCAGCCCTTTATTTATACATTTCAAGCAAACCAGGAGAGTGCATAAGCATATGCATTAAGGCAGGAAGATAACAATCATCACATCTTTCTCAAGATCAGCCAAGGGTCGATATGCCCTCCTGCAGACGTCCTGACATTTATTATTTTTTGTTTTAAAGAAGGCACAGTTGCTGAACAAAAGTGTTCTTAGAATAGTCATTTACCTTAAATAGTCATTTTATTACTAGCGAAAAACTTATGTGACTGCATCTAATATTTCTAAGTTTGCCACAGTGAACGATTAACTAAGCACTAGGGGAAACAAAGCACAAGGAGTTACCTGGGGGAAAGCAGATGCACTGACTCTTCCCTAGCCCCAAGCTCTCAATTAAGGGAGGAATTCTCCTAATATAACAGAAGAGTTTTTCTACCTATTACTCCTCTACTTATCTCCTCAGCCTAGTTTCTGTATCTAACTTTAAGATCAAGGGAAAATTCCTTTTTCTGTAAGATTGCTGATTGTTGTTTTAAGGAACTACAAACATTTCATTGGAGGCAGGGCCAGAGATGGTTATAGCTTTGGGTTCCCAGAATGGTTAATACGTGACATATCAGTGTTGTAACATTGACTATTTCCAAGTACACATTATTTGTGCTGCTGTGGGTATTGAAAGGTTCGGCGGGGTAAAGAAAAGGAGAGCCAGGCTAGATTTCTCAAAGGCAGGGAAAATTTATTGCACCCAGGGTGGACCTCATGGACCCAAGGTGGGGATCCGTGAAGCCGCGCCTCTTGTGGGAAGAGATGTCCCTTTTATAGGGTGAGGAGCAGTTAGGCAGGAAAACTGGGTTGGCAGGGGAAACAGATTTAGGCTGAACAAAGTTGTTGTTCACCTATGGCTTCAGTTTCAGTTTGATGGTATTGTTAGGGGGAAAGGATGTTCTGAGCTAATCCCATACAGGCTTTGTGGACTCCACCCCCACTCCAGACCAAAGCCATCAAGACATTGGGAAAGACAAATCCCGTCACCACCAAAGGGAAGGTGGCTGGGACCTGAGGGTGGAGTTAAGCAGTCAGGGTTGGTATAAAAACCAGACACTTGGGCCTTGGGGCGCTCTCTCTTGCTCGCCTCCTGGCTTCATGGCTCCTGGCTTACAGCCAGCTCTCAGAGTGCCATTTGGGATTCCAGATCGGCGGATTGGGTAGGACTCATTTAAAATTTTGTCTCCGAAAAAAAAAATCAAATATTTGGGAATAAATCTAACAAAAGAGGTAAAGGACCTATACAAAGAAAACTATAAAACACTGTTAAAAGAAATAGAAGAAGACACAAAGAAATGGAAAGACATCCCCTGCTCATGGATTGGAAGAATAAACATTATTAAAATGGCCATCCTACCAAAAGCAATATACAGATTCAATGCTATTCCAATCAAAATCTCAATGTCATTCTTCAAAGAAATAGAACAATTATTGATGAAATTCATATGGAATCACAAAAAACCCCGAATAGCCAAAGCTCTACTGAAAAAAAAAGAAGGAAATGGAGGCATCACACTCCCAGACTTCAAACTATACTACAAAGACATAATCATCAAAACTGCATGGTATTGGAACAAGAACAGACACACAGACCAATGGAATCGAATAGAAAATCCAGAAATAAACCCACAGATTTATGGTCAACTAATCTTTGACAAAGGAGCAAAGACTATGCATTGGAGCAAAGAAAGTTTGTTCAATAAATGGTGCTGGGAAAACTGGGTCGCTACATGCAAAAGAATGAAGCTTGACCACAACCTCACACCATACACAAAAATCAACTCAAAATGGATTAAAGAACTAGACATAAGACCTGAAACCATAAAATACATAGAAGGAAATATAGGCGAAACACTACGGGATTTGCACATCAAAGACATCTTTACAGACACATCACCCAAAGCAGTGATAGTGAAGGCAAAGATAAACAGCTGGGACTACATCAAATTAAAGAGCTTCTGCACAGCAAAAGAGACAATAACAAAAACAAAGAGAAACCCCACCAACTGGGAGAACATTTTTGCACCCAACACTAATGATAAAGGACTGATCACAAAAATCTGCAAAGAGCTGATGAGACTCAGCAACAACAAAGAAAATAATCCAGTCAAAAAATGGGCAGAAGAGCTAAAAAGAAACTTCTCTGAAGAGGAAATGCAAATGGCCAACAGACATATGAAAAAATGTTCAACATCACTTGTCATCAGGGAAATGCAAATCAAAACTACCATGAGATACCATCTCACACCAGGGAGAATGGCACATATTAAAAAAACTAGCAACAAATGTTGGCAAGGATGTGGAGAAAAAGGAACTCTTCTGCACTGTTGGTGGGAGTGCAAACTGGTCCAACCACTATGGAGAGCTGTGTGGAGATTTCTGGACCTACTAAACATAGAGCTTCCATAGGATCCAGCAATTCCACTCCTAGGTATTTACCCAAAGGACACAGAAACATCAATTCCAAAGAGCACCTGCACCCCTATGTTTATAGCAGCACTGTTTACAATAGCTAAGCTTTGGAAACAACCCAAATGCCCAAAAATAGATGACTGGATCAAGAAGATGTGGTACATATACACCATGGAATATTACTCAGCATTCAAAAAAGATAAACACATGCAATTTGCAGCAACATGGATGGCGCTGGAAGGGATCATGCTCAGCGAAATAAGCCAAAAAGAAAAAGAAAAATACCGGATGGTCTCACTCATAGCAGGAATCTAGAAAACTTAAATAAGGGACCAGGAAAATGAATATAAGAAAGTGAAAATCAAAATCAACAAAAAACTATGAACCAGAGACACTTTTTAGGGGGTGGGGGGCGGGAGGGGAAGGATTGGGGTCAGAATGGGGCGTTTGCAATTGTATGGGGGAATATAAAAATAAAATTTATTATTTAAAAAAAAACCAATAACTTATATTCATATTGTCTGAAACCATTAATTAAATAATACATGTCTATGAAAAAAAAAAAATAAAATTTTGTCTCCGATTTTTCTCCCTGAGCTGTACATTTCCTCATTTCCCCTTCCCTTGTAAATAAGCCTTTTATTAACCTTTCGTGTGTGCCTGCAGTAGAGCATTGATAAGTCCTTTTAAGCGCGCGGGTGAGGACCCACAGTCAGGCACCCCGTTTTGTATCAGGGTTGCTCTACAACAGGACCCTCATAGGCTGCCTGGGAATGAACCAGTGCTGCAGAGGCTGCAGGCAGCCTCCCAGCCCAGCACTCAACAGCTGCACCACCAGGAGAGGCCCTGCTATCTTCAACTTTCAAGTAAAAGAATTTCCTTCTCCATTTTGCCCTTGCCTCAAAAGCCCACATCTCCATATTAAAGACTTGGCCAAGGGATGTTTACAGCCTTTTGTTCCCAGGAGTTTTTTCACTTGTTAATGTAAGGCCCAATGATGAATTACTGCCTTTTGGCAGAGAACTACTTATTTTATAAAAAATGTAATATTTGTATCACGCAGTGCCATTCGCCATCAAATTGGTTATTCAGTAATTGATCAAACAGTATTTGCAGTTTCACTTTTAAATGTGTATTTTAACAATGGTAGAAACTAGCCATAAACAAACGAGAAGAATCTAGCAGGAGTGAGCTAATGAGATTCCTGACTTTTCAGGAATCTTCCCCATGCCCAGACCTTTGTCAGAAAACATGAGTAGCCTGGCTCCCAGCAGAGCCCCTCACTGCTGTTAGGACAGAGGGCATCGATCTGACCAGTCACTGCTTCCTGCTGAAAATGGGTGACGCAGGCAAGCAGTCTGGGCTCCACTGCAGGGCGGCCATCTAAGGGCCCTGAGAGGAAGGTCGGAGGAGGCGTCCTATCAGGCTCAGTCTGAAGGACCATCTGATGTCTGCTGGCTTTGAGGCGACAGGAGATGATTCTGACGAGGATGTTGAGGATGCTAGGCCCAAACAAGAAAATCATGAAGAAAATAGTGAGGAAACGAGAAAGAGGAGCACCCAGGACAGAACTTGGTTTCTTATAGAGGCCACGATTGATTGTAGCCAACTAGGACTTTGCCCCGCCTGTAGGCCATCTGTAATACAGATATATTTTAATAACTTTAGGGTTTCTTTGATCTCCCTTGAAGTGTGAAAGTGTCCTGGCTCAGGCTAGTCATCAGGAGGCCAGTCCAAGGAAAATGGAGCAAGGCAGAGTAAGTGGCCCCTGATTCACCAAGAAGGTGATTTGTTTTGGTCTGCTACTGTAAGGGTCACCTTACAGCTTTTCTCACCTCTGGGCTTCTTTAAAAAACATCTTCTGGGCCTCCCAGGTGGCTCCAGGGGGTTAGCACAGCACTATGAAGCAACCCACAGCCTCTGCAACATGAGTGTGAGGCCCTGCCAGCCAGGGAACTACCCACATGGCCCAGGAGACCTGTCCTGTCTCGCCTGCTGCTCCCCTCACAGTGTATTTCAGTCACTCTGCCTGTTCTGGTCCCCACTCTGTGTCTGGTGAATCCTCTCATCCCTGGCACCTCTGGTCTGACCCAGTTCTTCTATGCAAAAATAAATAAATAAATTCTTTGAGAAAAAAATAATCCTCATAGGGGTGTGTGTGTGTGACTTGTGAACATGGAAATGAGACACAGGGCAAGCTAGGGTTATTAGGCAGTTTCAGGGACAGTGCAGGAGGGGACCTCTGAAGAATTTAGGGAGGCTTCAGAGATAAGGACAACCAAGGGAATGTAACCAATTCCACTAGGAAAAACAAACATCCCAGGACCACGGACAATATTAATACAGTTAACGATGGTCCTGGTTTTCTTCAGGTGATAAAGGAAGGTGTAGACTAGAGAAATGGAAAGTGGTTTAATTTATGGACAACTTAGAAGGGCAGCTGTTTAACTTCAATGTAGAGATGCTCACCTGGAGGACTAGGCCATAAAGATAAAGTGACAAGCATGACAAATGGGGAAAGGGAAAGCTGTTAGATAAGGAATGTGAAATTCCCCCACTTAGTAAGTGTGAGACCCTCTGGGAGTTAACCAATCAGGGAGAGAGAGTAAAATTTAAACATAACGAGGGAGAGAAAGTATATATTGCTAATGTAATATCCCAAACCGGCTCATCTTGGCCCCTCCCAGGTACCTTATACCTGGAAGTCTTTCTTCTTTGTCTCTTTTCTTCCTGAATAAACTCTTGTTTCAAAGACAAGATTTGTCTCTCTCTGCTTACTTACTTCAAAAGGTCTGTGAATTCCTTTCTATGGTTTCAAGAACTCGTGGTAAAGCGGGGGCAGTTGTTACACACGCTGGCATCAGAATGCAGTTATAAAACTTCCTAAAAGTCCTTTTCTACTTATTCTAGCAGGTGGGTCAGTCTGGGTACATTTTGATTAATTCCTCCCTCTCTTTATTATGAATCACTCTTGTCCACAGGCAGGGACTTCCGTTTTCAGACTGCTCCTTCCTGCAACCTTGCATTTCAGGCACCTTCTCCATTTCTCTCTTCTTCCAGCCCAGAACTCTCAGAGGATGGTGGGATGTGTGGGGTTGGTTGTTTTTACATGGTGCTACCACTCCTGAGCACCAGTTTTAGTGAGATGGACACGCTGGGTCTAACGAAGGTACCAGATGGAGATAAAAATAAATTTTTCCAATGCAGAGCCTGATTTATGTCTGATTTGATTTTCTTTAAAACTGCACAAGTGACACCATCCATCTAGGCCTCGGTTTCCTCCATGTAATACTGGGGCTCTACTCCCAGGTGGTTGTGAGAGGTGCTCAGGCACAAAGCCTGAGGCACGGAGCATAAAAACAGGGTTTTGGGGGTGTTAATTCATATAAAGATGCAGAGAACTTTCACATGTGTGACCTGCTAATGAGGGTTCCTGGGCACCATCATTTCATGTCTGTGGATTCCCGGGGAATTTTCTCCCTTCTTTAGGTTCCATTTCTCCAGAAAAGAGGGAACTTCAGTTAGAAATCTAGACAGAGGAAAGAATTCCTTCCTGACTTGGATTTAGCCCAGATTAGAGGTCCTTGTCGCTTGCTGTGTATCCCGGTCACCTGGGAAGCTGCCTGATAACACAGTGA
This sequence comes from Talpa occidentalis, assembly GCF_014898055.3. Classification (NCBI taxonomy): domain Eukaryota; kingdom Metazoa; phylum Chordata; class Mammalia; order Eulipotyphla; family Talpidae; genus Talpa; species Talpa occidentalis. The sequence goes on from NW_023602073.1 coordinate 15,779,790, forward strand.
CCCTCAGCCTGGGCCACACATATGCAAAAGGCCGTGAAGAGGCCCCAGGCAGAGGACTGTCATGTAGTGGAGCTTCCACAGGGACATGGAGGGTCTCTTTTCGCGGAAGTGGTGCCCATGGTCACTTCTTGCTCCTTACTCAGGTCCACGGGAGGCTCCCAGGGAGTGGGGTGAATGATTTGACTGCAAGTCCCCTCACAGAGCACCGCCTCTGTGCACATGTTGTGGGTGCTGTTGACATTCAAGGTAACACACAGGCTCGGGCCTCTACCCTGGGGCCCCCGAGGTGGGGACATTCCCGAGCCACATGGAGCAGGATAGTGGTATGGCAGCGCCTGGGGCTGTCTTCGACCTCAGTGCCCACTTCCATCCACAGGGAACCCATAGCAGAGGATGAAATCCAGCTCTGCACAGCCCATGAGCTGACAAGGGTGTTGCCTGTGAGGATGCAGGAATTTCAGTGACAGCCTGTCCCTGGCATTGGCAGCGACATCGTCCTGGAAACTGAAGTGATGAAAGGCCGTGGGGCAAGTTGATCTCTGATAAAGATGCTTGTCATGACTGGCCCTTGTCTGAGAACAACCCGCCATGCTCTCGGGTGATTCTCTCACCGGATGGTCAGTTATTGAGGAGACTCCCGCAGATGAGAAACAAGAGCACAGAGGCAGGGGCTGCTTAAACAGGGGGGGCTGTGCTTTCCAGTCCCCACAACAGGCAGAGGGAGGAGAACAAGCAAGGGCCCTGCCAGAATCTATGGGAAAGGAAAGCTCCAGGGAGCGCCTGCTGGGGGCTCTTTCCTCCCCACCTCCGACCCCCCATCCTCACTTCCCAACTCCCCCCTCCCAAGCCTAACCCCCCTCACAGGGAGCCCCGCCCGAGTGCTGGCCCCGCCCCCGCCCGCCCCAACCCTGCAGCCCCAGAGGCGGGTCTGGAAAAGGGAGAAACCGAGTCTGACTGGGGGAGTGAAGAGAAGGGAATGAAGGTGTCCTTGTGGGGTGAGGCGGGTCTGCCCGGGGAGCAGAGGAGGGGGAGACAGAATCGGGGTCCTGGGGGCCAGGCTGATGCTGAGCCAGAGAACCCCCCCTCCCCCCGCAGCTTCCTCTGCAGTGACTGTGAGTGATTCTAATGGAAAAATTTAAAAAGTAGAATAATGAAAATCTGCATGTTCAACTATTAATTTAAAAAAGAAAGTGAACATTTCCCTGCTCCCTCAGGTGGTTTGAGAACGAGGAGGAGAAGGTGAACTCTGTGGCGGCTCCTGAGAGCAATGTTACAATTGCCACAATCTCGCATCACTAATGGGTGGCTGTGCTGTCTGGGCACAATGCTCTCTGCCCCTGTGAGCTGGACTGGACAGTCAATGACGGGTAAGATCAGGAAGTGAGTCCTGACAACCTAAGACAGACGCAGTCCCCGAGGGGATTTTGGTTCCCACCTGTTCATCCGTGTAAAACAACAGGAACAAACAGGCCTGTGAATGATTGAGGCACCACTTAAATATGTTGCCAGTAACTAAGCTCATAATAAAGGAATGTAACCATGGAAACAGACTATAATGCGTGTAGTAAACAAAATAATCAAATATAGAAATGAATATAAGCTAAAAAGATATTAATAATAGAAAATATATAATCATAATAATGAATCAGAAGATCTAGAACACACCTCCAGCAGGGAAAATAACAGTATGAAATGTTCTTGATTTATATGATTTTGTGAAAGATAATAAGCAATATGTAATGATATGTGTTACGGTGATTACGTATACTTTGATAATGATTAACCAGATTTTGTGCAAAAACAATGAAAGTAATTATAGAGAAAATGTATAAAAAGGAAAGATTGCCTTCAATAAATTGCACTCAGATTTTCACTCTCCCTTGAGTGTGTCTGTGTGTCATTCTTTCTTGTCCCTCGCCCTAAGTCCTTCGACCACCTTTAGCTCATTCTCAATCCACCCTGAGATTGTCTCAATCTCCCGCCACCGCTGGGCTGGTCCGCGGCAGAACTCGGGTCGCCCCTCGCCCTCCAGCACAGCCCTGCTCCGGGAGGGGCCTGATCAGGCCCGGGAGGGTCACGGGTGTGATACAGGGGAGTCTCCAGACACGGGGCGGGGCCGGCAGCGCCAGGAGGTGGAGACAAGGTCCCTCCCCAATCCGGGCTCCATGGACCCCAAGTCTGGTCCTTCCCCCACCCTACTTGGGCATGAACTACAAGTCCCAGCTCTGTGAAGTATAAATGTCAGCCCCTGGTGAATTAGAAGTCACTGTGGGAATTGTTAGGGGAGACAGATGTCCTGAGCTCATTCCATATAGGCTTTGTGGACTCCACCCCCAAGACACTGGGAACTACAAATCCCATGATCACCGAAGGGAAGTTTGTGAGGAGGAGTTAAGCAACTAGGCTCTAGGTTTGAGTATTTCACTGGCCATGTGGCGGGGATCACTCTCTTGGCCACGCGCATGCTGGGTTCCTCACCAGCTCAGCTGGTCTTTGGGATTCCAGGTCAGCAGGATGGGTAGGATGCATTTATGAACTTAAAGATAAGTTTAGTGTTAATGATGGGGGACCCCTTGGTGGAAAGGAACCCCCGTTCCTGCCAAATCGCAGCATGACTGGGAGCGATCAGGACGGCATATGTTGAATCCATATAGATGGTGACTTTATTATGTTTGCTGAGGGTGAGGGCCCTGGGAAGTGCTATGAGTTCTGCCCTTTGGGAGGTGATTCCCAAAAGTGCAGCTTTCCTGCCTCGATTACCTGGTCGATGGTGACAATGGCATGGGCGGCCCACGCCGACCTCGCGCATCTCCGCAAGAGCTGCCGTCTACAAGCAGCGTCCAGCAGGCATCTGACAAAGGGAAGTCGGCCAAACCCAGTCTGGAGGTTTGCAGTTTGTCCAGGATGTCAGGACACAAATGAGCGGCATAAGGGGGGCCAGAGACAGGCAGGCGAGGGGCTGGGCTGAGAGAATTTGACTGAGTGAGACTCACCAGAAGGTTTTTGATAACGAGCATGTGGAAATCCTGTAAGCGGGAAGGCGTGGGGTGGGGAGCGAGCCGTGAGGCAGGAGGTCCTGAAGGCGGTACGGGGAATGTGCTTGGACGGGTCTCCCTAGAGTAAGTTTGAGGGATCCCGGGAGAGCAGAGCTCCGTCACCGGGGCTCTAGGGCAGGGTTGCCAGCCCTTACGGCGGGATCCATCTGCCTGGAGAGAGAAGCGACAGGACGCAGGGCTGGCCCAAGAGGGGGGGAAGGGCTGCCTGCCACAATGCCCCGACGTTCGTCTGTGACCAGGAGGAAAGGCTTTTCTGGATCAGGAAGGGCAAGAACAGGTGCCTTAAGAAGGGTATTTCTGAGTGAAAGGAAGGCCCCGCGGACCTCCTGGGGGGATGGGAGAGGGCCTTCAGCGAGGCTTTTGCTGCGTCAGTGGCTTGGCTGGGAAAGCAATATTAGGGCCTCAATGATGGAAGAATCTGACCAAACCTAGGAAGGAAAGGATTTGTTCTGCGGATTCAGCGGAGGGAAGGTCCTGGATGGCCTGTTTGCAGTCCACCGTCAGCTGTTTGGAGGAAGGAGTCAGTCGAAGACCCAGATAGACGACTGTGGGAACTGAAAGTTGGGCTTTGAACGGGGAGACACGGTGTTGTTTTGAGCACAGGGAGGTGAGGAGTTGTGCAGTGTGTGGCTGAGACGGTGGCAGAGAAGGGCTGCAGAGGAGGAGTCAGCAACACACTAGAGGAGAGTGCTGGGTGGAGTATGACGTGAAGAGAGATCACTCGCTAATGCCTGACCAAACACATGAGGCTGTCCCGGAAACCCTGATGCAGGACTGTCCAGCCAGTTGCTGGGAGGTGTGTGTGTCCAGATCTTCCCAAGGACAAGCAAATAGGAAGTAACCTTGAGGATCCAGAGGGATGGTTAAAAAAAGCATCTCTGAGGTCAAGTACAGAGAAGCGTGTGGTAGAAGATGGTGTATGAGACGGAAGGGTGTAGGGTTTGGCACTACGGGATAGATAGGCACCACTGCCTCGTTGATGAGTTGAAGGTCTTGAACTAGGCAATAAGAACCATCAAGCTTTTTAACGGGGAGGTTGGGAGTATTACAGGGCGGGTTGACAGGATTAAGGAGTCCCTTCCCAGGAGTCTTTGGATGATGGGTCTGAGACCCTGACGGTGAGTGAGGGAAATTGGAAACTGGGGGCGAGGGGGAAAAGAAGAGGGATCCTTAAGGTGAATGAGAACTGGGGTAGGATGGCGACAATTAGGGTAGAGACATCCCATACTACAGGGTCAACAGTAGAAGGAGACTGCGAGGAGGATTAGGAGATGTTCGGAGCAGAATCAAGAGATGTTTGGAGAAGGATTAGGAGAAGGGTTAGGAGATGTTTGGAGTGGTCGAGGATGAGAGCAGCGCTGGGGTCTTGGAACCATGAGAGAGTAGCCCCGAGTTTGGTCAGGAGGTTGCGACCCAGGAGTGGTGTGGCCCAAGAAGGCAGGACTAGGTAGGAGGAACTAAGGGCTTGTTAAGCTGACATTGAAGCGGTCCAGTGGTCCTGAGCAGAGAAGGAACTGAGACCTGAGAAGTTTAAGTTTGACCGGAATAGGAGGGTAGGACAGAGAAAGTAGCCCCCATGTCAACCAGAAAGGAGATGGACTTATCTGCTACCTTGACCGTCACCCTGGGCTCCTCAAAGTTTTTCGGGGTCAAAAAGTACGGGCCTCTTCAGTCTTCAGCCGCCAAACCCAAGGCCTGCCGGTGGCAGAGTTGCAGGGGCTAGAAGGACTGGCACACCATGGCCAGGCATGGAGGGACAGTCACTTTTCCAGTGACCCTGGACACCGCAGATGGGGCACAGTCCTGGTGGAGGGCGGGGGTTGTTGCAATGTTTGGACAGGTGGCCTTCCAGGCCATGCTTGAAGCAGTCACCTGGGGGTGGTCCACTGGGGCCCACAGCCATCCTCTATCAGGCAGCAGGCCCTGAGGTCGTTGGAGGAGAGGGCCTGATGGTCTTAAGGCAGCTATTAGGGCCTGAGCTTGCAGCTCAGCCTTCTGGAGACTATGGGTCTCTCTATCCATTCTGTCCTATTCCTCCCGCTTATTAAATACTTTAAAGGCCATATTTAGCAGATCCTGGAAAGGGGTTTGAGGAACGTCCTCAGCCTTGTTAAGCTTTTTTCTCATATCAGGGGCTGACTGAGATATAATATGGGTAGCTGGGGCCTCCCCGGTGGCGCAGGTGGTTGAGCACCACACTGTGAAGCTCTCCACAGCCTCTGCAGTGCGGGTTCAATCCCGGCTGTCTGGTGAGAATCCCACATGGCATGGTGCATCTCTCCTGTCTTGCCCGCTGCTCACCTCAGGAGTGTATTTCATCAGTCTGCCTGTTCTGCTCCCACTCTGTCTCTAGTGAATCATCTCACCCTCCTGCGTATGTGGCCTGTACCCCGGTTCTTGTATAGATAATTAAATCTTCAAAATAAAATAAAATAAAATGGTTAGCCAAACTGTGGCGCCTCCAGAGAGTCAGAGTCAAGCCTGGTATAACGCTGGAGTGCCTCAGTGAGGCGGCTAAGGAAGGCAGCAGGGTTTTCTGAGGCAGACTGGGCAATCTCCCTGAGCTTATCAAAGTTTACAGATTTATGGCCTGTCCACTTGGAGACCAGCTAGGAGACAGGTAATAAAACCGTCTGTGTGAGCCTAAGTCCGGGGGCTCTGTCTGTGTCAGTCTGGTAGTCCCACCCTGGCTCCTGGCTGGGAACTGCTTCAGAGCCTGGGGCCATGGCTGCATCAGTCAAATGGACCTGATCTGCATGGTCTTGGGCAGACCTAGAACACATTCCCTTTTGTCAGAGGTCAGGGTGGAAGAGAAGATAACGTGTAAATCATGACACATAAGGTCATAGGCTTTGGTAAGATAACAAAATTCACTGGTGCTGGTAGTGGGATCCTTAGTGAAAGAGACGAGATGCTTTTCAATTTGGGAGAGATCAGACAGAGAGAAAGGAACGTGGACCCTAACTACTCCTTCAGTCCCTGCCACTTCCCTAAGGGGACCGAGAAGAGGATGATCGCAAGAGCGGGTGTGGCGGCTAGGAGGTGAACAAAGGGGGATTGGATTGGGGAGCTGAAGGAGGTGAAGGTAATCTGGAGGATCAGAGAATGTTCAAGGGAGGTCCGGAGAGGGCAAAGAGTGAGAGGAGTCTCAAGATTTGGAAAGTATGGCAGGTTTTCAGGAGGGAGGGAGGGTTGGGAGGGAGGGATGGGAGCACAAGAGAAAGAAGGCCTGGACATAAGGGATCTCTGACCATTTTCTACTGTGGTGACAGAAATTGTTTGGGTCTGTAAGGACCGAGAAGTCAAAGTGCCATGCTTGGGCTAGTGAGAGCCATTGTCCAATTGATATTGGGGCCAAACAGTGTTGCAATAAAAAACAAGATGCTTAGGACATATAACTGGCCTAATTCCCAACGGATCGAGGTTTGAGAGAAGGCATCCCAGCGGAGTGGCAGGGCTAGGGTTAGAATTGGTGGACCCCATCTCCATGTCTAAGTCGACTCCTTTCCCGACTAACCTGGCCACAGAGTCAGGAACACAGCATCCCACGAACCTGATCTGCCATCAGGGGCACAGACTACGAATTGTGGCGTCCCACGATTCTGTCCTGGCCTTTGGAACAGGGGCAAACAAGCGAGAGGGATGTCTCCACTACTTGTTTGTTGCCTAGGATTCGGGCACCTAGTCTGGACGGGAGTTCCCAAATCCAGGTCTAGGTGTCATGGGAGTCAACTGATGTGGGCCCACGGTTTACCAGACAGCCAACTGAGGTAAGGGGTTAGGAGAGGAGCCGTATAGCCAGAGGCGAGGACCTCCTAGGAAGGAGGGTCAGGCAGGTGACTTACTCCAAGAATCAAGGCCGGTGGTGGATGGGAGGCATCTGCAATGGAGAGGAGAGGCCCCAGGACAGGAAGGTGGCCCCAGCACCAGGGGACACAGCCTTCCTGGGTGTTGGCACCAACATGAAAGGATCGGTGCAGTAAAGAAAAGGAGAGCCAGGCCACCTTTCTCACAGGCGGGAAACTTCTCAGGGTGTGTCAGTCCTGACCACTGCTTAGCACACTCACCTCCTCCTGTAACTCCATGAGCAGTCAGGGCTGTAATGGGGCAGGTCTCATTGCTTCGCACAATGTCATAAAATAGGAGCAACACAGGATGATGGACTTAGCCTCAAGAGTCAGACTGCTGAGGTCATATATTAATTTAGCCTCTTCCTAGAGGGGCAACAGTGAGCAACTGTGTTCTTGCTTCATAACTTGATTTTCCCATCTGTAAATGGAGAAAAGAGCTGTCTCCTCCCACCTGACACACACACCAGGAGGTTGTCATAAGCTGTAAGAGTTGAGAATAGATAGCACTGTGCTCATAGCAAAAAGAAATCAGTATTTTGGTAACTACTCTCCTGAGCACTGTCTTGAGAGCACTGTGGTGTTATATTTGTGAGTTTGCAGAGGGCAGGAGGCAATTCCTTTACTGTGGACAACAATGAGCAGTTTAGTAAGCTTCAGATCCCTGCTTTTGAAAATGTGAGAAACGGACGCCTACCTGGTAGCACAGGGGTTCGAGTCTCAGTGCTGTCAAGCTATCCCCAGCCACTGCAGCATGAGTTTGATCCCTGGCCAGGGAGAAACCCACATGGCTCAGACCTCTCCTATCTACCCTGCTACTCCCCTCAGCAGTGTATTTCAGTCAATCTGCCTGTTCTGCTCCCCACTCTGTCTCTGGTGAATCCTCTCACCCCCCCCCACCTCTGACCTATGCCCCTGTTCTTGTATGCATAAATAAATAAAAATAAATCTTTAGTAAAAGAAAAAAGAAAATGTGAAAACTTTTGAATAAACCCTAGAGATGGATGTGGACACTGATCACTGTGAGGTGACATCATGACACTGTTCTTCAGGTGATAGCAGGGCGCCCCCTCCATGACCTGGTTCTGTAACTTCAGCTGCCATCCTGGGCTTTCTGTCCTGACTCAGTGTGACATGTGAAAAGTTCCCTGTGTATCAAACACTGTGTATTATCTATGACTGGTCCACCATGTTATTTTATAAAATTTGCTTTTCAGTGATTGTAACCTAAGCATATTCTTGGTTAACTATAGTGGTGGATGTAGTCCAATCCTTAGATCCGTGATGGGAATTACATCTCCGCCACCTTCCAGTGAGGGCCCCTTGGGCAGGTTACTGCTCCCTTCCTAAGCCTCCACATCTACAGCACAGAAAGATGTTACAATCCTAGCCACTGCTCAGGGACTCCTAGGGAATGACTTATGCTATTGCCCTCATGTTGCTTCCTCTCAAAGTATAAGGTCTCAAAAATATACTCAATGTTACTGTATACCTTGGAGGCTGGGATATCCTGTAAGTACCAAATGGAGATTTTGTAATTGATTAGCCAGACCTCACACAATTTTTCCTGCAGAAAATTCTCCAAGACATTGTGACAAAAAGAAGGGAGTACAAGACTTCTGTACGAGTACGAAGTTGTTCACGACAGAGCAAATAACTGAATGGGAGGTAAGAATTTTTAGTTTAGTGATCACAAACTATTTTTGATCCTGAATTCTTGTATAGGCTATGACTGGACATAGTACTCATTGATTTTTTTTTTTTGTGCTCTCATTAAACCAGTACAAACTGCTGAACCCCAAAGAATATGCCAGTTTTTAAAATTAATTCCATTTTTTGTCTAATCTAAGAGAATTTCCCTCTACTTTCCTCAGCCTTGCAGTAGAAACTTACTAGGTGTTCCATTACCTTAGTCAGGAGAAACAGCCTGTTGTGCCCCTTACCTTCAATGGGCTTCATGTTTTAAATAACTGAGATTACCTCCTGTCTGAAGATCATGAACATGTGTACATGGTAAATGTGCACATTTACCAGAGTACAGGGTCAGACATGGTGGTTCCAACCAACCGTAGGGAATACAAACAACAGGACCAGTGCAGAAGACCTTCCCATAACTCAGGCTTGTGAGGTTGTGATGAGGATAGAGCTCTGCAAAACTTGCACAGACTTGCACTGCAGACTGTGGGTCTCTAAGATAGTGTCTGTGGCTGACTAGCTTTGCAGGATCAGAGACACATTCTGTTATGGATATGGATGTACTCCATGATTTAGTAACCAAATTCCCCAGATGTGTGAGCCATTTTGCCTCTTTCAGGGTCTCTTCTCACCTTGACCCTGCTTCTGTGTGAGTGGATGTGAAATTGACTCGTCCATCCCTCATTTCGAGATCCTTCGAAGTTGGAGGCCCTTATTTGGAAATGACAGGTGAAGTTTCCTGACACTGTAGGTTTACAATGCCTCTGTCTCCTCATTTCTAGAATATTAGGTCATAGGAAGAACTTCTATTGCTTCAAACCATATAAGGAAACCATGTCAATGCCAGAGTCCAGCTGTGCCATGTCTCCTACAAAAAGTTCCACTTCAGGGCTTCCCTGGTGGGGCAAGGGCATAAGTCTCAGATGATGAAGGTATTTGTAGCCACGGCCGCACGAGTTCGATCGCTGGCCAAGGAGGTGACCACAGGGCACCCACCTCTCTGCTCTGCTGTGTATTTAAGTCACTCTGCCTGTTCTGCTCCAAGCTCTGTCTCTGGTGATTCCTCTCACCCCCACACCTCTGGCCTGTACCCCAGTTCTTATATGCATAAGTATATAAATCTTTTTTAAAAAGTTCCACTGCGTCCTAATCAATGCCCCATCTACCACAATATCACTGTCACTAAAGCACTGTGGGAATTGAGAAAACAAATTGCAATGCAGATTGCAAATTTATAGGCCACAAATGAAAACTGAGTCTCCCAATTTTTTTAAGTGTTACACGTAGAAATGAAAAATGAATCCTGGCTAAGTGCTATAATATATCTGGTAACTCTTCAGGCTTCCCCATGGTGAGTATTATAGACTCTCCTACGAGCCTGATGATTTAAATTCAGTATTGGTTATATTCACTATTACCGTTTTACTGAAGAAATTGCCTCAGAACATATATATAGCGTGTCACTTGCCCATAGTTCTTGGTTTTATCTTCATAAATGATAAGTTAATTGGTGTTGGCCAAATTCCATTATTCTTCTATTCAGCATTCCAGGACCTTCTTCTTCTGCATCGTGGATGAGAAAGAAGGAAATAGATCAGGTGGCTGCAGCTTTGTGATCACCTTTCCACATCAGAGTGCCAGCCTTTGGTCATTTCTAAGTGTACAGTCCAGTGGCATGAAATGCAATTAGTTCCTTTGCAGCCATCACCACCCTCCATCTGCAGAACTTTTTCAGCATTCGAAATGGAAACTCTATGTCCATGAACAATAACTCCATTGCTCCCTCCTTCCAGATTGGGGGCCACCATTCTACTCTTTCTCATTGACGAGGGCACACATATGATAAGACTCATAAGGTCTTTCTCCTTTGTTCTTTGGCTTATCTTCTTCTGCATGAATCTTCAGTGTATGTCCAGTAGGGCACATGTCACAGTTTGCTTTCTTCCTGTGGGTGTGCAGATTTGCACTGTGTTCGGTCCCACCTGTGTTTACTGACTTACCATAGAAGTACATTTGGTTTGTTTCCCCTTTTCTGCCTACTTTCTTGATTCTAGGAGAACATAGAGATTTGGAGACAAGAAATCTAGTCTGAGTTTAGGAATCTCCACAACTTCCTCCATGAAGAGAAGAGGGCTTATCTATGGAGACTGGAAAAAGAGAAAAAGAAGCTGCTGGGGAGACTGCAGGAAGGTGAAGCCAGTCTGGACAATCAGAGCCATGAACTGGAGCGCCTCCTCCTGGAACTAGAGGAGAAATGTCAGGGCTCAGCCCAGAATTTATTGCAGGTGAGGGAGACTGTGAACTTGGAGGAAAGAATGTGTCTGTTTCTGATCTATTGAGAGGAGAATATGGAGGGAGCCTGGGAAGTCTGGCGAGTCCTCTCTGCCTCATTCAATATTTAAAGTAATAAATGTTGAAGACTATAGCAGCAGCAGCCCTTTTGCCCATTTGTGTCTATGCAAGTGTCCTTTACTCTTCTCCCCCTTTTTATTATAAACCTCCCCTTCTAGGAACCAAAGAAAAAATCAATATCAATGTCAGCTGGTGGCCTGTGCAGGTATCCACAGGGGCAGCATGTGGTTCAGACTCTAGCTTCTCTGGGTTGAATGTAGGGTTCTTGGCCAAATAGAACTGCAGAATAACCTTCGTCCCATTTATTCACCTTTGTCAGTTGTTCATGGAACCTTCTCCCCATCTCTTCAAAATGACTGGTGTATAGAGAGGGGCAGCCAAGATGAATGATAACCTTCTCCTGAATCACTTGTCTTGAGCAATTAGGGAACCTCATTTCAGCTTCCTGAAGCTTCCAGCCGGTGAACATAATTGCCTGGACTCCAGTTGCTGTTGCAGGACTGGTTGCACTGTGAGGGTGAGGATGTAGCATGACAGCATTCTCAGCAGGTGACACCTGCTGCCTCTGCCTCAGTGACCCAGAGCCAGGGGCTGGGCATGGATTCCCCACTGAGGACCTTTGTCATTAGTGAGAGAGGTGATATGGACTCCTCAGAAGGAAATTGGGTCACTAATAGCAGAAGGGAACACAATCTTGCTCCTGGCCTCGTCCCAAAGGTCACGGGCTAATGAGAATGCAGACTTCACAACTCCCCACAAGCCTGAGCAAGTGCGATCACACACTCACACACACTGGCAGGGACTATCCTACGGGACAGGGATGGGAATCGTTCTATCTGGGTATGTGTGAGTGTGTCAGGCTGGGTCACTCTACTTCCTGGGGTGGAGTGTTCATAACAAGTACCCCCATATGTCAAGTGACACGAAATACTGATTTTCCCACACTCACATTTGTCTTTGTTCGCACTGTAGGATGTAAAAGACACATTGAACAGGTGAGTCTGTATGAATGTGGGAGTGTGAGGGTGTGGGCAGTTGTGTGGCTACCCAGAGCTGAATGGAATGTCCCCTGTTCCTTGTAGGAATGTGGGAGTGTGAGGGTGTGGGCAGTTGTGTGGCTACCCAGAGCTGAATGGAATGTCCCTGTTCCTTGTAGGAATGCAGATGTGAAGCTGGAACAGCCCGAGCCTCAAACTGTGTGCCATGCTCCTGAGCTTTACTTTGATGTGAAGAAAATGTTAAGGTGCTTCCAAGGTGTGTGAAGTCAAGAGTTCCCTTCATGCTTCACGTAAAATGCCCCTTTGGTGGTAAGAAACTCAGCAGCTGTCCCTGGGTTGACTCAGATATAGAGGCTGTTCAGCTATTGTCAGTGGAGCTGAAACTCTCCCCCTCCTGGGCAGGCAGGGATGTAGCTTCCTGGTGAACTCTTTAGGCTCTTCACATTCCTCCTCTCCCAGGCTAATCACCTGCTCATTCTCCCCATCTGAAAATAGCAATATAGAAGATGTCACTTCCCTCACGTAGCATGACATTTAAGAGCATCACTGTCTGTAGTGTTTAGAATGTGTCTACAACATAATGTTTATTAACATGTCATAAACTCTCAGCACTGCAAGAAAGAGAGATCAGTATTCTAGACTGTGATGAAAATGGTTTTAAGGCCCGAAACCCCTTAAATGTGAGAATCCTAATTGAAAGGTCGATGTAGGTGCAAGAATATGGGTGGGGAAGTAGTTGGTTAAAGGGGGTGCGGGATATTTCCTGAATGCTGTTACTACATTAAGGGATCGGGCATTGTAGAACAACATGTGGAGTCTTAAACAAATTACACAGAGACTACAACGGGAAAGAGGGGGCTCCAACTCCCAGCTAACATGGCTACACAATCCCATAATCTTCTTGCTCCCCCGCTCTTGGGGACAATACTAATGATAACATTATTTTTATTTATTTATTTATTTATTTTTAAAGTTTGCTGCTTCTTTTTTTTTTTTTTAAGATTTATTTATTTATTTATACAAGCACTGGGTACAGTCAGAAGCGCGGAAGGGTGAGAGAATTCACCAGAGCCAGAGCGGGGAGCAGAGCAGGCAGAAGGACCGAAGTACACTGCTGAGGGGAGCAGCGGGCGGCAGGAGAGGTCTGCGCGCCATGTGGGACCCTCGCAGGCGGCCTGGGATTGAACAGGCACTACAGAGGTTGCGGGCAGCTTTGCAGCCCAGCGCTCAACCGCTGTGCCACGAGGGGAGGCCCGATAACTTTATTTTTAATATTTGCTCCTTGCCTCCTGAAATTTATACAGGCTCACTTTCAGGAAATACCCTACACCCCTTTAACCAACTCCTTCTCCACTCATATTCTCGCCCCTACATTGACCTTTCAAAGTCCACTTTATTTCTCCAAAAAATCTGAACCATATACAGCAAAACAACATTCTTCAATCTGGGCTATGAACATGCATATTTACATTACCTGATTTTTGTGTTTTCCACTAGAAGGCTTCCACAGGAGAGCCCAGTAACCACAGACCACAGCTACAGGCTGGAGGGGTGGGGGATTCTCTGGCTCAGCTGGCTCCAAGGATCCCCAACATCTGTCTCCCCCTCTATTTTCAGGGCAGACCCGCCTCCTATCTTACCAAGGGGTACATTCTTTCCCTTCACCTCTTCATTCTCCTGCCAAGCCAGATTCGGAGTCTCCATTTCCGTGACCTGAAAGTTCCACAGGATCAGCCCCTTTCTCAAGAGACCTCTCATTCAGCAGGATGGAGAAAGCATCGTTGAACACCCTGCAGGCTCAGGCCTCAGCGTGCTGTCCCCAGTGGCTCTAGTGAAGAAGGGTGAGTACCAGTCAGGTGAAAGGACACTGGGCCTGTTTCTACCAGCCCCTGTCCCTGTGCCCTTGCTTCTCATCTGTGCGCATCTGATAAATAATTGATCTTAGAGATGAACCCAATAAGCCAAGCATCTTCATCAGAGATAAATGAATTTGTGACCATGTCCTTTTAAAACTTTAGTCTGTTTCCAGAACTACGTTGCTGACAACGATAGGGTCAGTCCATAACCTCAATCCCCTGCATCCTCATAGGTAACGGCCCTTGCCAGTTCATGGATCTCGTGGAAGCTGCACTTCATCCCGGGATCAAGAGATCCCGGGTATGGAAGGGGCGCCCCCACAGATAAACAACAGTCAAACATGTCATGCCACCTACCCACATTCCTGGAACAGGCACCTCCTCACCACAGGGGGCACAAGGGAGAGGCTTGAGTAGGGGTGGAACCCTGAATGCTCTAGGACCCAGCACAGGAGTGAAGGCGGTGCTCAGTGAAGGGTGTGTGCTCAGATCATCCCCACGACTTTCTGGGATGCTCATGTGGTCCTGGATAAAGAGAAAGACGTGACCGTGGTCACCCTTCTAGAGAAAAGAGACTCTTCAGTGTCCCTATGGAAGCACCACGGGATGGCAGTCCTCTGCCTGGTGCCTCTTCACGTCATTTTAAATATGTGTGGCCCAGGCTGAGTGTCACGGTGTTATCACACAGCGTTCCAGATGGTCAGAGTAGACAGCAAGAGTCCGGACCCTCCAATCTGGACTCAGTCCAACCCAGTAAGGAATGCTTTTCTCTGTCATTTCTGAACTGAAGTTCCATCTTTTCTGGAGAAATGGAGGCTGAAAGAAGGGAGCAATTTACCTGGGATTTTCACAGAGATTAAATAATAGTGGCCCAAGAATTCCTCCTTAGCAGGTGACACAAGTGAAATTCTTTTAAGTCTTTATAAGAATTAACCCCCCCAAAAGCCCATGTCTTGTTTTATGACTCGAGCTTTGTACCTGAACACTTCACACAACCCCACACAGCCCCAATATCACACTTTAAGAACTGAGGCCCAGATGGGTGCTGTCACTTTTCCTTTTAGAAGTAAAATCAGAAATTGGAGATAAGTCATTAGAAGTTAGGAAAACTTCATTGGAAGGTGGGAAAGCTTATTTCAATCTCCATGTAGTACCTTCATCAGACCCAGCATGTCCATATCTCACTAACAGACTCTCAGAGTGGTAGCAACATGAAAAAACCGCCAACCCCACACATTTCCATCACCTTCAGAGAGTCCAGGTCTGGGAGGACAGAGACAAGGGACAAGTCAGAGGGAAGGAGCCTCAAGCTGCAGCCTCAAGCCTGGGGACTGGAGTGACAAGGCGACACAGTTTCCGAGAATTGGACATGTTGGCTCAATGTCCTTGTCATAAGAAACTCAGGATAAACTCAAAGATTTTAGCATATTCCCTTAACCACATGCTCACCAACACGCCACACATTTTCCTGAACAGTCATCTCTTCGTCTCTTTGTTCCTGGTGAAGAGACTATCCAGGGTAAAGGACCTGCTGTGTTTTCTGCATGTCCAATTCCAGGGTCTGGTAATTCCTTCCCACCTTGGAAGTCCCAGAAAACCAGTGCACAGACTCCTCTTCGGTTTTGATGCCAGGGGCCTGAGGGTCTAGTCTAGGCTAGAAATGGTGGATGTAAGAATCAGTTCTGCAGAATCTGAGGTGTAGAACCTCTTGTGGGGCAAAGACGAAAGAGTGAGTAACTATGGAATTGAGACTCTGATGGGCCTGGCACCGGAGTGTGGTGAGAAGCCCGAGGGTGAATGGGAGGCCCCGTCTCACACTCCCTGGAACTCTCATGAATCTTCTCAGAATCTGAACAAGAAAGTGCTCCAATAGTCACCCACCATCTGGAACAGTAAACTAGTGAGGAAAGTACTGGGTGTCAGAAAAGTTATGACATATTTTCTAGGGCCATCTGCTGCAAAAATGCGTCATGACTTTTCCAACACCCAGTATCTCCCTCAGTTCTGTGAACTTTTCTAGCTAATGATGGAACCGGAAGAGGAAGTCAAAGACACCTTTGATTCATAGCCAGTTAGTCAGAAACACAGGTGACAATGTGGGCTTGTGACAGGTGTGAGGTCAGGGGTGGGGTTGGAGACTGTGTGGCACTGAGCCCATATCCTGGGGGTAGGGGGGCCCTGTTGGAACTCCATTATATCAGATTTGATTTGGATTGTGAGACACTCAGGTCGATGGAGAAAACTCGCACATCAGGAGAGCAGAGTGAAGAGACGTGGTGTGAATGGGGTAGCAGCGGAAGAGGAAGGAGAAGCAGGAAGTTTTCCTGGACTCACGTGCACCGCTATTACTCACAGGAACTCAGAGACTAGGAGCACAGGTGGTGTTTAGAACTGAAGCTCCTGGAGAAGGTAACTAATGAGCAGTAGATTCTTAGAGAATTGATAAGACAAAGAGAGATGAATTTCTAGGTGAGGAATGTTGGGAAGGCAAAGATATGGGGCAAGCATGGAAGACAAGGGTTAGTGTTACCTGCTGGTTATGCGGATGCCTGTAGTGCTTTCTCAGGGTCTAGATGTGTCTCTGGTAATTCTGGTAGTTCTATCCTTCCTCTTTGGCAAACAAGGTGAGGGTCAAGAGCTTCTCTTGAACATGTTTTTACACAACTGCCTTTGTCCCCAAATAATTTTTATGCCTAAGTGGGATAATAGGGCATTCTCCTTTCAGGAAGAGATATTCAGTAACCTCTGTGCTCACATCTTTCATACACACAGAGCTGCCTCTCTATGAGCTGTGTGGAATAAAGTGGTTGTTGTGAAGTGGGAACAGTATTTCTCCTTTCTCAGCTAACTGAGGTTGACAGGAACCACCCTCCTTTAGTGAATACCATTGTTGGAAATTCAATAGATGTCTTTTCTGCTTCAGTAAGAAAAAACAGTATGTTCTCTTTCTGTGCATGTAATTTCCATGAATAAACCTGGGCCCGAAACTTCAGGTGAGTGACCAGTCAGTCACTCAAGAAATCTGAGGCTGGTCTCCTGAGCCCAGGCCTCAGTTTGACTACATAATCTCTTCAAGAAACTTTCTGTTCTACTAAAAGTAAATTTGCTTCATAATAATAGTTCTCTCAGTTAATGTAACCATCATGTCAGTGGTGAAAAGAAATATTATTTTTGCTGTCCTGCTCTTCTATGCAGCTGACAGATACAATGCAGCTTCCCCTCATCTCCACGGGAGACTCTGCTGGTATCAAACACAATGGGAGCACTCAGCACTCTAGATGTCTGCTCACCCTGCTGGTCAGACCAGGACCCTTGGAAATCAGAGATCTGACCTCGCAATGGAGTGGGTGTTGCATGATCATTGCTGTGCACTTGCTTCCCTGCAAGTCAGGCTGATCTTCTGTAGTGTCTGTACAGTGGCTGTATCCACTCATTCATTGCATACTCATTGAGTGCCCACTGAGAACTCAGAAATGCTCCAGTTTAAGGGAAAGAGCAGCAAGGAAAACAGATGATATTTCTTTGCCAGTAGAACTCACATTATATTTCTATAATGGTTCAACAAAAGAGACTGTTCTTAAAATTACTGCAATGGTGGAGGGAGGAATAAAGAAGAACAATGATTAACCTGGAAATAAGGCCGAAGAGTACCAGAGAAGGAGGCCCTTGGGAAGGTGAAGATGAGGGAGCCTGTGGTCATGTTGTAAAAGAACACAAGTCCAGCCTCATAGTCCAGAAGAACCCCCACCAGCAGGGGCGGCTCCTTCAATGTAAGAGAAGTTGGGGGAGAGGTGAGGGCCATGTAGCCATTCTCCTGGCAGAGTCTGATGTACCAGAATCCAGACTGAGGCCCTCTGATTATTTCCCAGATCTTCTGCACATTTTTCCCACAAACTCCTAACTCCCACCCAGATCTTGCTGCTCCCACATCCACTTCGAAGTAATGTCTTCTTGAGGTGAAGCCCTCACAGCCCAGGACACAGGCTAAGGCATAGAATCCGCTAAAACGGAAATGCTTCTCCTGGGGGCTGCCGCGGGTCACACGTCTCCGTTCCTCAGACAGAATTAATTCATGATGAGCTGTGTCTGGATCCAGAGTCACGCTGACTGATAAAAGAGAAAGACACATTTTATTTGCTGAGAATACAGAACACTTCAAGTACAACCATCCTGGATTCAAGTGCAGCCTAGTTCTTTTACCTCTGTGACTCACTTTCTGAGACTACATACTATAGTAGGAAATGATCATACCTGAACAGTAATGGTGGGGAGGTTTGAAGGAGCTAATGGACGCCTAGTGCTTGGAGAAATTCCTGGTATTTGGTAAGTAACCAATATGTGGAAGAAATATACTTGAGCTTATTTGAAGACATAATGGCCTTGCTATGCAATCTAAGGGGTGCCTTATAGAGCTGACAGTGTTCCAGAAGATGAGGACACAATCTCTTCAATAGAAGAAAGCCAGGGTCATAAGTTCTATAATCATAAGAGGTGAATTCTGCCAAGTATCAGAGGCAGCTTGGAAGTAGATTATTCCCCAGTCTAGTCTCCAGATGGGAACGCAGCCCAGCCAACACATTCATTGCACTCTGTAAGGCCCTACGCATAAGTCCTAGCAGATGTGAGCCACACATATCTGAACCATAACCCTGTGCGATAATATGTGTGTTGATTGACGCAACCGAATATTTTTATAGCCATAGAGAATCATTTCAGCTTCAGTTTTTACAGCCAGAGGAATTATTAAAACAATTTAGTTTGAATAACTAATTGTGGATATGCGGAACATGGCAAGTACTAAATGAGAACCAAGATTTTGGAATTTGTAATGCTGGCTTTCATTAACATTCAAATATTTATGGCGTCACAATCCATTTTCTCCTTAGTCCTGAATACTGATCTATCTTTCTTTAATTTTGCTGAATGTTTAACGAAATATTAACAATAAACATTATGGTGCAGATTGTTCTAAACACTTTACACCTGCTATTGCATTTAATTCTCATGAAAACTCACTTAATAAAGATCTTTTCATATTTTTATTTTTCAGGATGGGAAAATGAGGTATTGGTTGGCCAGGTTAATACAGCAAATCAACTGGAGAGGAGGAATTCGAAGAGCCGGAAGAGAGAACAGTTTGCCGCTTCCCTGTCTACACTGAAGGGAGAGTTTTCCGGACTCACTGAAAACAGCTCAGCAAGCTCTCTGAGTATGAGTCTGAGCAGGACAGGTAGGAAGCTTGGCTACCACTTAAGGGGTCTTTGCTGTGAAGCATAAAGGCAGTTATTTCCTTCACATACCTTGGTAGCGCTGTAACATTTTCCTCACATCACAGTAAAGCTCAGAAACATTGCACACAGTTTGAGGGTCCAGAGAGAGGACCTCTGGTATTTTCAGCTCCACATCTGAATGCCTAGAATAAACAGACAACAGACCTTCTGCAGTGGACATTCCATTCAGCTCTGGATCCCATCACATCCTCACTTCTTAACCATGTGTTCAGACAGACTTACCTTTTCAGTGAATCTTTCACACCCTACAGTGAAAACAAAGAGAGAAGGTGAGTGTGGGAAAATCAGTATGTCATGTCACTAGACACATGGGGTTACTTGTTATGAACACTCCACCCCAGGAAGCAGAGTGACCCAGCCTGAGATACCCACGCATACCAAGATAGAACTTTCCCATCCCAGTCCCCTAGGATAGTCCCGGTCAGTGTGTGTGAGTGTGTGATCGCACTTGCTCAGGCTTGTGGGGAGCCGTGGAGTCTGCATTCACAGTAGCCTGTGACCTCAGGGACTTGATCATGTTACCTTTTGCTAGAAGTCACCTAATTTCCTTCTGAGGAGCCCGTATCAGAGATCACAGATGACAAAGGTCCTCACTGGGGAATCCATGCCCAGACACTGGGGCTGGGCCACTGATGCAGAGGCAGCAGGTGTCACCTGCTGAGGGCTCACTCTCATGCTACATCCTCACCCTCACAGTGTAACTACCAGTCCTGCAATAGCAGCTGGAGTCCAAGCATCTATGATCACCTGCTGGAAGATTCAAGCAGCTGAAAGCAGGTTCCCTAAGA
Source organism: Talpa occidentalis (assembly GCF_014898055.3). Classification (NCBI taxonomy): domain Eukaryota; kingdom Metazoa; phylum Chordata; class Mammalia; order Eulipotyphla; family Talpidae; genus Talpa; species Talpa occidentalis. The sequence goes on from NW_023602073.1 coordinate 15,799,674, forward strand.
GCTTATGGCCCAAGACAATATGCATCAGGAGGTTATCATTTATTTCGGCTGCCCCATTCTATTCAAGAGATGGTTAGAAAGGGTCCCACGAACAGTTGACAAGGGCAAATAAATGGCAGGAAGTTTTGCTGTGGTTCCATAAAAACAGGAAGCCTCCACATCTACCCAGAGACAGTTTAAATTTCTGATTCACATGTGACCCCTGGACCTGCAAGACCACAGCAACATGGATACAGATTTTAAAGAATGTTTCTTTAATGTCGGTGCCACAATTAAGTGGAGTAGACAGGTCTCAGGAATCTCCCCAGGCTCCCTCGTCATTCTCCACTCAATAGTCGGGAGCAGATGACACCTCCTTTCTTTCCTAGAAGTTCTCAGCCTCTCTTACCTGCAGCAAATTCTGGGCTGATTCTTGACATTTCTTCTCTAATTCCAGGATGAGGCTCTCAAGTTCAGAGCTCTGCTTTACCAGACTGGCTTCATCTTCCTGCAGTCTCCTCAGCAGCTGCTCTTTCTCTTTCTCCAGTCTCCTTAAATAATCTCTCTCCTCATCATCGAGGAAGTTGTGGAGATTCCTAAACTCAGACTGGATTACTTGTCTCCGAAGCTCTATGTTCTTCTAGAATCAAGAAAGTGGGCAGAGAGGGGGAAACAAACCAAACATACCTCTATGGTGAGTCAGTAAACACAGGTGGGACCCAGACACTGTGCAAATCTGCTCACCCACAGGAGGAAAGCAAACTGTGACACGTTCCCGACTGGATGTATCTTGGAGATTCATGCAAAAGGACATGAGCCAAAGAGCAAAAGCGAAAGAACATATGAGTCTTCTCATATGAGGTCCCTAGTTAAATTGAGAAATAAGAAGTAGAATGTTGGCCACCAAGAGCTGGGAGGAGGGAGCAATGGAGTTATTGTTAATGGACATAGAGTTTCTGGTTCAAATGCTGAAAAAATTTTGCAGAGGCAAAGTGGCAACAGCTGGAAAACAACTGAACATAATGCACTGGGCTATTCAGTTAGAAATGAGGAAAATGGCAATGTCAGGTAATGTGTATTTAGACAAACACCCCAGAAAAGTTTGCTGAGATTCTGTGGATCATTTTCCCCTGGGCTCTGAAGCTCAAAAATTGTCCAGCTCCGTCTGCAGAGTCCAGCCCAAGTGGCAGACTCTCAGATGTGGGAAAGCTGATCCTAGCTCTGTTGGCACCTGCTCACTTTCCTTCATCTCATCCCAGAGATAAAAGAATGAAAGGGTAGGAGTCGCAGAATCATGATAGTTACCAGAAATATTATTGCCTTAAGCCAGGATTCAGTTATCATCCTGATGGATGAGACTAAGAAAAACACTGAGAGACTCGGTTTTCTCTGGGGAGGACAAAGTGTAATTTCCATGGGTGCTTTCTCAAGTCACACAGTGCTTCAGTGACTGTGGTTTTGAGGTAGATGTTGTGCCACTGTCATGGTTTCCTATATGGTGTGTAGCAATAGGAGTTCTCCCCACTACCCGAGATTCCAGAAGGGGGAGACAGAGGCAGTTGCAATGCTACAGTGACAGGGATCTCCACCTGCCAGTTCCTAGTAAGGCCCTCCAAACTTCCAAGGATTTTAACATGAGGATAGGAGGAGTTTAAGTTTCACATGTGCACATCTACAAAGAATAGGACAAATGTGGGAAGAAACCCTGAAAGAGGAAAATGACTCATAAATTTGATTACTAAGGGATGGATTACGTCCATATTTCCATAACAGAATGTGTCTGATCCTGCAGGGTCTGGTCAGCCATGGACACTGTCTTAGAGACCCACAGTCTGCAGTGCAAGTGTGCAAGTTCTTGCAAAGCTCTATCCTCATCAACAGTCTCACAAGCTTGAGTTATGGGATTGTCTCCTGCACTGGTCCTCTTATTGTGTTCCCTAAAGTTGATATTGGAACCAGGAATGTAGAGGGTCAGACCCTGTGCTGTGGTAGATGTGCCCAGGTAAGTTCATGAACTTCAGACAGGAGGTAATTTCAGTCATTGAAAACTTGAAAAGTAAGAAGCACAGGCATGTTTTATTCTCCTGACTGAGGTGTTAGGATATCTAGCCAATTATTATTCATAGAAACAGAAAGCAGAGGAAAATTCTTCTAGATGCAGACAACTAATGGCAAATTTTAACGAAAAAGGCATATTCTTTGGGTTTCCACAGTTTGGTCTGATTTAATGAGAATAAATCATCAAAAATTACTATTCCCAATCACCTTATGCCTGTATTCTAGACTGGAAAATAGTTTGATATCAAGAAAATCAAATTCTCACCTCCCATTGTGTTCTTTCATTTTTCTTGTCCAACTTCAATATCACACAGCGGTCTTGCGCTGCTCTCAGTTTTGTCACAATTTCCTGGAGCTTTTCCTGAAGGAAAACTTGGGTGAGTTATGGCTTGTCCATTTCACGACTCTCATTTGGCACCTAGAAGAATCCCAGCCTCCAAGATGTACCATAACGTGGAATATATTTTTGAGTCCTTAGGCTTTGAGAAGAAGCAACATAAGGGTGTTAATGTAATTCATGCCCTCAGTGGCCCTGGGCAGTGGCAGGATTGTGGCATCTTTCTGTGCTGTAGGTGATCTGTGATTCCCAGCTCTTCTGTGGACCATAGAATAAGCTATTTACATAACTGCAGTCTGCCGGGGACATGCTACATGTACAAGATTATAATCATCTAAAAGTAAATTTTATAAAATAATAGGCTGGACCAATCATAATACAGAGTGTTGGAAACATGTGGAACTTTTTACATGTTAGGGTGAGTCAGGTAGGAGAGCCCAGGATGGCAGCTGAGGTTACAGAACCAGTTCATGGGGGAGGGGGAGCTCTGCTGTCACCTGAAGAACTGTCATGAAGTCAACTTAGAGTGATTAGTTTCCATACCTATCTCTAGGGTTCCTTGTCACACAGTTTCTCACGTTTTCTGCCTCTATTAAGAGATGGGGAAACCAGGTCATGAAGGCAATAACTAAGTCGCTCACACCTTCCATCTAGTAAGAACTGAAACTCTTACGATATTTCAGCCTCCACAGTCAGATTCCTGAGGCCACGTCCATCTCCTTATGTTGCTTTTTTTTAACTACTTGGTGGGCAAGTTATGGGATCTGCCCCATCACAACGATGAGCTGCTCGTGGGGTTACAGGGGGAGGTGAGTGCGCTGATGGTGCTCAGGACTGACACGCCCTGACACAGGATCCAGAACCTTCACACAAGACACAGGCACCTCAGGGATGAGGGGACACAGAGCCCCACACTGGGGATGTTTCCTTCAAATGTCACCAGGACAGAGGAGGAAGGAATCCCACTTCCTCATTCCTGCACAGCACAGGGAGCCTCACTTTAGCAGCTATTGTGTGAGAAACGTGGGAGGTGCCTGAACCTCTCAAGGCTTCATCACTCACTGTTTCTAAATCCTTTAACTGTCCTTCTTAATCCTTGCTAAAATGTGTTTCCATCCCCTTTTCTTAGAGGACTAACTTTGATTTTACTCCTTGATGTTTATATTGTGAACTCAGAAGTTTCTTTTAAATGTCAACCTAGTATTTCCCTCCACAAATAAAATCCCAAATTTGGACCAGGATTTAGACTCTGAGAAATACCAAATTCCTTCTTAATTTCCTTTCTCACGGCCTCACCTGAGCAAGTGAGAAGAATCCTCACTCTTCTCCACACATGGTTATTTTGTATTTCACCTCTGGGCTCACTTCTGGGCAGTCTCCCCCTACACTCATTCCCGCCCATTGGTGGCCCCCTCGCCACCCACACCAAGGGACATCAGGTGTCCCATGTTCCTTCCTCACTCCTTACACTGTGGCTAACTAAAAGGCCGTGGTTCTGACCCCTGGGGTTTCAGATTCTTCCCTGTGCTCTTGCAAGCTGTGGTGTCTCCAATTAAATATGCGAGGTGAGGCCATGAACGAGGCTGGTGTGGCAAAGAGCAAAATCTGTTGTCCAGGAGAAGTTCATTACAGGAAGTTCTTACAGGAAAGGATTCTGCTCAACCTTGAAGGTCAGGATGGACACGGGGTGGACCTGTAATAAATTCAACATGGACGTGTAATAAACTAATTCAGGAAAATGATATGGTACAAAATTATTTTAGGGTCACGATCATGGTTTTCACTACAACTGATTGGAGTGAAAATGTGCAACCTGAGAGGCAGTCCTTGCTAAAGTCTCTGGCCACTCACCTTGTAGCCTGGATACACGTCCTCCACTAGAGCCGTGCGGTGTCCTCTGTGCTGGGGGGAGCGCTCACAGCGCCAGCAGATGAGCTGCCTGTCGACCTCACAGAACAGGTGGAGCCGCTCCCCGTGCTCCTCACACAGTCTCTCAAGGTCAATCTCCTTGAGAGTTTGAATGAGGTTTTCCAGCTGCTTGTTGGATCGGACACTCGCCCTTTGAAATGGTGCCCGGCACAGGGGACATTGGGGCTCCCTCAGGGATGACGTCCCTTGTGCGTTCTCAAGGATGCCCTCTATGCACCGGCGGCAGAAGCTGTGCCCACAGTGGATGCTCACGGGCTCTGTCATCAGCTCCAAGCAGATGGAGCACGTGGCTTCCTCCCTCATCTTCTTGGTAGCTGTGGCTGAGGCCATGGCCCTTCCTGAAAAGCTCCAATATCAGGTAGAGGCAGAGATGAAGTAGACAGGATTTTCCAGAGTGAAGGACAGAAGCCTCACCTGAAACTCTGCGCCTGCACAGGTGTCGAAGTCTTCTCTCTGGAGAGAGAAATGGATGCAATTTGAAAGATGCCTCGCCTGTTCCTCTGTGGCAGAATAGGGTGATCCCAGTCATATTTGCCCACTTCAGTATTTATCTATTTTTTAAATATTTATTTATTTATATATATATACAAACACTGGGTACAGTCAGAAGCACGGGAGGGTGAGAGAATTCACCAGAGCCAGAGCAGGGAACAGAACAGGCAGACCGATGAAATACACTGCTGAGGGGATAGTGGGTGCAGTAGGAGAGTTCTGCGCGCCATATGGGACCCTCGCTGGTGGCCGGGGATCGAACTGGCGCTGCAGAGGCTGCGGACAGCTTCCCAGCCCAGTGCTCAACCACTGCACCACCAGGGAATACCCTGCCCACTTCAGCTTAGATTAAAATTCAGTCACATTTAAATTCAGTGTTTCAGTCTCACCAGCCATAATTAAATGCTTAGCATCTGAGAATGGTCCCAGGATATCCAAGTACAGAATATTCATCACGGGAGACAGTGAGAGTGCTCGGGTACTAACAGAGCTAGAATAGGATTGAGGGGGCTCACAAAAGTCTCAGGAGAGAAGAGAACTCAGGGAGGGAGAGTGAAACTCTCTCCATGTCTAATGAGCTTCAGGAGGAGTCAGCCCTGATTTACTGCTTTGTCCTGCTAGCAACAATGAGGTGAATGGTTGGGAAGCAGAGTCCTGGGAACAATCACCCTTGACTCTCCTCACACCCCCATGTCTGGTTGTCTGGACCCACAAAGTAAAAGGGGCTCCAGATTATTCAAGTTCCCATGGAGCCCACACTGAGGCAGGAGAGCTGCAGAGAGTGGTAGAGAAGGAGTTGGTGCTGGGAGCAGAGTTCCTGGGCACAAGGGAGGTGACTGTCTCCCTCCAGGGGAGGACAAGTCTCCCAGGACAAGGTCAGGGAGCCTGAGGCAGAGGGAATTTGCAGAACCAGGTTGTGGGGAGGCAGGAAGCAGAGGGCAAGTCCTGACCATTGTTGGCTCCTTGTGCTGGACACCCGAAAGCCCACCAGTGAGGAATCAGAGCTGGAGACAGTGGAGCAGGGACCAGAGCAGAGGGTCTGCCCTTCCCCACAGCTGCAGCTGCTCAGGCTCCCAGCCCTGCTGCCCTCCCCTTGCTGGGAGTGTATGGGGAGGTGCTGATGGAGGGAGTGAGAGGCCTTTCCTTTGCACTCACAGGGCAGATCCAACCCAAGGAACTGGATAGATTATTTCCCCCTATTTTCAGGACTAGCCCTGGGAGCCAGAGCACGTCTCTGCAGACTGCTCTCCCGTGGAGGTGATTTTTCCCAGGGGCTGCACCAGCCTTCCTTATGCCTGGGGTTGTGCTCCTGGGGATGCCCTTCCTCTGAACCCCAAGAGCCTTCCCTTCGCTCACCTCCCACTCTGATCTGAGATGGGAAATGGAGTCTTGAAAGAGAAAGCAGAGAGGGAGAGAGCTAGAAAGCAAGTCCCCACCAATTTGACTTGGCTGAGCTCCTCTTATTGCTCCCACCACACACACACAGACATCACAGTCCACCCCAGAGCAAACCTTGGCCTGGACTTTTTTACTCCTCCTCCCAGGGCAGTCAGTCACAAAATCTCTGCCAGTCGCTCTGCAGCTCCACTTCCGGATTCCTGGAAGGGAAGTTCCTCTGACTAGAGTCAACTCAGAAATGAAACTGATGTAGGGCAGGTCCAGACAGATGAGGGAGGAAATGTGTCAATATACCAGAGGTTTTGCATTCAGATATCCTGACAGGGAGGTGCTTGATAGGAACAGTGCACATCTTTCAAGGCAACAAGAAGGGACTATATAAAATCTCATCGTGACCTGGGACAGTCGGGGAGCAGACCTCTCACGGGGACAGGACACCCCTCCTGAGGCATCCAGCTCACAGACAGAGGGAGAATGTGCGCCTGGGTCCCTGATCCCATGATGACTCCCTGCCTCCCCCTCCACCGTCAGTGTCGTGGATGAGTCTCTGCACCAGGCACAGCTCATCCCGAGTTGTCTTGTCAAAGGTCCAGGAAAGGAGAAGAGGGACCCCACAGGGGATCAACCACCCCCACACAGCAGCAGCCAAAGACAAGCTCATGACAGGGTCTGTCCTGTGACCATTGCCCCCTGGCACCTGCTGTGTGAAGGAGGGGATCATGCAGAGCTCGGCTGAGAGGGGTGGGAACACAGTAGAGTCTTCAGAGACATGTCCCCAATGTGGGAAGAGCCCAGTGCTTCATGTGAAACTCTCATTAAATTTTGACCACCGCAGTCTGACCCCTGAGGCTACGTCCATCACTTTGTGTTGCTTTATTTTTTTACTACTTGGTGGGAAAGTTATGGGATCTGCCCCATTACAGTGATGAGCTGCTCATGGGGTTACAGGGGGAGGTGAGTGCTCTGATGGTGCTCAGGACTGACACGCCCTGACTCAGGATCCAGAACCTTCACACAAAACACAGGCACCTCAAGGATGAGGGGACACAGAGCCCCACACTGGGGATGTTTCCTTCAAATATCACCAGGGCAGAGGAGGAAGGAATCCCGCTTCCTCATTCCTCACAGCAAAGGGCAGCCTTACTCAGAGCCACTGAGTATGAAACTTTGAAGGTTCCTGAACCTCTCTCAAGGCTTCAGCACTCACCAATTATTTTGAAATCCTTCAACTCTCCTTAATCCTTGTTAAGACCTGTTTCCATCCCCTTTTCTAGAGGACTAACTTCGATTTTACTCCTTGATGTTTATTTTGTGCACGCAGAATGTTCTTTTAAATGTCAGCCTGATCTTTCCTCCACAAATAAATCCCAACTGTGGACCAGTAGACTCTGAGTGACACTCAAGTTCTTTCCTTGACTTCCTTTCTCATGCCCTCACCTGCCAGTCCCATCACACACCCCCTGACAAGGTACTAGAATGTCAGGCAAGCTGCCGTGACAGGTGGTCGGCTCGAGGGAAATCCTGTTTTTTCCCCACACACGGTTATTTATATTTTCTGGTGAGGACTCACTTGTGGGCAGTCTCCCCCACCTACACCCATTCGAACCTCTTGGAGCCCCCCCCCCACCTGTCACCACCCACACCAAGGACAGTCAGGCGTCCTGTGTTCCTTTTCTACTCCTTGTCGACTGTAGGCTATCTAACAGTTGGTGGTTCTGACCTCTGAGATTTCAGATGATTTCCTGTGCTCTTGCACGAGTGGTGTCTCCAATTATATATTTGAGGTGAGGCCATGAGAGAGACCAGTGTGAGGCCATGAATGGCAAAGAGCACAATGCATTGTCCAGGAGAAGTTCATTACAGGAAGTTTTTACAGGAATAGGTTCTGACCAACCTTGAAGTTTGGCATAGAAAATCAGGACCTGACTCACTGGGGTCAAAATAAAAATATTCAGAAAATAACATGATGGAAAAACATTTTTAGCATCACAATCATGGTGTTCAGACTAACTAAATTCAATAAAAATGTGCAACATAAGGAAGTACTTGCTGAAAGGTATGGCCACTCACTCACCTTGTAGCCTGGACATACGTTCTCTGCTAGAGCCGTGCTGTGTCCTCTGTGCTGGGGGAGCACTCACAGCGCCAGCAGATGAGCTGCCCATCATCCTCACAGAACAGGAGGAGCTGCTTCCCATGTTCCTCACACAGCTTCTCATGCTCCAGCTCCTTGATGGTCTCAATGAGGTTTTCCAGTGGCCTGTTGGGTTGGAGACTCTCCCTTTGAAATGATGTTCCACACAGGGCACAGGGACACATCATCACAATAAATGCCCAATAGAAACTCTGACCAATGTAGCCAGTTATGCACCAGTGGCAGAAGCTGTGCCCACAGTAGATGCTCACAGGCTCCATCATTAGCAGCTGGCAGACGTAGCACGTGGCTTCCTCCCTCATCTTCCTGATACTTGGGATTGAGGCCATGGCTCTTCCTGAAAATTCTACTGAGTAGCTATAGGCAGAGATGAATCAGACAGGATTTTCTGAGTGAAGGATTAAGCCTGACCTGAGCCTCTGAGCCTGCACAGGTGTTAAGTCGTCTCTCTGGAGACATAATGAATTACAATTTGAAAGATGCCTCACAAGTCCCTGTGTGGCAAAATAGGGTGATCCCTGTTACATTTGCTCCATTCAGTGTAGATTAAAATTCAATAATCACATTTAAATTCAGTGTTGGAGTCCCACCAACCATCATTCAATGCTTCATACCTGCCAATGGTCCCAGAATATCCAAGTAAAGTACATTCCTTTGTGGCAGAAAGTGTTCTCATCAGGTACTATTAGAAATAGAGAAGCAGACAGGTTTTCTAGAAAAAGTTGTAGGAGACAAGAGAAGTCAGGGAGGGAGAATGATAGACTCTCTGTGTCAAATGAACTTGGGAGGAGTCTGCCTGACCTGGTAATAACAGAGGGGAATGGTTTGGGAGCAGAGTGCATGGGGTCAGTGATACGACTCTCCTCACACCCCCATGTCTGATTCTGTGGACCCCACAAAGCCTCAAAGAAAAAGTTTAGTCCAATTTCCATGGAGACCACACTGAGGCAGGAGAGCTGGAGAGAGTGGTAGAGATGGTGTTGGTGCTGGGAGCAGAGGCCCTGGGCACAAGGGAGGTGACTGTCTCCCTCCAGGGGAGGACAGGTCTCCCAGGACAAGGTCAGGGTGCCTGAGGCAGAGGGAATTTGCAAAACCAGGATGTGGGGAGGCAGGAAGCAGAGGGCAAGACCTGACCATTGTGGGCTCCTGTCCTGGACCCCCAGTGTCCACCAGTGAGGACTGAGAGCTGGAGACAGAGGAGCAGGGACCAGAGCAGAGGGTCTGCCCTTCCCCACAGTGGCAGCTGCTCAGGCTCCCAGCCCTGCTGCCCTCCCCTTGCTGGGAGTTTGTGGGGAGGGTGCTGAGAGAGGATGTTGGAGAGGCCTTAACTTTGCACACACAGTGTCTAAGAACAGATCCAACCCAAGAAACTGGATAGGTTATTTCCCCCTATTTTCAGGACTAGCCCTGGGAGCCAGAGCACGTCTCTGCAGACTGCCCTCCCACGGAGGGGATTTCTCCCAGGGGCTGCACCAGCCTTCCTTATGCCTGGGGTTGTGCTCCTGGGAATGCCCTTCTTCTGAACCCCAAGTGCCTGCCCTTCGCTCACCTCCCACCCTGATCTCTGATGTGGCATGGATTCTCCAAAGAGAAAGCAGAGGGAGAGAGATAGAAAGCAAAGTCCTGATTATTTTCACAGTAGGGCGTAATCTTTATTGCCACCCACCACCCACGCATGCGCGCGCGCGCACACACACATACACACACACACACACACAGAAATCACAGTCCACCCCAGAGCAAACCTCGGCCTGGACTTTTTCACTCCTCCTCACAGGGCAGTCAGTCACAAAATCGCTGCCAGTCCCTCTGCAGCTCAACTTCCAGATTCCTGGAAGGGAAGTTCCTCTGACTAGAGCCAACTCAGAAATGAAACTGATGAGGGGGCGGGTCCAGACAGATGAGGGAGGAGACTTGTCAAAATGCCAGAGGTTTTACACTCAGGAATCCTGCCTGGAGGGCCTGGTAGGAACAGCACCCTTCCTTCAGAGCAACAACAGAGGGGACAAATTAAAATCTCATCATGACCTGACACAGCACATGGGGCAGGCCCCTAATGGGGAAGGGAGAGGCCCCTCTTGAGGCATCAGATTCACAGACAGAGATCCCTGTTCCCATGATGACTCCTGGCATCTCCCTCTACCGTCACTGTCGTGGATGAAACTGTGCACCGGGCACAGTTCATCCTGAGTTGTCTTGTCAAAGGACCAGGAAAGGAGACGATAGACCCCACAGGGGATCAACCACCCCCATACAGCAGCAGCCAGACAAAGACAAGCTCATGACAGGGTCTGTCCTATGACCTCTGCCCTCCTGGCATCTGCTGTGTGAAGGAGGGGATCATGTAGCGCTCAGGGCTCAGAGGGCATGGGACGCAGAAGAGCCTTCAGAGACATGTCCCCTAATGGGGAGAGTCCAGTGCTTCAGGTGATGTGTGTGATGTGGTGCGACAACTAGGCGAGCAGTGAGAGCAATACCTGGGGGAGCTTACCTGTTTATGGGGAGTCTAGGTTGTCAGATCTTAAAGAATTAGTGTGGGAGACATCACTGGAGTCCCTTAATAGGGCCTGAAGTCCTACTGATAACTTTTTGGGGAACCATCACCCCAGATCCCTAAGGTGTTTTTCCTCAAGTCCTTCAACTGTCCCCTTAACCAGGACTACTTGGGGACACCATTAAACAGGAGGTCACCATTAAACAGGTGACCTGTTTAATGGTGTCCCCTTCCCCAGGCCCAAACCTTCTCACAGGCTATTTTGTTTCCAGTACACTGATCACTGAGTATTTATTTATCTTGCTTGCTTTCTGTCTTCCTCATGAGCATGCAAGTCCCACAAGATCATGGGTTTGTGCTAGCATCTTTCACTGATGATCCCCAGTATCTAGTAGCTTCAGCACAGAGCTGTGAAATAAGAGATTTTCTAAGCTGCACTCAGCAGTATTGATGACGTGCATGCAGACTGGGTGATGTGTTGTGATTGGGGATATTTGAGGGGTGTGATGGTGTGTGTTGCATGTAAGTGATACAGCTTGTGTGTGTGTAATGTCATGTGTTATGTATGATTATTACCAGCAAAATCCATGTTTGTGTTTTAGAAGGTCTGGGTTTTGTGCGCTATGTTAGAAGGGGCTTTGTAGCAGTGTGATGGATTCTCTGTGGTGTGCTGAGTGGCTGTGTTTGTTGTGTGTGTTTGTGGGGTGTGCCCCCAGATTAAACTAGAAGTGGTCCAGAAATTACCAGAATCCCTGGAGTGAGAGAACTGTTTCTTACCCTCCCCAAAACTAAAATTGGGAAAAACTAGCTGGGACTGGGAAAGTAGCCTTGAGGAGGTTTGAGGAGATCATATTACAAAAGTGATGACTGCAGGGAGAAGAGAGTAGGATCAAAACAAGTGTGTTGGGAATTTTATGGGGACGATAAAAAAGATGAAAGTGCATACCTTTTACAAAAATGAAGAATGACGTAAAAATTTATCAAATAAAATTAAAACAAACAAGCAAAAAACAAAAGTGATGGCAAACTAATGATTACAAAGGGGGAGAAAGAAGCAAGAATTAGAGGCAGGAAGAGAGAGCACAGGATGATGGTGTAAACAATACAGGTCGGGAGGAGTCTGATAATTCAGAATGATGGTATCACAAAGGACTTCCTCAGTAGAAATCTTAGCATCCTTTGTAACTGTGCATTCTCTCTCTCTCTGTCCTCTCTCTGTCTCTCAGCATAGATGACCCTTTCAGTGGAGCTTGCTCTGACGTGCGATGAGGCTGACACATGGAAATTTTCCCTCACTGGCCCAGGAACAGCTGGGAATTTATCAAACACCAACTTTGGGCCAGGCCCTAGCCCAGTGCACCCTGTGTGCTAATATAATCCTTCTTAATACAATTTCTGGAGTTTAAAACATGATAATATGAATAAAAATTTTCCACAGGGCTCAAAACCTAATTGGAGCAGGCAGAAGAGTATGGTCTTCCCAGTCTGAGGAGAAGAATGAAGAAAATGTAAATAGAAAGGAATAGCGCTGCAGAGACATGTGGGATACCATCAAATATACCTTTTTACCTAGAATGACGCTCACGCAAGAAGGGCACAGTGTGAAAAATAAACAGCACACTCTCAATTATCAATGGACGAAAGAGAAAATGACAAGGAAAGTCAGAAAATATGGAGGCTTTGAAATGAGTGAAAATGAAAGTCAACACAGCAAACCTTAGGGGCTGCCGTCACAGCAGGGCCTAGGAGATGACAGATGTAAAAGCCACTATCATAGTTAAAAGCTCTTAAGTCACTAACTCAGCCTTTTTGTTCAAGGGCAGAAAGAGCAAATGAAAACCAAAGCAAGTAGAAGGACACCAATGGCCATGAGATGGGGGTTCATGAAGAAAATCAATGTCAACAAAGGTTAGTCCTTTTGAAAAGACTAACAAATTCAAGAAATCTTTTAGCTACAATAACCAATGACAATACAGTAAGACAGAAATTACTGAATGGTTCTAACTACTGAGAGTGGCACAACAGCACATCTGCAAGCAAAAGAATGTATGTGGAGACTTGCATCACATCATATACAACACTCAAAACGAACCACAGATCTAAATGTACTAACAGAAATGGTTAACACCTTTTGAGAGGAGGCACAGGGAATAACTCTTGTTACATTGGGCTCGCAAAGGTTATTTGCACGGCAGCAAAACACAAGGAATAAAAGAGGAAATACCTGAGATGAACAGCAACAATACTGAAGGTTCTTGAGCTTCATTGGACTCCATCCAGAATGTAAAAAGACAACTCAGAGAATGACAGAAAGATTCTGAATAATACAGGTGATAAGGGACATACCTAGAACTGTAATTAGTATGTAAAAGTTTTCACAGGGCCTCCCTGGTGCACAGTGCTATGAAGCTGTCCGCAGCGACTACAGCTCAAGTTCCAAGCCCAACCAACCAGGTAGCAACCTACATGGCACAGCAGACCTCTCTTGGCTCGCCCAATGTTCCCCTTAGCAGTGCATTTCAGTCAGTCTGCCTGTTCTGTTCCTCACTCTGTCTCTAGTGAGTCCTCTCACCCCCCACACCTCTGGCCAGTATCCCAGTTCCTGTATGTATAAATAAACAGATCTTTAAAAAAAAGTTTTTACAATCCAAAATACAAATAACCCAACTAAAATGGGCAAAGCAAATGAATAGACTTTATTCCAAAAAACACCAAATAGCCAATAAATACATGAAGCTGTCACCATCACCAGTCATTAGGAAAATGCAAAAGCCAGAAGGAAACAAAATCTCCAGGAGAGAGCACTTAACATCCACTAGTATAGTCACATTTACAAATAGCCCCAATACAAGGTGGAGAAACTGCAATAGCATATGCAGCTTGTGAGCACATACAATGTTGTAGCTTCTTTGGAAAAGAGACAGTTCCTTATAAAGTTGAACAAGTTGCCACAGGAAGTGGCAATTCTACTCCTAGGTACAAATCTCCAAATTTGACCATAATCACACAACATCTTGTACAACACTGTTCACAGTGGCATTGTTTGAACTCGCCCCAAAGTGGAAACATCCACAGTCCATCCTTTCAGGAACAGGCACACACAATGTGTGACATCCATACAGTGGGATGGTTTGTCCATAAACAGAAGCAAATACTGACCCAAACTACAACAATGATGAAGCGTGAAAACTTGACATGAAATGGAAGAGGCCAGACACCCAGCATGAGACCAGGACCCTGGCAGCTCAGAGATCTGACCCAGTGATGTGGGGAGAGCACGAGGGATGGCCCTGCTGTTCTCTCGCTTCCCCGCAGGTCAGGCTGATCTTCTGTGCTGTCTGCACAATGGCTGTGTCCAGCAGTCATGGCACACTCACTGAGTGTCCACTGAGAACTCAGTGCCGGTCCAGGTAAAGGGAAATAGCAGATGACAAAACAGACCAAGTCCTGTCCTAACATGACTGACGTTATATTTCTAGGACAGGTAAACAAAAGACCATATAAATTTACTCCAGTTTTGGAGGAGAAGAATGATTAACCTGGAAATAAGGTCGAAGAGGAACAGAGAAGGAGGCCCTTGGGAAGGTGAAGATGTGGGAGCCAGTGTTCATGTTGTAAAAGGACACAAGTCCAGCCTCACAGCCAGAAAAACTCCCACCAGCAGGGGGCACTCCCTCATGGCAAGGGAAGTTGGGGGGAAGGTAAGGGCCATGTAGCCATTCTTCTGGCAAAGTCTGATGGCCCAGAAGCCAGACTGAGGTTCTGGGGTCATGTCCTTTTTCCTCCGCACATTTTCCAGACAAACTCCTAAGTTCGACCCAGATCCTTCTCCCACATCCACTTCAAAGTAATGTCTTCCTGAGGTGAAGCCCTCACAGCCCAGGACACAGGGTAAGGAACAGATTCTCATAGAACTGAAATGCTTCTTCTGGCTGCCTCCATGGGTCGCATGTCTCTGATCCTCAAACAGGATTAGTTCATGATGAGCTGTGTCTGGGTCCAGAGTCACGCTGACTGAGAAAAGAGAAAGACACATGTTATTTGCTGAGAAGACAGTGCACTTCAAGCACAACCTACCTGGCTTCAGGTGATGCCTACTTCTTCTAGCTCTGTGAGTCACTTTCTGAGACTCTGCACATAGTAGGAAATCATCACACCTGCCATCATACATACAATCCTCCCAATGGTGGGGATGATTGGGAGCTAATGCACACCTAGTGCTTGGAGAAATTCTTGGTATTCGGGAAGTAAGCAGTAAGTGGAAGTGATATCCTCTCCATCACTGTCACCATCACCAACTCAGTCCCTCAGAGAAGGCAAGGGACTGACTAACCAGAGTGGATGTTGTCCTCTCCACAACCCTTTCCCCTTGCAGGACTACCAAGAATCATGGAATATTGAAGCAAAAAAGAAGCTTATCCCCATTTTTTAGTGATAACCTTTCACACTGATTATCAGAAAGCAAAAGAACATCGGCCCTGTCATATTTTGTTATTGAAACAGTTACCTCAGAACCCAGTATTCTATTCAGTTCTCAGAGCACCTGTCAGTCCCATGAGTTTAGGTGTGAAGTCTTTTATGTTTCTGCAGATGACAGTCCATATTGTCCCAGGGATGAGTAAAAAGTCATACAATGTATACTGGAATAATAATGTACATCAATATGATCTGACTAGCATAAGTAATAAAACATATACTGATCTTTTTAAGTGTGATGCTGGCCAAGAGTGTATTTTGTTATTTTTTAAAAAGATTTATTTATTTATGCAAACAAGAACTGGGGAACAGGCCAGAGGTGTTGGGGGGTGAGAGGATTCACCAGACACAGAGTGGGGAGCAGAACAGGCAGATTGACTGAAATACACGGCTGAGGGGAGCAGTGGGCAAGACAGGAGAGGTCTGCTGCGCCATGTGGGTTGCTCCCAGCATAACTGACAGATGAGGCTGGCCAAAAAGTTCACTAAAGTGGGGAAGACTTGGACAATTCAAACAGACCAATTTAATAGACAAATAAAAAGACCAGCAATTAATAAGTAGAGCAAATGCAGTTCACATCACATTTTCTACATGGACTATGTAGTCATGAATAAGACTAGTCAAAATGAAAGAATGAACATATATCTGTAGATCTATATTACATAGACCAGTTATTTGAATGCAATTCAGTATAATACAATAATAAAAACACCAATAAAATTGCTAAGATTCTACAGTCAAAATGCTTATAAATGATAATGAGTATATATGGGAAAGTCCCTGCAGAAGCAACTTAAATAGAAAATAGTTGACTCCCTCAGGGCACTAGGGTTTAAGCACAGCCCTGTGAAGCTATCCTCAGCCTCTGCAGCATGAGTTCGATCCCTCACTGGACATGGGGCCAACCTACATGGCACAGCAGACCTCTCCAGTCTAGCCAGCTGCTCCCCTCAGCAGTGTATTTCCTCTGTCTGCCTGTTCTGTTCCCCACTCTGTCTCTGGTGAATGCTTTCACCACCGCCCCAACACCGCTGTCTTGTGCCCCAGTCTTGAATGCATAAATAAACAAAACTTAAAAAAAAAAAAAGTGGAATAAAATACATGCTTTCTATAGCATCACACCAGTGCAATGAATTCAGGTTTGGTCTCTGTCACCAAACAGATCATGGGTGGCCTTGCATGACCCCTGCTTCCTGGAATTTGCACTATTATAAAATTCCTTCCACTTGAGTGTGGGCAGGACATGAAAAATGCCTCTTACCAATATGTTTAAAATGACCGGCTATTAGGTCTATGCCTCTTTGTGATTACACAAGACTCCATTCTGCTACCTACCTTGCTCTAGAGACTGTCCTTCAGATGACTTAAAGACATATGACTACATAAATGAACATTTGTACAAGTAGTCGAGCCTCCAGATGCAAACACAGCCCAGCCACACATTCATTACACTCCATAAGGCCTGAGTATATGACCTAGCATATATGAACCACACATACCTGAACCACCAACCTGTGAGCTAATATGTGTTGTTTTAAGTGAACAGTATTTTTATAGCAATGCAGGATGACTATGGCCACCAAAACAATTCAGGGTCATTCTGATTTTACAGCTGAAAGAATTACTAAAAAATATTGAGTGTGAATCTTCTAATTGTGGACATACCAAAAATGACAAACAGTATGTAAGAATCAAGGGTCTGGAAATCAGGATTAGAATTGGTCATAGTGGATTTCATTAGGATTCTAACATTTAAAGGGGTTAAGACCTTAAAACCATTTTCATCACAGGTTAGAATACTAATCTATCTTGCATGGCTGAGAATTTAATGAAATGTTAATAAACATGGAAATGACGACTGTGTCTCTGGCCTTGCTACAAAGACAACTTACCTCAATAGCACAGGTCCCTCTCCAAAACTGGCTGGTTCTGGACTTGTGAATGGCTGACAAGGGGGCACTTGCCTGTTCCTAAGGGAAGAATGATGTTCCTACATCAATGAATCAGGCATTGTAGAACAAAATGTGGAAGCCTTAAACAAATTATGCAAAGACTTACAAAGGGAAAGAGGGGGCCCCAACTCTCTGCTAACATGGCTACAAAATCACATGATCTCATGGCCCCTCCCACTCTTGGGGCCAGTACTAATGATAACCTTACTGTTTCTTTTTGCTGCTTGCCTCCTGAAAGTCATACAGGCTCGCATTCAGGAAATAGTAGTCTGGGAATAGTCCTCTTGCTTCCCAGGCGGCCCAAACTTGCCCATCTCCATCCAGAACACCCTTCTCTCCTTTGCTGATTGGTACAATTCTACTTGTCCTTCCAGATTTGATGTAACTCACATCCCTCTATCTGGGAGTCCATAGACAGTGCTTTCCTCTGTACCAAGTCTCCTTGTTATATCTATCCTGCCATTGTCTGGGTTAATGGATAATATTCTGGATGACTTCCCCTACACTGAAATTCTAGCAGTATAGGGGAAGCATTTCCAACTGACCAAAGGATGGCAAGGCCCTCTGGACTCAGAATTAAGTGACCTGCTCATGGGCTCTTGGTTAATGATAACCAACTCCTCCACCCATACTCCTGCCCCTAAATCTACCTTTCAGATGTGATAATGTTAGGAGTTGGCACCTCAACTCCGTCCGGGGTTCCCAAAGACCACACGGAGCCAGAGATGCAAAAGCAAAAAGGCTTCATTGCTAGTTTAAGTTCGGGCCCAACTCTGCCTGGTGTAACTGACTCAGCAGCCTCACCAGGTTGAGAGAGGGTCCCCCCGCCCAGAGCAACCAGCTGTTTTTGTACTTTGTTGACAGGATGTGGGGACTTTTCACACCGGGGGTAGGGTCCACCCTGATTGGCTAGCTCTCATGGTGCCAGCTAGGTTTCGTTTCTCCTTATGTTGTGGTTTCTGCCCAGAAACAAAACTAGCTGGGACTTGTAGGCCGGGACCTGCTGGGACTTGTAGGCCAGGGCCTGCTGGGAAACTAGCTGTGCCCTTTTGAGATGGTAGTTATTTCTCAAAATGGCTGCAGTCTTGTTCATCTTACAATAAGTTTAAGGAAGAAAGGCCCCTCCCACCCATTCGTGCAGCCATATTTCTGAAATGGGTTTACTGGGTTTCAGATTTGCAGGTTTACAGCTACACGGAGGAGGAGCTTGTAGCCAAGTGATCCCCAGTTCTCAGCCCCCACTCCCGTGGCCTTGGCCTACAAGTCCCAGCAGGCCCTGGCCTATGAGTCCCAGCATGCCCTGGTCTACAAGTCCCAGCAGGCCCTGGACTACAAGTCCCAGCAGGCCTTGACGGGACTTCCTGTGGAGCCGTACTTGGTGCCTGAGTCCCTGCATGTGGGCACGCAGTTCCTGCTTCTGTGCCCCGGGACTGTGGAGCTTACCTGTTGTTCAGGTGTGTGTCTTGTTAAGGACATGGTGTTTGACAGCTTGTTGGTCTATGGAGTCTCTCCCTCTCTCTCTCATTTTCTCTCACAACAAACTTGTGACCTCGTCCCTCCTGTCCCTCACACCTGCCCCCGCCACACCCCAGCTGAGTTTGTAAATAACCATTTTTGTTTTTGTTTTTGTTTAACCCCTGCATTCTCCCCGGGAGTCTGCTTTTGGCAGGGGAGGATTCACACCCAGGTCTCCGCGTTTCCCCCTAGGGCTGCCCTGAAACACTTTCACTGAAGTTTTAGAATTTTTGTCAGCTATTTGTTGTAAAGTTTCTTCTCTTGTAAAGTTTCTGTCTCCCTCTCCTCCGCGCATGGCCAGAGGTGGATTTCATGCCTGTCATGGGCGTTGTTTTGTCTTCAGGTTTCATTTTCCAGAGTTGCTATTGCTGTGTTTCCAGTTCCCATGGGTTCTTCTGCAATGTCTGATCAGCCCTTAATCCTGTTCTTCTGCTTTTGTATCATACGCTGTAATTTCTTTTATTAGAGATTTAAGACGAATGTAAGAGTATCACGGTGACCATAAGAAGACAAATAGGTGAAAAGGAGGTAAGAATTTGAGGTTAATTTTTTCAAGCTATTTTCCACCCTAGAGCATA
This sequence comes from Talpa occidentalis, assembly GCF_014898055.3. Classification (NCBI taxonomy): domain Eukaryota; kingdom Metazoa; phylum Chordata; class Mammalia; order Eulipotyphla; family Talpidae; genus Talpa; species Talpa occidentalis. The sequence goes on from NW_023602073.1 coordinate 15,819,037, forward strand.
GCCAGAGGGGACCCACTCAGCAAAACACTTGAAGGTTTATTCTCACTAGACTAGAACAAATAGATGACACCCAAAGAAGAAATATTCTTTGTGAACACTGAAATTGGGCAGTCCAGGTGACATCATACTACACAGCTTTATGAGACTGATGATGAGGACAGAGCTGCTATGAGAACAGACTGTTTTGACTGCAGACTGTGTTTCTCTAAGACTTTCTATGTCTGACCGGTGTCCTACATCAGAGACCTATGCCTTCCAGAAATACTGACATGGAAATTTTGGGAGGAGGCAGATCAACATGGCGGCGAAGAGACACTGCAAGTAAGATCTCCCATTAAAAACAGTTAATAGGGAGGAAAAGCGGCAGGTCCCAGTGAGAACTGGGACACAGAAGATAAACGGATGACTCCAGCAAACTACCCGAAGAAGAAAGTTGCCATAAAAGAGGACTAGAAGGGAGAAAAGCGCAGAACCCTGCTACCCTCCCCCACCCACAAAGTCGGCACTCTCTGACCAACAGAGAGGAGGAAAAAAAACAAACTAAAACGACCAACAAGAACAAAGTACGCATCAAGCGGGACTGTGAGTGGAAAGGAACTATTTCAGCCACCACACCCCGTGAACTGGAGCTGTGGAGAACCCTGTAGGATTCGCCGCGGAGGTGAGCGAACAATTCAGGCGCCATTAGAGAACAACAGAGACCCCCGGAGACCTGCACCACACAGCCCCAGGCCGGCCGGTAAGCTTTCGCGGAAAAGCGGCAGGCTTGAAAAGCAAATGCGGATCGTGGCAGCCCAGGTCGACCTAGGCTTGTGGGTTAGATGCATGGGGGCCCTCACTGAGGTGAAAGTCCTTCACTGAGTAATCAGGAACCAGGTGCCCAGGCACGGGAGCGGGGTGCAAAAGGCGCCATTTCTGCGGTCATTGAACTGGGCTACAGCCCGTGTCCTGGACCTGAGGGCTTTGGAACTGAGACCTGGGGCACGAAATTCGGGGCGTGGATTCCCCACGACGGTGGGGCACAAGGCAAACACAGCACCCCAAAGCCGTTGAGGTTTACCCTACCATTCCCGCTCTGTTCCCTGTCCCATGGGGTGAAAAAAACAGCTCCCCAAGGACATTAGGAGAGTACTCTGGCGCCACCTAGCAACCAGAAAAAAAGTCACTAACACCTCATAAAACGGGGACCTTTCTTCAGAAAAGACTGCTTGGAAACGGCAGAAGACTCACGGAGGAGCCAGTGTCCAGCTGGGAAGTTAGCCCATGCCAGGCCCCTTCCAATCAGCAGTCTGAGCCCACAGGGAGAAGCGGGCACCCACGGCCGGGGCAGACTGGGCGCACAGAAGAGTGTGCCTGAGACTGGACGCGCAGGGAGTCCGTCCCGCATCGCCATTTTAGAACAGGGACATTTCTTCAGTAAAGACTGCCTGAAACCAACAGAAAGCTCCCTCAGGAGCCAGAGGTGAGTGGGGAAGTTCGCCCACGCCAGGCCCCTTCTGGCCTGCAGTCCAAGCCCAGATGGGGAGCGGGAACCCACCGCCGGGGCAGACCAGGCGCACAGGGGAGTGTGTCCCCACATCGGCATTTTAGAACAGGGACCTTTCTTCAGTAAAGACTGCTTGAAACCAACAGATGGCTCCCGGAGGAGCCAGAGAGGAGCAGAGAAGTTCACCCAAGATGCCGGCCAGTCCCAGCAACACAATGTCCCAATGCATACGACAAATTAGAAAACAGACAGTAGGGAGTAGAAGAACTGCACGCAACATAACAACTCCTCAGGAAAAAACCACACCACAGAAAGAAAACCAGCCCCCAGATTGCAACGACAGTAACTTGGAAGAACTTCTGAGCCTTCCAGAAAGAGAATTTAAATTGCCATGATTAAAAAAGTGACAGAACTCATAAAGGAAAACGATGATATGAGAAAAATAATCAACGATCAGAAGAAGGAAATTGAGTCGCTAAAGGGGAAGCAAAAGAAACGCAGGAGATCAAAGAATTAATGGAGGAACTAAAGAACTCTGGGAAAAGCAATGAAAGCAGAATAGATGAAATGGAAGAATGAATAAGTACTCTTGAAGACACAGAAATAAAAAGAACCAAAACAGAAAAGGAAAGAGAAGTATGAAGGAAAAAGAACGAAGAAAGACTTCGGGAAATATCTGACTCCATGAGGAAAGGAAATAAAAGAGTTATAGGAATACCAGAAGGAGAGGAGAGAGATGTAGGAACAGAGAAAATATTCAAAGAGATAATTGAAGAGAACTTCCCAAATGTGAAGGAGCTGAAAATTGATATACAAGAAGCAAGAAGAACACCAAACTTCCACGATGAAAGGAAAATACAGCAAGACACATAATAGTAAAGCTCCCAAGAATCCAGGACAAGGAAAAAATAATGAAGCTGACAAGAGGGAAGAAACAGATAACATTCAAAGGAAAACCAATAAGGCTGACATCAGACTTCTCTGAAGAAACACTATGGGCAAGGAGAGAGTGGAGGGACATAGTCAACAGACTCCAAGATAACAGATGCCAACCAAGAATACTCTATCCTGCAAAGCTCTCCTTCCTCTATGAAGAAAGAATAAGGATCTTCCCAGACAAACAGAAATTCTGGAATTTCATTACGACTAAACCCCCGCTCCAAAAAATACTACAAGGAATCCTAAAGCCAGAACCTCAGAGGGACGAATAACAACGAAAGAAGGCCAAAAAAAAAAAGTTATTAAAAGAATAAATAAATAAAATCAAAGGAAAGACAAACACAATGGCAAATACAGATGCTAACATATCAATATTAACTCTAAATGTAAATGGACTAAACTCTTCAATAAAAAGACACAGAGTTGCAGCCTGGATTAAGAAACAAAACCCAACCTTTTGCTGTCTCCAGGAAACACATTTAGCTACAAAAGATAAAAATAGACTCAAAGTTAAAGGATGGAAAAAATCCTATAAGCAAATGGACCAAAAAAGAAAGCAGGAACAGCTATACTTATATCAAATAAAACAGATTTCAAACTCAAAAAGACAAAAAGAGACCCCAATGGTCACTACATTATGATCAAGGGGACAATACTTCAAGAAGAAATAACACTCATTAACATATACTCACCAAACGAAGGAGCACCAAATTATATCAGGCAACTGTTGTCCTCTCTGAAAACAGACATCAGAGAAAACACATACGTAGTGGGAGACTTCAACACACCACTATCAACAATGGATAGATCAACAAGACAAAAAATAAGCAAAGAAACTAAAGCACTAAGTAAGGACCTAGAGCATTTGGGCTTAACAGACATCTATAGAACAATAAACCCCAAAAAAATGGAGTACACATTTTTCTCAAGTGCACAAGGATCATTCTCCAGGATCGATCACATACTGGAGCACAAGACAAACATCAACAGATACACTAAGATTGAAATCATACCAACCATCTTTTCTGACCATGAAGGCATCAAACTAGAAATAAACCATAAAAAGAAGGCAAGGAACTTTCCTACCTCATGGGGATTAAAAACCACACTACTGGAAGACCACTGGACTAATGAGGAGATCAAAGAAGAAATTAAAAATTTCTTTGAATTGAATGACAAGGAGGACACCAATATCCTAAATGTATGGGATGCAGCAAAAGCAGTAATAAGAGGAAAATATATAGCAATAGAAGCTCACATCAAGAAGCAAGAAAGAACTCAAAGAAACAAACTAATCTCAAAGCTCAAAGATCTAGAAAAAGAACAACAAAAAAACCCAAAACCAGTAGAAGAAAAGAAATAATAGAAACCAAAGCAGAAATAAATGAAATTGAAACTAAAAAAACAATCCAAAAGATCAATGAAACCAAGAGGTGGTTCTTTGAAGAAATCAATAAAATAGACAAACCCCTAGCCAGGCTCACAAAGGAAAAAAGGGAGAAAGCACAAATAAACAGGATCATCAATGAAAGAGGAGAAATCACAACGGACACAGCAGAAATCAAAAGAATAATCAGTAACTACTATGAACAGTTACATGGAAACAAGTTCAACAATCTAGAGGAGATGGACAAATTCCTACAACTCTACAGTCACCCAAAGCTAGATAAAGAAGAAATAGAACACCTAAACAGACCAATTACAAGCAGCGAAATTGTAATGGTAATAAAAAACCTCCCCAAAAACAAAAGCCCAGGACCTGATGGATTTACAAATGAATTCTACCAAACATTCAGAGACGAATTAGTGCCTATACTTCACAAACTCTTCCAAAAAATTGAGAAGGAAGGGACAATACCAAACACGTTCTATGAAGCCAACATTACACTAATACCAAAACCAAACAAGAACAACACAAAAAAGGAAAACTACAGGCCAATCTCCCTAATGAACATGACGCAAAAATCCTCAATAAAATTTTAGCTATCAGAATCCAACAATGTATCCATTAGATAATTCACCACGACCAAGTAGGATTCATTCCAGGGACACAAAGGATGGTTTAACATTTGAAAATCAATCAACGTTATCCAACACATCAACAAAAAGAAATATAAAAACCATATGATAATATCAATAGATGCTGAGAAAGCTTTCGACAAAGTGCAACACCCATTCATGATAAAAGCCCTTGAAATTCTTGGGATACAAGGAACATACCTCAACATCATAAAGGCCATCTATGACAAGCCAACAGCCAGTATCATTCTCAATGGTGAAAAGCTGAAAGCAATTCCATTAAGATCTGGAACAAGAAATGTATGTCCACTCTCACCACTGCTTTTCAATATAATACTGGAAGTCCTAGCCAGAGCAATAAGACAAGAGAAAGACATCCAAGGAATCCAAATAGGAAAAGAAGAAGTCAAACTATCACTATTTGCAGATGATATGATAATATACATAGAGAACCCCAAAAACTCCACAGTAAAACTAATTCAACTCATCAATCAGTTCAGTAAAGTGGCAGGATACAAAATTAACACGCCTAGTCAGTAGCCTTCCTATACACAATCAATAAATCTGAAGAAGAAGAAATCAAAAAAACCATCCCTTTTATTATTGAAACAAAAAAAAATCAAATATTTGGGAATAAATCTAACAAAAGAGGTAAAGGACCTATACAAAGAAAACTATAAAACACTGTTAAAAGAAATAGAAGAAGACACAAAGAAATGGAAAGACATCCCCTGCTCATGGATTGGAAGAATAAACAGCATTAAAACGGCCATCCTACCAAAAGCAATATACAGATTCAGTGCTATTCCAATAAAAATATCAATGTCATTCTTCAAAGAAATAGAACAATTATTGATGAAATTCATGTGGAACCACAAAAAACCCTGAATAGCCAAAGCTCTCCTGAAAAAAAAAGAAGGGAATGGAGGCATCACACGCCCAGACTTCAAACTATACTACAAAGCCATAATCATCAAAACTGCATGGTATTGGAACAAGAACAGACATACAGACCAATGGAATCGAATAGAAAATCCAGAAATAAAGCCACCGATTTATGGTCAACTAATCTTTGACAAAGGAGCAAAGACTGTGCATTGGAGCAAAGAAAGTTTGCTCAATAAATGGTGCTGGGAAAACTGGGTCGCTACATGCAAAAGAATGAAACTTGACCACTACCTCACACCATACACAAAAATCAACTCAAAATGGATTAAAGAACTAGACATAAGACCTGAAACCATAAAATACATAGAAGGAAATATAGGCACATCAAAGACATCTTTACAGACACATCACCCAAAGCAGTGATAGTGAAGGCAAAGATAAACAGCTGGGACTACATCAAATTAAAGAGCTTCTGCACAGCAAAAGAGACAATAACAAAAACAAAGAGAAACCCCACCGACTGGGAGAACATCTTTGCACACAACACTAATGATAAAGGACTGATCATAAAAATCTGCAAAGAGCTGATGAGACTCAACAACAACAAAGAAAATAATCCAGTCAAAAAATGGGCAAAAGAGCTAAAAAGTAACTTCTCTGAAGAGGAAATGCAAATGGCCAACAGGCATATCAAAAAATGTTCAACATCCCTTGTAATCAGGGAAATGCAAATCAAAACTACCATGAGATACCATCTTACACCAGTGAGAATGGCACATATTAAAAAAACTAGCAACAACTAATGTTGGTGAGGGTGTGGAGAAAAAGGAACTCTTCTGCACTGTTGGTGGGAGTGCAAACTGGTCCAACCACTATGGAGAGCTGTGTGGAGATTTCTGGACCTACTGAACATAGAGCTTCCATATGATCCAGCAATTCCACTCCTAGGTATTTACCCAAAGGACACAGAAACATCAATTCCAAAGAGCACCTGCACCCCTATGCTTATAGCAGCTCTATTTACAATAGCTAAGCTTTGGAAACAGCCCAAATGCCCAAAAATAGATGACTGGATCAAGAAGATGTGGTACATATATACCATGGAATATTACTCAGCATTCAAAAAAGATAAACACATGCAATTTGCAGCAACACGGATGGCACTGGAAGGGATCATGCTCAGCGAAATAAGCCAGAAAGAAAAAGAAAAATACCAGATGGTCTCACTCATAGCAGGAATCTAGAAAACTTAAATAAGGGACCAGGAAAATGAATAACTATAAGAAAGTGAAAATCAAAATCAACAAAAAACTATGAACCAGAGACACTTTTTGGGGGGTAGGGGGCGGGAGGGCAAGGATTGGGGTCAGAATGGTGGGGTTGCAATTGTATGGGGAATATGAAAATAAAATTTATTATTTAAAAAAATGTAAAAAGAAAGGGATAGCGATTCAGAGACATGCGGGATACCATCAAATATACTTTTTTACCTAGAATGACACTCATACAAGAAGAGCACAGGGTGAAAAATAATCAGCACACTCTAAATTATCAATGGATGAAAGAGAATATGACAAGGAAAGTTAGAAAATATGGAGGCTTTGAAATGAGTGAAGAAGAAAGTCAACACAGCAAACCTTAGGGGCTGCCGTCACAGCAGGCAGGGCCTAGGAGATGACAGATGTAAAAGCCACTATCATAGTTAAAAGCTCTTAAGTCACTAACTCAGTCTTTTTGTTCAAGGGCGGAAAGAGCAAATGAAAACCAAAGCAAGCAGAAGGACACCAATGGCCATGAGAAGGGGCTTCATGAAGAACAGAAAATCACTGTCAACAAAGGTTAGTCCTTTTAAAAAGACTAACAAATTCAAGAAATCTTTTAAAAACTCATTGAGGTGTCTACACAATTTTGAATATATGTAATTCAGTTATAATAACTACCTGTAGATCTTTCTTTATAACAGGTATGTTGATCCTCGTCAATTTTGATTGATTGAGTTTTGTCTTTATTGATTGATTCTTGTCTCATACTTTCTTACTCCCTTGCATAATGGACACTCCATCCTAGGAATGAAATTTTTTGTCAGGATATATTTTGTCAAATAATACACTGCTTCATAATGCTATTGTGGTTGTAGTGTATTCATGAAATTGCACATCATTTCCACTGTTTAAATTCCAAAATATTTTCATCTCCTCAAACACACACTCACATCCTTAAACAAGGAATTCCCTGCCCTCATCAGTCAAACTCTGACGAGGACTAAGATACTTTCTCTCTGAGATTCTGTGTTTTAAGCATTTAACAAAAAGGATCATACAAAATGTGCCTTCTTTCAAGTAGAGTAATGTTCTCAATGCTCCTCCATGTTGGAGCATGAATCATTATTTGATTCTTTCTCGTGGATGAGTAATATTCCATTGTGCGGATTTCACACATTGCATGTGCCCATTAGAGGAGCAACCAGGGATGTCAAGGGAACAATCCACGAGGAGGAGATGTCCCTTCTACCATCCTTTGATTCAGCAATCAGTTCTTAGGGAGGCTATGCAGCGTTTAGATGAAGCCATCAATGCAGCCCACAGGGACTTAGAGGGTGTGAAGCTGTGTGAGATACACGCTGTGTGGCTCCGGCTGTTCTGTGAGGACACTGGGCAGCCCATCTGCAGGTTCTGTGCACGGTTCCGCCAGCACAGAGGATACAAACATGTCCGTTCCACAGATGTGTGTCTGCGCTCCAAGGTGAGTGAGAGGCCCGAACTCCTGCAGCAGCACCTGCCGTCAGGCTGAACTCCCAAATCTAAGGTTATTTAGATCAAAAGTCAAGTTTATGATCCAGAAATAAAATTTTCATTGTCTCATTCTTCTGAAAATTAGTTCATGTCAGATCCCCAAAACACAATCCCATGGTCCATATGGACTTTCGTAGGGTGGGGAGAGTCTCGTTCCTGTCACTCTTGCTGTGATGGCCCCTGCTCTAGAATACAGTTGTCCAAACACACACTGGCCTGTTGTATCTTCACATGTGTGTAAAATTAGAGAATCCATGATGTGCGAGGCCGGTGACAGATTCCCAAAACAGGCACGGAGACCACCAGATTTTATTTCTCCTGCAGTCTGCTAGGGCAACAAATCAGCAAAAGAAGACTGCAAGAGTTCCTTCATGTGGGTTTGGGCCCCACCAATTTGGAAGTGAATCTGGCGAGCTTTCTAGAAGAGAGTCCTGATTTTCCATATAGGATGTGGAGAAAGCCTTCTTTTAGGTGCTGACTGTCTTCATTTGCATCTGAATAAATACACTCAGGGAGTGTGGGTGCATGTGTTGGGTTCTTTGGCCAGAGGGAACCATGGAGAAAATTTTACTCCCGTTAATCTCAGCTCCATGTGCATAGAACTCTGATTGTCAAACTCTCTGCTGAGAGACTGCTAGAGATGACTGGCGCATCCAGCAGTTGTGGGGCATCCATGTGTACGAGAACTTCCTCTGTTTGTGGATTGCTCACTTGCTCCAAGAAGCCTGCCTGGATCTTTTTCCAAGGCATTAGGGATCAACCCCAGAAACCTTAATTGCAGGAACTATTCATTGTAGTTGCCACTCAGTCCCTCTGAAAAATTTCCATGTCACTGAATTGCTCCACCTGCATGGGCCACCTGTCACCACCACAGTGGCCTCTCTCATGAGCTGTGTGTGGATCTTCAAAGGACAGGCCTGTGTATAAGTGATTTAATGTAGATTATCTGAAGGCAGGCAGGTCCCTGAAAGAGCATCTTGGAGGGGGAAGCACAGGGTCTTCAGGCCTCCTCCTCAGGCCACCACATGCTGCTATGATCACAGTCACAGCAAGTAGGTTCCCAGGCTCTGGGAGGATCAACTTGCTGCTGTGCTCTCAACCCTCAGGGGTGAGGATGGGACTCATCAGACCTGGGCGTCCATCAGCATCAGATGGGCTCACTGCTTTCCTTGTTGGATGGAGGGTTTACAGAGACACCCCTCATGCCAAGCCCCATGACATGGGGATTCCCTAACTCTCCTTTTGTCCTTGTGTCTTTGTAGGATGTGAAAGACACCTTGACCAGGTAAGCTCTATCCTTATTTGGAGGGAAGGGGTATGAGTACGTCGAGCTTAAGGAATGCCCCGCTGAAGAAATCCGTCCTCTTCTGACTCTAGGAGCTCAGGCCCAGAGGCCGTGTCTTCGGAACCTCACACTGCAACATTATCTGAGCTCCACTGTGATACGAATTAAAAATTAAAGACCTACCCAGGGATGGAAAGTCAAGAATTCTTCAGTGCTGGGGATGGAAGTTAACTCCAGTGTTAACCACGTTCACAACCTAACCTGGGACAGGCTGAGAGACAGACAGGCTGTGTAGTTGTTCCAATGGAGGGTTTAGGATGCCCCAGTGCTTCCTCGGGGACACAGGATCCTGGGAACCTCTGGAGACTCTTCTGATACCTGCTCGCCCCAAGTGCATCAATTCCTTGATTCCACTTTCCCTTTTGCCGGTTGTCATGAAATTAAGTGCCTCAGCCTTTGTAAGGAGCTTAGTGCAGTAACTGGGCCATAAAGTTTACTGTTCATATTTCAGGAAGTCTGAGAACAATGCGAGAAAGTTGGATGAAGCAAATAGTTTTAGAACCTTGACCCAAATCACATTTCAAATCCCTTATCTACAATTGCAGAGCTCTAAGGCTCTAAAAACTCAACGTTGCCCCCTAACTCATTTCTGTGCTAAATTAGCTCTAACCAGATATTTTTTTTGTTGGTGACTTATTCAGTTATATGTTGCGGTAAAACACTTTAGTGACTTATAGCTAAATACACACATTTTCCTTTTTTTTTTTTTTTAAAGATTTATTTATTTATGTGTACAAGAACTGGGGTACAGGCCAGAGGTGTTGGGGGTGAGAGGATTCACCAGAGAGAAAGTAGGGAACAGAACAGGCAGATGTACTGAAATACACTGCTGAGGGGAGCATCAGAGAAGGCAGGAGGTCTACTGTGCCATGTGGGTTGCTCCCTGGCCAGGGATTGAACTCCTGCTGCAGTGGCTGCATCTTAACCCCTTGCGCTGCCAGGGAGGCCCTAAATACATACTTTTTCTGAGCGAATCTTCTGTGGGAAATCTGGGCACAGGTGGGGTCACAAAGAGCAGTTATGGGGCTGGCTGGGCTACCTGTCATCTGGAGACTAATGGGGGAATAATCTTCTCCCAATCTTCTAGTGGGCAGAATTCCTTTTTTTGTGAATGTAAGACTTAGGACCTGCTTCTTGTCACCTGAGAGCTGCCTCAGCTTCTGGAAGCCACCACTCCTCACATCGCACATGGGCCTTCCACATGGCCAGTTATTTCTTTAAAGTGAGCTGAGCTGAGGAGATAGTCTTTAAGTCAACTGTAATATGGGGTCCTACTTAAGGAAACATGACCATAGTGGCACATCCCATCATATTTGCCATTGCTCAGAGGCAATTCTCAGGTTATGCCCACACTTACATGGAGGGAGTTTTACCAGAAGGGAAAATGAGAAGTGCGGGATCATGCCAACACCCTGGAGTCACCCTCCATTGTGTTCCTTCCTGAATTGCCCTCATCTGACTCTACTTAACAGCTTTATTAGTCCTACTTGGTACTGAACTGTCAACTACTGCTGACCCTGCTGGAGGTGGGCACATAATTTATAGGATCTGTAGTTATGCCATTATAACCTCAACACTATTCTGAATTTTTATATTTGGCCCTAAGGGTTTCAGATAAGGGATTATGAACCTGTAAGAGATTCCTCTCCCCTGTCCTGACTAGTGAATAGCACCAGCATTTTAAAAAAGAGTATCTCTGAGTTTGATCAATAAAGACACGTGGAAGGGAAGAGCAGGAATTGATGTGATTGGTGTTCAGATTTCACTGAGTTGATTTATCTAGTGTTACCTTTCATGCAAGGCATTACTTCATGGTTCAGTGTATTTCTGAAATGAGCTTGTGTTGCCCCTAAAGAATACTTTATCTTTTAGAAGCCCTCATTATTAAGACATTTCTTACTATGTAATTGTTACAAATAAACTGTAATCAATTAGATGGTATTTGTGGAGGCACAGAGGCCCAGGTCACAGTGTGTCCTTCACTGTGAAGAATTGTGTCTCCTTCATCTCTGCCTCTAACCACAGTCTGGAGCATTTCAGGAGGAGCCACGGCCTCAGCCCCCCACAGCCAGGACATCAGGAAAACAACCGGGGACATCAGAGGAACAACCAGACACATCAGGGGAACAACCACAGAGGAAGAGACCATGTCAGAGGAGATCACCCTCCAACTGTCCTTTTAGTGAGGCAAGAACCCAGCATTTAGAAGAACACATTGCTGTGTGTGAGAAACACAGAGAGCAGTTCTGCCTATTCTGTGAGAACACTGGGCAGCTACTCTGTCGGCGCTGTGCACGGACCCCCTAGCACAGAGGACACAACCATGTCCTTGCCAATGATATGTGTCTGCGCTCAAGGTGAGTGAGGGCCTGGACTCCTGTAGCAGCACCTTCTCTCAGGCTGAACTCCCAGATTTAAGTTTATTTAGGCTGAACCCAAATATTGTGATCCGGAAATAAAACTTCCAACCATATTCTTCTAAAAATTAGTTCATGGTAGTTCCCCAAAACACATCCCCACAGTCCATATGAACTTTCATAGGGTGGTGAGAGTCTAGTCCCTGTTTACTCTTGCTGTGAAGCCCCTTGCTGTAGAATACAGTTGTCCAAAGCACACCGGCTGGTTTTATTTTCACATGTGTGTAGAACTGGAGAAACCATGATGTGCAAGGCCATGTGACAGATTCTCAAAATGTGCACAGACACCACCAGATTTCTCCTGCAGTGGGCTAGGCTAAACCAATCAGCAAAAGAAAACGCTCCGGAGTTACTTCCTGTGGGTTTGGGCTCCACCAATATGGGAGTGATTCCAGGGAGCTTCCTGGAAGAGAGTCCTGATGGACACAGACAACTTTCCACAGAGAGAGGGTGGAGAAAGTCTTCTTTTAGATGGTTGCTGTCTTGTTCTGTATGCAGAGCTTCCTCGCAAGGCTGTAGAGGTCCATATAGCTCTGCCTGAGGGTCAGCAGATGAGGCTCAAGAAGCCGGTAGTCATAGCCTTGGGCAGGTTAGTTACCCCTTCCCCACTCTCCAATCGGAGAGCAGACATGATGCAGCCATCCGCCACTTGCTCTGGGAATAAGGGGTCACCTGTGTTATGGCACAGAAAGTCCCTGGGGTGCCTAAATTGAAAGCTGAGGATTCAACTATATTTCATGTCATTCTAGTCTCTTGGAAGGCAGGGATTCCTCTCAGGGACCTGATGAATCTGTCATCTTAACTATGCTTTTTTCTTCACCCAATTTTGGTCAGAAAAACCTCCAGGAAGCTGTGACAAAACTGAGGGAACAGGGAAGACCAGTAGAAGAGTCAGAAGTTGGGGCCTCCCTGGTGGCGCTAAGGAGCATTATTAAGCACAGCACTATGAAGGTATCTCCAGCCTCTGCAGCAGAAATTCCATCCCCTGCCAGCCCGGGAGCTACACACCTGACAAGGCAGATCTCTCCTGTCTTGCCCACTACTCCCCACAGCAGTGTATTTCAGAAGATCTGCCTACTCTGTTCCCCACTCTGTCTCTGGTGAATACTCTCACCAACCCACACACACCTCTGGCCTGTGCCTCAGTTTTTATATGCATAATAAAAAAAAATTAAAAATTAAAAAAAAAAGTGTCTGAAGTTGAGCTCAAAAGAACAAACAAGGGAATGGGAGGTAAGAACTTGAGTATTTTCCATCTTAGAGCATTCACAGAGGGCGTGGTTGGGCAGAGCATGAACTTGATGGTTTAATCTCACCAGCCCATGAGAAACAGATGACAGCCAAAGCAACATGCTTTCTTTTTATGTCCCTAGTGTCTGTGAGAAATTTTCTGTGTCTTTTCAGCCTTATAATAGTGATTGGTTAGAATGCCCAGCACCTCAGCCCGTAGAGACAGAATTTTGATCTTTCTTACACAGAACATCCTAGACTGGGTTTCACATTATAAACAGCTCAGTATCAAGACTGAAATGCTAAATAACTTCATGACTTGAAGACATCAAACATATCACGTTGACAGCTTCGTTCACCACCATGCAGGGTTTGCATTTACTCCCACTCTCCCTCCTCCATGTTCCACAAACCATTCTTGTGGGCAGTGAGAATAGGGTCCCTCCAGGTGAGCTCAAATCCCTGCCACTCATGAGGCTGGCGATGAGGACAGAGCTGCTGCAGCTCATGCGCACTGAGACTTTCCATAGCTGCCCCTCTCCTGGGAAGAGAACCCAGCCTTTTGTGAAAGATTGAGGTCATCCCTCAGTTGGCAGTTAGTCCTCCAGACTATGTAGTCATCCTGCCTCTCTCAGGGGTGTCTTCCAGCCTCTGCACTAATCCCTTGTGTGTGGATGTTGTAAACAAATCACAAATGTACATGCTCCCCTTCTTACACACTGTCATTGCTGGCATCAGCTTCACAAGGTGGAGCCCCCAACTCCACTCTGTCTTTAAGGTGACCGTGTTAAAAACATTCATGAAATTATTGTCCTTTTTGTCTCTGACCTAGTGTCTTCCCAGCTCATTCATGTTGTAACACTTATCAGAGTTTCCTGTTATTTTAAGCTTGAAAGGTTCTGGCAGATTGTCATGAGGGGGCAGGCTGCACTCAGAGAGGAGGAAGGAAGCTCTTTATTTACTCTGGCGGCTTCACACCTGCAGCGGGGAGGAGATCTCTCTCCACAATCTGAGCCCCTAACAACTAAGTTACAGAGTATTTATTGACTAAATGGAGAGACACAGCAGCTGGGGATGTATGAGTCAGGGCGCATGTGGCCTTGAGTGCGCTTATCCATTGTTCCCTGAAATTCTCAGTCTACAGGCTCTGTCCCGACTTCAGCTCAGCCAAAGTCAGCCTCACATTTTCCTCTTCATTTCCCCCTTTTTCATTTTTATTGCGTCATGTCTCTGGTGCACAGATCTCAGGGTGCAGCCTTCAAAGATAGTTTTATTTTTAGGGTTCCGGTGTGTGTGAGAGAAACTACAGTCCGTCACCAGGGACTGCCCAGTGTACTGTTTTTGTTCAATTCTCCTGGCCTTTCTGACCTCCCTTCTGGTGTGTGTGTGGGTTAGCACCCAGAATTTACTGTCCTTGTCTCAGAAGCCTCTTTAACTCTCCTGAAGTCCCTGCCTGCACTGTCCTTGAAGCTGCCTAAGTAACCCTAACTTGCCCTGGGACTCAGTATCACTTCTACGGATGGAGCCCCTCACTGCTGTTAGGACAGAGGGTGTCGGTCTGACCAGTCACTGCTTCCTGCTGAAAATGGGTACGCGGGAGAGCACTCAGGGCTCCACTGCAGGCGGTGATCTAAGGGCCCTGGGAGGAAGGACGGAGGAGGATTCCTATCAGGTTCTGTCTGAAGGACCACCTGATGTCTGCTGACTTTGAGGCACGAGGAGATGATTCTGACGAGGGTGTTGAGGATGCAAGGCCCAAACAAGAAAATCATAAAGAACATAGTGAGGAAACGAGAAAGAGTACCAACCAGGACAGAAATTGGTTTCTTATAGAGGCCACAATTGATTGTAGCCAACTGTAATACAGATATATTTTAATAACTTTAGGGTTTCTTTGATCTCCCTAGAAGTGTGAAAGTGTCCTGGCTCAGGCTAGTCATCAGGAGGCCAGTCCAAGGAAAATGGAGCAAGGCAGAGTAAGTGGCCCCTGATTCACCAAGAAGGTGATTTGCTTTGGTCTGCTACTGTAAGGGTCACCTTATAGCTTTTCTCACCTCTGGGCTTCTTTAAAAAACATCTTCTGGGCTTCCCAGGTGGCTCCAGGGGTTAAGCACAGCACTTTGAAGCAATCCACAGCCTCTGCAACATGAGTGTGAGCCCCAGCCAGCCAGGGAACTACCCACATGGCGCAGGAGACCTGTCCTGTCTCGCCTGCTGCTCACCTTAGCAGGGTATTTCAGTCACTCTGCCTGTTCTGGTCCCCACTCTGTGTCCGGTGAATCCTCTCATCCCTAGCACCTCTGGCCTGACCCCAGTTCTTCTACGCAAAAATAAATAAATAAATTCTTTGAGAAAAAAAAAAAATCCTCTTAGGGGTGTGTGTGCGTGTGTGTGTGTGTGTGTGACTTGTGAACATGGAATGCAGTTATAAAACTGCCTAAAAGTCCTTTTCTACTTGTACAGTCCTTTTCTACTTCCACTTTCTACAGGTGGGTCAGTCCTGGTACATTTTTTTAATTCCTCCCTCTCTTCATTATGAATCACTCTTGTCCACAGGCAGGGTCTTCAGTTTTCAGACTGCTCCTTCCTGCAGACCTTGTATTTCAGGCACCTTCTCCATTTCTCTCTTCTTCCAGCCCAGAACTCTCAGAGGATTGTGGGGATGTGTGGGGTTGGTTGTTTTTACATGGTGCTACCACTCCTGAGCACCAGTTTTAGTGAGATGGACATGCTGGTTCTGAGGAAGATACTGGAAGGAGATAAAAATAAATTTTTCTACCTTCCAACTTAGAGCCTGATTTATGTCTGATTTGATTTTCTTTAAAACGGACAAGTGACACAATCATTCTAGGCCTCAGTTTCCTCCATGTGATACTGGGGCTCTACTCCCAGGTTCCTGTGAGAAGAGCTCAGGCACAAGCCTGAGGCAAGAGCACAAAAACAGGATTTTGGGGGTGTTATTGCATATAAAGATGCAAGGCACTTTCACATGTGACCTGCTAATGAGGGAACCTGGGCACCATCATTTCATCTCTGTGGATTCCTGGGGAATTTCCTTCCTTCTTTGGGATCCATTTCTCCAGAAAAGAGGGAACTTCAGTTAGAAAAGACAGAGGAAAGAATTCCTTCCTGGCTTGGACTTAGCCCAGATTAGAGGTCCTTGTCCCTGCTGTGTATCCTGGTCACCTGGGAAGCTGCCTGATAACACAGTGACCCTCAGCCTGGGCCACACATATTCAAAAGGCCATGAAGAGGCCCCAGGCAGAGGACTGCCATGTAGTGGAGCTTCCACATGACATTGAGGGTCTCTTTTCAAAGAAGAGGTGCTCATGGTCACTTCTTGCTCCTTACTCAGGTCCACGGGAGGCTCCCAGGGAGTGGCGTGAATGATTTGACTGCAAGTCCCCTCACAGAGCACCCGCTGTGTACATGTTGTGGGTGCTGCAGACATTCAAGGTAACACCCAGGTTTGGGCCTCTACCCAATGAGACATTGGGATATTCTTGAGCCACAGATGAGCAGGATGGAGGCAGGGCAGTGCCTGGGGCTATCTTGGACCTCAGTGCCCACTTCCATCTACAGGGACCCGTGGCAGAGGATGAAATCCAGCTCTGCACAGCCCATGAGCTGACAAGGGCTGTTGCCTGTGAGGATGCAGGAATTTCAGTTACAGTCTGTTCCTGGCATTGTCAGCGACATAATCCTGGAAACTAAAGTGATGAAAGGCCGTGGGGTAAGTTGATCTGTGGTAAAGACATTTGTCATGACTGGCTCTTGTCTGAGAACAACCCGCCATGCTCTTGGGTGATTCTCTCACCGGTTGTGGTTGGTCAGTTACTGAGGAGACGCCCGCAGATGAGAAACCAGAGCACAGAGGCAGGGGCTGCTTAAACAGGGGGGGCTGCGCTTTCCAGTCCCCACAACACGCAGAGGGAGAACAAGCAAGGGCCTGCCAGCATCTATGGGAAAGGAAAGCTCCAGGGAGCGCCTACTGGGGGCTCTTTCCTCCCCACCTTCTCTCCTCCCCCCACCCCCAAGGCCCTTACCTGTCAACATCCCTTTCCAAACCTACCCCTGTGACCAGGAGCCCAGCCCCAGCACTGACTTGGCCAGGGCCCTGTTTGCCCTGCCCCCAGCAGCCCCCATCTTGCAACCCCAGAGGTGGTTCTGGCAAAGGGAGAAACCGAGTCTGACTAGGGAAGTAAAGAGAAGGGAATGAGGGTGTCCTTGTGGGGTGGGGATGGGTCTGCCCAGGGAGCAGAGGAGGGAGAGAAAGAATCAGGGGTCCTGGGGGCTAGGCTGATGCTGAGCCTGAGAACCCTTCCCTCCCCCTGCAGCTTCCTCTGCAGTTACTATGAGTGATTCTAATGGATAAATTTAAAAAGTAGCTTAATGCAAATCTGCATATTCAACTGTCAATTGAAAAAAAAGTTAACATTTCCCTGTTCCCTCAGAAGGTTTGAGAAGGAGGAGGAGAAGGTGAATTTAGGATGCCCCCTCGCCCTCCAGCACAGCCCTGCTCTGAGAGGGGACTGGTCAGGACCGGGAGGGCCACGGGTGTGATACAGATGAGTCTCCAGACACAGGCCAGGGCAGGGCAGGCAGGGCCAGGAAGTGGAGACAAGGTCCTGCCACAATCTGGGCTCTGTGGGCCCCAAGTCTGGTCCTTCCCCCACCCTACTGGGGCATGAACTACAGGTCCCACCGCTGTGAACTATAAATGTCAGCCCGTAGTGAATTACAAGTCACTGTGTTAAGTGGAAAGGATGTCCTGAGCTCATTCCATACAGGCTTTGTGGACCCCAGCCCCACTCCAGACCAAACCATCAAGACATTGGGAAAGACAAATCCCATCTTCACCAAAGGGACAGTTGCTGGGACCTGAGGGTGGAGTTAAGCTGCCAGGTTTGGTATAAAACCCGACACATGGGCCTTGGGTCTCTCTCTTGGCCTTATGGCTTTTGGCTCTCTGCCAGCTCTAAGCGTGCCATTGGGATTCGAGGTGGGCTGAACTGGTAGTGATACCAGAATTGTAGGTTTTCAGGCCTAGTCTCCCAGCCAGGAATGATCCCAGGCTGCTGGGGCAGAGCTGAGCCCCAGCCACTAGACCCCCTAGGGTTGGTGTCTCACGAAGCCGCAGCAGGAACTTCGCAGACGCTCAGGCAAGCAAGCTAGAAGAGGCAGGTTTGTTTAGAGAAAGAAAAAGTTTATTGAGGAGAAAAGGAAAGAAATAAAGTGGGACTCCCAGGCCATGGAACCAGGCCAGGGAGGGGCAAGGAAGCCAAAGTGGAGTCGTGCCTCAGGGAATATAGACCTTCTTTCCCTCATTATTCCAAAGCTCCACAGTCTCTCTGTGATTGGTTAGTTCTCGGTGGTCTGGCTGCTGCCTAAATGTCTCTGTGCCAGGAACTAAGTCTCTGTGTCCCAGCCCGTATCATTTTTCTTCATTGTTCTCTATTTGGAATATCTCGTTGACCCTAAGTTCATAAAATAAGTCCCTAATGTCATAAGTCCTGGGGTGTTTGATGAGTCCCCTTTGGAATTTGTGGCCCTTATCTCTGAGTCTTCCTTCACTCTCCTGAAGTCCCTGCACTGTCCTTGAGGCCGCCTGATTATCCCTAACTTGCCCTAGGAGTTAGGAGGACCATTTAAGACTTTATCTCCCTCTTTCTCCCTGAGTTGTTCATTTCCTCATTTCCCTTTCCCTTGTAAATAAACCTTTCATTAACCTTTTGTGTGTGCCTGCAGTGGAGTATTCATAAGTCCCTTTTAAGTGCGCAGGTGAGGACACAGTCAGGCAACCCATTTTATATCGGGGCTGCCCTGTAACAAGTGCAGGCCGGGAATGGACGTTCCTTGGTGGCATCTGTGCTGCAGAAATAACGTGCTCTTCTGCCACGGAGATCCTGCTCCTGCCCGTGCCAGGTCCCTGTCAGCAGGATGGAGGTGTCCCCACTGTTGGTCCACAAGGCTTGCTCTCCAGAGCCTGCTCCCCAGGAACTCCCTCTCTCTCCCTTCCCCCTCCCTCTCCCCCCACCCCCCACCCTCCTCAGCTCTCTCCCCCTCCTGCTCTCTCCCCCCAACTTCCTCTTTCTCTCCCTCTCTCTCCCTGCTCCCCTTCTCACCCCCTCTCCCCTTCTCTAGCTACTTTTGTAAATAAAATCCACCCCTTCACCCCCCTTCATTCTCTCTGTGAGTCTGTTTTGGGTGGGGGGGGGACACCCTGGGGGGAGGGACCCACCCCCTGGTCACTCTTTTCCCTGGGGGCGCCCTGGGTGGTTTCCAGGAAAGCTTTAACATGTTTCCAGCTGTTATTTCTCCTCATGTTTTTTCTGCTCCTTCCCCTGTTCTCTCCTTTACAAAAGGCCAGTTGCAGTTGCCTTGCAGAGCTCACAGATACCTTGGTCATTATTTGGTTTTTATTCTCTTTCGCTTTCATTGTCTAGAGTCTCTGTTGCTGGGCCTTCTAGTTCCTCACTGGTTTTCTCCCAAGGGAGTGTTGCAGAAATCAATGCTGGCCTTCACCCAGGCAAGGGAAGAACAAGTGGTACTTCAGGAATGGTGAGGTCAGGAACATCTTTAGGCTTTGGGGCCTTGTTCTGGGCCAGTCCTGCTTGGGTGAAATTTTATCCACAAGGGGATGGGTAACCTTGTGATACAGGTAACAAGTTTGTCTTTCCCCCATTTCTTGCAATTCCCCCTTATCTAGCACTAACAAGATTAATAGCTTTGTTGTAGAGCGGCCCCGATACAAAACGGGGTGCCTGACTGTGGGTCCTCACCCGCGCGCTTAAAAGGACTTGCCAATACTCTACTGCAGGCACACGTGAAAGGTTCATAAAAGGTTTGTTTACAAGGGAAGGGGAAATGAGGAAATGTACAGCTCAGGGAGAAAAGTGGGAGACAAAGTTTTTAATGAGTCCTACCCGATCCGCCGATCCGGAATCCCAAAATGGCGCTCTGAGAGCTGGTTGCGAGCCAGGAGCCTTGAAGCCAGGAGGCAAGCGATAGCGAGCCACCCCAAGGCCTACGTGTTTTGGTTTTTATATCCAACCTGGCTGCCCAACTTCACCCTTAGGTCCCCGCCAACCTCCATTTGGTGGTGACGGGATTTGTCTTTCCCAATGTCTTGATGGCTTTAGTCTGGAGTGGGGGTGGGGTCCACAAAGCCTGTATGGGATTAGCTCAGGAGATCATTTCCCCTAAGAGCTTGTCTTTCCCCAGTTGTTGCAGCTTCCCCTCCCCTTAATGAGAACCAGCTGGAAATCACCCCTCTCCATGCTGACCCCCTCCCTTAAGAGGATAAATGAGCTGACACCATCAGTCTCTGTGCAGACCCTTCCCCTCCCCTTAATGAAACCCAGCTGGCACTCCTTCCTCTCCGTGTGGAGCTGGCACCCACTTGTCTCTGTGTGGACCCCTCCCCTTCCCCTTCGCAGACCCCAGCCCATCTCCCCCTTGTATCAACACCCCTGTGCTCTGCCAGAAAGCAGGACAGGCCTTTCTGACATGAGTCTGCTGCCCTCCTCACGTGTCCACAAATAAAACCGCTTTCCTTTTCCTCAAACTTGGTTTTCTTTATGTGACTGAGGACAGTGACAAATTCTCAGTAAGAATCAAGGGATTGGGGCCTCTCCTGGTGGCGCAGGCAGTTGAGCCCAGGGCTGTGAAGTTGTCTGCAGCCTCTGCAGCGCCGGTTCGATTCCCGCCTGCCTCAGAGCAACCCACATAGCAAACAGACCTCTCCTGTGTCGCCCGCTGCTCCCCTCAGCAGTGTATTTTGTCAGTCTGCCTGTTTTGCTCCCTGCTCTGTCTCTGGTGAATCCTCTCACTCTCTGGCACCTCTCTCCTGTACCCTGGTTCTTGTGTAAATAAATAAATCTTTTATTTAAAAAAAAGATAACGCCTGCCATTGTGTCTGCCAAGGACGAGGAGCAGCCTCGCAGGAATCTGTCACCAGATGTATCTTCCAGGCACCTCCCCTCCAAGCCCATGGGGCAAGTTGAAGGGGTAGAAGAAAGAGGGAGAGGGGCCGCCTGCTTCTGTGTGATATAGACCCAGGGGGCCACTCAGCACCCCTAGTTCCCAGTAGTGCCTCTTGTTGGGAAGTCCGGTTCAGGGGCTACTGGGACTTGTCATCCAAGGAGGCTCATCTGAGCAGGGGCAGGGAGAAGAGAGCTTCCCCTGCACACACGTGCATCTGTAACTTTAGCACAGACTACTGTGTGCCTGTTGAACACTTACATCACAGCACATGTACAAATGCTTTTTCCCTCATCTCTCTTTTATTAGTTGACCGTGTAAGGCCCTCCCTGCAGAGCCTCTGATGAGTAAAGGGAAAGACTTTCTTGCCTCTGCTACACAGGAAACCCCAGTGTTGTTTGTTATTCCCAGAGGCCCAGTGTCCGTACCCGCTTCTGGAGTCTCAGAGCACTGGAGAGTGAGAGACCCCACCTTCCTGCTCTGGACGCACTCGGACTCTCCCCGAGCTCATCGCCCCTCTAGGGTGTGGCAGGCCTCACTTAGGGATGGTCTCCTTCCTCCGGGCAGGCCACGTATAAAGTGCTCACAGGAAATGATATTCCTGTCAGCGTTTAGATTCTGAATTACAACAAAAAAAATGACAGTCCCAGTAGCCCCCAAAATTAAAAACTAATAAGGAAATTAAAAACTAATAATTCTTTGCGACTGTAACAAAAAATAGAGGGAAAATTAGAAATCGTTTTGCAATATCTCATCAGCCATTAATTCCATTCCTGTACATTTATTTCCTGTGCCTTAGTTTCCACTGATAGGAGTTTAACTTGGAACTTTAAAAATTCGTTGAGGGACCTCCCCTGGTGGCGCAGGCAGTTGAGCACTGTGCTGTGAAGATGTCCACAGCCTCTGCAGCACTGGTTCGATTCCAGCCCACAGGCGAGGGTCCCACATGGCAAGCAGACCTCCTGTGGCACCCGCTGCTCCCCTCAGCAGTGTATTTCATCAGTCTACCTGTTCTGTTCCCCACTCTGTCTCTGATGAATCTTCTCACCCTCCTGGACCTCTGGCCTGTACCCCGGTTCTTGTGTAAATGAATAAATAAATCTAAAAAAAAAAAAAGGAGTTAACCCCACCCAAAGGCCCATGACATGTTTTATGACTCCAGCTTTGTGCCTGAGCTCTTCTCACAACTGCCTGGGAACACAGCCCCAATATTACACTTTAGCAAACTGAGGCCCAGATGAGTGGTGTCGCTTGTCCTCTTAGAAGTAAATTCAGAAATTAGATCTAAGTCAGGCTCTGTGTTGGAAGGTGGAAGACTTATTTTAATCTCCATGTAGTGTCTTCATCAGACCCAGCTGTCCATCTCACTAAAAAGACACTCAAAGTGGTAGCAACATGAAAAAACAGCCAACCCCACACATTTCCATCATCTTCAGAGAGTCAAGATCTGGGAGGGCAGAGACAAAGGGGGAGGACAGCTGAGATACAAGTCAGAAGGAAGGAGCAGTCTGCAGCCTCGAGCCCCTGCATAGGGCCTGGAGTGACGAGGCGACACCTGCTTCCAAGAATTGGACACATTGGCTCAGTGTCCTTGTCATAAGAAACTCAGGACAAACTCAAAGACCTTAGCATATTCCCTTAATCACATGCTCACCAACACGTCACTCGTTTTCCTGAACAGTCATCTCTTCGTCTCTTCGTTCCTGGTGAAGGGACTTTCTTGGGTAAAGGACCCACAGTGTTTTCTGCACGTCCAATTCCAGGGTCTGATAATTTCTTCCCACCTTGGAAGTCCCAGAAAACCAGTGCACAGACTCCTCTTCAGGTTGGTGACACCAGGGGCCTGAGGGTCTAGTCTAGGCTAGGAATGGCAGATGTGAGAGTCAGTTCTCCAGAATCTGAGGTGTGGAGCCTCTTGTGGGACAAAGAAGAGAGAGTGGGTAACGAAGGAATTGAGACTCTGACAGACCTGGCACCTGGGTGTGGGGAGAAGTTTCAAGGGGGAATGGGAAGCCCCGTTTCACACTCCCAGGAGCTCTCATGAATTTTCTCAGAATCTGAACAAGAAAGTGCTCCCATAGTCACCACCGCTTGGAACAGAAAACTCGTTAGGAAAGTATTGGAGTGTCAGAAAAGTCATGACATATTTTCTAGGGCCATCTGCTGCAACAATGTGTCATGACTTTTCCAACACCCAGTATCTCCTTCAGTTCTGTGACTTTTTCTACCAAATGATCAAACCGGAAGAAAAAGTCAAAGGGATCTTTGATTCATAACCAGTTAGTGAGAAGCACAGGTGACAATGTGGGCTTGTGACAGGTGTGAGGCCGGGGGTGGGGTTGGAGACTGTGTGGCACTGAGCCCATAACTTGGGGGTCAGGGGCTCTGTTGGAACTCCGTTATATCAGATTTGAATTGGATTGTGAGACACTCAGGTCAATGGACAAAATGCACACATCAGGAGAGCAGGGTGAAGAGACGTGGTGTGAATGGGGTAGCAATGAAGAGGAAGGAGAAGCAGGAAGTTTTCCTGGATGCACGTGCACCGTTATTACTCACAGGAACTCAGAGACTAGGAGCACAGGTGGTGTTTAGAACTGAAGCTCCTGAGAAGCGAACTAATGAGCAGTAGATTCTTAGAGAAGTGACAGGTAAAGAGAGATGAATTTCTAGGTAGGGAATGACGGGAAGGCAAAGATATGTGGCAAGTGATGGAAGGCAAGGGCTAGTGTTACGTGCTCGTTATGTGGATGGCTGTAGTGCTGCCTCAGGGTTTGATGTGTTCCTGGCAATTCACTTCTATCCTTCCTCATTGGCAAACAAGGGGAGAACCAAGAGTTTCTCCTGTACATTTTTTTACACAACTGCCTTTGGTCCTAAATAATTTTTATGCCAAAGTGGGATAACAGGGCGTGCTCCTTTCAGGATGAGATATTCAGTGACCTCTGTCCTCACATCTTCCCAAACACACAGAGCTGCTGCTCCACGAGCTGTGTGGAATAAAGTGGTTGTTGTGAAGTGGGAACAGTATTTCTCCTTTCTCATTAACTGAGGTTGACAGGAACCAACCTCCTTTAGAGAATACCATTGTTGGAAATTCAGTAGATGTCTTTTCTGCTTTAGTAAGAAAAAACAGTATGTTCTCTTTCTGTGCATGTAATTTCCATGTATAAACCTGGGTCCAAAACTGCAGGTGAGTGACCCAGTCAGTCACTCAAAAGAAAT
Source organism: Talpa occidentalis (assembly GCF_014898055.3). Taxonomy (NCBI): domain Eukaryota; kingdom Metazoa; phylum Chordata; class Mammalia; order Eulipotyphla; family Talpidae; genus Talpa; species Talpa occidentalis. The sequence continues at coordinate 15,843,361 of NW_023602073.1, forward strand.
CTGATGCTGGTCTCCTGAGCCCAGCCCTCAGTTTGACTAAATAATCTCTTCATTAAAATTTCTGTTCTACTAAAAGTAAATTTGCTTCATAATAATGATTCTCTCAGTTAATGTAACCCTCATGTCAGTGGTCAAAATAAATATTATTTTTGCTGTCCTGCTCTTCTATGCAGCTGACGGGAGTCTCCACGGGAGACTCTGTTGGTATCAAACACAATGGGAGCACTCAGCCCCCTAGATGTCTGGTCACCCTGCTGGTCAGACCAGGACCCTTGGAAATCAGAGATCTGAACCCCGCGATGGAGAGGTTGATGTATGATCACTGCTGTGCACTCGCTTCCCAGCAGGTCATGCTGATCTTCTGTGAATCTGTGCAGTGGCTGTATCCACTCATTCATTGTGTACTCATTGAGCGTCCATGGAGAACTAGGCACCATTCCAGGTTAGGGGAGAGAGCAGCAAGGAAAACAGACCAAATTTCTTTGCCAGTAGAACTCACATTATTGCCGGGGACCAGCCTCCGGCAAAACGTCGTGTCAGGGGTTCCTGAAAGGATGAGACGGCGTCGGCGAAAACGAAAGAACTGAAACTTAAGGGCTGAGGGGGAGGGAAATGAGGAGACACCGACACTTGGTGAGGTGTTAGTATTTTTTGCCGAGAGACTTAGTAGGTTTTTATTTATTTATTATTAGTAATAATAATAAGGAAATACATTATTATGTGTAAAGCAAAAACAATTAGTATATTATGTTTTCCATAGACTACTGGCCCCTACAGTTCTTAGCTAGACGGCAGCTTTTAAGGTTAACAGATAATAAACCAAACTTAACATTAAAGTTATTTATTTTTTTATTTAGACAATTATTTAAAACAGTGAATAACCGCCAGTGTATTCCTATTAGCTAAAGCCTAAGCATTAAAGGACTATTTTATTTACATGACATTTAGCCGGAGACCAGTTGTTGTTTAGTTATTAGGAAATTTTTTTTTTTTTTTTTTTTTTTTTTACCTAGAAATTTTTTAACTTAAATAGCTTTATATTAAAAACTTTCCCAAGAAACTTCAAGAGAAAACAAAATAGAAGGACCTATTATAATTATTGTATTGTAATGTTTGTCAGGTATGCTCAATAAGTTGTCTTTTATTGTCAAGTAGGCCAAATTGTTTAATAATTAGTTTTTAATTTTTTATGTCATTTGTTTGTAATATACTGATGTATATAATAATGTGCCTAATGTACTTTTTTGGAAATTTTTTTTTTTTTTTTTTTTTTTTTTTATTTATGACCAAGAACAAAAAGTGAAGGAATGTTAAATCTTCAGCCCCACGGTGTGAGGCACAAGGAATCTTTAGCCCCACGGTGTGAGGCTCTTTGGCTTTGGCCCCACGGTGTGAGGCCCTTTGGGCTTTGCTGTTTGTCAGTGTTTTATTTGGCCGGGGCATTAAGGCCTTCTGTAGCACTTTTTTCTTTTTTGTTTTTAGTTATTATTTGTATAGTTTTTAACTTAATACGTGTTTGATTGATAGCATGGAAAAGCAATTTAATAAACAATGGGAAGAGTATTAATATAATTATGGTGACAAGCAAAACAATACTTAAAGTAATAAATGATGGGAACCAGGTGGCCTTAGTGGTATCATGTTGCAAGGAAGCCAGGAAGGAAGCAGCAACTTTTGTAGGTGTGGAGGAGGGGGCATGAGTTAAACTAATTGTCTTAATATTTTTTTGCAGAGTAGTAAGGTTCAGGGAAACGTTTGTATTATTCCAAACACCCAGTAAATGATTTTTGACATTATTTTAAGAAACAGAAGAAGAGTTATAAATATGTGGAGTGACACAAATTTATTTGTAATTAGAATGACATTTGGTAGTCAAATGTGTTTTTATGTGTTGAATTTGATTGCCAATATGTAAAAGTCATTTCTCAAGAACATTTAAACGAGTTTTAAACTTATTATTAATGTGGTCTTGGATAATTAAAGCATGTGTGATGTTACGAGACAAATTATTAACATGGGAGGCAGTGTGAACTTGTTGCACGAGAGCACTAGCAGAAACAGCAACAGAACTAATAATAGTAATAAGTGCCGTAATACCCAGTATAAGTGCCGCTACAAACCTTTTGGAGCGACGCAGTCCCTGTCCCACAAGCTGAAGAGTATACAGTCCAATGTTATTATACCACGGCTGTTGTAAGTTTACAGGGAGCATGACATAAGGAGGTTGATGTAAGATAACAAAAGTAGCTTTAGACAATGAGCCAACAGAGGTAATATAGTTGGTGAGAATACAGTCAGTACAATTAACATGAAAAGTATGGTGATGATAAGTAATGGTTACATGTCCGGCGCCCTCAGTGAGGAGGGCATGAGGGGGGCCCACACAAGCCCGCACGGTGACAGCATGAAGAGAATGTTTAGGTCGGCGAAAAAGCACAGGTGAAGTGGCGGCAAGGAGGCGAAATAAGTCCGGGTATGCACGGGAACCATTTGAAGTGTTGATGATGTAGGTGGGAGTAATTCATCTCGCTGAATACCATCGAGTGATAGGTTTAAGGGGTGGGATGAGGCGATTTTACCGGTTGTAGATGAGCGCATCCTGCAGAAGAAACCTATAATCCTTGGGGACATTAGTGGCAGATGTAACTGCTCCAAAAACTGAAAAATTATAAATAGAAAGATTAGTCTGGTAAGGCTGGTAACGAATTTCTGCAGAGGGAAACCTACAATTATGCCAGGTGGGAAATCTGTGATTTGTGTTAATAATATTTTGGGAATTATTTGAGTTATAAATTGAACAGGCTGGGAGAGTGGAGGATACTGAAACTTGAGCTATGTTTTTATTAGTGTTGCAAGGACCAAGGAGAGATATAAGCAGTACCCATAAATTACTGTTAGGTCCGGAGGAGGAAGGCTTTGAAGTTACTGTTAAAAAATATTTATCGTTAATAGGTAGGCAGCCAGGTAGTTGAGACTTTATATAGACAGGATTGGATGTAAAACACATAGGAGTCGAATCCATGCGTCCCTGAAAAGAAAAGTTATTAGTGTTTTTAAATAAAACAAAAGAGTTTGAATTTCCACCTAGTAAATCAGAATAATTAGTGAACACACGGGGCGAGTGAAATTCCCAAGGAGTGGGATGGAAAAAGGGGGGATCTGGGATGTAAGCCCAATAGGAAACAGAAGGCATGAGAGAAGCAGGAGAAGCTGGTGATATGCTATATGAGAAGATTGTTAGCACGGCAAGGAACATAATTTTTGGGGTGATGCGCGCATTTTGTTGTATAAGTAGTTGTTTAGAATTAGAGGCTAGATTTTTGAGTAAATTTTAATTGTCATGATGAGACGTTTTACGAACCCGAAGGTGGTGCAAGGAAGAGGACAATTTTTCAACAGGGGATCTGGAGCGATGACATCTTGGAGGAGGTGGGTGGTGTCCCAGAGGGCTGCACTTATGCATTTTGGAGCGTTGGTTGTCTAACGGGGGGCGTGTCGGTGAAGGCTTTTGAGACATGATGTCGGATCAGTCTGTCAGGAATTTAAATCGGGCTGTCCGAATTTTGTGGAAAGATACAAGTATAGCCTTTCCCATTTGCTAATAACACATCAGGGCCTTTTCATGTTCCGGAAAGGAGATTTTTTTACATAACTTGAGGTTTAGGGGCCAGTTGGTCAGGATCCCAATGTTTATTAATTGGTGACATTTTTTGAGAATTACAATTTAAATAATTGATGACAAACATAGCATGAGTTAAAATATGATGAGCCGAACTATGTTTAAAATCAGATTGTTGTAGTTTATATATTTGAGACTTTAAAGTCTGGTGGGCTCTTTTAACAATAGTTTGTCCTTGTGGATTATAAGGAATTTTTGTAGAATGAGCAATTTGAAATGAAGCACAAAATTTTTTAAAGGCAGAGGATGTATATACAGGAGTATTGTTAGTTTTAATAGCACAAGGTTTGTCTGCGTAGGCAAAACAAAACATTAGATGTTGAGAGACATCTTTAAAAGCTTTTTCTGTCCGGGCAGTAGCCATAATAACATGAGAAAATGTATTTATGGAAACATGGACAAAACTGAGTCTCCCAAAACTAGTAACATGAGTGACATTTATTTGCCAGAGATTATTTGGTTTGAGGCCTCGTGGGTTCACCCCCATCGGAAGTGAAGGGTGAGTGGTGGGGCAAACCGAGTATTTGTGAACAATTTTTTTGGCTGTTTTTTGAGTTAGATGAAATTGTTTCCGCAATGAAGCGGCATTTTGGTGATGAAGGGCATGATTATTAATTGCCTCCTGTACTGTGAATACTGTTGTTTGAGTCAACAAATTGGCCAATTTATTTCCACGAGCTAGAGGACCTGGTAATTTAGAATGACCATGAATATGGCCAACATACGCTTTGGATGTCCTAGATTTTATTAAAGTTTGTAGTTCCAATAGCTGTGGAGCAATGGTAGTTTTAGCATTAGTAATTACAGCAGTCTCAATATCAGGAAATAATCTGGTTACATATTGGGAATTAGTAAAAAGGTTAAATGGCTGATTTTGTAAAATTTTAAAAACTGTGAGAACTGTAAATAATTTAGTTTTTTGGGCGGAGGTTTTTGTTGTTTGGATGGACTCTGGTTTGTCATTGATAACGAAAGCAGCTCTACCGTTGGAGGAGCCATCCGTAAACACAAGTGCAGCAGGTTTTGGCAAAGGCACAGTGCTAACAATGGTTGGAAAAATAAAAGTTTGTTTCTTAAAGAAATGAAGCACAGGGTTGGGAGGCAAATGAAACTTTATTTTACCCGAAAAAGATTGCAGGGCTATTTGCCAGTCATTACTTAAACTAAGCAAGTTATTAAGTTGTTTTTTTTTTGTAAGGTAAAACAAGAACAGGAAATTTTCGGCCAAAAAGCTCAACGTTCCTATGTCTTTTTTTAACAATTAACGCAGCCACTTGGGAAGCATAGGGACAAACAACCTTTTTTGCAGTAACTGGTAAATGTAACCATTTTAGTGGCCCCTTTTGCCACAAAACACCTGTTGGCGTGTGTGGGGTGGCCAAAATTATGAACTCTCAAGGCTTAGTATAATCTAGCCGTAACAGTTGTTGATTGTTGAGTGTATTATTTACCTTTTGTAAGGCTAGTGTAGCCTCAGGTGTTAATTGTCTAGGGGAGTTAGGATTAGAATTACCTTTTAACACATCAAACAGAGGACGTAAATCAGCAGTGGTTAGCTGTAGATGAGTTTTTATTTAATTTATGTCTCCAAGTAGTTTTTGAAAATTATTTAATGTTTGTAAAGAGTTTGTTTGTAGTTGCAGTTTTTGTGGTGTCACAGTTAAAGAACGAACAATCTTTTTTAAATAATTGATTGGCGGAGAAGTTTGAATTTTTTTTGGTGCCACCACAAGTCCATAACTTTGCAGCAAAGCCACCAGACGGGCCAAGGCCTGATTTAACAAGTTTACTTGAGCATTACTTATTAAAATTTATATAATGAACACAGTAAATGGAAGGGTACTCATCCCTAAAGGATGACAAAACCATATTTACAAATTTTTGACATAAAGTAGGACTGTTTTTCATGCCCTGTTATTCATACCGTTGAAATGGCCTTTTTAAATTTACTGATGGGACACTAAATGCAAATTTTTTGCAGTTTTGGGGATGTAAAGGGATGGTAAAAAAGCAATCTTGTAAATTAATAACAATAACATGTTTATTTTTAGGGATGGCCACAGGTGATGGCAAACCTGGTTGCAAGCATTCCATATTTTGTATAGTGACATTTATTGTTCTTAAGTTTTGTAATAATTTTTATTTTTTTGATTTTTTTTTTTATTACAAATATGGGAGTATTCTATGGGCTGGTAGTAGGGCGAATGTGTCCTTTTATCAGTTGTTTTTGAACCAAAATTGTTACAGCCTGGATTTTATTTTCTGTCAGGGGCCATTGCTCTACCCATACTGGGTCATTATTTTTCCACACAATTGGGTCGGCTGTAACCTTCACAATGGCCCTTTTTATAAATTTGATCCATATCCCAGGCCTTGTCGTGGCTCTCTCTGAGTAACCTCAATGGGAAATACTCGGCCCTCCAACCTTTTTCCTAAACCTTGATTTGGGTTAAAGCCCATTTGTAACATTTGAGCGGTTACCTTATCATTGGGGCTAAATAGGAGCACTCCCATTTGAGAGAGTATGTCTCTTCCCCACAATGTCATAGGAAGAGATGGGACAACATAAGGTTGAAAAGTCCCGGACACCTCTTTATTATTTTAATTTAAAATTTGAGAACTTTTTGTCACATTTTGTGCTGATCCCAATCCGACCAAAGTAGAAGGCGTAGCCTTTGTGGGCCAGGCATTAGGCCAATCACGCCCTGCTATGCAAGTAACATCAGTACCAGTGTTTAACAATTTTTTAATTGTTTTTTTTTTGAATTTTTATAACTTTGGTCGGTCTATTGTCTTTAATTTGTTGGACCCAAAAAGCCATGTCACTGGATTTAAAACTGGAATTATTTTGTGGTTTATTGGATGTAATTTTATTGCCAACTGACACTAGAGGCAGTAAAAGTATTGAGCAATTTTTTGTCCTGGATGAATTTGTATAGTTTGTATTGGAGGCTTTAGTATAACTTTTATTTTACCAGTAAAATTAGAATCAACAACAACCGGTATTACTTTTATGTCTTGCAGAGATGCAGAACCTCGGCCAAAAACAAGCCCCATTGTATTTGGAGGGGGGGGCCCATACACCCCAGTTGTCAACATGGTGTAAGATTGATTAGAAGTTAATATTGTGCGGAGGTGGAATGTAAGTCCAAGCCTGCTCTGTCTGTGGCCCTGCGGACGAGATTAGAGATTGTTTGCCGCTCTGGTCGTTTAGGTTTCCAATTATTTGAGGGGCCTGGGTCGGGCCCCTTACCCAGTTTTTTGACTGTAAGATGTTTTTTGAAAAAACAGTTGGATTGGTGCCCGCAGTAAACTTTTTATTTGGTGGCAACAATGTATTATTTTTATGATATTTAGACCGACAGTTCTTCATTTAATGAAATTTTTTATTACAACGCGGGCAGATAGTTTTTGGAAGTATTATTTGAGAAGGAATTTTACTATTATTTGTTGTAACAGGCGTGTCAGACTGTTGAGGCAAGGCTGGAGGCGGCATAGAGATTACTTTGTTTGGGCAATTTTTACTATAATGCCCTGGCTGTCTGCAAGAAAAACAATTTTCAAAATTTTTGTTTATTTTTCTTTTTTTTTGTTGATCAAGGGAGGCGAACCATTGGCTGCTGGTCTGTCCCTTTAAGGCAGCCGCAATGGCCACACCATGAAGATATGAGGGTGTCACCTCCGAACAGGTTTGAACATATTTATTAATGTCGCCTGTTCGTACAATGGGTCTTAACAATGCCTGACAAGGTGGTGAAGCATTTTCAAAAGTCAGCTGTTTAGTTATAATGTGAGCCGCCTCAGCATTAGGTATAGTTTTTTGGACAGCATTCATTAACCGTGATAAAAAGTTTTGATAAGATTCCTCAGGCCCTTGTTTAATGTTAGCAAGGCCAGAGGTTTTCACTTCACCAGCCGGCAACCGGCTCCATGCAGCAACTGCAGCTTCACGCACGAGACGAAAGACTGGAGGTGGGATACGAATTTGTACATTGTTTTCACACCAATTATCTTGACCCAAAACCATTTTAAGCAGAATTTTACTATTTTTTATTTTTATTTTTTTATTATTATATTTTTTTACCATCCTCCGTGCTTTTTCCTCATAATTTGTCTTTTACAACAAATAATCTCCACCAGACAGACTAGATCTAGCTGTCATCTGTCAATCAAGTGGTGTGAGGAAGTGACTGGCCACTGATTCTACGAGTTGCAAGGTATAAGGACATGTAGTCCCGTAATCGGCAGTTGTTCTTTTTAATTTCTTTAAAAGCTCAAAGGGAAGGGGTTCCCATTGAGGCTGCTCATGGTCATTGTCTACATTGAGCACAGGAAAGCATTGAAAGGTAAAATCACCTTTTTTTTTTTGTTTGTCTCACTGCACCAGCAAAACCAGCTCTAGACATACGAACCAAATCACCAGACAACATTTGTGGCATTGACCTGGACACAGGCTCTGCGTTTTCAAAGGGGTCTGATTGTATATTTGCAGAACAAGGCTTGAGATTAGTCTTAGCTCTAGCCAAATTACTGATATATTTTTTAACAATTTTAGCCAAGTCCGGGCTGGAAATTGAATCAGATTTAGGAATAGATTCATGAAAAGGAGCCAACGCTTCAGTAGAGAGGTTAACTTTGGCTCTAGAATTAATTTTTGACTTTTGAAAAACAATTTTATCATCCAAAGAATCCGAATTACTTTTTTTTAATGCAGCTGGCCAATTTTTGTTTTATTTTTGGTTTTGTATTTTTTGTTTTGCCTCCAGCCTGGCTAAAGCAATTTATTTGTTCAGGCAATTGTTTTGTTAATGACGGGCTGTCAGCCGAGGACCCTTTAATGTCCTCCAAGGATAAGGAAGCAGTAGGCTCAGGTAGCCGTAATTTTTTGAGCTTTTTATTTATCTTTTTCAATTTAGACCCTTGATCTAGCATGTTTTGCAACAGACCCCACAATGAAAAGGCATCAATGGGGACCTTTTCTGGTCCATGGAGAGTATAATAGGATGTCATTTCCTTTCCTACTTTGGCCCAAGTTTTTGCATTCAGAGTACCATCCCTAGGAAACCAAGGACAACATATTTCAACAAAATTTAGGAAACTAGCCAATTGTGCATGAGAGATTTTAAGGCCTTTCTTTGCAAGAGTATACTTAATTATATTAATAAAGAGTCCTTTTTCCTTAGACTCAGTATGGCCCATAGCTTCTCAACGATAAGACACTCACTCGCCTTATTACGGTTCTGACTTACTGTTTCCCTCAAACCTGCTTTTTCTACAGGCGGGTATGCGCCCTACCCTATGGAGCAGATCCTAGCCGTCCCCGCTCGGGAAAGAAATTTTACCTTTCAAGTCCCTGTTTGGGCGCCACTTTCCGGGGACCAGCCTCCGGCAAAAAGTCGTGTCAGGGGTTCCTGAAAGGATGAGACGGCGTCGGCGAAAACGAAAGAACTGAAACTTAAGGGCTGAGGGGGAGGGAAATGAGGAGACACCGACACTTGGTGAGGTGTTAGTATCTTCTGCCGAGAGACTCAGCAGGTCTTTATTTATTTATTATTAGTAATAATAATAAGGAAATACATTATCATGTGTAAAGCAAAAACAATTAGTATATTATGTTTCCCATAGACTACTGGCCCCTACAGTTCTCAGCTAGATGGCAGCTTTCAAGGTTAACAGATAATAAACCAAACTTAACATTAAAGCTACTTATTTTTTCATTTAGAAAATTATTTAAAACAGTGAATAACTGCCAGTGCATCCCTATCAGCTAAAGCCTAAGCATCAAAGGACTATTCTATTCACATGACCTTCAGCCGGAGACCAGCTGCTGTTCAGCTATCAGAACTTTTTCTACCTAGAAACTCCTTAACTCAAATAGCTTCATATTAAAAAATTTCCCAAGAAACTTCAAGAGAAAACAAAATAGAAGGACCTACTATAATTATTGTATTGTAATGCTTGTCAGGTATGCTCAATAAGTTGTCTTCCATTGTCAAGTAGGCCAAATCGTTTAATAATTAGTTTCTAATTTTCCATGCCGTTTATTTGCAATATACTGATGCATATAATATAGTGCCTAATGTACTTTTTTGGAAAATTTTTTCTTATTTATGACCAAGAACAAAAAGTGAAGGAATGTTAAATATTCAGCCCCACGGTGTGAGGCACAAGGAATCTTCAGCCCCACGGTGTGAGGCCCTTTGGCTTCGGCCCCACGGTGTGAGGCCCTTTGGGCTTCGCTGCTTGCCAGTGTCTTATCTGGCCGGGGCATCAAGGCCTCCTGCAGCACATTATATTTCTATAATAGTTAAACAAAATAGACTCTTCTTAAAATGACTCTTGTGGTGGAGGGAGGAATAAAGGAGAACAATGATTAACCTGGAAATAAGGCTGAAGAGTACCAGAGAAGGAGGCCCTTGGGAAGGTGAAGATGTGGGAACCCGTGTTCATGTTGTAAAAGGACACAAGTCCAGCCTCACAGGCCAGAAAAACTCCCACCAGCAAGGGCTGCTCCTTCAATGCAAGGGGAGTTGGCGGAGAGGTAAGGGCCATGTAGCCATTCTCCTGGCAGAGTCTGATGGCCCAGAAGCCAGACTGAGGCTCTGGGGTCCTGACAATGAAACTCTGCTCATTTGCCAGACAAACTCCTATGTCCCACCCTGATCCCTCTCCCACATCCACTTCAAAGTAATGTCTTCCTGAGGTGAAGCCCTCACAGCCCAGGACACAGGGTAAGAAACAGAATCTCCTAAAACTGAGATGCTTCTCCTGGGGGCTGCCACGGGTCACTTGTCTCTGATCCTTAGACAGAATTAGTTCACAATGAGCTGTTTCTGGATCCAGAGTCACGCTGACTGATAAAAGAGAAAGACACATTTTATTTGCTGAGAAGACAGAACTTCAAATACAAATACAACCAAATATAACCATCAAATAAAACCATCCTGGATTCAAGTGCATCTCAGTTCTTTTAGCTCTGTGAGTCACTTTCTGAGGCTGCATAATATAGTAGGAAATCATCACACCTGAACAGTGATGGTGGGGAGGATTGAAGGAGCTAATGGATGCCTAGTGCTTGGAGACATTCCTTGTATTTGGTAAGTAACCAATATGTGGAAGTCATATCCTTGAGCTTATTTGAAGACATAATGGCCTTGCCATGAAATCTCTAGGGGATGCCTTCTAGAAGATGAGGACAGCATCTCTTCCATAGTCAGAAAGAAGCCAGGATCATGGGCTCTATAATCATAGGAAGTGAATTCTGCCCACTATCAGAGGCAGCTTGGAAGTGGATTATTCTCCAGTCTAGCCTCCAGAGGGGAGCACAGCCCAGCCAACACATTCATTGCACTCTGTAAGGCCCTGAGCATAAGTCCTAGCAGATGTGAGCCACACATATCTAAACCACAAACCGCTGAGATAATATGTCTGTTGTTTTAAGTGACTGAATATTCTATAACCACAGAGAATCATGTAGCTTCATTCATATATTACAGCCAAAGGAATTATTAAAACATTTAGTTTGTGGGCCTCCCCGGTGGCGCAGCGGGTGAGCGCTGGGTTGTGATGCTGCCCGAGGCCTCTGCAGTGCCAGTTCGATTCCCGGCTGCTCCCTGGCCACAGGAGGAGGGTCCCACATGGCGCGCAGACATCTCCTGCCGCCCGCTGCTCCCCTCAGCAGTGTACTTCAGTCCTTCTGCCTGCTCTGCTCCCCTCTCTGGCTCTGGTGAATTCTCTCACCCTACCGCGCTTCTGACTATACCCAGTGCATGTATAAACAAACAAACAAACAAATAAATAAATAAAATCTTAAAAAAAAAAAAACAATTTAGTTTGAATTTTCTAATTGTGGACATATGGAATATGGCAAGCACCAAATAGGAATCAAGGTTTCTGAATTGGTAATACTGGCTTTCATTAAGATTCAAATGTTTGTGGCATCATAATTCATTTTCTCCTTAGTCCTGAATACTGATCTGTCTTTCTTAAATTTCACTGAATGTTGAATGACATGTTAACAATAAACATTATGGTGCAGATTGTTCTATATACTTTACACCTGCTGTTGCATTCCATTTTCATGAAAACTCACTGAATTAAGATCTGTTCATATTCGTATTTTTCAGAATGGGAAAATGAGGTAGTGGTTGGCCTGGTTGATACAGCAAATCAACAGGAGAGGAGGAATTTGAAGAGCCTGAAGAGATAACAGCTTGCTACTTCCTTGTCTCCACCCAAGGGAGCCTGTTCCTGACCCACTGAAAACAGCTCAGCAACCTCTCTGCCTACGAGTCTGAACAGGACAGGTAGGAAGCTTGGCTACCATTAAGGGGCCTTTGCTGTGAAGGATTAGAGCAGTTATTTCCTTCACATACCTTGGTAGCGCTGTAACATTTTCTTCAAATCAAAGTAAAGCTGAGAAAAATTGCATACAGTTTGAGAGTCCAGAGAGATGACCTCTGGTATTTTCAGCTTCACATCTGAATGCCTAGAATAAACAGACAACAGACCTTCTGCAGTGGACGTTCCATTCAGCTCTGGACGCCACACATACTCACTTCCCCTTAACCATGTGTTCAGACAGACTTACCTTTTCAATGTGTCTTTCACACCCTACGGTGAAAACAAAGACAGGTGAGTGTGGGAAAATCAGTATGTCATGTCACTTGACACAGGGGGTTACTTGCTATGAGTACTCCACCCCAGGAAGCAGAGAGACTCAGGTGAGATACCCAGGCATTTGATTCCCATCCCAGTCCCCTAGGATATTCCCTGCCAGTGTGTGTGAGTGTGTGATCACACTTGCTCAGGCTTATGGGGAGTCATGGAGTCTGCATTCACAGTAGCCTGTGACCTCGGGGACTTGATCATGTTACCTTTTGCTAGAAGTGACCTAATTTCCTTCTGAAGAGCCCATATCAGAGATCACTGATGACAAAGGTCCTCAGTGGGGAATCCATTTCCAGACCCTGGTGGTGAGGCTGAGGCAGCAGGTGTCACCTGCTGAGGGTGCTGTCACACTACATCCTCATCCTCACAGTGTAACTACCAGTCCTGCAATAGCAGCTGGAGTCGAAGCACTTATGTTCAATGGCTGGAAGCTTCAGGCAGCTGAAAGCAGGTCCCATAAGAGCTTATGGACCAAGATAATATTCATCAGGAGGTTATCATTTATTTCGGCTGCCCCATTCTATTCAAGAGATGGTTAGAAAGAGTCCCACGAACAGTTGACAAGGGCAAATAAATGGCAGGAATTTTTGCTGTTGTTCTATAAAACCAGGAAACCACCACATCTATCCAGAGAAAATTTAAATTTCTGATCACATGCTGACCCTTGGACCTGCAAGGCCGCCAGCGTACATGGATATAGATTTTAAAGAATGTTTCTTTAATTTCAGTGCCACAATTAAGTGAAGTAGACAGGTCTCAGAAATCTCCCCAGGCTCCCTCATCATTCTCCACTCAATAGTCAGGAACAGATAAATCTCCTTTCTTTCCTAGAAGTTCTCAGCCTCTCTTACCTGCAGCAAATTCTGGGCTGATCCTTGACATTTCTTCTCTAATTTCAGGATAAGGTTCTCAAATTCAAAGCTCTGCTTTACCAGACTGGCTTCACCTTCCTGCAGTCTCCTCAGCAGCTGCTTTTTCTCTTTCTTTAGTCTCCTTAAATAATCCCTCTCCTCCTCATGGAGGAAGTAGTGGAGATTCCTAAACTCAGACTGGATTACTTGTCTCCGAAGCTCTATGTTCTCCTAGAATCAAGGAAGTGGGCAGAAAAGGGGGAAACAAACCAAACATACCTCTATGGTAAGTCAGTAAACACAGGAGAGACCGAGACAAAGTGCAAATCTACTCACCCACAGGAGGAAAGCAAACTTTAACACATGCCCAACTGATGTATCATGAAGATTCATAGAGAAGGACATGAGCCAAAGAGCAAAAAGGAAAGACCGTATGAGTCTTCTCATATGTGGTCCTAGTCAAATTGAGAAACAAAAGACGTAGAATGGTGGCCGCCAGGAGCTTGGAGGAAGAAGCAATGGAGTTATTGTTAATGGACATAGTTTCTGGTTTGAATGCTGGAAAAGTTCTGCAGAGGGAAAGTGGCAATGGCTGGGAACAAACTTAACACAATGCACTGGGCTGTTCAGTTAGAAATGAGTAAAATGGCAATGTCAGGTAATGTGTATTTAGCACAAAAACCCCAGAAAAGTTTTCTTAGCTTCTGTGGGTCATTTTCCTCTGGGCACTGGAGCTCAAAAAGTGTCCAGCTCCCTCTGCAGAGTCAAGTCCAAGAGGCAGACACTCAGATGTGGGAAAGTTGGTCCTAGCTCTGTTGGCACCTGCTCACTTCCCTTCATCTCATCCAAGAGATAAAAGAAGGAGAGGATAGGAGTCGCAGAATCATGAAATTTGCCAATATCAAATTTTAGGGGGAAAGGATGTCCTAAAGCTAATTCCATACAGGCTTTGTGGACTCCACCCCCAGCCCAGGCCAAAGCCAAAGACCCTGGGAACTCCAAATCCCATCACCACCAAAGGGAAGGTGGCTGGGACCTGAGGGTGGGGTTAAGCAGCCAGGTTGATATAAAGCCAGACACGTGGGCTTTGGAGGGGGTCCCCCATTTTGGTTCTCCACCAGCTCGCAGGTCCGGCCAGCTCTGAGAGTGCCTTTGGGTTTCCCGGTCAGCGGATCGGGTAGGACGCATTAAAGACTTTATTTCCCTATTTTCTCCCCAAGTTGTACATTTTCTTTATTTCCTTTTCCTTTGTAAATAAACCTTTTATTAACCTTTTGTGTGTGCCTGTAGTGGAGTATTCATAAGTCCCTTTTAAGCGCGCGGGTGAGGACCCACAGCCAGGCAACCCGTTCAATATCAGGGCTGTCCTATAACAGCAGAACTTATCATTTGTAAGAGAAAACCAAGAGTTAGTGGGGATATAAGAAGCTGTGGGGGGGAATTTCTTCAAATAAAGGTTGTAACAAATATAAATGAGCCTGAATTTAAGACTCATTTAAGACTCTATGATTTTCAACAGGTGGAGGTCTGGATAGTTACCAGAAATATTATTGCCTTAAGCCAGGACTCAGTTACCATCCTTATGGATGAAACTAAGAAAACCACTGAGAGACCCAGTTTCCTCTGGAGAGGAACAGAGTGTAATTTCCATGGGTACTTTCTCAAGTCACACAGTGCTTCAGTGACTGTGATGCTGTGGTAGATGTTGTGGCACTGACATGGTTCCTTATTTGATGTGTAGCAATAGAAGTTCTCCCCACTACCCCAGATTCCAGAAGGGAGGAGACAGAGGTAGTTGCAATGCTACAGTGACAGGGATCTCCACTTGCCAGTTCCTAGAAAGGCCCTCCAAACTCAATGAGGATTTTAAAATGAGGATAGGAGTGAAAGGTAGGGCATGGTAAAGAAAATGAGAACCAGGATAAATTTCTCAAAGGAAGGGAAAGTTTATTGAGCCCCGGACAGACCTCATGCACCCAAGGTGGGGGTCAGTGAAGCTGCGCGTGTTGTTAGAGGGAAGCAGGGTTTTATAGGGTAAGGATAGGTCAGGTGGGAAGTTGGGTTAGTAGGGCCATTAAAGTTTGTAGGACGCAAAAAGTTTTGTGGGGCAGGTAGAGTTTCTTTCTCTGAGAAGAGACTCATAGGGGGAGGGGGAAGGCTCATTGTCTGAATCCTCCAGGCAGGTATCTGCATTCTTGCCCCCCAGGTGGGCTTCCTGGTAGGCTTTTGCATTCAGGCCTCCTGCATGGACCTTTCAAGGAGGAGTTTAAATTTCACATTTGACCATCTACAAAGAATAGGACAAATGTGGGAAGATACCCTGAAAGAGGAAAATGACTCATAAATTTGATTACTAAGGCATGGATTACATCCATATTTCCATAAAAGAATGTGTCTCTGATCCTGCAGGGGCTGGTCAGCCACAGACACTGTCTTAGAGACCCACAGTCTACAGTGCAAGTGTGTAAGTTCTTGCAGAGCTCTATCCTCATCAACAGTCTTACAAGCTTGAGTTATGGGATTGTCTCCTGCACTGGTCCTCTTATTTGTATTCACTAAAGTTGATATTGGAACCAGGAATGTAGAGGGTCAGACCATGTACTGAGGTAAATGTGCCCATGTGAGTTCATGATCTTCAGACAGGAGGTAATTTCAGTCATTGAAAACTTGAAAAGTAAGGAGCACAAGATTTGTGATTCTCCTGACTGAGGTTTAGTGTAACAGGGTGGTCCCCAGGAAAGCAGGAGGTTCCAGGTTCCCTGCCCCACCCAAATGGAGAGGGGAGCTGAGCAGGAAGAGAAGAATTTGGGAATAGAAGAAGTTGCAGAGGAGACTGAGGAAGGAAGCAGGATGGAGCCATAAGGAGACCTGGAGGAGGCACATGGAGCCTAGAGACATGTGAAGAAACTACACTTGCCTTTTGGTCGAGGACTGGGTGACACAGATGTGGGTGAGACCCGTGGGGAGGTGACAATGGCAGCTTTTATCTTGATTTTGATTTTGCTCTTTTCCTTCCGGGCGTGTCTGGTTGTTTCTGACCCTTTTTTGGGGGTCCCCACTGGAAGGTGCTTTAGACTTGTGGCAGGCTTTGGGGCCTTGCTCTGGGCCAATCCCTTTTTGATGGAGTTTTACATACAAGGGGACGGGTAACTTTGGGTGCTTCATTTAGAAACTAGATTCTTTGTCTTTCCTGTATTGTTTCCTGATTGTATTAAAGTTCCTTCCCATTAAAGTCTCCTATGTTTTGTGTTGATGCGGCGGATGGCAAAATCCATTTAGAATAGGCAGGTTTGCGGGGTTTGGGCTGCCCCTCTCCCTGCACTGTAACATTAGGACACCTAGCCAATTACTATTAATAGAAATAGAAAGCAGACTAAAATTCTCCTAGATTCAGACAACAAACTGCAAATATTAAAGAAAAAGGCCTATTCTTTGGGTTTCTACAGTTTGGTCTGATTTAATGAGAATAAATCATCAATGAGTACTTTTCCCAATCACCATACCCCTAAATTCTAGACTAGAAAATAGTTTGAGATCAAGAAAATCAAATTCTTACCTCCCATTGTCTTATTTCATCTTTTTTGAACAACTTCAGACTCTTACAGAGGTCTTGCTCTCCCTTCAGTTTTGTCACAATCTCCTGGAGCTTTTCCTGAAGGAAAAATTGGGTGAGTTATGGTTTGTCCATATCATAACTCTCATTTGGTCCTAGAAGAATCCCAGCCTCCAAGATGTACAATAACGCTGAGTTTATTTTTGAGTCCCTTGGCTTTCAGAAGAAGCAACATAAGGGCATTAATGTAACTCATGCCCTCAGTGGCCCTGGGCAGTGGCAGGATTGTAACATCTCTCTGTGCTGTAGGTGATCTGTGATTTCCAGCTCATCTGCGGACCATAGACTAAGCTGTTGACATTACTGCAGTCTGCCAGGGACATGCTGCATAAAGTACAAGATTATAATCATCTAAAAGTACATTTTATAAAATAATGTGCTGGACCATTCATAAAACAGAGTGTTTGAAACACGTACAACTGTTTACATGTGACCCTGAGTCAGGTAGGAGAGCCCAGGATGGCAGCTGAAGGGACAGAACCAGTTCATGTTGGGGGGGAGCTCTGCTGTCACCTGAAGAACTGTCATGATGTCAACTTAGAGTGATTAGTTTCCATACCTATCTCTAGGGTTACCTGTCACACCTTTTCTCACATTTTCAGCCTCCATTGAGAGATGGGGAAACCATTCACGTAGACAGTACGAAGTCGCTCACAGCTTCCCATCTAGTAAGAACTGAAACTCTTACTATAGTTTGACCTCTGCAGTCTGACTCCTGAGTCCACGTCCATCACCTTTTGTTGCTTTTTTTTAACTACTTGGTGGGCAAGTTATGGGATCTGTCCCATTACAGCAAAGAGCTGATCATGGGGTTACAGGGGGAGGTGAGTGCTCTGAGGGTGCTCAGGACTGACACGCCCTGACACAGGATCCAGAACTGTCACACAAGACACAGGCACATCAAGGATGAGGGGACACAGAACCCCACACTGGGGATGTTTCCTTCAAATGTCACCAGGGCAGAGGAGGAAGGAATCCTGCTTGCTCATTCCTCCACAGCACAGGGAGCCTCACTTTAGCAGCTATTGTGTGAGAAACAGAGGAGGTGCTTAAACCTCTCAAGGCTTCATCACTCACGATTTCTAAATCCTTTAACTGTCCTTCTTAATCCTTGCTAAATGTGTTTCCATCCCCTTTTCTTAGAGGACTAACTTTGATTTTACTCCTTGATGTTTATTTTATGAACTCAGAATGTTCTTTTAAATGTCAACCTAATATTTCCCTCCACAAATAAAACCCCAACTTTGGACCAGGATTTAGTCTCTGAGAAATACCAAATTCCTTCTTAATTTCCTTTCTCATGGCCTTACCTGCCCTTCCGATCTCACGCCCCCTGACCAGGTACTAGCTAGTCAGGTAAGCTCTCGTGACACGGGTCCCCCTGAGTTGGAATCCTCACTCTTCCACACACCGTTACTTTGTATGTGTCTTTCTGGATTCAGTTCTGGGCAGTCTCCCCCTGCACCCATTCCCACCCCTTGGTGCCACCCTCACCACCCACGCCAAGGGACATCAGGTGTCCTGTGTTTCTTCCTCACTCCTTATACCGTGGGTATCTAAAAGGCTGTGGTTCTGACCGCTGGGGTTTCAGAACTTTCCTGTGCTCTTGCAAGCTGTGGTGTCCCAATTAAATATTTGAGGTGAGGCCATGAACGAGGCTGGTGTGGCAGAGAGCAAAATCTATTGTCCAGGAGAAGATCATTAAGGAAGTTCTTAGAGGAAAGGATTCTGCTCAACTTTTGAAGGTCAAAATGGACACAGGGTGGACATGTAATAAATTCAACATGGACGTGTAATAAACTATTTCAGGAAAATGATATGGTACAGATTTATTTTAGGGTCAGGATAATGGTTTTCATTCCAACTGATTGGAGTGAAATGCACAACCTGAGAGGCAGTCCTTGCTAAAGTCTCTGGCTACTCACCTTGTAGCCTGGATACACGTCCTCCACTAGAGCCGTGCGGTGTCCTCTGTGCTGGGGGGAGCGCTCACAGAGCAAGCAGATGGGCTGCCCGTCGTCCTCACAGAACAGGTGGAGCCGCTCCCCGTGCTCCTCACACAGCCTCTCACGGTCAATCTCCTTGAGAGTTTGAATGAGGTTTTCTAGTTGCTTGTTGGATCGGAGACTCTCCCTTTGAAATGGTATCTGGCACAGGGGACATTGGGACTCCCTCTGGGATGACGTCCCTTGTACGTTCTGAAGGATTCCCTCTATGCACCGGCGGCAGAAGCTGTGCCCACAGTGGATGCTCACGGGCTCTGTCATCACCTCCAAGCAGATGGAGCACGTGGCTTCCTCCCTCATCTTCTTGGTAGCTGTGGCTGAGGCCATGGCCCTTCCTGAAAAGCTCAAATATCAGGTTAGAGGCAGAGATGAAGTTGACAGGATTTTCCAGAGTGAAGGACAGAAGCCTCACCTGAACCTCTGCGCCTGCACAGGTGTGGAAGACTTCTCCCTGGAGAGAGAAATGGATGCGATTTGAAAGATGTCTCGCCTGTTCCTCTGTGGTAGAATAGGGTGATCCCAGTCATATTTGCCCACTTCAGTTTAGATTAAAATTCAGTCACATTTAAATTCAGTGTTTCAGTCTCACCAGCCATGATTAAATGCTTCACATCTGAGAATGGTCCCAGGATATCCAAGCACAGAATATTCATCACGGGAGACAGTGACAGTGCTCAGGTACTAACAGAGCTAGAGAAGGAAAGAGGGGGCTCCCAAAAGTCTCAGGAGAGAAGAGAACTCAGGGAGGGAGAGCAAAACTCTCTTCATGTCTAATGAGCTTCGGGAGGAGTCGGCTCTGATTTACTTCTTTGTACTGCTAGCAACACTGAGGTGAATGGTTGGGGAGCAGTGTCCATGGGAACAATGCCCTTGACTCTCCCCATATACCCATGTAGGGTTCTGTGGACCCCACAAAGTAAAAGGGGCTCCAGGTTATTCAAGTTCCCATGGAGCCCACACTGAGGCAGGGGAACTAGAGAGAGTGGTAGAGAAGGTGTTGGTGCTGGAGCAGAGACCCTGGGCACAAGGGAGGTGACTGTCTCCCTCCAGGGGAGGACAGGTCTCCCAGGACAAGGTCAGTGCTGCACCTCCCCCTGCAGTGACCTTTAGGGCTAATGGCTTTCGCCAAGGTCCCTAGGTCTGGCTGGGCAAGGAACCAGCATGCAGGAGGAGAACAGCAAAACTCCCTAAAGCAGGGGAGTACAGCAAAGTTCCCTGAAGACATGGATAAGACAGAAGCTTATCAAAGGATTACGACCACCAGGAGCTAAAACCTTATCTTGTCTTTCTAGAACTACAAACTTTATCCCTTTATTGTCTTTCTAAACTTCCTTCTTTCTTCTATAAAGGTCATTTTTTGTTAATTAAAAAATCATATGAAATCCTTAACACAAGGCTGACTCAAATGAAACGTTACTAAACCCTGTAATAATTAAAATATAGTTTAGGTGAAAAAAGTAGTTAGTAAAACAAAAAATGCGATCATATAATTTAAAAACAAAACTAATGGATTTTCTACATAAGAATGAGGCTAGGTCCAAATGTAAACCACTCAGCGATAAGCTAAATCCATTCACTGCTCCTGTATATATACTGGCGACTAACTTAAATGAAATTGCACTCAGATTTACACTCTCTCTTGAAGTGTGTCTGTTTGTCATTTCTTCAGTCTAATCCCTGACCACCCTGCACGTTTCTTTCAACCCTGAGACAGCCTCATCGTCTACTGCTGTGCTGGTCCGCGGCAGTCAGGATGCCTGAGGCAGAGGGAATTTGCAGAACCAGGATGTGGGGAGGCAGGAAGCAGAGGGCAAGACCAGACCATTGTGGGCTCCTGTCCTGGACCCCCCAGTGTCCACCAGTGAGGACTGAGAGTTGGAGACAGAGCAGCAGGGACCAGAGCAGAGGGTCTGCCCTTCCCCACAGCGGCAGCTGCTCAGGCTCCCAGCCCTGCTGCCCTCCCCTTGCCTGGAGTATGTGGGGAGGTGCTGAGGGAGGAAGTGAGAGACCTTTCCTTTGCACTCACGGGGCCTGGACCAAAAGCAGATTCAACCCAAGGAACTGGATGGATTATTTCCCCCTATTTTCAGGACTAGCCCTTGGAGCAGGAGCACGTCTCTGCAGACTGCCCTCCCACGGAGGAGAATTCTCCCAGGGGCTGCACCAGCCTTCCTTAGGCCTGGGGTTGTGCTCCTTGGGATGCCCTTCCTCTGAACCCCAATTGCCTACCCTTCACTCCCATCACACCCTGATCTGAGACATGAAATGGAGTCTTGAAAGAGAAAGCAGAGTGGGAGAGAGCTTGAAAGCAAGTCCCGAGTAATTTGACTTGGCTGAGATCCTTTTATTGCCTCCCACCACACACACACAGACATCACAGAACACCCCAGAGCAAACCTTGGCCTGGACTTTGCACTCCTCCTCACAGGGCAGTCAGTCACAAAATCTCTGCCAGTCCCTCTGCAGCTCCACTTCCGGATTCCTGGAAGGGAAGTTCCTCTGACTAGAGTCAACTCAGAAATGAAACTGATGTGGGGGCGGGTCCAGACATATGAGGGAGGAGACTTGTCAAAATGCCAGAAGTGTTACCCTCAGGAATCCTGCCTGGAGGGTCTGGTAGGAAGAGCACCCTTCCTTCAGAGCAACAACAGAGGGAACAAATTATAATGTCATCATGACTTGACACAGCGCGTGGGGCAGGCCCCTCATGGGGAAGGGAGAGGCCCCTCTTGAAGCATCAGATGCACAGAGAGACGTCCCAGTTCCCATGATGACTTCTGGCATCTCCCTCCACCGTCACTGTCGTGGATGAGACTCTGCACCTGGCACAGCTCATCCCGAGTTTTCTTGTCAAAGGGCCAGGAAAGGAGATGAGGGACCCCAGAGGGGATTAACCACCCCACACAGCAGCAGCCAGACAAAGTCAAGCTCATGACTGGGTCTGTCCTGTGACCTCTGCCCCCCTGGCACCTGTTTTGTGAAGGAGGGGATCATGCAGAGCTCAGGGCTGAGAGGGGTGGGATGCAAGGAGGCTTCAGAGACATGTCCCCTAACTGGGGAGATTCCAGTGCTTCAGGTGATGTGTGTGATGTGGTGAGAAAACAAGGCTAACAGTGGGAGCAGAACCTGGGGGTGCTTAACTGTTTATGGGGAGTCTAGGATGTTGGATCTGTTCATTCTCTCTCTCTCTGTCCTTTCTCTGTCTCTCAGCATAGATGATCCTTTCAGTTGAGCTTGCTCTGATGTACGATGAAGCTGACACATGGTAATTTTTCTTCACTGGCCCTGAAACAGCTGGGAATTTATTAAACACCAACCTTGGGTCTGGCCCTAGCCCAGAGCTCCCTGTGTGTTAATATAATCCTCCTTAATACAATTTCTGGAGTTTAAAACACGGTAATATGAATAAAAATTTTCTAAGGAGCTCATAACTAATTTGAGCAGGCAGAAGAGTATGGTCCTCCCAGTTTGAGGAAAAGAAAGAAGAAAATGTAAAGAGAAAGGAATAGTGCTGCAGAGACATGGGGGATACCATCAGATATACCTTTTTACCTAGAATGACACTCACACAAGAAGAGCACAGGGTGAAAAATAAACAGCACACTCTAAATTATCAATGGATGAAAGAGAATATGACAAGGAAAGTTAGAAATATGGAGGCTTTGACATGAGTGAAGATGAAAGTCAGCACACGAAACCTTAAGGGCTGCCGTCACAGCAGGGCCTAGGAGATGACAGATGTAAAAGCCACTATCATAGTTTAAAGCTGTTAAGTCACTAGCTTTGCCTTCTTGTTCAAGGGCAGAAAGAGCAAATGAAAACCAAAGCAAGCAGAAGGACACCGTTGGCCATGAGATGGGGGTTCATGAAGAACAGGAAATCACTGTCAACAAAGGTTCGTCCTTTTAGAAAGACTAACAATTCAAGAAATCTTTTAGCTGCAATAACCAATGACAATACAGTAAGACAGAAATTACTGAATGGTTCTAACTACTGAGAGTGGCACAACAGCTTATCTGCAAGCAAAAGAATGAATATGGAGACTTGCATCATGTCATATACAACACTCAGAATGAATCACAGATCTAAATGTAATAACAGAAATGGTTAAAACCTTTTGAGAGAAAGACAGGGAATAACCCTTGTTACATTGGGTTTTCGAAGGTTATTTGCATTTGCTGCTGCACAGCAAAACACTGTGTAAGGCCTAAGTAGATGACCTAGCATGTGAACCACACAAAAATGAACTACAAACCTGTGAGCTAATGTGTGTTGTTTTAAGTGAAAAATATCTTTATAGCAATGCAGGATGACTATGGCCACCAAAACAATTCAGGTTCACTCTGATTTTACAGCCAAAAGAATTATTAAAATATATTGAGTGTGAATCTCTTAATTGTGGACATATGGATAATGACAAATACTAAGTAAGAATCAAGGGATTGGGGCCTCCCTGGTGGCGCAGGCGGTTGAGCACAGCACTGTGAAGCTGTCTGCAGCCTCTGACATGCCGGTTCAATCCCTGCTGGCCTCGGAGCAGTGCACATGGTGAGCAGACCTCTCCTGTCTCTCCTGCTGCTCCCTTCAGCAGTGTATTTCGTCACTCTGCCTGTTCTGCTCCCCTTTCTGTCTCTGGTGAATCCTTTCACCCTCTGGTGCATCTGGCCTATACCCCAGTTCTTGTATAAATAAATCAATCTTAAAAAAAAAAGAAAAGATAATGACTGCCATTGTGACTGCCAAGGAGGAGGAGCAGCCTCACAGGAATCTGTCACCAGATGTGTCTTTCAGGCACCTCCCCTCCAAGTCCATGGAGCAAGTTGAAGGGGTAGAAGAAAGAGGGAGAGGGGCCGCCTGCTTCTGTGTGATACAGACCCAGGGGGCCACTCAGCATCCCTAGATCCCAGTAGTGCATCTTGTTAGGAAGTCTGGTTTGGGGGCTACTGGGACTTGTCATCCAAGGGGGCTCATCTGAGCAGGGGCAGGGAGAAGAGAGCTTCCCCTGCACACACGTGCATCTGTAACTTTAGCACAAAGGACTATTGGGCGCCAGTGGAACACTTACATCACAGCACATGTACAAACGCTTTCTCCCTCATCTCTCTTTTATTAGGTGACCGTGTAAGGCCCTCCCTGCAGAACCTATGACGAGTAAAGGAAAAAACTTTCTTGCCTCTGCTACACAGGAAACCCCAGTGTTGTTTGTTGTTCCCGGAGGCCCAGTGTCCGGACCCGCTTCTGGAGTCTCAGAGCACTGGATAGTGAGAGACCCCACCTTCCCACTCTGGACGCAGTCGGACTCTCCCCGAGCTCATCGCCCCTCTAGGGTCCTACAGGCCTGACTTAGGGATGGTCTCCCTCCTCCGGGCAGGCCATGTATAAAGTGCTCATAGGAAATGATGTTCCCATCAGCATTTAGATTCTGAATAAGAAAAAATATTGATAATCGTTCAGATAAGGAAGTTAAAAACTAATAATTTTTTCAAACTGTAACATAAAATAGAGGGAAAATTAGAAAGTGTTTTGCAATATCTCATCAGTCATTAATTCCCTTCCTGTACCTTTATTTCCTGTGCCTTAGTTTCCACTGATAGGAGTTTAACTTGGAACTTTAAAAACTCATTGAGGTGTCTACACAATTTTGAATATATTTAAATCAGTTATAATAACTACCTGTAAACCTTTCTTTATAACTGGTGTGTCGATGCTGGTCAATTTTGATTGATTGATTCTTGTCTGTTTGATTGATTCTTGTCTCATACCATGTAACTCCCTTAAATAATGGACACTCTATTCTAGGAATGAAATTTTTTTCAGGATATATTTTGTCAAATAAAATTCACTGCTTCATAATGCTGTAGTGGTTTTAGCGTATTCATGAAGTTGCACAAACGTTACTGCTGTTTAAATTCCAAAACATTTTCATCTCCTCAAACACACATCTCAGATCCTTAAACAAGAAATTGCCTGCCCCCATCAGTCAGAAGCTGATGAGGACTAAGATACTGTTTCTCTCTCTGAGATTCTCTGTTTTAAGCATTTAACAAAAAGGATCATACAAAATGTGCCTTCTTTCAAGTAGAGTAATGTTCTCAATGCTCAACCATGTTGGAGCATGAAGCATTATTTGAGTGTTTCTTATGGATGAGTAATATTCCATTGTGCGGATTTCAAACATTGCATGTGTCCATTCCCAATGGATGGACATTTGTGTTGTTACTGCTTCTGGTAGCATTAATCTTCTGTAGTCATTGGATTGTCTTGGAAACCTTGTCAAAATTCTTTGACTTTCAATGTGTGGATTTATTTCTGGACTCTGCCATATTTCATTGCTATGTATGTCTATCCTTACACTAACACCTCACATTCCTGACTTCATAGTGCTGTTGTATTTTCTGAAAAAGGAAAATGTGAGTCTTGCAACATTGATCTACTTTGTGAAGATAGCTTTGGCTCTCCTGGGCCCTTTCATTTCAGATGGATTTTTGGACAAATTTGCCAATAATGCAAAATCAAAAATCAAAAATCAAACCAACCTACAACATACCATCTCCCAACTACCTTCAGCTCTGGCATAATTCATCTGCCCAAGTGGTAAAACTGGGTCCATTCTGCAACCCTTCACTTTCTTACAACACAGCCCCATTAGCATGACTGGGAGACCTTTTGTTGCTGGGGGTGCTGCTGATAGTAGGAATTATTCTCTTTACTTTAGTGGTTGCACCTGCTATCTCTACCTCATTTACCGCTTCTTGGTAAGATGAAACAGAAGTCTTCAATGTCAGTGAACACAGACTTTATGTATGAACTGCACATTATCGTAACTTTAAACAATTTGCAGCGCGAGTTTGATCCCCAGCCAGGGAGATACCCACATGGCGCAGTAGACCTCTCCTGACTTGTCAGCTGCTCCCCTCAGCGGTGTATTTCTGTCAGTCTGCCTGTATGCATAAGTAAATAAATGTTTAAAAAAAAAACATCAGGTATTCATACCAGATGGTCTCACTCATAACAGGAATTTAGAAAACCTATTAAGGGACCAGGAAAAAGACTAATTATAATAAAGTAAAAATCAAAATCAACAAGCAACTGTAAATCACAGACATACTATGGTTGGTGGGAGGAGGAGGAATTAGGGTCTAAATAAGGGGGGTGGGAATTGTATGTGACTATAACCAAGATGAAAATGCATACATTGTGCAAAAATGAAAGATTATGTAAGAAATATATAAAACAAAAAAATAATAATAAAAGTTATTCAGTATATTACCCTGCACTGGTTTTGTTCATTCTTGAGCACTGTGTCACAGAAGAGATTCTTGAGTCATTATTTCATCACTTCTTTCTATTGCTGCAAGCTGGATACAAAACACATGGGAGCGTCACAGAGTTCCTCCCCAGGGCCAGGACTCTGACCCCATGTTCATTACATTTATAAATTTGCAGTTCGTTGACTTCCTCCACAGCAGCGAGTAGCAGTGGCGACAAAGGGACTGGCTGGCAGTGCATGTGGGACTGAGTGGCAAAGGTAGTGACCAAATCCAGGCCCATGTTCATGAGGGAATAACTGTTGTCTGTGTGTGTCTCAGTGTGTGCAAGTGTGCAATGAGCATGTGTGTCTGTGTATTAGATGGATGGCAGTGAGGGAGGCCGGGAATCTAAAACTGGTCAGGACTTGCTTGTTATCCCTTTCCCCTTGTCTCTTTCCTTTCACAGACCCACTGCTCCACCCCTAAAGATCTAGAATATAAGGTGAGTGAAAGCCCATCACCTCACCCCTGGGGTCAGGGGAAGGAGATCCTCCTCTGCAGGGGCACAGTGCCCGGGGCAGAGAGAAGGCTAACACAAACAACAATGGAAATTACCTGCCAAGGAATCATAGTCTCTAGAAAAAATTCTCTCTGTCCACAGAAAGTTGTTTGACTTTTGAGGGTCATGGCCTGATGGGTAATTTAATTGAATCCCAGTTTTCAATTCAGAGCACTGTCACTAGAAAAAAGCTTGTTAAGTTCCCCCATTCCACTGTCTCCCCAAAACCACCCAGCATGGGAAGAGGGAAACTATACTAGGTTCCCTGAGCAGCCCCAGCAGTGGCAGGGGCTGGGGGAAGAACCCCTTCTGCTCATGTTCCTCCTCCCATCTGGCTCTCAGATACTCATTGTGAGAATCTAGGGTTCCAGTCCCTAGTGTCCCACACAGACCTGACCTCCCCCAGTGCTTCCCACCTCCCCACGCCTGGGTCCTGCAAACCCTGGATTCCCCTCCCTGGGGACTTGCTCTGGGGTGAGCCATGGCTGAGAGGGACTTGTCCTGGGTGTGCTGGGGCTTGAATCAGGGGATCTACCCTCGTCTTCCCGCTCTCTCCAGTTCCCTCTCTCTCCCGTCCCTGAGAGTGGCAGATGGACAAACTGCTTCTGGTGGCCTTGTTGAGTTTATGACCGTCCACTTTATTACATTTTTTTGTTCATCCTTTGAGTGTGTGAGTTGGGGTGCAGACCTGGGTGTGTGGAGGTCAGTAGAGTCAGATGAAATTAGTCTCGCTGGAATCCCTCACAGACCCCCGTCCTAAGTGGCCCTACTGCTCACAGAGAAGCGGTTCCGGCGCTGATTCTCTGGACGTTCACTCCAGTGTGAAGGAGTCTCCCTCTCCCTCACTGTGCTCTCTCTGGCTGCAACTTTTGTGAGGAGTCTGCCTTGCTTCTCTGTCTCTTGAGCACCTGTCCAGGAAGATTTTCCACAATGATGGAATGTTCTGTGTCTGGGGTGTGATGTAGCCATGTTGACAGGATGACATGAAGCAATGGAAACGCAGCTAGTGGGACTGAAGAACTGAAATTTAAAATTTGCCACTTTTTAATAACAAATTTTAGTGGCCAGTTGTGATAGGGATCACCATTTTCTACGACACAGCCACGTGGCGTGCATCTTCCAAATTCCAAACCTTTTCTTTTTCAGACACATTTCAAGACTTGTAGAGGCACCTATATGTCCTTCACTGTAGAATTCTCTCTACTTCATTTCTGCCTCTAAAGCTGATATTGGAGCTTTTCAGGAAGAGCCAAGACCTCAGCCCCCATTACCAAGAGGATGAGGGAGGAAGCCACATGCCCCATCTGCCAATAGCCGATGACAGAGCCTGAGAGCATCAGCGGTGGGCACTGCTTCTGCCGCCTGTGCAGAGAGGAGAAACTGAGGAGCAACAATGGACATCATGGTTCAAGAGTGCCCTCTGTCCCTTGTGTCAGACACTGTGTCATAGGGGGAGTCTCCAGTATGTAAAGCAGCTGGAAACCATGGTTGCAACCCTCAGGGATCATGAGAGGCTGTTTGAGGAACACGGAGAGCAGCTCCACCTTTTCTCTGAGACCACCAGGGAGACCAACTGCTGGGAATGCAAATGGTCCCCCCCAGCACAGAGAACACCACAATGTTCTTGTCTAAGAGGCATGTCCAGGCCCCAAGGTGAGTGACTACCCTGAACTCCTGCTGTAGCCCTTGCTCTCAGGCTGAACTTCCAGATCTAAGGTTGTTTAGACTGAACACCGACATCGTGATCGAGAGTTAAAACTTTCATCATCTCATTTTGTGAAAAACAGTTCATGTTGTTTCCCCAACAAGACATTCCCCAGGTCATATGGACTTTCATGGGTTGGTTAGAGTATTGTCCTTACTCTCTTTTGCTGTTATCACCCCTGCTGTAGAATACAGTTACTGAAATCCACACCTGCCTGTTGTATCTTCACATGAGTAAAAAATCTGAGAAACCACATTGTGCAAGGCCCTGTGACAGCTTCTCAAAACAGGCACAGAGACCACCCGTTTTTAATTCTCCTGAAGTCTGCTAAGGCAAACCATTCAGCAAGGAACTGCCTGGAGTTCCTTGATGTGGGTGGTGGGTTTGGGCCCCACTAAGTTGGGAGAAATATAGGGGGGCTTTCTGGAAGAGACTCCTGATGGACACAGACAACTTACCATATAGAGGAGGTGGAGAAAGGCTTCTTTTAGATGGTTACTGTCTTGTTCTGAGTGCAGCATTTCCCAGCGAGTCTGTAGAGGTCCATATAGCTCAGCCTGATGATCAGCAGGTGAGGCTCAAGAAGCCAATAGTCATAGCCCTTGGACAGGTTAGTTACTCCTTCCCCAGCCTCCGATTCTACAGCAGACGTGATGGCAGCCATCCTGCCACGTGCTCTGGGAATGAGAGGACAGCTGATTCACTGCACACAGTCCCCCGGGGAGCTCCTTTTGAAAGCGATAGGATTCAACAATATTTCGTGTCATTCTAGCCTCTTGGAAGGCAGGGATTCCTCTCAGGAACCTGATGAATTTGTCATCTTAACTACACTTTCTTTCTTCACCCAATTTTTGACCGGAAAAGATCCAGAGTGTTTTGACAGGATCTCAGGAACGGAAAGAACAGTGCCAGAGTCTGAAGTTTAGCACAAGAGAACATACAAGGTAACAGGAAGTAAGAAGTTGAGTCTTTTCCATCTCACAGCATATACAGAGCGCTTGATGGTTTATTCTCACTAGCCCATGAGAAATAGATGACCGCCAAAGAAGCAATATGCTTTATTTTTATGTCCCTTGTGTCTATGAGAATTTCTGTATCTTTTCAGCCTTAAAATAGTGATTGGTTAGGGGCCTCCCTGGTGGTGCAGGTAGTTGAGCACAGCGCTCTGAAGCTGTTGGCAGCCTCTGCAGTGCCTGTTCGATCCTGGCTGGCCATGGAGCAACCCACATGGCGTGGCAGAACTCTCCTGTCTCACCCACTGCTCCCCTCAGCAGTGTATTTCAGTCAGTCTGCCTGTTCTATTCCCCGTTCTATCTCTGGTGAATCCTCTCACCCTCCCGCACATCTGGCCTGTACCCCAGTTCTTGTATGCATAAATAAAATAAATCTTTAAAATAAATAAATAAATAATAGTGATTGGTTAGGATGCCCAACACCTCAGGCTGTAGAGACAGAATTTTGATCTTCCTTGCATAGAACATCCTAGACTGGGCTTCACATTACAAATACCTCAGTTTAAAGAACTGAAATGTTAAATACCTTCATGACTTGAAGACCTCAAGAATACTACTTCACACTTTCACCACAGTACAGGGTTTGCATTGGCACCGACATCTCTCCCAGGTTCCACAAACTGTTCTTTGCGAGCAGTGAGAACAGGGTCCCTCCAGGTGAGCTAGTGTTACTCCAGCTCATGAGGCTGGTGATGTGGACAGATCTTCTGCTGCTCATGTGCACTCACACTGCACGCTGGAGTCTCTAAGACTTTCCATAGCTGCCCATCTCCTACCATGTGAGATCTCGCCTTTAGCAATAGATTGAGGTCATCCCTCAGTTGGCAGTTAGTCCTATAGACTGTTTAGTCATCCTGCCTCTCTTAGGGGCCTTTTCCAGCCTCTGCACTTATCCTTTATGTGTGGATGTTCTACTTATCACTCAATGGACAGTCACAGTTCCCTCATTTTAAGTGCTTGCAGAGTGGGGAGAACCTCCATTGTTACCAGCATGAAGGGAAACCATGTCAATACCGGAGCCGAGCTGTCCTCTCCCACCAAAGTTCCACTTCATCCTGAGCAGTGACCCTTGACCACAGTATCACAGTCAGGGCCACACTGCTCGAGCTGATAGCACAGCAGTAGAAATTGCAATTCTGTATCTGCCCTGTGAAAGTGAGTCCCACCAAGTAGCTTGTTTGGTTTCTCTTGGTTGTAAACATATGCATGATAAATGGGCTCTGGCTGGTGGGTGATTGTTGCTGGTAACTATGATCAAATTCTGGCACCTGGTCTTCCCCTCTGAGGACATGGGAGTCACCTGCCATCCTTGCCTGGTGTGTTCATTAAAAGCCTTCCTGCACACATCTCCCAGAGAAATGGAGATTTACTTGTCTCTGTACCTGGTGGGGCCCAGGTGGGGGAAGAACAATAGGGGTATTGGTTTACTGGGGAGAGTTTCAGGTTGGGAGGATGAACTCGTTGTGCAGATGGAGAGTGGAGATGGGGGCACCACAGTGTGAAGGTTGCCGCGAGCCATCCTCAGCAGCCTGGGTGTCAGGGGTTCTTGAAGGATGGGAAGGCATTGGTTTAATTGTGGAAATGAGGGGGAAGGGGAGTGAGGAGATGCAAACACTTGATCAGGGTGCAGACATCATCCTGCTGAGCATCTCAGCAGCCCTTTATTTATACATTTCAAGCAAACCAGGAGAGTGCATAAGCATATGCATTAAGGCAGGAAGATAACAATCATCACATCTTTCTCAAGAACAGCCAAGGGTCTATTTGCCCTCCTGCAGAGGTCATGACATTTATTATTTTTTGTTTTAAAGAAGTCACAGTTGCTAAACAAAAGTGTTCTTAGAGTAGTCATTTATCTTAAACAGTC
The DNA here is from genome assembly GCF_014898055.3 of Talpa occidentalis. Lineage (NCBI taxonomy): Eukaryota > Metazoa > Chordata > Mammalia > Eulipotyphla > Talpidae > Talpa > Talpa occidentalis. Next base: position 15,874,574 of record NW_023602073.1, read on the forward strand.
ATTTTATCACTAGCAAAAAACTTATGTGACTGCATCTAACATTTCTGTTTGCCATAGTGAAAGATTAACTAAGCACTAGGGGAAACAAAGCACAAGGAGTTACCTGGAGGAAAGGAGATGCACTGACTCTTCCCTAGCCCCAAGCCCTCAAATAAGGGAGGAATTCTCCTAATCTAACAGAAGAGTTTTTCTACCTATTACTCCTCTACTTATCTCCTTAGCCTAGTTTCCGTGTCTAACTTTAAGATCAAGGGAAAATTCCTTTTTCTCTAAGATTGCTGATTGTTGTTTTAAAGAACTACAAACATTTCATCAGAGGCAGGGCCGGAGATGGTTATAGCTTTGGGTTCCCAGAATGGTTAATAGGTGACATATTGTAACAGGGTGGTCCTCAGGAAAGGGGGAGGTTTCCTGCCCCACCCAAGGGAGGGTGGAGCTGAGCAGGGAGAGGAGAAGCAGCAGAGGAGACTGAGGAAGGAAGGAAGCAGGATGGAGCCAGAAGGAGACCTGGAGGAGGTGCATGGAGCCTAGAGACACATGAAGAAACTGCGCTTGTCTCTTGGTCCTGGACTGGGTGACACAGATGTGGGTGAGACCCGTGGGGAGGTGACCATGGCAGCTTTTATCTTAATGTTGATTTTGCTCTTTTCCTTCTGGGCTTATCTGGTTGTTTCTGACCCTTTTCTGTGGGTCCCCACTGGAAGATGCTTTAGACCTGTGGCAGGCTTTGGGGCCTTGCTCTGCGCCATTTCCATATGGATGGACTTTTACCCACGAGGGGACGGGTAACTTTGGGTGCTTCATTTAGAAACTAGACTATTTGCCTTACCTGTATTGTTTCCTAGTTTAATTAAAGTTCCTTCCCATTAAAGTCTCCTATGTTTTGTGTTGATGCGGCGGATGGTAGAACCCATGTAGAATAGGCAGGTTTGCGGGGTTTGGGCTGCCCCTCTCCCTGTCCTATAACAATATCAGTGTTGTAACATGGATTATTTCCAAGTACACATTATTTGTGCTGCCGTGGTTTTTGAAAGGTTCGGCGTGGTAAAGAAAAGGAGAGCCAGGGTGAATTTCTCAAAGGCAGGGAAAATTTATTGCGCCCAGGGTGGACCTCATGGACCCAAGGTGGGGGCCCGTGAAGCCGCGCCTCTTGTGGGAAGAGATGTCCCTTTTATAGGGTGAGGAACGGTTAGGCAGGAACACTGGGTTGGCAGAGGAAACAGGTTTAGGCTGAACAAAGTTGTTTTTCATGGAGCCAAATTGTTTTTCTCCTGTTTATGGCTTCAGTTTCAGTTTGATGGTATTGTTAGGGGGAAAGGATGTTCTGAGTTAATCCCATACAGGCTTTGTGGACCCCACCCCCACTCCAGACCAAAGCCTTCAGGACATTGGGAAAGACAAATCCCATTGAGACAGGGCAAGCTAGGGTTATTAGGCAGTTTCAGGGACAGTGCAGGAGGGGACCTCTGAAGAATTTAGGGAGGCTTCAGAGATAAGGACAACCAAGGAAATGTAACCAATTCCACTGGGAAAAACAAACATCCTAGGACTGTTATAGGACAGGGAGAGGGGCAGCCCAAACCCCGCAAACCTGCCTATTCTACATGGGTTCTGCCATCCGCCGCATCAACACAAAACATAGGAGACTTTAATGGGAAGGAACTTTAATTAAACTAGGAAACAATACAGGTGAGGCAAAGAGTCTAGTTTCTAAATGAAGCACCCAAAGTTACCCATCCCCTCGTGGGTAAAACTCCATCCATATGGGGTCGGCCCAGAGCAAGGCCCCAAAGCCTGCCACAAGTCTAAAGCATCTTCCAGTGGGGACCCACAGAAAAGGATCAGAAACAACCGGACAAGCCCAGAAGGAAAAGAGCAAAATCAACATCAAGATAAAAGCTGCCATTGTCACCTCCCCACGGGTCTCACCCACATCTGTGTCACCCAGTCCACAACCCAAAAGACAAGCGCAGTTTCTTCACATGTCTCTAGGCTCCATGTGCCTCCTCCAGGTCTCCTTGCTCCATCCTGCTTCCTTCCTTCCTCAGTCTCTTCTGCAGCTTCTCTTCCTGCTCAGCTCCACTCTCTCTTGGGTGGGGCAGGGAACCTCCCCCTTTCCTGGGGACCACCCTGTTGCAGGACCACAGACAATCTTGTTAAGGATGGTCCTGGTTTTCTTCAGGTGGTAAAGATAAGATATGGAGATGCTCTCCCAGAAGACTAGGCCATAAAGATAAAGATGTAACAAATGGGGGATGTAACAAATGGGGAAAGACAGACCTGTTAGATAAGGAATGTGAAGATCCCCCACTAAGTAGCAAATTAAGTGAGACAGCCAAGAAGTGACCAATCACAAAGAGACTGGTGGAGCTTTAGAATAATCAGGGAAAGAAAGTACATATTCCCTGAGACATGACTCCACTTTGGCTTCCTTGCCCCTCCCAGGCCTGGTTCCCTGGCCTGGGAGTCCCACTTTATTTTTGTTCTTTTTCTCCTCAATAAACTTTTTCTTTCTCTAAACAAACTGCCTTTTCTCGCTTGCTTGCCTGAGCGTCTGCCAAGTTCCTGCTGTGGCTTCCTGAGACACCAACCCGTGGGGGGTCTAACAGCTGGGGCTCAGCGCTGCCCTGCAGCCTGGAATCTGTTCCTGGCTGGGAGACTAGGCCTGACAATTCCAGTATCACCATCACCACCCAAGGGAAGGTGGCTGGGACCTGAGGGTGGGGTTAAGCAGCCAGGTTGGGTATAAAAACCAGACACATGGGCCTTGGGGGGGCTCCCTCTCTCACTTGCCTCCTGGCTTCAGGGCTCCTGGCTCGCGGCCAGCTCTCAGAGTGCCATTTGGGATTCCAGATCAGCGGATCGGGTAGGACGCATTTAAAATTTTGTCTCCCATTTTTCTCCCTGAGCTGTACATTTCCTCATTTCCCCTTCCCTTGTAAATAAACCTTTTATTAACCTTTCGTGTGTGCCTGCAGTAGAGCATTGATAAGTCCTTTTAAGCGCGCGGGTGAGGACCCACAGTCAGGCAACCCGTTTTGTATCGGGGCTGCCCTATAACAGTATCAGGGGTCTTGGTGTCAGGGTCATCTTGTCTTTTTCTATGTGGGCTTCCTCATTCATGGCCCCTGCATGGACCTCTCAGTTATTAGCTTGACCAGTCACAATATTGTTGACTTATTCTTGAATGCACACTCTAACAGCTACCATATCACTTGTCACCTCCAGGGGAGTCAGCCCTAAACAAACAGGAAGAATTTAGCAGGAGCCAGCTATGGTGCCTCCTGACTTATTAGGAATTTTCTTACACTTGGAGCATGGCTCCTGTCTGCCACCCAACTGCTATCTTCAACTTTATTTTATTTTATTTATTTATTTATTTATTTATTTATTTTTTTTTTTGTGTGGGACCCTCGCCGGTGGCTGGGGAACGAACCAGCGCTACAGAGGCTGCCAGCAGCCTCCCAGGGAGCCTCCCAGCCCAGCTCTCAACCACCCCACCACCAGAGGAGGCCCTGCTATCTTCAACTTTCAAGTAAAAGAATTTCCTTCTCCATTTAGCCCTTGCCTCAAAAGTCCACATCTCCATATTAAAGACTTGGCCAAGGGATGTTTACAGCCTTTTGTTCCCAGGAGTTTTTTCACTTGTTAATGTAAGGCCCAATGATGAATTACTGCCTTTTGGCAGAGAACTACTTATTTTATAAAAAATGTAATATTTGTATCACGCAGTGCCATTCGCCATCAAATTGGTTATTCAGTAATTGATCAAACAGCATTTGCAGTTTTACTTTTAAATGTGTATTTTAACAATGGTATAAACTAGCCATAAACAAACGAGAAGAATCTAGCATGAGTGAGCTAAGGAGATTCCTGACTTTTCAAGAATCTGCTCCATGCCCAGACCTTTGTCAGACAACATGAGTAGCCTGGCTCCCAGCAGAGCCCCTCACTGCTGTTAGGACAGAGGGCATCTATCTGACCAGTCACTGCTTCCTGCTGAAAATGGGTGACATGGGTGAGCAGTCTGGGCTCCACTGGAGGGCGGCGATCTAAGGGCCCTGGAGGAAGGTCGGAGGAAGCGTCCTATCAGGCTCCCTCTGAAGAACCATCTGATGTCTGCTGGCTTTGAGGCGACAGGAGATGATTCTGACGAGTATGTTGAGGATGCAAGGCCCAAACAAGAAAATCATGAAGACAACGGTGAGGAAACGAGAAAGAGTAGCAACCAGGACAGAACTTGGTTTCTTATAGAGGCCACAATTGATTGTAACCAACAAGGCCTTTGCCCCGCCTGTAGGCCATCTATAATACAGATATATTTTAATAACTTTAGGGTTTCTTTGATCTCCCTAGAAGTGTGAAAGTATCCTGGCTCAGGCTAGTCATCAGGAGGCCAGTCCAAGGAAAATGGAGCAAGGCAGAGTAAGTGGCCCCCGATTTACCAAGAAGGTGATTTGTTTTGGTCTGCTACTGTAAGGGTCACCTTACAGCTTTTCTCACCTCTGGGTGAGACAGGGCAAGCTAGGGTTATTAGGCAGTTTTAGGGATAGTGCAGGAGGGGACCTCTGAAGAATTTAGGGAGGCTTCAGAGATAAGGACAACCAAAGAAATATAACCAATTCCATCAGGAAAAACAAACATGCCAGGACCAAGGACAACATTGTTAATGCTGGTCCTGGTTTCCTTCAGGTGGTAAAGGGAGGCGGAGATTGGAGAAATGGAGAGTGGTTTAATTTATGGTCACATTAGAAGGGCAGCTGTTTAACTTCAATGCAGGGATGCCCATCCAGAGGACTGGGCCATACATTTAAAGATGCAACAAATGGGGAAAGAGAAAGCTGTTAGATAAGAAATGTGAAGATCCCCCACTCAGTAGCAAATTAAGTGAGACAGCCGAGAACTAACCAATCACAAAGAGACTGGTGAAGTTTTAGAATAATGAGGGAAAAAAAAGGTCTATATTCCCTGAAACACAATTCCACTTTGGCTTCCTTGCCCCTCCCAGGCCTGGTTCCCTGGCCTGGGAGTCCCACTTTATTTCTGTTCTTTTTCTCCTCAATAAACTTTTTCTTTTTCTAAACAAACTGCCTCTTCTCGCTTGCTTGCCTGAGCGTCTGCGAAGTTCCTGCTGCGGCTTCGTGAGACACCAACCCGTGGGGGTCTAGCGGCTGGGCTCAGCGCTGCCCTGCAGCCTGGAATCCATTCCTGGCTGGGAGACTAGGCCTGACAATTCCGGTATCATGGGCTTCTTTAAAAAACATCTTCTGGGCCTCCCAGGTGGCTCCAGGGGTTAAGCACAGCACTATGAAGCAATCCACAGCCTCTGCAATATGAGTGTGAGCCCCAGCCAGCCAGGGAACTACCCACATGGTGCAGGAGACCTGTCCTGTCTTGCCTGCTGCTCCCCTCACAGTGTATTTCAGTCACTCTTCCTGTTCTGGTCCCCACTCTGTCTGGTGAATCCTGTCATCCTCGGCACCTCTGGTCTGACCCCAGTTCTTCTATGCAAAAATAAATAAATAAATTCTTTGAGGAAAAAAAAATCCTCATAAGGGTGTGTGTGTGTGAGACTTGTGAACATGGAATGCAGTTATAAAACTGCCTAAAAGTCCTTTTCTAATTATTCTAGCAGGTGGGTCATTCCTGGTACATTTTGATTAATTCCTCCCTCTCTTTATTATGAATCACTTTTGTCTACAGGCAGGGACTTCTGTTTTCAGACTGCTCCTTCTGTTATAGAGCAGCCCCGATATTGAACGGGTTCCTGCCTGTGGGTCCTCACCCGTGCGCTTAAAAGGGACTTACTAATACTCCACTACAGACACACACAAAAGGTTAATAAAAGGTTTATTTACAAGGGAAAAGGAAATAAGGAAAATGTACAACTCAGGGAGAAAATAGGGAAATAAAGTCTTTAATGCATCCTACCCGATCCGACGACCTGGAAACCCAAAGTCACTCTCAGAGCTGGCCGGATGCTGCTAGCTGGTGGAGAGCCAAAATGGGGGACCCCCCAAAGCCCACGTGTCTGCCTTTATATCCACCTGGCTGCTTAACCCCACCCTCAGGTCCCAGCCACCTTCCCTTTGGTAGTGATGGGATTTGGAGTTCCCAGTATCTTTGGCTTTGGCCTGGGGTGGGGGTGGAGTCCACAAAGCCTGTATGGAATTAGCTTTAGGACATACTTTTCCCCCTAACACTTCCTGCAGACCTTGTATTTCAGGCACCTTCTCCATTTCTCTCTTCTTCCAGCCCAGAACTCTCAGAGGATGGGGGGAATGTATGGGGTTGGTTGTTTTTACATGGTGCAATTGTTAGGGGGAAAAGGATGTCCCAAAGCTAATTCCATACAGGTTTTGTGGACTCCACCCCCACCCCAGGCCAAAGCCAAAGACACTGGGAACTCCAAATCCCATCACCACCAAAGGGAAGGTAGCTGGGACCTGAGGGTGGGGTTTAAGCAGCCAGGTGGATATAAAAGGCATACACATGGGCTTTGGGGGGTCCCCCATTTTGGCTCTCCACCAGCTAGCAGCGTCCGGCCAGCTCTGAGAGTTGTTATAGAGCAACCCCGATATTAAACGGGTTCCTGGCTGTGGGTCCTCACCCGCGCGCTTTAAAGGGACTTATGAATACTCTACTACAGACACACGCCAAAGGGTTAATAAAAGGTTTATTTACAAGAGAAAAGGAAATAAGGAAAATGTACAACTCAGGGAGAAAATAGGGAAATAAAGTCTTTAAAGCGTCCTACCGGATCCAATGACCTGGAAACCCAAAGTCACTCTCAGAGCTGGCCGGACGCTGCTGCTGGCCAAGAGCCCAAAAATGGAGAGCCCCCAAAGCCCACGTGTCTGCCTTTTGTATCCACCTGGCTGCTTAACCCCACCCTCAGGTCCCAGCCACCTTCCCTTTGGTGGTGATGGGATTTGGAGTTCCCAGTGTCTTTGGCTTTGACCTGGGGTGGGGGTGGAGTCCACAAAGCCTGTATGGAATTTGCTTTGGGACAGCCTTTTCCCCCTATCAATTCCCCCCTTTCACTTGTTGCCACCATTTCCATGGTGATGAAGATCAAATATATGGAGGTTGGGATGCAATCTCAGATGAACATTTTGTCAGGTTCCAGTGTGAAAGAAAACCAGTCTCTCCAGGTGTTTGTCCACTGTGGAAAGCAAAAAGTCCTCCACTCCAGGAAAAATAGTTCATCAGTTTAAGCCAAAAAAAAAAATCTGGAGACGTTAGCCAAAACAAGACAGCAGATATGTAAAAATTACAGGAAAAAAAAATCTTAAAATGGTTCAACTGATGTAAAAAAAAAACCACAAATTTTCTCAACCTTGATCCCAAACTTTTAACAGCAAAGCAAAAGTTTGCAAACTAAATCTACTTTTAAACCATTTTTCCTATTTTTGCATAAAATCACAGGGTAGAAATAACCAACAGTAGTTTTTTCTGGCTTTGTTGAAATATTCCATACAGGATCAGAGCAAACCGTTGGCATCCGGTCGATGCAGGCTTCAGGTACAAAGTTGGTCTCATCAGACTCCACCTGGGCTTTCCTCTTCTTGAGGGTACCAGGGCATTTTTGTTGGCCGGGGTTGTCCAGTCCTGCCAATGGAGGCAAGCTTCCTCACCTTCTTTGGAGGTCTCTGGAACCCTACAAACAAGGCAAACAGGTTCTCCTCTTCTTGGTTCAGCTCTTTTTCAACTTTCTGGAAGAACTCCACACAAAGCCACACAATCAAACTCACGTCCAATTTTTTGTTTAAGCAGACAAACTCCCTATGGAAGTTATGCAAAAACAGACTGTAAGATAAGTAGCAAAAATTACTACCACTATTTGTATGCCGTGTTGGTATCAAGGGGAGAGAAAATGTGACAAGTTAGCTTTGCTGGAAAAAAAATTGCAACCTTGCTGCAGATCCTGGTTACTCAAAACAAAACAAAACAAAACAAAAACTTCGTGGATTTAGGACAGAATGCATAAAAAAATTTCCAGTATTATGTCAAAGAAACCTTAGTAAATGTCAGGTGTATTTCCAGGTCTATTCAGTCCTTTTTAGGAAAGTTTTTTTTACTCTCAACAGTTCCATCAATAGGAATCTGTTGGGACCTTTTCTCCCTATATTTCCGGAAACAATTTCTGTAGGTGTGAAACAATTGAATTATACAATATTACAAGGTGACAATCACCATTGACAATTTATATACATACCAGATACTACTGTTAACATTTTGTATATACCAAAGTTTTACCATTTTCCCAAGTGACAATGCTTCCCTTCCAGTTTTACTTCATTAGGTAAAAGCCAAATAGAACAAATTCATGTAATGCCTTCCCAGGAGGAAAGGGAGAAACTTTGTGGAGTGTCTCAGGAGCTCTACTGAGGTTCCACAAAATTTCCTTGCATCAGCCAAATGACAGGCTACCAAATTTGTACTTGAATTTAGATTTCTGGGAAGCTTTGCCATAAATATTAGAAAAATAACAGAAACAACAATATTCAATCTCTATGAAGGCACCGGCTTAGTTCAGTAGCACAATGTTGACAATCAAACCATAACCTTTGTGTTTCCTCATAACTGGAGACTCTTTTTTTTTTTTTTTCAACATTTATGGGCACCATGTATACCAATTTGTCAATCACTGGAGGTCAAGACAGTTAGACACAAGGACATACAGACAGACAACATATAGACACAAAGAGCTCTTTAGTTACCATTCATCACGCGTGGGATATCCCATACAACTGCAGTTTGTCTGATAGGCCAAAGTAATAATAAAAAAAACAAGCAGGAAAAAAAAAAACTTCAAAGTAAAAAAAAAAACAAAAGTTGATAGGAAATAACAAAATCAAGATTAATAACCTTTCTATGTAAAAAAAAATACTGTCAGCATATGCATGAGCCTAGATGTTATTTCACATCTCCTAAACTTTGAAAGGAAGAGATTGGTTAGAGCATGTTAGTTTTTTCTTCTCAGGGTTTCTTCAGAAAAAAAAAAAAAAACGAGTTCTTGGGTATCCTGCAGCAATAACTGGAAAAGAAGTCAGTAACATTCAAGTTTCTTTCTGTTTCTTAAATAAATATCTCAAGTCTTCAATGGGTTCACAAGACCAATGGGACTTCGTCTCTGGGTCAGTTCCTTCTGGCACTTTCTTAACTCTGGAATGATGTACCCAGGGTTTTATACCAGCAAGTTTCAGAGAAGTATGTGTGCTTAGCAAAACGTCATAAGGACCAGTCCATTTTTCTGACAACTGGTTTTGGGCATCCCCACTCTGCCAGGTCTTCAGTAAGACCTGATCTCCAGGTTTGAAGGGATGCAATGGTTGATCAGGAGGCATAGAGATTCTCGAGGTTGCAAAGTTATGAATTACTGCCAGAACTTCCTGGATGTGTTTCACATATTGTGTGATCCGGCAATCTTGAGCTATTTCCGGACTGGCTTTTAGAACTGATCCCTGGAAGGGTCTTCCAAACACAATTTCAAAGGGGCTTAATTGTAGCCCACTTCTAGGTGCCACTCTTATGCGGAGGAGGGCAAGGGATAGTACCTGGTCCCAACGAAGCTGTGTTTCTTGGCACAGTTTCGCCAAGGTTTTCTTTAAGGTGTGATTCATTTTCTCCGTTTGTCCAGAAGACTGTGGTCTCCATGCAGCATGCAATTTCCAGTTGATCTGTAACGCACTGCTTACTGCATGAGTAACATCAGAGACAAATGCTGGCCCATTATCACTCTGGATAGAATCCGGCAACCCAAAGCGAGGAATTATCTCCTTTAGCAGCTGTTTTGCAACCTCAGAAGCTTTTTCCGTCTTTGTGGGAAATGCTTCCACCCATCCCGAGAACGTATCCACAAAAACCAGCAGGTATTTGAAGTTGCCTGTTGTTCTAGGCATTTGTGTAAAGTCCACCTGCCAGTCCTCAAAAGGGCACTTGCCTCGATATTGAACCCCAACGGCTTTGGGGTGGGAGTCAGTCTTGGGGTTATTCCTGGCACATAGTTGACAACCTCGGGTGATCCGTTGTGCTATTCTATGCAAATATGGTCCCTTCAAATATGGGCGCACAGTTTCTAATAAGGCATCTCTCCCATAGTGGATCCTTCGTGAAGATGTTTTAGCACCGGATATACCAGGGCCTCCGGGAGGAGTATCATCCCATGGGAGTTTACTCTCCAAGTAGAGCTGGGGTCAAACTCAGTAAATCCCCATGCACGAGCTCTCTCCTCATCCCGCTCGGTGTATTCAGGAGCATACTGAGTCAGGTCCACAAGAGGGATGAGTGCACCCTGGAGGGCAGAACGGGCAGCGGCCTTAGCTGCCCGATCAGCTGCCCTGTTGCCCTTTGCCTCTGCCCTGTAACCCTTTTGGTGGCCAGGACAGTGCATCACAGCGACAGCTGATGGTAAAGCTACTGCCTTTAACAAGGCCAGGATTTCTAATGGGTGTTTGACATCCTTGTTGCTAGCCGTAAGAAGTCCCCGCTCCTTCCAAATGGCCCCATGCATGTGGAGAATCATAAAAGAGTATTTTGAGTCGGTAAATATATTGACTCTTTTACCTTTTGAGAGTTCCAAGGCACGGGTCAGGGCTATTAATTCGGCTTTCTGTGCTGATGTACCTGCCGGAAGGGCCTTGGCTTCCACGGTGTTCTGGAGCGTCACCACTGCATATCCAGCACATCTACGGCCTTGATCCATAAAGCTGCTGCCATCTGTAAATAGCTCCCACTCTGGATCCGGCAGAGGCTGGTCCATTAGATCCGGTCGGCTGGCATACACTGTGTCTATGGTTTCTAAACAGTTATGGATTAAAGTGTCATCCTCAAGTCCGTCTGCATTGCTTGGAAGCAGTGTGGCAGGATTCAGGGAATTAGAAACCTGCAGTTTCACATTAGGATTGTCCAACAGAGCTGCTTGATATTTTCCCATTCGCCCAGCGGTTAACCAAAGTCCACCCTTCTGCTCCAGCAATGTCAAGACCTGATGTGGCACACACACAGTGATGGGCTGACCCAATGTAAACTTCTCCGCCTCATGTAGGAGGTCACAGGTGGCAGCCACGGCACGCAAGCATGAAGGCCATCCCTTAGTGGTGTGGTCCAACTGTTTGGACAGATATGCAATGGGCTGCATTTCTGGTCCCAACAATTGGATCAGCACTCCTAGGGCAACCCCCTGTCTCTCATGTACATAAAGTCTGAATGGCTTCCTAAGATCCGGAAGTCCTAATGCTGGTGCTGAAATCAACTTTACTTTTATTTCATCAAAAGCCTTTTGACATTCCGGAGTCCAAGACAAAGGTTCAGAGTCCAGGCCTTTGAGAGCATCATATAAAGGTTTTGCTATTAGTCCAAAATTAGGAATCCAAATCCTACAAAACCCAGCCATACCCAAAAATCCGCGCAACTGTCGCCGGTTACTGGGGATTCTAAGGGCTGAAATTACCTGTTTTCTTTCCGTCATCAGGCTCCGTCTGCCTTTCTTGATTTCAAACCCCAAATACGTCACAGTTTGTTTGCATATCTGTGCCTTGTTAGGTGACACCTTGTAGCCACATTTTGCCAGGTGGTTCAGTACCACTATGGTATTTTCCAGACAAGATTCGTAGTCTGGACTTGCAATCAATAAATCATCTACATATTGCAATAAGACACCCTGGTTTAGTTGAACCTTCCTGAGATCCCTGGCCAGTATTTCCCCAAAAATAGTTGGGGAGTTCTTAAATCCCTGTGGAAGCACAGTCCAGCAATACTGGAGAGTGCTCTTGGACTTAGGGTCCTGCCACTCAAAGGCAAAAAGCAGTTGATCCTGGACATCAATTGGAATACAGAAAAAGGCATCCTTCAGGTCTAATACTGAAAACCACCCATAGTCACCAGGTATGGCAGTTAATAGGGTGTACGGATTAGGCACAGTGGGATGTAAATCCTGAACAATATCATTAATAGCCCTTAAATCTTGGACAGAACGGTACTCGCCTGTATGGGGTTTCTTCACTGGCAGAATTGGAGTATTGTACCGTGAGCGACAGGGCCGAATGAGTCCAGATTGAAGGAACCTTTTCAATACTGGCTCAATTCCTCTCAAGGCCTCCTCCCTTAAGGGGTATTGTTTCCTTCTCGGGGTTTTGCTCCCCTCTATCACTTCTATCTTTACAGGCTCCGCATTTTTCGCACGTCCTGAGGTTCCATCAGCCCATACCCCTTTACTTACTCTTTCAACAATTTCTGGAGGTAAAATTTCACTTTTTGGTGGAGCATCTTGAGTAAGCAACATCTGGAACCGCAGAGCATGCTCTGGAGGAACCTGTAGGTGAAGCCTCTGATTTTTGGGTGAGAATATAATTCGTGCATTGAGCTTACTTAAAAGGTCATGACCAAGGAGAGGGATTGGACACTCTTCCATGTATAGGAAGCTGTGCTGGAGCTGTGTGGTGCCTAGCCGGCACTCCAAAGGTTGCAGGAAGGGTGTCTGTTGTGACTTCCCTGTAACCCCAATGACTGCTGCAGTCTTTTTGCTCATTTTAGTTAATTTCGAATTCAAAACTGAGTATGTTGCTCCAGTGTCCACCAAGAAATCAATCAGGCGATCCCCCACAGCGAGGGTTACCCGGGGCTCCGAGGGGGTTATTTTGATGGGTTTAAGATCTAGTGGAACCCCTGGGCACCCCTATTCTTCATCTGAACCTTCTCCATGAACTATCATTTGTCTCCTTTCCTCCACACCTGGCTCCCGATTCCTTCTACTCTGTCTATATTCCCTCCTATCTTCACCTGAGACCCTACTCTGTGCTATCACTGGTCTCCTGTCCTCTGTGCTGGGCTCTCGATTCCTTCCCCGTCCGTATTCCCTATCATCATCTGAGCCTCTACTCTGTGCTGACATCTGTCTTCTTTCCTCTCTCCTTGGTTCCTGGTTCTGTGTGCTCCTCCTATATTCCCTCCTGTAACCCCTACGTGAATCATCCTGTCGTGGTGTCCTCGGTCTTCTATCCTGCCCTCTGGAATTACTGCATCTGCCTCTGCCCTGTAACCTGGGACAACTGTCCTTCCAATGTCCCTCTTCCCTACAGAAAGCACACTGATCTCTTCCTAGGGGTTCACGTCTCTGTCCATTACTGTTTTCCCGAAACCCTGGCCTGTGCTCTCTTTGTACAAAAACAGTCGCAGGTTTCGGTCTCCTGTCCTCTCTATTATTATAAACCTTAAATGCTAAGTCCACTACCTGGGAGGGACTCATCTCTGTGACGCCGTCTACCTTTGCTAACTTTCTCCTTATGTCTGGAGCACTATTTGTGATGAACGCCACAGTGAGCACACAAGCATTTTCTGGGGCATCTGGATTTAAATCCGTGTGGTCTGAATACGTCTGAATAATCCTCTCAAGGAACTCTGATGGATCCTCATTAGCCCCTTGTGTAAGTTCCAATATTTTGTTAAAATTTTTTTGTTTGGGGATTCCCTGCTCCAGTCCTGCCAATAAACATTTTTTATAGAGATCCAACTTCGCCAGTCCTCCATTGTTGGGGTCCCATTGAGGATCTACCTCTGGGACAGCGATCTCTGGCTCTGGGTTTTGGCTATCCTGTTGGTGGAGACGTGCAGCCTCCTCCCTGGCTTTCCTCACTACTATCCTCCGCTCATCTAGACCTAGTAAAACATGTAACATCATCTGTATATCTGCCCAGTTAGGGCGGTGGGAGAGAAAAACGGAGGCAAACAAGTTCGCCATCCTCTTAGGAGCCTGCCGGTACGAGGGAACAGAGTTCCTCCAAGTTAGGAGGTCCCCGGTGCTAAAAGGATGGTGCGACCAAAAGTACCCAGCAGGTTTCCCCTCTTCATTCACGCCACCTATCGGCAGCTGGCGAAGAGGAAACTGTCCTGCCACAGAGTGGTCGTTACTGCCAAAATGGGTGCCACTCCTAGTGTGGGGAGGAGACGCCATGATAACTACCTCCCTGGAGGGCAATGGAGGCTGTGAAGCCTCAGGAATCTGTGCGGGAGGGGCCTCAGGAGGGGCCTGGTCACGTGGTGAAGGCCCTTGTCCTGAAGCCTCAGGAGTCTGTGCGGGAGGGGCCACTTCACGTGGAGAAGGCCTTTGTCCCGATGAGTTTAAGGTATTTAGCATATGAATCTCTTCCTCTTCTTCTAAGTCTGCCTTTCTGCAGTCCTCATGGGAAGGAGAACATTTATCTCTTCTCTGCACCATTATTCTAGCCTTTTTCTGCGTCATATCCCATTCATGGAGGGCGGCCTGTATCTGGTCCTGCACACTTTTAAAGGTGGACTCAAAAACGTTACGATTTTCGTCCCTCACACTGCCAATAGCTGAATCAAAAGACTGATTTTGTCGTTGCACTTGATCCTGCATGCTTTGAAAAGCTGACTCAAAAGTCTGATTTTGTCGTTGAAAAGCTGACTCAAAAGTCTGATTTTGTCGTTGCACTTGATGCTGCACGCTTTGAAAAGCTGACTCAAAAGCCTGATTTTGTTGTTTCATCGCTAATTTAAGAGCTTGAATTTGTTGCAGCACATTCTCAGTATGTGAAGTACAACCACTACTTCTCATAGAAACAAAAATGTAGCACATGGCGCCTATGCACATTACCAAAAAAAACACCTAGAAGCACAGACTGCAAAGGGATGGCTTGTAAACCATTCACATATGTATACAGAATTAAAATCACGTGCCATAAGCTAGGTCTAATCCAATTATTTACACTTATCAAACTGGTGGTAATATTTAATGGAAAAAGGCTACTTAAATTCAAGGCCGGAAAAAAACTGAAAGAACTCAAGTTAGGGATTAAACTGCTGAAGTTCATGGTTGAGGCCGCGTTTGGGTCAAAACCACACCCACAACGGCCGTATGCGCGGAAGAAAAAAAACTTTTCAAGACGTGAAACAAAGAGTTTCACTGCGAGTCCTGCAGACCTAATGCGCTTTTATGATGACCAACGCAAGAAAAAATTACTTTGGGCTGGTCAACCACGGGTGAAGCTTGCAAATCACGTTGGGCGCCAAGCTGTTATAGAGCAACCCCGATATTAAACGGGTTCCTGGCTGTGGGTCCTCACCCGCGCGCTTTAAAGGGACTTATGAATACTCTACTACAGACACATGCCAAAGGGTTAATAAAAGGTTTATTTACAAGAGAAAAGGAAATAAGGAAAATGTACAACTCAGGGAGAAAATAGGGAAATAAAGTCTTTAATGCGTCCTACCCGATCCAACGACCTGGAAACCCAAAGTCACTCTCAGAGCTGGCCGGACGCTGCTGCTGGCCAAGAGCCCAAAAATGGAGAGCCCCCAAAGCCCACGTGTCTGCCTTTTGTATCCACCTGGCTGCTTAACCCCACCCTCAGGTCCCAGCCACCTTCCCTTTGGTGGTGATGGGATTTGGAGTTCCCAGTGTCTTTGGCTTTGACCTGGGGTGGGGGTGGAGTCCACAAAGCCTGTATGGAATTTGCTTTGGGACATCCTTTTCCCCCTATCAGAGTGACTTTGGGTTTCCAGCTCTTCGGATCGGGTAGGACACATTAAAGACTTTATTTCCCTATTTTCTCCCTGAGTTGTACATTTTCCTTATTTCCTTTTCCCTTGTAAATAAACCTTTTATTAACCTTTTGTGTGTGTCTATAGTGGAGTAATCATAAGTCCCTTTTAAGCGCACGGGTGAGGACCCACAGGCAGGAACCCGTTCAATATCGGGGCTGCTCTATAACACTACCACTCTCCTGAGACCCAGTTTTAGTGAAATGGACATGCTGGGTCTGATGAAGGTACTAGATGGAGATAAAAATTAATTTTTCCAATGCAGAGCCTGATTTATGTCTGATTTGATTTTCTTTAAAACTGCACCATCCTTCTAGGCCTCGGTTTCCTCCATGTAATACTGGGGCTCTACTCCCAGTGTTAGGGGGAAAAGGATGTCCTAAAGCTAATTCCATACAGGCTTTGTGGACTCCACCCCCACTCCAGGCCAAAGCCAAAGACACTGGGAACTCCAAATCCCATCACCACCCAAGGGAAGGTGGCTGGGACCTGAGGGTGGGGTTAAGCAGCCAGGTTGATATAAAAGGCAGACACGTGGGCTTTGGGGGGATCCCCATTTTGGCTTTCTGCCAGCTAGCAGCGTCCAGCCAGCTCTGAGAGTGCCTTTGGGTTTCCAGGTTGTTGGATCGGGTAGGACGCATTAAAGACTTTATTTCCCTATTTTCTCCCTGAGTTGTACATTTTCCTTATTTCCTTTTCCCTTGTAAATAAACCTTTTATTAACCTTTTGTGTGTGCCTGTAGTGGAGTATTCTTAAGTCCCTTTTAAGCGCGCGGGTGAGGACCCACAGCCAGGAACCCGTTCAATATCGGGGCTGCTCTATAACACCAGGGGGTTGTGAGAAGTGCTCAGGCACAAAGCCTGAAGCACGGAGCACAAAAACAGGGTTTTGGGGGTGTTAATTCATATAAAGATGCAAAGCATTTTCACATGTGTGACCTGCTAATGAGGGTTCCTGGGCACCATCATTTCATCTCTGTGGATTCCCGGGGAATTTTCTCCCTTCTTTAGGTTCCATTTCTCCAGAAAAGAGGAAACTTCAGTTAGAAATCTAGAAGGAGGAAAGAATTCCTTCCTGGTTTGGACTTAGCCCAGATTAGAGGTCCTTGACACTTGCTATGTATCACGGTCACCTGGGAAGCTGCCTGATAACACAGTGACCCTCAGCCTGGGCCACACATATTCAAAAGGCCATGAAGAGGCCCCAGACAGAGGACTGGCATGTAATGGAGCTTCCTCAGGGACATGGAGGGTTTCTCTTCCCAGAAGTGGTGCCCATGGTCACTTCTTTCTCCTTACTCAGGTCCACATGAGGCTCCCAGGGAGTGGGGTGAATGATTTGACTGCAAGCCCCCTCATAGAGCTCCACCCCTGTGTACATGTTGTGGGTGCTACAGATATTCAAGGTAACACACAGGATAGGGCCTCTACCCTGGGGCCCCTGAGGTGGGGACATTCCTGAGCCACATGCCAGCAGGAAAGTGGTATGGCAGCGCCTGGGGCTGTCTTCAACCTCAGTGCCCACTTCCATCCATAGGGAACCCATAGCAGAGGATGAAATCTAGCTCTGCACAGCCCATGAGCTGACAAGGGCGGTTGCCTGTGAGGATGCAGGAATTTCAGTGACAGCCTGTCCCTGACATTGTCAGTGACATCGTCCTGGAAACTAAAGTTGTGAAAGGCCGTGGGGCAAGTTGATCTCTGGTAAAGATGCTTGTCATGACTGGCCCTTGCCTAGGAACAACCCACCATGCTCTTGGGTGATTCAACTTCTCCTCTAAGTTCACCTTCTCCTCTCATTCTGAAACCATCTAAGGAAACAGGGAAATGTAACTTTCTTTTCTAAATTAATGGTTGAACATGCAGATTTTCATTATTCTACTTTTTAAATTTTTCCATTAGAATCACTCAGTCACTGCAGAGGAAGCTGCCGGGGAAGGGGAGGGTTCTCTGGCTCAGCATCAGCCTGGCCAGATGGTCAGTTATTGAGAGACGCCCGCCCGCAGATGAGAAACAAGAGCACGGAGGCAGGGGCTGCTTAAACAGGGGGGGGGGGCTGCGCTTTCCAGTCCCCACAACACGCAGAGGGAAGAGAACAAGCAAGGGCCCCGCCAGCATAGCATCTATGGGAAAGGAAAGGGGCAGGGAGTGCCTACTGGGGGCTCTTTCCTCCCCACCGCCCCCACCCCATCCTGACCTCCGAAGAAGTGCCCCCTCCCAAGCCTATCCCCCCTCACCGTGAGCCCTGCCCCAGTGCTGGCCCCGCCCCCACCAGCCTGCACCCTGCAGCCCCCTGAGGTGGGTCTGGAAAAGGGAGACACCTAGTCTGACTGGGGGAGTGAAGAGCAGGGAATGAGGGTGTCCTTGTGGGGTGGGGCGGGTCTGCCCAGGGAGCAGAGGAGGGGGAGACAGAATCCGGGTCCTGGGGGCCATGCTGATGCTGAGCCAGAGAACCCTCCCCTCCCTCTGCAGCTTCCTCTGCAGTGACTGAGTGATTCTAATGGAAAAATTTAAAAAGTAAAATAATGAAAATCTGCATGTTCAACCATTAATTTAAAAACGAAAGTTAACATTTCCCTGTTTCCTTAGATGGTTTGAGAACGAGAGAGGAGAAGGTGAACTTAGGACGCCCCTCACCCTTCAGCACAGCCCTGCTCTGGGTGGGGCCTGATCAGGACCAGAACGGGAAGGGTCAGGGGTTTGATACAGATGACTCTGCAGGTCACAGGGAGGAGCTGGCAGCACCAGGAACAGGAGAAAAGGTCCCACCCCAATCCAAGCTCTGTGGACCCCAAGTCTGGTCCTTCCCCCACCCTACTGGGGCATGAACTACAAGTCCCAGCTCTGTGAACTATAAATGTCAGCCCGTGGTGAATTACAAGTCACTGTGTTAGGGTGGACGGATGTCCTGAGCTAATTCCATACAGGCTTTGTGGACTCCACCCCCACAACACTGGGAACTACAAATCCCATGATCACCGAAGGGAAGGTTGTGAGGAGGAGTTAAGCAACTAGGCTCGAGGTTTGAGTATTTGACTGGCCATGTGGCCGGGATCACCACGCGCATGCTAGGTTTTTTGCCAGCTCGGTGGGTCTTTGGGATTCCAGGTCACTGGTATGGGTAGGATGCATTTAGGAACTTAACTCCGTCTTTTTCTCCCTGAGTTATTCATTCCCCCATTTTCCCTTTGAAAGGATCAGCACAGTAAAGAAAAGGAGAGCCAGGCCAAGTTTCTCACAGGAGGGAAACTTTATTGCACCCCCAGCAAGGTTCATGGACACAAGGTGGGTGTCAGTGAAGTCGCGCCTGTTGCCAGGGGGAGGCAGGTTTTTACAGGGTGAAGAGAGGTCAGGTGGGAAACTGGGTTTGTAGGGTGGGAACAAGTTTACTGTCTGATTTTTTCTAGGTGGGCTTTTGCATTCCTGTCCCCTGCATCAAACTTTCAACCAGCGTTTTGTTGATAGGAAAAGGGGGGACAGCTCTTTCTTTGGCTACTTTCTGCTGGAAGGGGGCGAATATCAGGACGGGTGGGCTCAGGCCTGGTTATGAGGGTCTTCTGCAGGGACGCGAGAATATGAGTGGAGAAGCTGTTGGTTAAACGTGGTACGAGACATTTTTCGAATGCGAGCCTGTATGAATTTTAGGAGGCAAGAAAGAAAAAGAAAATAAGGTTATCATTAGTATTGGCCCGAAGCGTGGGAGGAGCCATGACACCGTAGGATATTTGAATCCTTGCAGAGGAGAGTTGGAGCCCTCTCTTCTCCTACTAACAACATTCTTCCCTGAGGAACAGGCAGGTGCCCCCCTTATCAGCCCTTAACAAGTCCAGAGCCCGCAGGTTTTGGAAAGTGACCTGTGCAGGGAGGTGATCTGTCTTTGTAATGATGCTAAAGACACAGAGGTTTTTTCTAAGGAGGCATCTATTCGTTCATAACAATCCTGGGCAGAAATAAGGCTGTGTCCAGCACCCCACCTGCCACACCTGCAGCCGCCATCGATGATACCAGACTGATTCCAACCATGACTGGAAGAAAAGCCGCCTGCTTAGTCTGGTGTGGTGAGAGTAGCCACCCTAGCTCAGACCGTCTGTACAGAGTTACCTGTGGACCCCCAGGACTTGGATACATGGGCCTGGAGTGGAAGAATGAATACACCGAGAGAGAGAGAGAGACATTGCACCAGAAAATGTTCCCCTTGTTGTTTGGAGCGCAGAAGTAACTGAAATGTTAGACGTGCAGTAGTGAAAGCCAACAAGGGCGTCAGTTTGCTAGCAGGGGTAGCTGTGATTGGAGTCCCATAGGTGCACCGAGAGTTGGGGAGTCTGGCAAGCAGCGTCCGTTATCTTGGTCCTAGTGGTATTAAGATTAATTGGAACAGCCGCCAATAGAGGCCTCTGAAGGGAAGCACAGAGGAAACAAGAGGAGGTGTTAGTCCCAAAAGAGTCATTGAGGAAGGTTATAGCATTTTGGATTATATGAATCCAGGCTGAGGGTGTCTTGGTCTTTTCTGATGATGTCAGCTGGTTTTGCAGGACTTGTTCTGAGTGAAGGATATCTTGGCAGACCTGGATGGGAGCATTTTGTGTTGGTACATAGACCCTATCTATGTTGAGGGTCTTACATGGGTAGGAGCTGTGTCCTGAATCATATAGTTTAGCTCCGACTCTGGCTACCCATCTGGTGTCCCAGGGGTCCTTTTTGTAGTAATCCCGGCTTTGATCATAGGTAAAGCAGAGGAAAGGTTGGTACATGGTGCTTACCGAGCCAAGTTTAAGAGTTATTGAGATTTCTGCAGAACAGTCTGGTAGGGGGCTGTCCACTGTGCCCAAGTGGGTGGTCTCGGTAGACCCTGGTCTCCCTAACTTTGAATTTCCATACATAGGACACTGGACTAGGGGAGATTTTGACAAGAAATGTGCATCCTAGTAGGACTCAGGTGATGACATACATATTGTTTGTCTTCGGGAGCACATTTGACCCCTGATAGCTGGTGCCAGGAGGGTTCTCCCAGAAGTTTTACTGCTGTAGGTGTGATGAGGATGACCGTGTGCGGTCCAGTCCACCAAGGCTGCAGTGGTGAGCAGGAATTTTGTCTCCTGGATGCAGTGGTGGGGAAGGTTGGTTGAGAAGGTCGAGATCCAAGGCCGGACGGGTAAGTTCCTGTCTGCGTGTTCCCGGAGCAGTTACCTGAGTAGGGAGAGGTCAATCCTCTCTGGGGAAGTGTCCACGCCGTTGGTGAGCTGCAAAAGAAGAAGGTGGGCGACCTCCCCCTTGAGGTGATGCCCGAGCACAGGTTTGACAACGGGAACATTCTGCCAGACTTCTGCACTAAGGAGGGGTGGAGGAAGAGCAGACTCAGGAATTGGGTAAGTGGGCGCGGCCCGATGTGGAGGGTACCGTGGGCTTGTTGAATGACCCAGTCCGCCTGCTTGGCAGGTAAGGCCAGTTTGTTATTGACCATAATCCAGCCCTGGGCTACTTTAGGTCCTCCTTTTGACCTGAGGAATTGGTGTTCATGAGGCTCCGAAGCTGGAGTGAAGAGGGGACAGATAGAAAGAGACTAGGGTCAGGGTCTGCAGCAGAGTCAGTTGTGAGAGCCCTTGCCGCTGCATCAGCCTTGTTAGTACCTGTGGGAACATGAGAAGTGTCAGTTGGTGTCCTTTACGGTGGATAATGGCGACTTCAGTTGGAAGCTGCAAGGCCTCTAAAAGCTTAAGGGTAAGTTTAGCGTTAATGTTCGGGGACCCCTTGGTGGGAAGGAATCCCCATTCCTGCCAAATCACAGCATGACTGGGAGCGATTAGGAAGGCATATTTTGAATCCATATAGATGTTGCCTTTCTTGTGGTTGCTGAGCGTGAGGGCCCTGGGAAGTGCTATGAGGTGGTTCCCAAAAGGGCAGCTTTCCTGCCACGATTACCTGGTCAATGGTGACAATGGCACGGGCGGCCTCCACTGACCTCGTGCATCTCCACAAGAGCTGCCGTCTACAGGCAGCGTCCAGCGGGCATCTGATAAAGGGGAGTCGGCCAAACCCAGTCTGGAGGTTTGCATTTTGTTCAGCATTTCAGGACACGCATTAGCAGTTATAGGGGGGCCAGAGACAGGCAGAAGATCGGCTGGGCTGAGAGAATTAGACTGAGTGAGACTCACCAGAGGGTTTTCGATAACAAGCACATGGAAGTCCTGTAAGCGGGAAGGCGTAGGGTGGAGAGCGAACCGTGAGGCCGGAGGTCCTGAAGGCGGTGCGGGGAATGTGCTTGGACGGGTCTTCCCAGAGTAAGTTTGAGGGATCCGGGGAGAGCAGAGCTCCGTCACCAGGGCTCTAGGGGAGGGTTGCCAGCCCCTGACGGCAGGATCCATCTGCCTGGAGAGAGAAGCGACAGGAGGCAGGGCTGGCCCGAGAGGCGGGGAAAGGCCACCTGCTGCAGTGCCCCGACGTTCATCTGTGACCAGGAGGAAAGGCTTTTCTGCATCAGGAAGGGCAAGGACAGGCGCCTTAAGAAGGGTATTTCTGAGTAAAAGGAAGGCCCCGCGGACCTCCCCGGGGGATTGGAGAGGGCCTTCAGGGGAGGCTTTTGCTGCGTCAGTGGTTTGGCTGGGAAAGAAAAATTAGGGATCCAATGAGGGAAGAATCAAACCAAACCTAGGAAGGAAAGGATTTGTTCTGCGGATTCAGGGGAGGGAAGGTCCCGGATGGCCTGTTTGCAGTCCACTGTCAGCTGTTTGGAGGAGGAGTCAGTCGAAGACCCAGATAGACGACTGTGGGAACTGAAAGTTGGGCTTTGGATGAGGAGACATGGTATCGTTTTGTGCATAGAAAGATGAGGATTTGTGCAGTGTGTTCCTGAGATTGTGGCAGAGAAGGGCTACAGAGGAGGAGTCAGCAACACACTGGAGGAGAGTGCTGGGTGGAGATGACATGACGAGAGATCACCAGCTAATGCCTGACCAAACACATGAGGGCTGTCCCAGAAACTCTCAGGCAGGACTGTCCAGCCAGTTGCTGGGAGGTGTGTGTGTCCAGATCTTCCCAAGGACAAGCAAATAGGAAGTAACATTGAGGATCCAGAGGGATGGTAAACAAAGCATCTCTGAGGTCAAGTTACAAAGAAGCATGTGGTAGAAGATGGTGTGTGAGACAGAAGGGTGTAGGGGTTGGCACTACGGGATGGATAGGCACCACCACCTCGTTTATGAGACGAAGGTCTTAATCTAGGCAATAAGAACCATCGGGCTTTTCAACCGGGAGGATGGGAGTATTACAGGGCGGGTTGACAGGAGTAAGGAGTCCCTTTCCCAGGAGTCTTTGATGCTGTGTTTGAGACGCTGACAGTGAGTGAGGGAAATTGGAAACTGGGGGTAAGAGGGAAAAGAAGAGGGATCCTTAAGGTGAATGAGAAATGGGGTATGATGGCAACAATTGCTGCAGGGGGCCTTGCTGCCTAGGCCAGGTAAGATGCTGGCAAGCAGCTAAGAAAAGGGCCTCACACCATGGGGCCGAAGACTTTCAAAGAGCCTCACACTGTGGGGCTGAAGATTCCTTGTGCCTCACACCATGGGGCTGAAAATTTGACATCCCTTTGTTTTTTGTTCTTGGTCATAATAGAAAAAACTTCTCAGAATATGTATTGGGCAATAAATTATACATATAAGAATATTGTTAATACATGGCGTGGAGAATTACTTACTTAAAAATTAAACATTGAATAATTCGGCCCACTTGACAATGGGAAATAATTATTGTGCAAGGGCATGCCTGATAAGCAACCCAGAGCTGGCCGCAGTATTCCTTATATGGAAGTTCTGTAAAGAAGCCTTGCAATGATTTATAAAGTTGATTACACTAGGAGTTTCTAGGTAGAAAAATTTCTGATAACTGATTACCGGGAAGCAACTGGTCTCTAGCTGCAGGCCATATAGATCGAGGAGTCTCCTGATATTGTAGCCTTGGCGATAGGTTTGTACCAAGGACTGTTAGCTGTCCTAGGTAGTTGTTTAGGTTGAAATAATGAGTCTAAGTTTTAATTATCTATTAACTTTTCAGGTCACATCTTTTCTCAAAACATGTAGGGGCCAAAATGTCCATGGGAAAGGAATGTACTGATTGTTTCTCTTTTGCTTCTATGCATACGATGATGTCATCTCACCACTTGCCTTAACGTATAAATAAAGACCCGTTGAGACCCTCCGCAGGAGATACATTTTCACCAATATAAGAGTGTCTGTGTCTGTGTCTGCCTCACTCCCCTTCCCCTCAGTCCTCAAGTTTGGCCTAGGCCATCTCGTCCTTTCAGGGACACTTGACCCGACATTATGCCGGAGCTGGTCTTCGACAAACAATTAGGGTAGAGAAATCTCATACTACAGGGTGAACAGTACAAGGCGACAGAGAGTAGAATTACGAGATGTTTGGAGCAGAATTAGAAGATGTTTGGAGAAGGATTAGGAGATGTTTGGAGAAGTGGTGATGAGAGCAGCACTAGGGTCTTGGAGCCATGAGTAGCCCTGAGTTTGGTCAGGAGGTCGCGACCCAGGAGTGGTGTGGGGAAAGAGACATGACTAGGAAGGAGTGAACTAGGGGCTTGTTAAGCTGACATTGAAGGCGTCCGGTGGTCCTGGGCTGAGAAGGAAGGCCGTCAACACCCGTAATCAAGACCTGAGAAGGATAAGTTTGACCGGAATAGGTGGGGAGGACAGAGTAGGCAGCCCCCGTGTCAACCAGAAAGGAGATGGACTTACCTGCTACCTTGACCACCACCCTGGGCTCCACGAAGTTTATCGGGGTCAACGAGTATGGGCCTCTTTGGCCCTCAGCAGCCAAAGCCAAGACTGCTGGTGGCAAGAGTTGCAGGGGCTGGAAGGACTGGCCCACCATGGCCAGGCATGGAGGGACAGTCATTTTTCCAGTGACCCTGGACGTCGCAGATGGGGCACGGTCCTGGTGGAGGGCGGGGGTTGGGGCAAAGTTTGGACAGGTGGCCTTCCAGGCCATGCTTGCAGCATTCACCCGGTGGTGGTCAATTGGGACCCATGGCCGTCCTCTGTCAGGCGGCAGGCTCTGTGGTCATTGGAGGAGCAGGGCATGACGGTCTCGAGGCAACAATTAGGGCCTGAGCTTGAAGCGCAGCCTTCTGGCAACTATGGGTCTCTCTATACATTCTGTCCTGTTCCTCCCGCTTATTAAATACTTTAAGGGCCACATTCATCAGATCCTGGAAAGGAGTTTGAGGACTGTCCTCAGCCTTGTTAAGCTTTTTAATAATGTCAGGGGCTGACTGAGATATAATATGGGTAGCTAGGGCCTCCCGGGTGGCACAGTCAGTTGCGCGCCATACTGAGAAGCTGTCCACAGCCTCTGCAGTGTGGGTTCGATCCTGGCTGGCCGGTAAAAATCCCACATGCTGTGGCAGACCTCTCCTGTCTTGCCCGCTGCTCACCTCAGCAGTGTATTTTGTCATTCTGCCTGTTCTGTTCTCATTCTGTCTCTGGTGAATCCTCTCACCCTCCTCCTGCGCATCTGGCCTGTACCCTGGTTATTGTACAAATAAATAAATAAATAAATAAATAAATAAAATAAGTAGCCAAACTATGGTGCCTCCAGGCAAGTCAGGATCAAGCCTGGTATAGCACTGGAGCACCTAAGTGAGGAGGCTAAGGAAGGCAGCAGGGTTTTCCGAGGCAGACTGGGTAATCTCCCTGAGTTTATCAAAGTTTATGGTTTTATGCACTGCCCCCTTGGAGACCAGCTAGGAGTCAGGTAATAAAATGGTATTGATGAGCCCTGCCCTGCGGCCCATGTCTGTGTCAGTCTGGTATTCCTACTTCAGCTCCTGGCTGGGAACTGCTTCAGAATCTGGGGCATGGCTGCATTGGTCAAATGGACCTGATGGGCATATCTTGGGCAGACCGAAAAACCCAAAAACATGCTCCCTTTTGTCAAAGGTCAGGGTGGAAGAGAAGATAACGTGTAAATCATGACACATAAGGTCATAGGCTTGGGTAAGATAACAAAATTCACTGGTGTAGGTAGTGGGATCATTAGTGAAAGAGCCGAGATGCTTTTCAGTGTGGGAGAGATCAGACAGAGAGAAAGGAACATGGACCCTAACTACTCCTTCAGTCCCTGCCACTTCCCTAAGGGGACCGAGAAGAGGATGATCGTGAGAGCGGGTCTGGTGGCTAGGAGGTGAAAGCAGGGGGGCTGGATTGGGGAGCTGAAGGTCGTGAAGACAGAGAATCTAGAGGATCAGAGAATGTTGAAGAGGGGTCCAAGAGGGCAAAGAGTGAGAGGAGTCTCAAGACTTGGAAAGTATGGCAGGTTTTCAGGAGGGAGGGAGGGTTGGGAGGCAGTGATGGGAGCACAAGAGAAAGAAGGCCTGGACGTAAGGGATCTCTGACCATTTTCCACTGTGGTGACAGGAATTGTTTGGGTCGGTAAGGACTGAGAAGTCAAAAGTGCCATGCTCAGGCCAGTGGGAGACATTGTCCAATTGATATTGGGGCCAAACAGTGTTGCAATAAAAAACAAGATGGATGGCGCTGGAAGGGATCATGCTCAGCGAAATAAGCCAAAAAGAAAAAGAAAAATACCGGATGGTCTCACTCATAACAGGAATCTAGAAAACTTAAATAAGGGACCAGGAAAATGAATAACTATAAGAAAGTGAAAATCAAAATCAACAAAAAACTATGAACCAGAGACACTTTTAGGGGGGCGGGGGCGGGAGGGGAGGGATTGGGGTCAGAATGGGGGGGCTGCAATTGTATGGGGAATATAACAATAAAATTTATTATCTAAAAAAAAAAATCAAAATCAACAAGCAACAAGCAACTATAAACCAGAGACACACACACACACAAAAAATAAAATCAAGATGCTTAGGGCATATATCTGGCCTAATTCCCAACGGATCGAGGTTTGAGAGAAGGCATCCCAGTGGAATGGCCGGGCTAGGCTTCGAACTGGCGGACCCCATCTCCATGGCTAATTTGGCTCCTTTCCTGACTAACCTGGGCACAGAGTCAGGAACTCAGCGTCCCACGAACCTAATCTGGCCATTGGGGGCAGAGACCCGGAATTGTGGTGTCCTGCGATTCAGTCCTGGCCTTCGGCATGGGGGAAAACAAGTGAGAGGGACGTCTCCACTACTCGTTTGTTGCCTAGGATTCAGGCACCTAGTCTGGACAGACATCCCCAAATCCAAGTGGAGGTGTAACGGAAGTCGACTGATGTGGGCCCATGGTTTACAGGACAGCTGACCAAGGTAGGGGGTTAGGAGAGGAGCCGGATAACCAGAAGCGAGGGCCTCATAGGAAGGAGGGTCAGGCAGGTGACTTACCCCAAGAATCAAGGCTGATGGTGGATGTGAGGCATCTGCAATGGAGAGGAGAGGTCCCAGGGACGGGAAGGTGGCCCGGTGCCAGGGGACACAGTCTTCCTGGGTTTGGGCACCAAGATGAAAGGATCTTGGTGCAGTAAGAAAACGAGAGCCAGGCCAAGTTTCTGACAGGTGGGAAACTTATCAGGGTGTCAGTCCTGACCACCACTCAGCACACTCAACTCCTCCTGTAACCCCATGAGCAGTCATGCTGTAATGGGGCAGGTCTCATTGCTTTGCATAAAATGGGAGCAACACAATGTGATGGATGTAGCCTCAAGAGTCAGACTGCTGAGGTGAAATATTAGTTCAGCCTCTTCCTAGATGGGCAACTGTGAGCAACTCAGTTCTTGCTTCATGACTTGGTTTCCCCATCTGTAAATGGAGAAAAGACCTGCCCCCTCCCATCTGACACACACACCAGGAGGTTGTCATAAGCTGTAAGGACATTCTCCAGGCAGAGTTGAGCATAGCACTGTGCTCATAGCAAAAGCAAATGAGTCTTTTGGTAACTACTTTCTGAGCACTGTCTTGAGAGCACTGTGATGTTATATTTGTGAGTTTGCAGAGGGCAGGAGGCAATTCCTTTACTGTGGATGGCAATGAGCAGTTTAGTAAGCTTCAGATCCCTTCTTTTGAAAATGTGAGAAATGGAGGCCTTCCTGGTAGTACAGGGGTTCAAGTCTCAACGCTATCAAGCTATCCCACAGCCACTGCAGCATGAGTTTGTTCCCTGGCCAGGGAGAAACCCACATGGCCCAGACCTCTCCTGTCTACCCTGCTACTCCCCTCAGCAGTGTATTTCAGTCAATCTATTTAATTTGCTCCCCACTGTCTCTGGTGAATCCTCTCACCACCCCCACACCTCCGACCTACACTCCACTTCTTGTATGCATAAATAAATAAAAAATAAATCTTTAGTAAAAGAAAAAAGAAAATGTGAAAACTTTTGAATAAACCCTAGAGATGGATGTGGACACTGATCACTGTGAGTTTATGTCATGACACTGTTCTCCAGGTGGTAGCAGGGCGCCCCCTCCATGGCCTGGTTCTGTAACTTCAGCTGCCATTCTGGGCTCTCCTTCCTGACTCATCGTAACATGTGAAAAGTTCCCTGTGTATCACACACTGTGTATTATCTATGACTGATCCAGCACGTTATTTTATAAAATTTGCTTTTCAATGACTATAACCTAAGCATATTCCTGGCTCACTGTAGTGGTGGATGTAGTCCAATCCTTAGTTCTGCGATGAGCTGGGAATTACATCTCCTCCACCTTCCAGTGATAGACCCTTGGGCAGGTTACTGCTCCCTTCCTAACCTTCCACTTCTACAGCACAGAAAGATGTTACAATCCTAGAAACTGCTCAGGGACTCCTGGGGAATGACATATGCTACAGCCCTCATGTTACTTCCTCTCAAAGCGTAAGGTATCAAAAATACATTCAATGTTACTGTGTGGCTTGGAGGGTGGGATTCCCCATAAGTACCAAATGAAGATTTTGAAATAGATTAGCCAGACCTTGCCCAGTTTTTCCTGCAGGAGAAGCTCCAAGACATTGTGACAAAACTGAAGGGAGTGGAAAAACTTTGTACGAGTGCGAAGTTGTTCACAGAAGAGCAAATAACTGAATAGGAGGTAAGAATTGGAGTTTAGTGTTCACAACTATTTTTCATCCTGAATTCATGTATAGGCTATGACTGGGCATAATATTTATTGATTTTATTTATTCTCATTAAACCAGTACAAACTGCTGAACCCCAAAGAGTTTTTTAAAAAATTAATTCCATTAGTTGTCTAATCTAGGAGAATTTCCCACTACTTTCTTCAGCCTTGCAGTAGTAGCTTGCTAGGCGTCCCCTTATCTTCAATGGGCTTCACGTTTTCAATAACTGAAATTACCTCCTGTCTGAAGATCATGAACTCACCTGTGCACATTTACCAGAGTACCGGATCAGACTTCCTGGTTCCAATCAACCTTAGGAAATACAAACAACAGGACCAGTGCAGAAGACCTTCCCATAACTCAGGCTTGTGTGGTTGTGATGAAGGTAGAGCTTTGCAAGAAGTTACATACACTTGCACTGCAGACTGTGGGTCTCTAAGACAGTGTCCCTGGCTGACCAGACTCTGCAGGATCAGAGACACATTCTTTTGTGGATATGGATGTAATCCATCATTTAGTAACCAAGCTCCCCAGATGTGTGAGCCATTTTGTCTCTTTCAGGATCCCACTTTGACACTCCTTCTTTGTGAGTGGATGTGAAACTTGACTCTTCCATCCCATATTTTGAGATCCCTGGAAGTTGAGAGGACCTTATTTGCAAATGACAGGAGAAGATTCCTGATACTGTAGGTGGTACAATTGCCTCTGTCTCCTCATTTCTGGTATATTATGTCATAGGGAGAACTTCTATTGCTACAAACCATATAAGGAAACGATGTCAATGCCAGAGTCCAGCAGTCCCATGTCTCCTACTAAAAGTTCCACTTCAGAGCTTCCCTGGTGGTGCTAGGGGATAAGTCTCAGACGATGTAGCTATTCACAGCCACTGCAGCATGGCACCTGCTGCTCCCCTCAACTGTGTATTGCAGTCAGTCTTCCTGTCTGCTCCCCACTCTGTCTCTGGTGATTCCTTTCAGCCCCACACCTCTGGCCTATAACCCAGTTCTTATATGCATAAATAAATAAATCTTTTAAAAAAATTCCCTTCAAGTTTCATTCTTTTGCATGTAGCTACCTAGTTTTCCCAGCACCATTTATTGAACAAACTTTCTTTGCTCCAGTGCGTATTTTTTGCTCCTTTGTCAAAGATTAGTTGATCATAAATCTGTTGGTTTATTTCTGGGTTTTCTATGGAAAGCTGTGTGGAAATTCCTCAAACTACTAAAGATAGAGCTTCCATATGATCTAGCAATTCCACTCCTAGGTATTTATCCAAAGGACACAGAAACATCAATTCCAAAGAGCACCTGCACCCCTATGTTTATAGCAGCACTATTTACAATAGCTAAGCTTTGGAAACAACCCAAATGCCCAAAAACAGATGACTGAACAAGAAGATGTGGTACATATACACAATGGAATATTACTCAGCAATCAAAAAAGATAAACACATGCAATTTGCAGCAACATGGATGGAGCTGGAAGGGATCATGCTCAGTGAAATAAGCCAGAAAGAGGAAGAAAAATACTGGATGGTCTCACTCATAGCAGGAATCTAGAAAACCTAAATAAGGGACCAGGAAAAAGAATAACATTAAGAAAGAAAAAATAAAAATCAACAAACCAGAGACATAGTATGAATCAGAAATACACTATGGGGTGGGGGAATGGAGGGATTGGGGTCAAAATAAGGGGGTTGCAATTGTATGGGGAATATAAAAATAAAATTATAAAAAAATTCTACTTCATCCTAAAAAATGCCCTATCTACCACAATATCACAGTTACTAAAGCACTGTGGGAACTGAGAAAGTGCCCATGCAAATTTCAATTCCATATGCCACAAATGATAACTGAGTCTCCCAATTTTTGTAGTGTTACAGGTAGAGATGAATAATGAATCCTGCTATAATATATCTGGTAACTCTTCAGACTTCCCCATATTGAGTATTATAGACTCTCCTATGAGCCTAATGATTTAAATTCAGTATTGGTTATATTCACTATCAGCTTTTCATTGAAGAAATTCCCTCAGAACATATATATATATATAGTGCGTTATTTGCCCACAGTGCTGGGTTTTATCTTCATAAATGATAAGTTACGTGGTGTTGGCCAAATTCATTATTCTCCTATTTAGCATTCCAGGACCTTATTCTTCTGCATCGTGGCTAAAGAAGGAAATGGACCAGGTGGCTGCAGCTTGTGATCACCTTTCCACATGAGAGTGAAGCCTTTAAGTCATTTCTAAGTGTACAGTCCAGTGGCATGAAATGCATTTCATTGCTTTGCAGCCTTCACTACCCTCCATCTGCAGAACGTTTTCAGCATTCAAAATGGAAACTCTATATCCATGAACAATAACTCCATTGCTCCCTCCTTCCAGATTGGGGGCCACCATTTTACTTATTGTTTCTCAATTTGATGAGGGCCCACATATGAGAAAACTCATAGGGTCTTTCTCTTTTGCTCTTTGGCTCATGTCCTTCTGCATGAATCTTCAATATATGGCCAGTTGGGCACGTGTCACAGTTTGCTTTCCTCCTAGGGGTGAGCAGATTTGCACTGTGTCTCAGTCCCACCTGTGTTTACTGACTCACCATAAAGATACATTGGATTGTTTCCCCTTTTCTGCCTACTTTCTTGATTCTAGGAGAACATAGAGCTTCGGAGACAAGAAATCCAGTCTGAGTTTAGGAATCTCCATAACTTCCTCAATGAGGAGGAGAGGGCTTATCTATGGAGACAGGAGAAAGAGAAAGAGCAAATGCTGAGGAGACTGCAGGACAGTGAAGCCAGTCTGGACAATCAGAGCCGTGAACTGGAGCGCCTCCTCCTGGAACTAGAGAAGAAATGTCAGGGCTCAGCCCAGAATTTACTGCAGGTGAAACAGGCTGTGAACTTAGAGGAAAGAGAGAATGTGAGTGTTTCTGAACTATTGAGAGGAGAATGTCTAGGGAGCCTGGGAAGTTTGGCGAGTCCTCTCTGCCTCATTCAATATTTAAAGTAATAAATGTTGAAGACTATAGCAGCAGCAGCTCTTTTGCCCATTTCTGTCTATGCAAGTGTCCTTTACTCTTCTCTCCCTTTTTATTATAAACCTCCCCTTTGGAAACCAAAGGAAAGATCCATACCAATGTCAGCTGGTGGCCTGTGCATGTATCCACAGGGGCAATATGTGAATCAGAAACTAGATTCTCTGGGGTGAATGTAGGTTTCTTGGCCATATGGAACCACAGAATAACCTTTCTCCCATTTATTCGCCATTGTCAGTTGTTCATGGAACCTTCTCCCCATCTCTTGAAAATGACTGGTGGTATAGAGTGGGGCACCAAGATGAATGATAACCTTCTCCTGAATCACTTGTCTTGGGCCATGAGCACTTAGGGAACTCATTTCAACTGCCTGAAGCTTCCAGCTGGTGAACATCAATGCCTGGACTCCAGTAGCTATTGCAGGACTGGTGGTTGCACTGTGAGGGTGAGGATGTAGCGTGACAGCGCCCTCAGCAGATGACAACTGCTGCCTCTGCCTCAGTGTCCCAGAGCCAGGGGCAGAGCATAAATTCCCCACTAAGGACCTTTGTCATAAGTGACAAAGGTAATATGGGCTAACATGGGCTCCTCAGAAGGAAATTGCATCATTAATAGCAGAAGGGAACATAATCTTGCTCCTGGCCCTTCCCTAAGGTCACAGGCTAATGTGAATGCAGATTCCACAACTCCCCACAAGCCTCAGCAAGTCTGATCACACACTCACACACATGGGCAGTGAATATCCTAGGGGACGGGGATGGAAATCGTTCTACCTGGGTATGTGTGGGTGTCTCTGGCTGGGTCACTCTACTTCCTGGGATGGAGTATTCATAGCAAGTAACCCCATGTGTCAATTGACATGAAAGACTGTTTTTCCCACACTCACATTTTTCTTTCACTGTAGGATGTGAAAGACACATTAAACAGGTGAGTCTGTAAAATGTGGGAGTGTGAGGATGTGGGCAGTTGTGTGGCTACCCAGAGCTGAATGGAATGTCCCCTGTTCCTTGTAGGAATTCAGATGTGAAGCTGGAACAGCCCGGAACCTTCTGTTTGGAGCCTCAAACTGTGTGCCATGCTCCTGAGCTTTACTTTGATGTGAAGAAAATGTTAAGGGGCTTCCAAGGTGTGTGAAGTCAACAGTTCCCTTCATGCTTCATGTAAAATGCCCCTTTGGTGGTCACGAACTGAGCAGCTGTCCCTGGGCAGACTCAAGACAGAGAGGCTGTTTAGCTGTTCTCAGTGGAGCTGGAGCTCTCTACCTCCTGGGCAGGCAGGGATGTAGCTTCCTGGTTAACTCTTCAGGCTCTTCACATTCCTCCTCTCCCAGGCTAATCACCTGCTCATTCTCCTCATCTGAAAATAACAATACAGAAGATTTCACTTTCCTCGCATATCATGATATTTAACAGCATCATTGTATGCAGTGTTTAGAATGTGTCTACAACCTAATGTTTATTAACATTTCATTAAACTCTCAGCAATGCAAGAAAGAGAGATCAGTATTCTAGACTGTGATGAAATGGTTTTAAAGGGGCCTCCCCTGGTTGCACAGGCAGTTGAGTGCCGCCCTGTGAAGATATCTGAAGCCTCTGCAGCATGAATTTGATCCTGGCCGGATGGCACAAGGTCCCTCATGGCACGGAAGACCTCTCCTGTCTCGCCCGCTGCACCTCTCAGCAGTGCATTTCAATCAGTCTGCCTGTTCTGTTCCCCTCTCTGTCTCTGGTGAATCCTCTCACCCTCCCGTGCATCTAGCCTGTATCACGGTTCTTATATAAAATAAATAAATAAATCTTTTAAAAAATGGTTTTAAGGGCTTGATCACCTTGAATGTTAGAATCCTAATTGAAATGTCTATGTAGGTGCAAGAATATAGGTGGAGAAGGAGTTGGTTAAAGGTGGTGCGGGATATTTCCTGAATGCGTGTTACTGTATTAATGAATTGGGCATTGTAGAACAAAATGTGGGAGTCTTAAACAAATTGTGCAAAGACTACAATGGGAAAGAGGGGGCTCAACTCCAATCCCAGAATCTCATGGCTCCTCCCACTCTTGGGGATGATACTAATGATAACCTTATTTTTAATTTTTGCTGCTTGCCTCCTAAAACTCACACAGGCTCGCATTCAGGAAATATCCTGCACCATCTTTAACCAACTCCTTCTCCACCCATATTCTCGCCCCTACATCAACCTTTCAATGTCCACTTTATTTCTCGAAAATATCTGAATCAAATATAGCAAAATAATATTTTTGTTCTGAGGTTTGAACATGCAGATTTACATTACATTACTTTTGTGTTTTTCCATTGGAAGGCTTCCACAGGAAAGCCCAGTAACTGCAGACCATGGCTACAGGCTGGAGGGGCGGGGGATTCTCTGGCCCAGCTGGCTTCAAGGATCCCCAACTTTTGTGTCCCCTTCTATTCTCAGGACAGACCCACCTCCTATCTTACCAAGGGATTCACTTCTTTCCCTTCACCTTTTCATTCTCCCGCCAAGCCAGAATCAGACTCTCCATTTTCCTGACCTGAAAATTCCACAGGGTCAGCCCCTTTCTCAAGAGACCTCTCATTCAGCAGGATGGGGAAAGCATCGTTGAACACCCTGCAGGCTCAGTCCTCAGCGTGCTGTCCCCAGTGGCTCTAGTGAAGAAGGGTGAGTCCCAGTCAGGTGAAAGGACACTGGGCCTGTTTCTACCAGCCCCTGTCCCTGTGCCCTTGCTTCTCATCTGTGCACATCTGCTAAATAATTGATCTTAGAGATGAACCCAATAAGCCAAGCATCTTTATCAGAGATAAATGAATTTGTGACCGTGTCCTTTTAAAACTCTAGTCTGTTTCCAGAATTACATTGCTGACAACGATAGGGTCAGTCCATAACCTCAATCTCCTGCATCCTCATAGATAACAGACCTGGCCAGTTCATGGATCTCGTGGAATCTGGACTTCATCCCGAGACCAAGAGATCCCGGGTATGGAAGGGGCGCCCCCACAGATGGACAGCAGTCCAACATGTCATGCCACCCACCCATATTCCTGGTACAGGCACCTCCTCACCACAGGGGGCACAGGGGAGAGGCCTGAGTAGGGGTGGAACCCTGAAAGCTCTAGGACCCAGCACAGGAGTGAGGGGGTGCTCAGTGAAGGGTGTGTGCTCAGCTCATCCCCACGACTCTCTGGAATGCTGATGTGGTCCTGGATAAAGAGATATCGTGACCGTTGTCACCCTTCTGGAGAAAAGAGACTCTTCACTGTCCTTATGGAAGCACCACTGGATGGCAGTCCTCTGCCTGGTGCCTCTTCACGTCATTTTTATATGTGTGGCCCAGGCTGAGTGTCACTGTGTTATCAGACAGCTTCCCAGATGGTCAGAGTGGACAGTAAGAGTCCAGACCTTCCAATCTGGACTCAGTCCAAGCCAGTAAGGAATGCTTTTCTCTGTCGTTTCTGAACTGAAGTTCCATCTTTACTGGAGAAATGGAGGCCGAAAGAAGGGCGCAAATGACCTGGGATTTTCACAGAGATTAAATAATAGTGGCCCAAGAATTCCTCCTTTGTGGGTGACACAATTGAAAGTGCTTTTCAGTCTTTATAAGAATTAACCACCCGCAAAGGCCCATGCTTCGTTATACGACTCGAGCTTTGTGCCTGAGCACTTCTCACAACCGCCTGAGAACACAGCCCCTATGTTACACTTTAGCAACTGAGGCCCAGATGGGTGGTGTCCCTTGTCCTCTTAGAAAAAAAATCAGAAATTGGATATAAGTCAGGCTCTGCGTTGGAAGGCGGGAAAAATTATTTTAATCTCCATGTAGTACCTTCATCAGACCCAGCGTGTCCATCTCACTAAAACAGGCACTCAGAGTGGTAGCAACATGAAAAAACAGCCAACCCCACACATTTCCATCAGGCTCAGAGAGGCCAGGTTCAGGGGGGGGGGGGGGGGCAGAGACAAAGGGGGAGGGCAGCTGAGATACAAGTCAGCAGGAAGGAGCAGTCTGCAGCCTCGAGCCCCTGCCTGGGGCCTGGAGTGACGAGGCGACACCCGCTTCCGAGACTTGGACAAGTTGGCTCAGTGTCCTTGTCATAAGAAACTCAGGATAAACTCAAAGACTTTAGCATATTCCCTTAACCACATGCTCACCAACACGCCACACGTTTTCCTGAACAGTCATCTCTTCGTCTCTTTGTTCCTGGTGAAGGGACTGTCTAGGGTGAAGGACCTGCAGTGTTTTCTCACATCACATTCCAGGGTCTGATAATTTCTTCCCACCTTGAAAGTCCCAGAAAACCAGCGCACAGACTCCTCTTCAGGTTGGTGACCCCAGGGGCCTGAGGGTCTAGTCTAGGCTAGGAATGGCGGATGTGAGAATCAGTTCTCCAGAATCTGAGGTGTGGAGCCTCTTGTGGGGCAAAGAAGAGAGAGTGAGTAACGGTGGAATTGAGACTCTGACAGACCTGGCACCTGGGTGTGGAAAGAAGTTTCGAGGGGGAATGGGAGGCCCCGTCTCACACTCCCAGGAGCTCTCATGAATCTTTCAGAATCTGAACAAGAAAGTGCTCCCAAAGTCACCACCGCTTGGAAGAGTAAGCTAGTGAGGAAAGTACTGGGGTGTCAGAAAAGTCATGACATATTTTCTAGGGCCATCTGCTGCAAAAATGCATCATGACTTTTCTAACACCCAGTATCTCCCTCAGTTCTGTGAACTTTTCTAGTAAATGAAGGAACTGGAAGAGGAAGTCAAAGGCACCTTTGCTTCATAGCCAGTTAGTCAGAAGCACAGGCAACAATGTGGGCTTGTGACAGGTGTGAGGCCGGGGGTGGGGTTGGAGACTGTGTGGCACTGAGCTCATATCCTGGTGGTCGGGGGCTCTGTTGGAACTCCATTATATCAGATTGGAATTGGACTGTAAGACACTCAGGTCAATGGAGAAAACTCACACTTCAGGAGAGCAGAGTGAAGAGGCGTGGTGTGAATGGGGTAACAGCGGAAGAGGAAGGAGAAGCAGGAAGTTTTCCTGGATGCACGTGAAACCCTGTTACTCACAGGAACTCAGAGACTAGGAGCACAGGTGGTATTTAGAACTGAAGCTCATGGAGAAGCTAACTAATGGGCAGTAGATTCTTAGAGAAGTGGCAGGTAAAGAGAGATGAATTTCTAGGTGGGGAATGATGGGAAGGCAAAGATATGGGGCAAGTAATGGAAGACAAGAGCTAGTGTTACCTGCTCGTTATATGGATGCCTGTAGTGCTGCCTCAGTGTCCAGATGTGTCTCTGGTAATTCACTTCTTCCTCTGGCAAACAAGGGGAGGACCAAGAGCTTCTCTTGTACATTTTTTTACACAACTACCTTTGGACCCAAATAATTTTTATGCCAAAGTGGGATACTAGGGAGTGCTCCTTTCAGGATGAGATATTCAGTAATCTCTGTCCTCACATCTTCCCAAACACACAGAGCTGCTGCTCCACGAGCTGTGTGGAATAAAGTAGTGGTTGTGAAGTAGGAACAGTATTTCTCTTTTACCAGTTAACTGAGGTTGACAGGAACCAACCTTCTTTAGTGAATACCATTGTTGGAAATTCAGTAGATGTCTTTTCTGCTTTAGTAAGAAAAAAAAGTGTGTTCTCTTTCTGTGCATGTAATTTCCATGTACAAACCTGGGCACAAGACTTCAGGTGAGTGACCAGTCAGTCACTCAAAGAAATCTGAGGCTGGTCTCCTGAGCCCAGTCCTCAGTTTGACTAACTAATCTCTTAATAAAATTTCTGTTCTACTAAAAGTAAATTTGCTTCATAATAATAATTCTCTCAGTTAATGTGACCATCATGTCTGTGGTGAAAAGAAATACTATTTTTGCTGTCCTGCTCTTCTATGCAGCTGACAGATACAATGCAGCTTCCCCTCCTCTCCATGGGTTACTCTGATGGTATAAAACACAATTGGAGCACTCAGCCCTCCAGATGTCTGGTCCACCTGCTGGTCAGACCAGGACCCTTGGAAATCAGATATCTGAACCCCGCAATGGAGAGGGTGATGCATCATCAGTGCTGTGCTCTCTTCTCTGCAGGTCAGGCTGATCTTCTGTGGTGTCTGTGCAGTGGCTGTATCCACTCATTCATTGCATACTCATTGAGTGTCCACGGAGAACTCAGTACTGATTCAGGTTAGAGAAAGATCAGCAAGGAAAACAGACCAAATTTCTTTGCCAGTAGAACTCACATTATATTTCTATAATAGTTCAACAAAAGAGACTGTTCTTAGAATGA
Organism: Talpa occidentalis; assembly: GCF_014898055.3. Taxonomy (NCBI): domain Eukaryota; kingdom Metazoa; phylum Chordata; class Mammalia; order Eulipotyphla; family Talpidae; genus Talpa; species Talpa occidentalis. The sequence continues at coordinate 15,912,492 of NW_023602073.1, forward strand.
CTCCAATGGTGGAGGGAGGAATAAAGAACAATGATTAACTTGGAAATAAGGTCGAAGAGTACCAGAGAAGGAGGCCCTTGGGAAGGTGAAGATGTGGGAGCCAGTGTTCATGTTGTAAAAGGACACATGTCCAGCCTCAAAGTCCAGAAAAACTCCCACGAGCAGGGGCCGCTCCCTCAATGTAAGAGAAGTTGGGGGAGAGGTAAGGGCCATGTAATAATTCTTCTGGCAGAGTCTGATGGCCCAGAATCCAGACTGAGGCTCTGGGACATGATCCCAGAACCTTTGCACATTTCCCAGACAAACGCCTAAGGCCCACTCAGATCCTGCTCCCACATCCACTTCAAAGTAATGTCTTCCCGAGGCGAAGCGCTCACAGCCCAGGACACAGGGAAAGGTATGGTATCTCTTATAACTAAGATGCTTCTCCTGGGGTTTGCCACAGGTCACGTGTCTCCGATCCTCAGACAGAATTAGGTCACAATGAATTGTGCGTGGATCCAGAGTCACGCTGACTGATAAAAGAGGAGGACACATTTTATTTGCTGAGAATACAGAACACTTCAGTACAACCATCCTGGATTCAAGTGCAGCCTAGTTCTTTTAGCTCTGTGAGTCACTTTCTGAGGCTGCATACTATAGTAGGAAATCATCACACCTGAACAGTAATGGTGGGGAGGTTTGAAGGAGCTAATGGAAACCTAGTGCTTGGAGACATTCCTGGTATTTGGTAAGTTAACTAGAAGTGGAAGTCATATCCTTGAGCTTATTTGAAGACTTAGTGGCCTTGCCGTGCAATCACTAGGGGGTGCCTTCTAGGGCGCATAGTGTTCTAGAAGATGAGGACAGCATCTATTCCATAGTCAGAAGGAAGCCGGGGTCATAAGTTCTATAATCATAAGAGGTGAATGCTGCCCACTTTCAGAGTCAGCTTGGAAGTGGATTATTCCCCAGTCTAGCCTCCAGATGGTAACACAGTCCAGCCAACACATTCACTCTATTCTGTAAAGCCCTAAGCATAAGTCCTAGCAGATGTGAGCCACACATATCTGAACCACAAACCTGTGAGATAATGTGTGTGTTGTTTTAAGCAACTGAATATTCTTATAACCATAGAGAATCATTTCAGCTTCATTCAGATTTTCCAGCCAAAGGAATTATTAAAAGAATTTAGTTTGAATTTTCTAAATGTGGACATGTGGAACAAGGCAAGTACTGAATAAGAATCAAGATTTTGGAATTGGTAATACTGGCTTTCACTAAGATTCAAATATTTGTGACACCATGATCCATTTTCTCCTTAGTCCTGAATACTGATCTGTGTTTATTAAATTTCATTGAATGTTTAATAAAATGTTAACAATAAACATTATGGTGCAGATTGTTCTAAACCCTTTACACCTGCCGTTGCATTTAATTTTCATGAAAACTCACTCAATTAAGATCTGTTCATATTCGTATTGTTTAGAATGGGAAAATGAGGTAGTGGTTGGCCTGGCTGATACAGCGAATCAGCAGGAGAGGAGGAATTCGAAGAGCTTGAAGAGATCACAGTTTGCCACTTCCCTGTCTACACCCAAGGGAGCGTGTCCTGACCCACTGAAAACAGCTCAGCAACCTCTCTGCCTATGAGTCTGAGCAGGACAGGTAGGAAGCTTGGCTACCACTTAAGGGGCCTTTCCTGTGAGCATTAAGGCAGAGTTATTTCCTTCACATACCTTGGTAGGTCTTTAACATTTTCTTCAAATCAAAGTAAAGCTCAGAAACATTGCATGCAGTTTCAGGGGTCAAAGACACAGCCTCTGGTAATTTCAGCTCCACATCTGAAAGCCTAGAATAAACAGACAACAGACCTTTTGCAGTGGACGTTCCATTTGTCTTTGGACCCCGACACATCTTCACTTCCCCTTAACTATGTGTTCAGACAGACTTACCTTTTCAATTGGCCTTTCACACCCTACAGTGAAAACAGACAGAAGGTGAGTGTGGGAAAATCAGTATGTCATGTCACTTGACACATGGGGTTACACGCTATTAACACTGCACACCAGGAAGTAGAGTGACCCAGCCTGACCCACGCATACCCAGGTGGAACGATTCCCATCCCAGCCCCCTAGGATAGTCCCTGCCAGTGAGTGTGAGTGTGTGATCGCACTTGCTCAGGCTTGTGGGGAGTTGTGGAGTCTGTATTCACATTAGCCTGTAACCTCAGGGACTTGATCATGTTACCTTTTGTTATAAGTGACCTAATTTCTTTCTGAGGAGCCCATATCAGAGATCACTGATGACAAAGGTCCTCAGTAGGGAATCCATGCCTAAACCCTGGCTCTGGGCCACTGAGGCGGAGGCAGCCGGTGTCATCTGCTGAGGGCGCTGTCACACTACATCCTTACCCTCACAGTGTAACTACCAGTCTTGCAATAGCAGCTGGAGTCCAAGCATTTATGTTCACCAGCAGGAAGCTTCAGGCAGCTAAAAGCAGGTCCCATAAGAGCTAATGGCACATGACTATAAGTGAATTGGAGAAGGTTATCATTTATTTTGGCGGCCCCACTCTATACCACCAGTCATTTTCAAGAGATGGTTAGAAAGGGTTCCATGAACAGTTGACAAGGGCAAATAAATGGCAGGAAGATCTGCTGTGGGTCCATAAAAACAGGAAACCTCCACATCTACCCTGAGAAAGTTTAAATTTCTGATTCACATGCTGACCCCTGGACCTGCAAGGCCACCAGCGGACATGGATATAGATTTTAAAGAATCTTTCTTTAATTTCGGTGCCACAATTAAGTGAAGTAGACAGGTCTCAGACATCTTCCCAGGCTCCCTTGTCATTCTCTACTCAATAGTCAGGAACAGATGAAACCCCTTTTCTTTTTTTTTAATTTAAATATTTTATTTTATATAATTCTTACATCATTTTTCATTTTTGCGCAATGTATGCATTTTCATTTTGGTTATATTCCCCATACAATTGCACCACCCCCTTATTTTGACTCTAGTCCTTCCTTTCCCTGCCCCTTCTTCCCCCCCACTCCCCTATAGTGTGCCTCTGGTTTACAGTTGCTTGTTGATTTTGATTTTTACTTTGTATTGATTAGTCTTTTTCCTGGTCTCTTATTTAGGTTTTCTAAATTCCTGCTATGAGTAAGACCATCCGGTGTTTTTCTTTTTCTTTCTGACTTATTTCGTGAGCATGATCCCTTCTAGCTCCATCCATGTTGTTGCAAACTACATGTGTTTATCTTTTTTGATTGCTGAGTAATATTCCATTGTGTATATGTACCACATCTTCTTGATCCAGTCATCTATTGTTGGGTATTTGGGTTGTTTCCAAAGCTTAGCTATTGTAAATAGTGCTGCTATAAGCATAGGGGTGCAGGTGCCCTTTGGAATTACTGTTTCTATTTCCTTTGGGTAAATATCTAGGAATGGAATTGCTGGATCATATAGAAGCTCTATGTTTAGTAGGTCAAGAAATCTCCACACAGCTCTCCATAGTGGTTGGACCAGTTTGCACTCCCACCAGCAGTGCAGGAGAGTTCCTTTTTCTCCACAACCTCCCAACATTTGTTGTTGCTAGTTTTTTTTCTATGTGCCATTCTCACTGGTGTGAGACAGTATCTCATGGTAGTTTTGATTTGCATTTCCCTGATTACAAGTGATGTTGAAACCCCCTTTCTGTCCTAGAAGTTCTCATCCTCTCTTACCTGCAGAAAATTCTGGGCTGATTCTTGACATTTCTTCTCTGATTTCAGGATAAGGCTCTCAAGTTCAGAGCTCTGCTTTACCAGACTGGCTTCACCTTCCTGCAGTCTCCTCAGCATCTGCTCTTTCTCTTTCTCCAGTCTCCAGAGATAAGCCCTCTCCTTTTCATTGAGGAAGTTGTGGAGATTCCTAAATTCAGACTGGATTTCTTGTCTCCGAAGCTCTATGTTCTCCTAGAATCAAGAAAGTAGGCAGGAAAGGGGGGAAACAAACCAAACATACTTCTATGTTAAGTCAGTAAACACAGGCGGGACCGAGACACAGTGCAAATCTGCTCACCCACAGGAGGAAAGCAAACTGTGCCATGTGCCCAACTGGATGTATCATGAAGATTCATGGAGAAGGACACGAGCCAAAGAGCAAAAACAAAAGACCGTATGAGTATTCTCATATTAGGTCCCAGTCAAATAGGGATATAAAAGAAGTAGAATGGTGGCCACCAGGAGCTGGGAGGAGGGAGCAATGGAGTTTATTGTTAATGGACTTAGAGTTTCTGGTTCGAATGCTGAAAAGGTTCTGCAGATGGAGAGTGGCAACGGCTGGAAAACAACTGAACACAATGCACTGGGCTGTTCAGTTAGAAATGAGTAAAATGGCAATGTCAGGTAATGTGTATTTAGCACAAAAACCCCAGAAAAGTTTTCTTAGCTTCTGTGGGTCATTTTCCCCTGGGACTGGAGCTCAAAAAGTGTCCAGCTCCCTTTGCAGAGTCAGGCCCAAGAGGCAGACACTCAGATGAGGGAAAGCTGATCCTAGCTCTGTTGGCCCTATTCACTTTCCTTCATCTCATCCAAGATAAAAGAAGCAGAGGGTAGGAGTCGCAGAATCATGAAATTTGCCAAGATCAAAGAACTTATCATTTGTAAAAGAAAACCAAGAGTTAGTGGGGATGTAAGAAGCTGTGTGTGGGGGGGAGTTTCTTCAAATAAAGTTTGTAACGAATATAAATGAGTCTGAATTTAAGACTCATTTAAGACTCTGATTTTCAACAGGTGGAGGTCTGGACAGTTACCAGAAATATTATTGCCTTAAGCCAGGTTTCAGTTATCATCCTTATGGATAAGACTTAAAAACACTGAGAGATTCACTTTTCTCTGGGGAGGACAGAGTTGTAATTTCCATGGGTGATTTCTCAAGTCACACAGTCCTTCAGTGACTGTGGTGTTGGGGTAGATGCTGTGGCACTGACATGGTTTCCTTATATGGTGTGGTGTGTAGCAATAGAAGTTTTCCCCACTATCCGAGACTCCAGAAGGGAGGAGACAGAGGCAGTTGCAATATCTACATTAAAGGGATCTCCACTTGCCAGTTCCTAGTAAGGCCCTCCAAACTTGATGGTTTTAAAATGGGGATAAGAGGAGTTTAAATTTCACATGTGCACATCTACAAAGAATAGGAAAAATGTGGGAAGAAACCCTGAAAGAGGAAAATGACTCATAAATTTGATTACTAAGGGATGGGTTACATCCATATTTTCATGAAAGAATGTGTCTAATCCTGCAGGGCCTGGTCAGCCATGGACACTGTCTCAGAGACCCACAGGCTACAGTGCAAATGAATAAGTTCTTGCAAAGCTCTAGCCTCATCAACAGTCTCACAAGCTTGAATTATGGTATTGTCTCCTGCACTGGTCCTCTTTTTGTATTCAGTAAAGTTGATATTGGAACCAGGAATATAGAGGGCCAGACCCTGTGCTGTGGTAAATGTGCCCAGGTGATTTCATGATCTTCAGACAGGAGGTAATTTCAGTCATTGAAAACTTGAAAAATTAGGAGCACAACATTTGTGATTCTCCTGACTGAGGTCTTAGGACACCTAGCCTATTACTATTCATAGAAACAGAAAGCAGAGGAAAATTCTCCTAGCTGCAGACAATTAATGGCAAATATTAAAGAAAAAGGCATATTCTTTGGGTTTTTACATTTGGTCTGATTTAATGAGAATAAATTATCAAAGAATACTCTTCTCAATCACCATACACCTAAATTCCAGACTGGAAAATAGTTTGAGATCAAGAAAATCAAATTCTTACCTTCCATTGTGCTATTTCCTTTTTTCTGAACATCTTTAGACTGTCACAGAGGTCTTGCTCTCCCTTCAGTTTTGTCACAATCTCTTGGAGCTTTTCCTGAAGGAAAAATTGAGTGAGTTATGACTTGTCCATTTCACAGCTCTCATTGGGCACCTAGAAAAATCCCAGCCTCCAATATATACAATAACATGGAATATGTTTTTGAGGCCTTAGGCTTTGAGAAGAAGCAACATAAGGGCATTAATGTAACTCATGCCCTCAGTGGCCCTGGGCAGTGGCAGGATTGTAACATCTTTCTGTGCTGTAGTGATCTGTGATTCCCAGCTCATCTGTGGACCATAGACTAAGCTATTTACATTACTGCAGTCTGCCAGGGACATGTTACATATAGTACAAGATTATAATCATCTAAAAGTACATTTTATAAAATAATGTGCCTCAGAAACATCAATTCCAAAGAACACCTGCACCCCTATGTTTATAGCAGCACTATTTACAATAGCTAAGGTTTGGAAACAGCCTAAATGCCCAAAAATAGATGACTGGATCAAGAAGATGTGGTACATATATACCATGGAATATTACTCAGCATTCAAAAAAGATAAACACATGCAATTTGCAGCAACATGGATGGCGCTGGAAGGGATCATGCTCAGCGAAATAAGCCAAAAAGAAAAAGAAAAATACCGGATGGTCTCACTCATAGCAGGAATCTAGAAAACTTAAATAAGGGACCAGGAAAATGAATAACTATAAGAAAGTGAAAATCAAAATCAACAAAAAACTATGAACCAGAGACACTTTTAGGGCGGCGGGGGCGGGAGGGGAGGGATTGGGGTCAGAATGGGGGGGCTGCAATTGTATGGGGAATATAAAAATAAAATTTATTATTTAAAAAAAAAAACTATATCAGTGTCAGAAAGACACCCTACTGAATGGGAGAAAGTATTTGTGCATCATACATCCAACTTGGGACTAAAAAGAACTCATTCAACTCAACAACAAGAAAACAACCCAATCAAAAAATGGGCAGAAGAGCTAAATAGACACTTCTCCAAAGAAGACATAGAGATGGCCACCACACACATGAGAAAATGTTCAGCATCAGGGAAATGCAAATCAAAATCACAGATACTACATCACACCTGTGAGCATGGCCCATATCAAAAAAAAAAAAAAACAGAAAGAAGTATTGACAAAGGTGTTGAGAAAAAAGAACTCTCCTTTACTGTTCTTGTTGATGTAGACTGGTCCAGCCCGTATGGAAGTTTCTCAGTATATTAAAAATAGATCTACCATGTGATCTAGCAATTCCACTCTTAGGTATCTAGTCAAAGAACACAAAAATTCTATTTTAAAAGGATATATTAACTGCTATGTTCATTGTAAACACTATTTACAATAGCCAAGAACTGAGGCCACCAGATGAGGAGGTGGGAGCAAAGAGTAGAGGAGGCCCAGTGGACTGTGGTGGAGAATTATTGGTGTTTTGGTAGTAGGTATCATGTGGTAACATACAGTTGATGTGGTGTGAACTCATATTTCTAAAACATATACAGTGTTGTAAACCAACATTACTTCTTTTTTGACAAGAAAAAAATAAAACAAAGAATATGTTGTCAGATCAATAAATCTATTGTAACCCCCACTCCAGGAAGAAGGAAGGAAAAACCAAAAGTGGTCCTTTTTACAGATAATTTTAAGCATGAGACCATACGTGTAGAGCGTCCACCAAAGTGCCTGCAACCTGTTTGTACCTCAGGTTTCTTTTCCATGTTGGAACTCAAGCTGCTCAGTTTATTTTTCCATAATCCAGCCACCACCTTGGTATAATAATCTGAACTGTAATCATTTCAAGTGAAATAATAGCTTCTACAGAGCTTTATTTCTTTCACTAACCAAAACCTATATAATTAAAGTAAATGTTATAACTCATGTCAAATTCATATTTTCTTTGTGAAAATGATATAAATGTACCTGGTTTTGTCATTTGATAAAAAAAAAGTAATGTGTCTGACCAATCATAATACAGAATATTTGAAACACTTGGAACTGTTTACATGTGATGGTGAGTCAGGTAGGAGAGTCCAGGTTGGCAGCTGAAGTTAAGAACCAGTTCATTGGGCAGGGGTGGAGGGGTGGGTGGGGAGCTCTGCTGTCACCTGAAGAACTGCCATGACGTCACCTTACAGTGATTAGTTTCGATACCTATCTCTAGGGTTACTTGTCACACAGTTTCTCACATTTTCAGTCTCTGTTGAGAGATGGGGAAACCAAGTCATGAAGGCAATAACTAAGTCACTCACAGCTTCCATCTAGTAAGAACTGAAACTCTTTCGATATTTCGACCTCAGCAATTTGAATCCTGCGGCCACGCCCATCACCTTTTGTTGCTTTTATTTAACAACTTGGTGGGCAAGTTATGAGATCTGACCTATTACAGTGATGAGCTACTCATGGGCTTACAGGGGGAGGGGAGAGCTCTGAGTGGTGCTCAGGACTGATACGCCCTGACAAAGGATCCAGAACTGTCTCACAAGACACAAGCACCTCAAAGATGAGGGGACACAGAGCCCCACATTAGTGATGTTTCCTTCAAATGTCAACAGGGCAGAGGAGGAAGGAATCCCGCTCCCTCATTCCTCCACAGCACAGGGAGCCTCACTTTAGCAGCTATTGTGTGAGAAATGTGGAGGTGCATGAACCTCTCAAGGCTTTATCACTCACCAATTCTTTCTAAATCCTTTAACTGTCCTTCTTAATCCTTGCTGGAACATGTTTCCATGCCCATTTCTCAGAGGACTAACTTTGATTTTACTCCTTGATGTTTATTTTGTGCAGGCAGAATGTTCTCTGAAATATCAACCTAATCTTTCCCTCCACAAATAAAATCCCCACTTTGGACCAGGATTTAGACTCTGAGAAATACCAAGGTTCCTTCTCAATTTCCATTCTCATGGCCTCACCTGCCCATCTGACCACATGCCCACTGACCAGGCACTAGATAGTCAGGTCAGCTCTCGTGACATGGGTCCCCCTGAGTTGGAAACTTCACTCTTCTCCACACACGGTTATTTTGTGTGTGTCCTTCTGTACTCACTTCTGGGCAGTCTCCCCCTACACTCACTCCCGCCCCTGGATGGCCCCCTCACCACTCACATCAAGGGACATCAGGTGTCCTGTGTTCCTTCCTCACTCCTTATACTGTGGCTATCTAAAAGGCCGTGGTTCTGACCCCTGGGGTTTCAGATTCTTTCCTGTGCTCTTGCGTGTTGTGGTGTCTCCAATTAAATATTTGAGGTGAGGCCATGAACAAGGCCGGTGTGGCAAAGAGCAAAATCTATTGTCCAGAAGCTCATTATAGGAAGTTCTTACAGGAAAGGATTCTGCTCAACCTTGAAGGTAAAGATGGACATGGGGTGGACATGTAATAAATTCAACATGGACGTGTAATGAACTATTTCAGTAAAATAATGTGGTACAAATTTATTTTAGGGTCAGGATAATGGTTTTCACTACAATTGTTTTGAGTGAAAATGTGCAACCTGAGAGGCAGTCCTTGCTAGAGACTCTGGCTACTCACCTTGTAGCCTGGATACACGTCCTCCACTAGAGCAGTGCTGTGTCCTCTGTGCTGGGGGGAGTGTTCACAACACAAACAGATGAGCTGCCCGTCGTCCTCACAGAACAGACGGAGCTGCTCCCCGTGTTTCTCACACAGCCTTTCACTGTCTATCTCCTTGACAGTCTGAATGAGATTTTCCAGTTGCTTGATGGATCGGAGACTCTCCCTTTGAAATGGTGTCCGGCACAGGGGACATTGGGGCTTCCTCAGGGATGACGTCCCTTGTGGGTTCTCAAGGATGCCCTCTATGCACCGGCGGCAGAAGCTGTGCCCACAGTGGATGCTCATGGGCTCTGTCATCAGCTCCAAGCAGATGGAGCACGTGGCTTCCTCCCTCATCTTCTTGGTAGCTGTGGCTGAGGCCATGGCCCTTCCTGAAAAGCTCCAATATCAGGTTAGAGGCAGAGATGAAGTAGACAGGATTTTCCAGAATGAAGGACAGAAGCCTCACCTGAGCTTCTGCGCCTGCACAGGTGTTGAAGTCTTCTCTCTGGAGAGAGAAATGGATGCAATTTGAAAGATACTTCGCCTGTTCCTCTGTGGTAGAATAGGGTGATCCCAGTCATATTTGCCCACTTATGTTTAGATTAAAATTCAGTAACATTTAAATTCCTTATTTCAGTCTCACCAGTCATAATTAAATGCTTCACATTTGAGAATGGTCCCAGGATATCCCTGTACAGAATATTCCATCATGGGAGACAGTGACAGTGCTCAGGTACTAACAGAGCTAGAGAAGGAAAGAGGGGGCTCCCAAAAGTCACAGGAGAGAAGAGAACTCAGGGAGGGAGAGTGAAACTCTCTCCATGTCTAATGAGCTTTGGTAGGAGTCGGCCTTGATTTACTTCCTTGTCCTGCTAGCAACACTGAGGTGAATGTTGGGGAGCAGAATCCATGGGAGCAATCACCCTTGACACACCTCCATGTCTTTTTTTCTGGCCCCACAAAGTATTCAAGAACACATGGAGGGCCTCCCCTGGTGGCGCAGCAGTTGAGCCCTGGGCTGCGAAGCTGCCTGCAGCCTCTGCAGCGCTGATTTGATACACGGCTGTGGACAAGGGTCCCACATGGCGCGACAGACCTCTCCTGTCTCTCCCGCTGCTCCCCTCAGCAGTGTATTTCGTTGGTCTGCCTGTTCTGTTCCCCGCTCTGGCTCTAGTGAATTCTCTCACCCTCCCTTGTTTCTGACTATACCCAGTGCTTGTATAAATAAATAAATAAATCTTAAAAAAAAAAAAGAACCCATGGAGGCCACACTGAGGCAGGAGAGCTGCAGAGAGTGGTAGAGAAGGTGTTGGTGCTGGGAGCAGAGGTCCTGGGCACAAGGGAGGTGACTGTCTCCCTCCAGGGAAGGACAGGTCTCCCAGGACAAGGTCAGGGTGCCTAAGGCAGAGGGAATTTGCAGAACCAGGATGTGGGGAGGCAGGAAGCAGAGGGCAAGACTCCTAGTGGGCTCCTTGTGCTGGACCCCCCAGTGTCCACCAGTGAGGACTGAGAGCTGGAGACAGAGGAGCTGCCCTTCCCCATAGAACGGAGGGTCTACCCTTCCCCACAGCTACAGCTGCTCAGGCTCCCAGCCCTGCTGCCCTCCCCTTGCTGGGAGTGTGTGGGGAGGTGCTGAGGGAGGAAGTGAGAGACCTTTCCTCTGCACTCCCAGGGCCTGGACTAAAAGCAGATCCAACACAAGGAACAGGATAGATTATTTCCCCCTATTTTCAGGACTAGCCCTTGTAGCCAGAGCACATCTCTGCAGACTGCTCTCCCACGGAGGGGATTTCTCCCAGGGGCTGCACCAGATTTCCTTATGCCTGGGATTGTGCTCCTGGGGATGCCCTTCCTCTGAAGGCTTGGGGAAGCACCTGCCCTTCGCTCACCTCACACCCTGATTTGAGATGTTAAATGGAGTCTTGAAAGAGAAAGCAGAGGGAGAGAGAGCTAGAAAGCAAGTCCTGACCAATTTGACTTGGCTGAGCTCCTCTTATTGTCCCCACCGAACACACAGACATCACAGTCCACCCCAGAGCATACCTTGGCCTGGACTTTGTCACTCCTCCTCACAGGGCAGTCAGTCACAAAATCGCTGCTAGTTGCTCTGCAGCTCCACTTCCAGATTCTTGGAAGGGAAGTTCCTCTGACTAGAGTCAACTCAGAAATGAAACTGATGTGGGGCAAGTCCAGGTAGATGAGGGAGGAAACTTGTCAATATACTACAGGTTTCACATTCAGATATCCTGATGGGAGGTGCTTCATAGGAACAATACACTTTTTTCAGAGCAACAAGAGGGGACTATTTAAAATCTCATCATGACCTTGGATAGTCAGGGGAGCAGACCTCTCACGGGGATAGGACACCATCCTGAGGCATCCAGCTCACAGACAGAGGGAGAATGCACCCCTGGGTCCCTGATCCCATGATGACCCCCTGACTCTTCCTCCACTGCCACTGTCGTGGATGAGAATCTACACTGGGCACAGCTTATCCTGAGCTGTCTTGTCAATGGTCCAGGTAAGGAGATGAGGGACCCCACAGGGGATCAACCACCCCCACACAGCAGCAGCCAGACAAAGACAAGATCATGACAGGGTCTGTCTTGTGACCTCCGCCCCTCTGGCACGTGATGTGTGAAGGAGGTGATGATGCAGCGTTCAGGTCTGAGAGGGTTAAGGATGTAGTAGAGCCTTCTGAGACATGTCCCCAATGTGGGGAGAGTCCAGTGCTTCAGGTGATGTGCGTGTTATGTGGTGAGACAACTAGGCGAGCAGTGTGAGCAGTGCCCTGGGGGTGCTTACCTGTTTATGGGGAGTCTAGGTTGTCAAATCTGTTCATTCTCTCTCTCTGTCCTCTATCTGATGTGAGATGAGTCTGACATGTGGTAATTTTCCCTCACTGGCCCTGGAACAGCTGGGAATTTATTGAACACCAACATTGGGTCAGGCCCTAGCCCAGAGCTCCCTGTGTGTTAATATAATCCTCCTTAATACAATTTTTGGAGTTTAAAACATCATAATATGAATAAAAATTTTCTACAGGGCTCAAAATCTAATTGGAGCAGGCAGAAGAGTATGGTCCTCCCAGTCTGAGGAAAAGAATGAAGAAAATGTAAAGAGAAAGGAATAGTGCTGCAGAGACATGTGGGATACCATCACATATATCTTTTTACCTAGAATGACACTAACACAAGAAGAGCACAGGGTGAAAAATAAACAGCACATTCTCAATTATGAATGGATGAAAGAGAACATGACAAGGAAAGTTAGAAAATATGGAGGCTTTGAAATGAGTGAAGATGAAAGTCAGCACAGCAAACCTTAGGGGCTGCCGTCACAGCAGGGCCTAGGAGATGACAGATGTAAAAGCCACTATCATAGTTAAAAGCTCTTAAGTCACTAACTCGGACTTCTTGTTCAAGGGCAGAAAGAGCAAATGAAAACCAAAGCAAACAGAAGGACACCAAGGGCCGTGAGATGGGGGTTCATGAAGAACAGAAAATCACTGTCAGCAAATGTTAGTCCTTTTGAAAAGACTAACAATTCAAGAAATCTTTTAGCTACAATAACCAATTACAATAGAGTAAGACAGAAATTACTGAATTGTTATAACTACTGAGAGTGGCACAACAGCATATCTGCAAGCAAAAGAATGAATTCGGAGACTTGCATCACATCATATACAATACTCAAAAGAAACCAGAGGTCAAAATGTAATAACAGAAATGGTTAAACCTTTTGGGAGGAAGCACAGGGAAAAACTCTTGTTACATTGGGCTTGCAATGTTTATTTGCATGGCAGCAAAACACTCCATAAGGCCTGAGCAGATGACCTACCAATGTGTGCCACACATACCTGAACCATAAACCTGTGAACTACTGTGTGTTGTTTTAAGCGAACGATATCTTTATAGCAATGCAGGATGACTATGGCCACCAAAACAATTCAGTTTCATTCTGATATTATAGCCAAAAGAACTATTAAAAAATATTGAGTGTGAATCTTCTAATTGTGGACATATGGACATGACAAATACTAAGTAAGAATCAGGGATTGGGGCCTCCCTGGTGGCACAGGCGGTAGAGTACAGTGCTGTGAAGCTGTCCAGAGCCTCTGCAGCACCAGTTCGATCCTTGCAGGACAAGGAGCATCCCACATGGCACAGCAGACCTCTCCTGTATCTCCAGCTGTTCCCCTCAGCAGTGTATTTCAGGCACTCTGCCTGTTCTGTTCCCCACTCTTTCTCTGGTGAATCCTTTCACCCTCCGGCGCATCTGGCCTGTACCCCAGTTCATGTATAAATAAATAAATCTTTTTTTTTTAAATGGTAATGACTGCCATTGTGTCCGCCAAGGAGGAGGAGCAGCCTCGCAGTGAATCTGTCACCAGATGTGTCTTCCAGGCACCTCCCATCCAAGTCCATGGGGCAAGTTGAAGGGGTAGAAGAAAGAGGGAGAGGGGCCGCCTGCTTCTGTGTGATACAGACCCAGGGGGCCACTCAGCATCCCTAGATCCCAGTAGTGCCTCTTGTTAGGAAGTCTGGTTTGGGGGCTACTGGGACTTGTCATCCAAGGGGGCTCATCTGAGCAGGGGCAGGGAGAAAAGAGCTTCCCCTGCACACACGGGCATCTGTAACTTTAGCACAAAGGACTATTGTGCGCCAGTTGAACACTTACATCGCAGCACATGTACAAACGCTTTCTCCCTCATCTGTCTTTTATTAGTTGACCGTGTAAGGCCCTCCCTTCAGAGCCTATGATGAGTAAAGGAAAAGACTTTCTTGCCTCCGCTACACAGGAAACCTCAGTGTTATTTGTTATTCCTGGAGGCCCAGTGTATGACCCACTTCTGGGGTCTCAGAGCACTGGAGAGTGAGAGACCCCACCTTCTCGCTGGGGACACACTCAGACTCTCCCCGAGCTCATTGCCTGACGCTCCCCAAGTCAGGTCCTGCAGACCTGACTTAGGCAGTGTTACCTTCCAAGTTAGGGGTGGTCTCCCTCTGGGCAGGCCACGTAGAGAGCTCACAGGAAATGCTGTTCCCATCAGCATTTAGATTCTGAATAACAAAAAATATTGATAGTCATTCAGATAAGGAAATTAAAAACTAATAATTCTTGGCAAACTAAAGACAAATAGAGGGAAAATTAAAATTGTTTTGCAATATTTCATCAGTCATTAATTCCCTTCCTGTACCTTTATTTCCTGTGCCTTAATTTCCACCAATAGGAGTTTAACTTGGAAATTTAAAAACTCATTGAGGTGTCTGTATTGATTGATTCTTGTCTCATACTTTCTTACTCCCTTGCATAATGGACCCTCTATCCTAGGAATGAAATTTTTTGTCAGGATATATTTTGTCAAATAAAATCCACTGCTTCATAATGCTGTAGTGATTATAGTGTACTCATGAAGTTACACAATCATTACCACTATTTAAATTCCAAAATATTTTCATCTCCTCAAACACACTCTCATATCCTTAAACAAGAAATTCCCTGCCCTCATCAGTCAAACTCTGATGAGGACTTAGATAGTTTCTCTCCGAGATTCTGTTTTAAGCATTTAACAAAAAGGATCATACAAAATGTGCCTTCTTTCAAGTAGAGTAATGTTCTCAATGCTCATCCATGTTGGAACATGAATCATTATTTGATTCTTTCTCGTGGATGAATAATATTCCATTGTGTGGATTTCACACATTGCATGTGCCCATTCATCAATGGATGGACATTTGTGTTGTTACTGCTTTTGGTAGCACTAATCTTCTGTAGTCATTGGATTGTCCTGGAAACCTTGTCAAAATCCATTGACTCTCAATGTGTGGATTTATTCTGGACTCTGTCATATTTCATTGCTATGTATGTCAATCCTTACACTAACACCTCACATTCCTGACTTCATAGTGCTGTTGTATTTTCTGAAAATGGAAAAGGTGAGTCCTGCAACTCTGATCTACTTTGTGAAGATAGATTTGACTGTCCTGGGCCCCTTTCACTTCAGATGGAGTTTTGGACAAACTTGCCAATAATGCAAAGTCAAAAAATAAAAAATAAAACCAAACCAAAACAACACACCTGATGTTTGATAGGGAGTGCCTGAGTCTTTGTGACAATTAGGGGAATGTTGTCAACTAACCGATATTAAATATTGCCATTTACAAACAGAGAAAGTCTTCCCAAATATTTTGGTCGATTTAATTTGTTTAAAAGTTATTCAGTATATTAGTCTGACACTGATTTTGTTCATTAGTTCTCTAGCATTGTGTCACAGAAGAGATTCCTGAGTCATTACATCATCACTTCTTTCTATTGCTGCAGAGTCACGGTGTTATTCCTTTGGTGGCCCCTCCCTTTCGGGGCAGCTGGGTACAAAACATATGGGCAGTGTCACAGAGTTCCTCCCCAAGGCCAGGACTCTGACCCCATGTTGATTACATTTATAAATTTGCAGTTTGTTGACTTCCTCGTCACAGCAGCAAGTAGCAGTGGCTACAAAGGGACTGGCTGGCAGTGCATGTGGGACTGAGTGGCAAAGGTAGTGACCAAATCCAGCCCCAAGTTCGTGAGGGAATAGCTGTTATGTCTGTGTGTGTCTCAGTGTGTGCAAGTGTGCAATGAGCATGTGTGTGTCTGTGTATTAGATGGGTGGCAGTGAGGGAGGTCGGGAATCTAAAAGTGGTCAGGACTTGCTTGTTATCCCTTTCCCCTTGTCTCTTTCCTTTCACAGACCCCCTGTTCCACCTCGGGAGATCTAGGACATAAGGTGAGTGAAAGCCCATCACCTCACCCTGGGGGTCAGAGGAGGGAGATCCTCCTCTGCAGGGGCACAGTGCCCGGGGCAGAGAGAAGGCTAATACATCCCACGATGGAAATAACTTGCCAAGGAATCAAAGTCTCTAGAAAAAATTCTCTATGCCTGTAGAGAGTTGTTCGACTTTTGAGGGCCTTGGCCTGATGGGTAATTTAGTTGAATCCCAGTTTTTAAGTGACAGAGCACTGTCACTTCAAAAAAAGCTTGCTAAAGTTCCCCCATTCCACTTTCTCCCCAAAACCACCCAGCATGGGAAGGGGAAACTATACTAGGTTCCCTGAGCAGCCCCAGCAGTGGCAGGGGCTGGGGAAGAACCCCTTCTGCTCCTGCTCCTCCTCCCCTGTCTGGCTTTCAGATACTCATTGTGAGAATCTAGGGGTCCAGTCCCTAGTGTCTCACACAGACCTGACCTCCCCCAGTGCTTCCCACCTCCCCACGCCTGGGTCCTGCAAACCCTGGATTCCCCTCCCTGGGGACTTGCTCTGGGGCAAGTCATGGCTGAGAAGGGACTTGTCCTGGGTGTCCTGGAGCTTGTCTCCGGGGATCTACCCTTGTCTTCCCGCTCTCTCCAGTTCCCTCTCTCTCCCGTCCCTGAGAGTGACAGATGGACAAACTGCTTCTGGTGGCCTTGTTGAATTTATGACCGTCCACTTTATGACATTGTTTTCTTCATCCTTTGAGTGTGTGAGTTGGTGTGGAGACCTGGGTGTGTGGAGGTCAGTAGAGTCAGATGAAATTTGCCTTGGAATCCTTCACAGACCCCCGTCCTAAGTGGCCCTACTGCTCACAGAGATGCGGTTCCGGCGCTGATTCTCTGGACGTTCACTCCAGTGTGAAGGAGTCTCCCTCTCCCTCACTGCGCTTGCTCTGGCTGCAACTTTTGTGAGGAGTCTGCCTTGCTTCTCTGTCTCTTGAGCACCTGTCCAGGAAGATTTTCCACAATGATGGAATGTTCTGTGTCTGGGCTGTGATGTAGCCATGTTGACAGGCTGACATGAAGCAATGGAAACGCAGCTAGTGGGACTGAAGAACTGAAATTTAAATTTTGTCACCTTTTAATAACAAATTTTAGTGGCCAGTTGTGATAGGGATCACCATTTTCTACGACACAGCCATGTGGCATGCACCTTCCAAATTCCCAACCTTTTCTTTTCCAGACAGATTTCAAGACTTGTAGAGGCACCCGTATGTCCTTCACTGTAGAATTCTCTCTTCCTCTCTGCCTCTAAAGCCGATATTGGAGCTTTTCAGGAAGAACCATGGCCTCAGCCCCTGTTACCAAGAGGATGAGGGAGGAAGCCACGTGCTCCATCTGCCAGCAGCTGATGACGGAGCCTGTGATCACCAGCTGTGCGCACTGCTTATGCCGCCGGTGCATAGAGGACAGTATTGAGGAGCAACAATGGACATCATGGTGTTAGAGCACACCGGTGCCGAGTCCAAGAACAAATGAGACCCAAGTTCAATGCAAAAGCAAAAGTGGCCTTTATTAGCTAGCTCGAGTTAGGGTCCGAACCCCCGGAGTGGAACCGATACAACGGCCATGCCCAGACAGGGTTGGACCCCGAGCGCTAAAGTTAAACAGTTTAAATAGGCATGCAGAATGGGTCCCTTAGGGTAATTTGACAGCTTCAGATGTGGATTTTAGGAATCCGACTTTTAGGGTAATCTAATGGTTACAGACGCCGGTTCTTAGAATCCAGGATTCCAGGAATTTCAACCTTACGGTCAGTAAAGCTCTTAAATGGCTGTTGTACTTTAAAATGGCTGCTGTTATGCTCTATTCTTACATTCCCCCTTTTCTAAAATGCCATTTTAAAGTCTCGAGTACTTTTTTGGAGCTTACAGAGTTTGCAGTGGTTGGTAATGTTGGTAATGTTGCAGAGTTTGAACCACCTCAAGCCTATCGTGAATAAAAGCAAGCAAGTGATTAAGTATACAAGGGCCAAATGTCAGCATTAGCATGAGCAACACTAGAGGTCCCGCTATGGCCGACAATAGGGTCGTTAGCCATGGGGAAGTATTAAACCAAGATTCAAACCATCCCTGTGAGCCTCCTGTTAGTCCAGGTGCCGTCTGAGTGTGAGCTTGTCGCGCAGCGGGTTGACTGTGTCCGCTCGAGCGTGTGAGCTTGACGCGCAGCGGGTTGACTGGATCCGCTCGGGCCATCCACTGACCGGGATCTGCAGCCAGCTGGTCCTGTCCTGTGAGCGGTCTCGCGTGAGTGTGATGGATCCAAGCTGCTATTCCATCTACATTTAAGGCAAAAGGGGTAGTAAAGATTACTAGGAATGGGCCCTTCATCTGGCCTCCAGTGTCTTTGGAGAATGCCGTTTGACCCAGACCCAATCCCCAGGCTGGAAGTCATGGAGACTTCGGTCAGGGTAGCTGGGGCCATGCAAAGCTTTGAGCTGGGGTCACAGGGTCTTCCAAACTGTTTGCAGGGCTAAAAGGTGTAGCCCCACAGGCTCTGGCCCCGATGGCCTGCTTGCAACTCTGGGGACAGCCGGCAGTGCTCGTCCAAACATTATTTCAAACGGGGTAAGCCCCAAAGAATAAGGAGTGTTTCTAGCCCAAAGAGCGCATAGGGAGGAGCGTCACCCAGTGTCCGCCAGTCTCTAAGCAAAATTTAGTCTCCTAAAAGTCCAGTTCATTGTTTCTACCTGTCCTGAGCTCTGGGGATGGTAAGCACAATGTAATTTCCAATTAATGCCCAGGGAATTACTCAGGTGTTGTATGACCTGAGCAGTAAAACCTGGTCCATTATCTGATCCAAGTCCTCTAGGTGTCCCATATCTGGGAACACTTTCTTCTAATAGGACTTTACAGACCGTAAGGGCTGTTTCCTTCCTGGTGGGGAAAGCCTCAACCCATCCAGAAAAGGTGTCTACCAATACTAATAAGTATCTATACCCATACTTTCCTGACTTTATTTCTGTAAAGTCTACTTCCCATATCTCTCTGGGGAACTCACTTCGTAGCCGCTTTCCCAATTGTCCAACCACCTTACCGGGTTTCATTTGTTGACAGACCTGGCATTTTTCCACTATTTCCCTGGTTAGCTGGTGAACTCTGGGGAAGTTTAAGTGAGCAGTCTTAATTAAGGTTTTCATCTTTTCTTCCCCTAAATGCGTGGTTTGGTGGAGGCGCTTGAGCAAATCGTGGCCTACCGCCTCCAGCAGAAGTAGGGTGTCCTGAGTTTTCCACCAGCCGTCCTCCTGCTGAGCCTCAGCATGTTCTTTCTGGAGCCATTGGTGGTCTTTTTCTGTAAATGTTGGAGCCTTACTTGGAAGAGGTCCCATTCCTGGTTCCAGGAGATTGACCTTAGTCACCTGAATGGTCACTGGTTCCTCAGCGGTCAGTGCCGCTTTCCGGGCTTCCTCGTCCACCCTGTGGTTGCCTCGAGCCTCTATAGTGTCCAGTCTCTGGTGCCCTCTGCAATGTACGATGGCTAAATGGGAGGGTAGCTGGACAGCCTCCGACAGTTCCTGAATGATGGGAGCGTATTTGATGGGTTTCCCCTCCGAGGTGAGGAATCCACGCTCTGCATAGATTGCACCATGTACATGAGCAGTGGCAAAAGCACATCGACTGTCCATATAGACTGTTAGCCACTTTCCTTGGGCTAGTTGGAGGGCCTTTGTCAGGGCAATTAGTTCTGCTTTTTGTGCAGAAGTGTCATTAGGTAGTTTCTGAGCCCAGATAATCTTTTCTTTACTGACCACTGCCGCTCCCACCCTCCTGAGTCCGTCATGCACTAGGCTACTGCCATCTGTGAACCATACGTGGTCCGCCTCAACCAGGGGGATATCTGCCAGATCACTTCTTACAGAGACAGCCTTGGCTAGGACGTCATGGCATTCGTGCTGTGTGTCCTGCAAGGCAGGATCTGGCAGCAAGGTGGCTGGGTTGAGGCTAGTTTCGGTTTTAAAAACCACTCGTGGGGAATTGAGGAGCAGCCCCTGATAATGGGTAAGGCATGTGTTGCTGATCCACTTACCCGGTGGCTGTCTCAGGACCCCCTCAATTCCATGGGCGTTTACCACTTCAGTTTCTGGCCGAGAGTCAGCTTGTCGGAGTCTTTGACCAGAACAGCCACAGCCGCTATGGCTCGCAGACACAGGGGCCATCCTGCCGCCACAGAGTCCAGTCTCTTGGACAAGTACACAACGGCCTGCTTCCAGGGTTCCAGTGCCTGAGTGAGGACCCCCTTGGCGATTCCCTTGTTTTCAGCCACAAACAAGACAAAGGGTTTGGTGGGGTCCAGTAGGGCTAGTGCCAGAGCCAATAGCAAGGCAGTTTTGAGAGTCTGAAAAGCCTGGTCTTCTTTGGGGCCCCAAGGGAAAGAGTCCACATTATTTTCCTTGGTCATTTCATACAGTGGCTGTGCCAGTTCAGTGAACCCCAATATGCAGAGTCTGCAGTAGCCCACCGACCCGAGGAATTCTCGTACCTGGTGCCAGTTCATTGGCCTTGGCATGTTCAGGATGGTCTGGTCATGGCTGGGGTCAACCAGCGCTGTCCCCCCTTAAGGCAGTAGCCCAGGTATGTGACCTCCGTGGAGCATAACTGGGCCTTTTTCGTGCTGGCGCGATAGCCCAGTCAGCCCAACAATTGCAATAGGTCACTGGTGGCCGCTAAACAGGCCTCTCGGTCAGCCGCTGCCAAAAGGAGGTCATCCACATACTGGAGGAGAGAAACATGAGGGTGGGAAGCCCGAAAGGGTTCCACGTCTCTGGCCAGTGCCTCATTGAACAGGGTTGGCGAGTTCTTAAATCCTTGTGGCAACTGAGTCCACGGTAATTGCTCAACCCGGCCCGTATTGTCCTGCCATTCAAAATATCCTGGCTTTGGGGTGCCAGAGGGATGCAGAAAAAGGCATCTTTTAGGTCCAGAATCGAGTACCAAGTGTGTTGTGGAGACAAGGCACTCAGTAAAGTGTACGGGTTGGGCACCGTGGGATGAATGTCCGCCACACGGGCATTAACCTCGCGTAGATCCTGAACCGGGTGGTAGTCAGAGGAATGAGACTTTTGGACCGGCAGTAACGGGGCATTCCAAGCAGAGTGGCATGGGCGGAGGATTTTTAAGTCCTTTAGCCGCGCTATGTGTGGGGCTATGCCTTGTCTGGCTGCTAATGGCATAGGGTACTGATGGATGCGGACTGGGTCAGCCCCCGCTTTTAATTCTACAAAACCAGCAGCCTGGTGGGCAGCAAAGCCAGACCCCCCATTTCGGCCCATGCCTCGGGAAATTGTTGTAACCAATTATTTATCGTACAATCGCCCTCCACCCCGTGGTTTTTTTTCTTTAATAATAAATTTTATTTTTATATTCCCCATACAATTGCAACCCCCTTATTTTGACCCCAATCTCTCCCCTCCCTTTCCCGACCCCCACCCCCCATAGAGTGTCTCTGGTTCATAGTTTTTTGTTGATTTTGATTTTCACTTTCTTATAGTTATTTATTTTCCTGGTCCCTTATTTAAGTTTTCTAGATTCCTGCTATGAGTGAGAGCATCCGGTATTTTTCTTTTTCTTTTTGGCTTATTTCGCTGAGCATGATCCCTTCCAGCGCCATCCATGTTGCTGCAAATTGCATGTGTTTATCTTTTTTGAATGCTGAGTAATATTCCATGGTGTATATGGACCACATCTTCTTGATCCAGTCATCTATTTTTGGGCATTTGGGTTGTTTCCAAAGCTTAGCTATTGTAAACAGTGCTGCTATAAACACAGGGGTGCAGGTGCTCTTTGGATTTGATGTTTCTGTGTCCTTTGGGTAAATACCTAGGAGTGGAATTGCTGGATCATATGGAAGCTCTATGTTTAGTAGGTCCAGAAATCTCCACACAGCTCTCCATAGTGGTTGGACCAGTTTGCACTCCCACCAACAGTGCAGGAGAGTTCCTTTTTCTCCACACCCTCGCCAACATTTGTTGTTGCTAGTTTTTTTAATATGTGCCATTCTCACTGGTGTGAGATGGTATCTCATGGTAGTTTTGATTTGCATTTCCCTGATGACAAGTGATGTTGAACATTTTTTCATATGCCTGTTGGCCATTTGCATTTCCTCTTCAGAGAAGTTTCTTTTTAGCTCTTCTGCCCATTTTTTGACAGGATTCTTTTCTTTGTTATTGTTGAGTCTCATCAGCTCTTTGCAGATTTTTGTGATCAGTCCTTTATCATTAGTGTTGGGTGCAAAATTGTTTTCCCAGTTGGTGGGGTTTCTCTTTGTTTTGGTTATTGTCTCTTTTGCTGTGCAGAAGCTCTTTAATTTGAATATAGCTGGTATTGGTCAGCTAGCACCATCATAAGGACATGGACAGGTGGGTTTTTTCAGAACCCGGAATGGAGCGGGAGTCCAGCTTGAAAGCTGATTCGTACTCCCCGTGGACCAAAAGTAATAGAGGCTCCTACCTTGGTCAGGAGGTCTCGACCCAGCAACAGGGTGGGACAGTCTGGAATTACCATGAAGGAGTGGCTGACCGTTCCTTGGGCCGGATTGACTCGGGGGTCTGTTGTCCATCCATATTCCCGAGTTCCAGTTGCCCCTTGGACCCAGGTGGTGCGATTTTGTTTTTGTCCTTGATCCTGTACAAGAACTGAATACTGGGCTCCCGTGCCCACCAAAAAGTCAACCGGTTTCCCCTCCACTGTTAAGGTTATCCTAGGCTCGGGAAGGGGGGCCGAGCCCTGAACCCCTAGTCACTCTCCTCTGTGTTGACCTGGAGGACCTTGACTGGTTTGCGTAGAGGCTCAGACTCTGGCTTGTCAGGGCAATCCCTGGCCCAGTGGCTGCATTTCTTGCGCAGGGCACACTGGTCTCTGTCCAGCTTGGGCCTTGTTGGTTTTCTCCCTTGGGCTTTGTCGCCTCAGCCCACCACTGCGAGCAGAATGCGGGTTATTTGGCAGTTCTGCCTCTTTTGCTCTGCCACTCGCTGGCTATGGTCTTTTATTTTAATTTTTTCCTCTCTTTCCCTTTGCTCTGCCCTCAGCCTTTCCTGCTTTTCCTCCTCTGTTTCCCTATTATGATATACTTTTTCAGGTACTCTGAGGAGCTCTTGTACTGGTCTCTCCCCAATCTATCGAGTTTTTGAAGCTTTTTCTTTAAGTCTGGATGCCTGGTTAACAAAAGCTAACATAACTGTTACCTGGCTGTCAGGAGCCTCAGAGTCAAGGAAACTATACTGCCCAAAAGCATACATAATATGTTCTAGAAGGGCAGCCAGGCTCTCTGTCGGCCTTTGTCTTACATCATGAATCCTAGCCAAATTTGTTGGCTTTCTAGCCGCTGCTCAGAGCACAGCCATCAGAGTCTGGCGGTACACCCGGAGATGCTCCTTACCTTCAAGAGTATTGTAATCCCAATCTGGTCGACGCAAGGGGAACCCCAGGTCTATGGTAGCCGGATCCTGGGTAGGGCGGCCATCCATACCCGGGACCTGTTTACATGCCTCTCCCCAAGTCCTGTCTCTTTCTTCTGTGGTAAACAGGATTTGCATGAGCTGGAGGCAGTCGTCCCAGGTAGGTTGGTGAGTGAACAAGATAGATTCAAAAAGGTTAATAAGACCTCTAGGATTTTCTGAGAACAGAGGGTTTTGATGTTTCCAATTATACAGGTCGGAGGTAGAAAAAGGCCAATATTGCATGGTTTGTTGGCGATGATTCTCACCTGCTGGCCCTATGGCCCTTAAAGGGGCTAGAGTAACCGAATCTTCCACCTTCCCCTCCCCCATGTACATGCACTCAGGCCTGGTGACAAGATTGGGCTGGAAGTGGAGTCAGGTGCTGCCGCAGCTGCAGCATCTGCTCCCTCCCCCTCTACCTCGGCCCCAGAGGCCACTACACTGGTGTATGCTGGCGGTGATCTCGGCCAAAGCCTGGAGGAGGGAAGAGTTAGAGTCTGGAAGAACTGACGCTCTTTGATTGCGGCGGGGAGTTTGGGTGACATAGATGTGAGTCGTCTGACCATTAGAGGAAAGGATGCCACGAGGACAAAAAGGCTGTAACCAGTCAGGCTGAAAAACAGTCAGGTCCTCCCAAAGGAGGATGTAGGGGACCTGTTCAGGATGAGAAGTTGTGACAACCTTTTTTACTTGATGAATGAGAAAAAGGTCCAAGATCCGCTGCGCGGCCACTGTAAACCTGGAGAGGAAGGCCATTCAGAAGAATATAAAGTAATAAGGAGACGTTTGTGAACGTCTAAGGAAAGATTTTGAGCTCGTGCATGGACGTCGGAAAAATGATCCACCATGAGTTGTAGAGTCCCCGACCTGACCATCCGGGTTCTTGCCTGAAGCAGATACTGAATGCTAGCCCGAGTTGAGTTTCAAGTTTCCTATTATGACGATTAAACCCTGCCCCCTGCCTGCTCATTGTGACTCGTTTGTATTGGTTGTCTCTCCTTATCAGAGATGACAAGAGACCCTCTCTTCTGTTCCTATATAACACTGTACACATCCTGAATAAATGAGACTAGCAAAGATCCTGGCTTTGTCTCCACTCCTTGCATACCCCTGTCCTACCTAGCCCCTGCTTCCTCCCCCGGGTACTACGTTGATTTGCCCGGCAGGTCTGGACATTGAGTGAGAGGGGAGTCATCTGTCCCTGACCCATGATTACAAGCACAAATGCAACAAGAACAACAGACACCAGGAACAAAACAATAATAGCTTTTTCGAACCTTCCCCAAAAGGGGTACCTGCTGCCCAACAAAGGGTATGGATAACCAATCAGAGGGTCTGGGGATGTCTCCTGTGGCCCCTGCCGGAGGCCTTTCAGTGAGTCCACCTAGGCCTTACCCGGCCCAAAACCAGAACAAACAATTACCTGGGTAAAACCCTGCGCAGCAATGCTCACCCGTTGTGGGGTCCCTGTCCCCTGTCTCCATCCCAATGCCCTGTAAAATCAAGAAAGAGGGGGATAAACACCACAAGCAACAATAAACAGAAGACAGATGCAAGACAACACAAGCCGGCTGGATGACTACGTCGGTCCCCTAGCCTCCGGCTTCCACTTCGGAGGAATCTGCAGTAGGCTTCCCCTAGACATCCGGCTTCCACTTCGGAGAAATGGGCTGAAGACTTATAACTGCTCCTGTCGTCAGGACATCTCCCGACTCATTGATCTCCCAAGTCCCTGCGACTAAGATTGACATGAACAAAGTTAGGCCAACTCACGAATTGGGAGGTCGATACCAGACGAGCCCCCAAATGTTAGAGTACACCGGTGCCGAGTCCAAGAACGACCGAGACCCAAGTTCAATGCAAAAGCAAAAGTGGCCTTTATTAGGTAGCTCGAGCTAGGGTCCGAACCCCCGGAGTGGGACAGACACAGTGGACGCTCCCAGACAGGGCTGGACCTCGAGCACCAAAATTAAATAGGCATATAGAATGGGTCCCTTAGGGTAATCTGACAGCTTCAGATGTGGATTCTAGGAATCGGACTGTTAGGGTAATCTAATGGTTACAGACGCCAGTTCTTAGAATCCAGGATTCCAGGAATTGCAACCTCACTGTCAGTTAAGCTCTTAAAATGGCTGCTGTACTTAAAAATGGCTGCTGTTATGTTCTAGTCTTACAAGGGGTCCTGGTGTCAGGGTCATCTTGTCTTTTTCTATGTGGGCTTCGTCATTTCTGGCCCCTGCATCGACCTTTCAGTTATTAGCTTGACCAGTCACAAAACTGTTGTTGACTTATTCTTGAAAGCACACTCTAACAGCTACCATACCCATTGTCACCTCCAGGGGAATCTGCCCTAAATAAACAGGAAGAGTTTAACAGGAGCCCAATATGGTGCCTCCTGGCTTATCAGGAATTTTCTTACATTTGGAGCATGGCTCACTTCTGCCACCCAACTGCTATCTTTAACTTTAAAGTGAGAGAATTTCCTTCTTTATTCAGCCCTTGCCTTAAAAGACCACATCTCCATATTAAAGACTTGGCCAAGGGATGTTTACAGCCTTTTGTTCCCAGGAGTTTTTTCACTTGTTAATGTAAAGGCAATGATGAATTACTGCCTATTGGCAGAGAACTACTAATTTTATAAAAAATGTAATATTTGTATCATGCAGTGCCATTCGCCATCAAATTGGTTATTCAGTAATTGATCAAACAGCATTTGCAGTTTCACTTTTAAATGTGTATTTTAACAATGGTAGAAACTAGCCATAAACAAATGAGGAGAATCTAGCAGGAGTGAGGTAAGGAGATTCCTGACTTTTCAGGAATGTGCCCCATGCCCAGACCTTTGTCAGACAACATGAGTAGCCTGGCTCCCAGCAGAGCCCCTCACTGCTGTTAGGACAGAGGGCATCTATCTGACCAGTCACTGCTTCCTGCTGAAAATGGGTGACGCCGGCAAGCAGTCAGGGCTCCACTGCAGGGCAGCCATCTAAGGGCCCTGGGAGGAAGGATGGTGGAGGCGTCTGATCAGGCTCCGTCTGAAGGACCATCTGGCGTCTGCTGGCTTTTGTGTGGACAGGAGATGATTCTGACGAGGGTGTTGAGGATGCAAGGCCCAAACAAGAAAATCGTAAAGAAAATAGTGAGAAAACGAGAAAGAGGAGCAACCAGGACAGAAGTTGTTTCTTATAGAGGCCACGATTGATTGTAGCCAAATAGGCCTTTGCCCCGCCTGTAGGCCATCTATAATACAGATATATTTTAATAAATTTAGGGTTTTTTGATCTCACTAGAAGTGTGAAAGTATCCTGGCTCAGGGTAGTCATCAGGAGGCCAGTCCAAGGATAATGGAGCAAGGCAGAGTAAGTGGACCCTGATTCACCAAGAAGGTGATTTGTTTTTGTCTGTTACTGTAAGAGTCACCTTACAGCTTTCTCACCTCTGGGCTTCTTTATAAAACATCTTCTGAGCCTCCCAGGTGGCTCAAGGGTTTAAGCACAGCACTATGAAGCAATCCACAGCCTCTGCAACATGAGTGTGAGCCCCTGACAGCCAGGGAACTACCCACATGGCGCAGGAGACCTGTCCTGTCTCGCCTGCTGCTCCCCTCACAGTGTATTTCAGTCACTCTGCCTGTTCTGGTCCCCACTCTGTGTCTGGTGAATCCTCTCATCCCTGGCACCTCTGGTCTGACCCCAGTTCTACTATGCAAAAATAAATAAATAAATTCTTGGAGGAAAAAAAAAATCCTCATAGGGGTGTGTGTGTGTGTGTGTGTGTGTGACTTGTAAACATGGAATGCAGTTATAAAACTGCCTAAAAGTCCTTTTCTACTTATTCTAGTAGGTGGGTCAGTCCTGGTACATTTTGATTAATTCCTCCCTCACTTGATTATGAATCACTCTTGTCCACAGGCTGGGTTTTCCGTTTTCAGACTGCTCCTTCCTGCAGACCTTATATTTCAGGCACCTCCTCCATTTCTCTCTTCTTCCAGCCCAGAACTCTCAGAGGATGGTGGGAATGTGTGGGGTTGGTTGTTTTTACATGGTTCTACCACTCCTGAGACCCAGTTTTAGTGAGATGGACACGCTGGGTCTGATGAAGGTACCAGATGGAAATAAAAATAGATTTTTCTACCTTCCAATGC
Organism: Talpa occidentalis; assembly: GCF_014898055.3. Lineage (NCBI taxonomy): Eukaryota > Metazoa > Chordata > Mammalia > Eulipotyphla > Talpidae > Talpa > Talpa occidentalis. Next base: position 15,940,272 of record NW_023602073.1, read on the forward strand.
AGAGCCTGATTTATGTCTGATTTGACTTTCTTTAAAACTGGACAAGTGACACCATCCATCTAGGCCTCAGTTTCCTCCATGTGATACTGGGGCTCTACTCCCAGGTTGCTGTGAGAAGTGCTCAGTCATAAAGCCTGAGGCATAGAGCACAAAAACAGGGTTTTGGGGGTGTTATTGCATATAAAGATGCAAAGCACTTTCACATGTGACCTGCTACTGAAGGATCCTGGGCACCATAATTTCATCTCTGTGGATTCCCCGGGGAATTTTCTCCCTTCTTTGGGATCCATTTCTCCAGAAAAGAGGGAACTTCAGTTAGAAAAGACAGAGGAAAGAATTCCTTCCTGGCTTGGACTTAGCCCAGATTAGAGGTCCTTGACCCTTGCTGTGTATCCCGGTCACCTGGGAAGCTGCCTGATAACACAGTGACCCTCAGCCTGGGCCACACATATTCAAAAAGCCATGAAGAGGCCCCAGGCAGAGGACTGCCATGTAGTGGAGCTTCCACGGGGACACGGAGGGTCTCTCTTCCCAGAAGTGGTGCCCATGGTCACTTCTTTCTCCTTACTCAGGTCCATGTGAGGCTCCCAGGGAGTGGGGTGAATGATTTGACTGCAAGTCCCCTCACAGAGCTCCACCCCTGTGCACATGTTGTGGGTGCTGCAGATATGCAAGGTAACACCCAGGCTAGGGCCTCTACCTTGTGCCCCCTGAGGTGGGGACATTCCTGAGCCACAGGTGAGCAGGATGGAGGCAGGGCAGCGCCTGGGGCTGTCTTTGACCTCAGTGCCCACTTCCATCTACACGGACCTGTGACAGAGGATGAAATCCAGCCTCTGCACAGCCCATGAGCTGACAAGGGTGTTGCCTGTGAGGATGCAGGAATTTCAGTGACAGCCTGTCCCTGGCATTGGCAGAGACATCGTCCTGGAAACTAAAGAGATGAAAGGCCGTGGGGCAAGTTGATCTCTGATGAAGACGCTTGTCATGACTGGCCCTTGTCTGAGAACAACCCACCACGCTCTTGGGTGATTCTCTCACCGGATGGTCAGTTATTGAGGAGACGCCCGCAGATGAGAGACAAGAGCACAGAGGCAGGGGCTGCTTCAACAGGGGGGGCTATGCTTTCCAGTCCCCACAACACGCAGAGGGAGGAGAACAAGCAAGGGCCCCGCCAGCATCTATGGGAAAGGAAAGCTCCAGGGAGCGCCTACTGGGGGTTCTTTCCTCCCCACCTCTGCCCCCCCATCCTCTCCTCCCATTTGCCCCCTCCCAAGCTTATCTCCCCTCACAGGAAGCCCTGCCTCAGTGCTGACCCCGCCCCCGCCCCGCTGGCCCCGCCCACCTCCCCCACCCCGCAACCCCTGGAAGCGGGTCTGGAAAAGGGAGAAACTGAGTCTGACTGGGGGAGTGAAGAGAAGGGAATGAGGGTGTCCTTGTGGGGTGGGGGCGGGTCTGCCCAGGGAGCAGAGGAGGGGTAGACAGAATCGGGGGTTCTGGGGGCCAGACTGGTGCTGAGCCAGAGAACCCTCCCCTCCCCCTGCAACTTCCTCTGCAGTGACTGTGAGTGATGCTGATGGAAAAATTTAAAAAGTAGAATAATGAAAATTGCATGTTCAACCATTAATTTAAAAAAGAAAGTTAACATTTCCCTGTTTCCTTAGATGGTTTGAGAACGAGAGAGAAGAAGGTGAACTTAGGACGCCCCTCACCCTTCAGCACAGCTCTGCTCTGGGAGGGGCCTGATCTGGATCTGGAGGGTCACTGGTGTGATACAGATGAGTCTGGAGGACGCGGGGAGGAGCTGGCAGCACCAGGAACTGGAGACAAGGTCCCGCCCCAATCCAGGCTCTCTGGACCCCAAGTCTGGTCCTTCCCCCACCCTACGGGGGCATGAACTACAAGTCCCAGCGCTGTGAACTATAAATGTCAGCCCGTAGTGAATTACAAGTCACTGTTTTCGGGGGAAAGGATGTCCTGACAAAGATAAACAGCTGGGACTACATCGAATTAAAGAGATTCTGCACAGGAAAAGAGACAATAACAAAAACAAAGAGAAACCCCACCGACTAGGAGAACATTTTGCACACAACACTAATGATAAAGGACTGATCACAAAAATCTGCAAAGAGCTGATGAGACTCAACAATAACAAAGAAAATAATCCAGTCAAAAAATGGGCAGAAGAGCTAGGAAGAAGCTTCTCTGGGGAGGAAATGCAAATGGCCAACAGGCATATGAAAAAATGTTCGGTGTCACTTGTAATCAGGGAAATGCGAATCAGGACTACAATGGGATGCCATCTTACACCAGTGAGAATGGCACATATTAAAAAAACTAGCGACAATGAATGTTGGTGAGGATGTGGAGAAAACGGAACTCTCCTGCACTGTTGGTGGGAGTGCACACTGGTCCAGCCACTATGGAAAGCTGTGTGGCGATTCCTCGACATACTAAAGATAGAGCTTCCATATGATCCAGCAATTCCACTCCTAGGTATTATCCAAAGTACACAGAAACATCAATTCCAAAGAGCACCTGCACCCCTATGTTTATAGCAGCACTGTTTACAATAGCTAAGCTTTGGAGACAGCCCAAATGCCCAAGGATGGATGACTGGGTCCAGAGGATGTGGTACATATACACCATGGAATATTGCTCAGCATTCAAAAAGGATAAATGCATGCAGTTTGCGGCAACATGGATGGGGCTGGAGGGGATCATGCTCAGTGAGATAAGCCAGAAAGAAAGAGAGAAGTACCGGATGGTGTTACTCATAGCAGGAATCTAGAAAACTTAGATAAGGGACCAGGAAAAAGAATAACTATAAGAAAGAAAATATCAAAATCAAAGGACAACTATGAACCAGAGACACTCCGGGGGCAGGGGGTGGGGAAAGGAGGGATTGGGTTCAAAATAAGGGGGTTGCAATTGTGTGGGGAATATAAAAATAAAAATAAAAAATATATACCAAGAAATATACATATAGTATATATAGTAGAAAGATCTAAATTTTTAGTCAGAACATCTATGTTTAACTCTCTCTCCCTCCTGCATGCATTTTTCATAACAAAATCTTTGTTCCAATGTTGTCAACCATCAAATTTTAATTGAATAAACACTGAATTTCCTCTTGAAAAAAAATAAATAAAATCTCAATGGACTCACAGTTTAAAACCTTAATTTTTGCTGGTGAAAACAGATGAATTGACCCAATAGTATTGGTTCATGCATTATAAATATTTATAATCTTACCCAGTTTCCCTTAGTACTTCCTAAAAGTTACAAAAATTTCTCTTGCTAAAGATATTACTTTAGTAATAACTTAATAATAATATTAACATATATCAAGTGTTTCCTTACGAGGGGCATGTGCTAAACACTTTAATGCATCATTTCATTTATTCTTCAGAACAATTCCATGCCATAGAATTAACTTATTTTGCACATGAAATTTTGTAGGTTCTCTGATGTTAGGTAACTTGAACATAAGGTTCATAAATTGTGGAACTGGGATATAAATAATAATTGCTAAATTTATATGTCAAATAATGAAGCATGCAAATGTTTACATTAACTTAAAATGGGAGAGAGGCATTGCAGAGAATAAGTAGTAAAGCCAGAGTTTGAAATTTATCAGTTTGAATCCAACTCTGAGTATTAACTACTAAGTATTCAGTGATAAAAATGTGCCTGTTCGGGCCTCCCTGGTGGTGCAAGGGGTTAAGACACAACATATGAAGCTGTCCACAGTCACTGCAGCATGAGTTGGATCCCCAGCCAGGGAGCAACCCACATGGCGCACCAGACCTCTCCTGGTTGGCCTGCTGTTCCCCTCAGCAGTATATTTCAATTAATCCACCGGTTCTGTTCCCTACTCTGTCTCTGGTGATTGATCTCACTCCTCACCTATGGCCTGTACCCCAGTTCTTGTATGTATAAATAAATAAATCTTTAAAAAAAAAGAAAAGAAAGGATGTCCTGAGCTAATTCCATACAGGCTTTGTGGACTCCACCCCCACAACACTGGGAACTACAAATCCCATGATCACCGAAGGGATGATTGTGAGGAGGAGTTAAGCAACTAGGCTCTAGGTTTGAGTATTTCACTGGCCATGGGGCCGGGGATCGCTCTCTTGGCCACGCGCATGCTAGGTTCTTTGCCAGCTCAGGGGTCTTTGGGATTCCAGGTCAGCGAAACGGGTAGGATGCATTTAGGAACTTAACTCCCTCTTCTTCTCCCTGAGTTATTCATTCCCCCATTTCACTTTGAAAGGATCAGCACAGTAAAGAAAAGGAGAGCCAGGCTAAGTTTCTCACAGGCGGGAAACTTTATTGCGCCCCCTGCCAAGGTTCACGGACCCAAGGTGGGTGTCAGTGAAGTTGCGCCTGTTGCCAGGGGGAGGCAGGCTTTTACAGGGTGAAGGGAGGTCAGGTGGGAAACTGGGTTTGTAGTGCGGGAACAAGTTTACTGTCTGATTTTTTTCTAGGTGGTTTTTTTCATTCCTGTCCCCTGCATCGACTTTCAACCAGCCTTTTGTTGATAGGAAAAGGAGCGACGGCTCTTTCTTTGGCTACTTTCTGCTGGAAGGGGGCATGATCATGGAGGAGGGCTCAGGCCTGGTTCTGACAGTCTTCTGCAGGGAAGCGAGAATATGGGTGGAGAAGGAGTTGGTTAAACGTGGTCCGAGACATTTCCCGAATGCGAGCCTGTATGAATTTTAGGAGGCAAGGAGCGAAAAGGAAAAATAAGATTATTAGTATTGGCCCAAGAGCGGGAGGAGCCATGACACTATAGGATTTTGAAACCATATTAGTGGAGAGTTGGAGCCCCCGCTTTTCCTACTAACAACATTCTTTCCTAAGGAGCAGGCAGGTGCCCCCCTTATCAGCCGTTAACAAGTCCAGAGCCTGCCGGTTTAGGAGAATGACCTGTGCCAGGGAGATGAACTCTCTTTGTAATGATGCTAAAGACACAGAGGTTTTTTCTAAGGAGGCATCTATTCGTTCATAACAATCCTGGGCAGAAATAAGGCTGTGTCCAGCTCCCCACCTGCCACACCTGCGGCTGCCAATGATGACCCCAGGCTGATTCCAACCATGATTGGAAGAAAGGCTGCCCGCTTGGTCTGGTGTGGTGAGAGTAGCCACACTAGCTCAGACCATCCGTACAGAGTTACCTGTGGGCCCCCAGGACTTGGATACATGGGCCTGGAGTGGGAGAATGAATGCACCGAGAGAGAGAGCCATTGCACCAGAAAAGGTTCCCCTTGTTTGGAGCGCAGAAGTCACCGAAATGTTAGAAGTGCAGGAGTGAAAGCCGACAAGGGCATCAGTTTTCTAGCAGGGGTAGCTGTGATTGGAGTCTCATAGGGGGACTGGGAATTGGGGAGTCTGGCAAGCAGCGTCTGTTATCTTGGTCCTAGTGGTATTAAGATTAATTGGAACAGCTGCCAGTAGAGGCCTCTGAAGGGAAGCACAGAGGAAACAAGAGGAGGTGTGAGTCCTGAAAGAGTCATTTAGGAAGGTTATAGCGTTTTGGATTATATGAATCCAGGTTGAGGGTGTCTCAGTCTTTTCTGATGATGTCAGCTGGTTTTGCAGGACTTGTTCTGAGTGAAGGATATCTTGGCAGACCTGGACGGGAGCATTTTATGTTGGGACATAGGACCTGTCTATGTTGAGGGTCGCACACGGGTAGGAATTGTGTCCTGAAGCATATAGTTTAGCTCCCACTCCGGCTACCCATCTGGTGTCCCAGGGGTCCTTTTTGTAGTAATCCCAGCTTTGATCATAGGTAAAGCAGAGGAAAGGTTAGCACATGGTGCTTACCAAGCCAAGTTTAAGAGTTATTGAGATTTCTGCAGAACAGCCAGCTAGGGGGCTGTCCACTGTGCCCAGGTGGGTGGGCTCGGTAGACCCTGAGACATAGGTCTCCCTAACTTTGAATTTCCATGCAGAGGACACTGGGCTAGGGGAGATTTTGACAAGAAATGCGCATCCTAGTAGGACCCAGGTTATGACATACATACTGTTTGTCTTCGGGGGCACCTTTGACCCATGATAATTAGTGCCGGGGGGGTCTCCCAGAAGTTTTACTGCTGTAGGTGTGGTGAGAATGACCGTGTGCGGTCCAGTCCACTTAGGCTGCAGTGGCGAGCAGGACTTGGGTCTCCTGGATGCATTGGTAGGGAAGGTCGGTTGAGAAGGTCAAGATCCAAGGCAGGATGGGTAAGTATTAGTCTGCGTGTTCCCAGAGCAGTTCCCTGAGTAGGGAGAGGTCAATCCTGTCCAGGGAAGTGTCCACGCAGTGGGCGAGCTGCAAAAGAAGAAGGTGGGCAATCTCCCCCTTGAGGTGACACGCGAGCACAGGTTTGACAACGGGAACATTCTGCCAGACTTCTGCACTCAGGAAGGGGTGGAAGAAGAGTAGACAATGGAATTGGGTGAGTGGGCACGGCCCGATGTGGAGGGTATCATGGGCTTGTTGAATGACCCAGTCCGCCTGCTTGGCAGGTAAGGCCAGTTTGTTGTTTACCAGAATCCAGCCCTGGGCTACTTCAGTTCCTCCTTTTGACGTGAGAAGTTGACATTCATGAGGCTCCTAAGCTGGAGTGATGGAGGGGACCAATAGAAAGAGACTAGGGACAGGGTCTGCAGCAGAGTCAGTTGTGAGAGCCCTTGCCGCTGCATCAGCCTTGTTAGTACCTGTGGGAACATAAAAATTGTCAGGTGTCCTTTACAGTGAATAATGGCTACTTCAGTTGGAAGCTGCAAGGCCACTGAGAGCTTAAGGATAAGTTTAGCATTAATGATGGGGGACCCCTTGGTGGAGAGGAATCCCCGCTCCTGCCAAATCACAATATGACTGGGAGCGATAAGGAAGGCATATTTTGATTCCATATAGATGTTGACTTTCTTGTGTTTGCTGAGGGTAAAGGCCTTGGTAAGTGTTATGAATTCTGCCCTTTGGGAGGTGGTTCCCAAAAGGGCAGCTTTCCTGCCTGATGACCTGGTCGATGGTGACAATGGCATGGGCGGCCTCCACTGACCTCGCGCATCTCCGCAAGAGCTGCCGTCTACAAGCAGCGTCCAACAGGCATCTGACAAAGGGGAGTTGGCCAAACCCAGTCTGGAGGTTTGCATTTCATCCAGGATTTCAGGACACGAATGAGCAGTTGAAGCGGGGCCAGAGAGAGGCAGGAGAGGGGCTGGGCTGAGAGAATTTGACTGGGTGAGACTCACAGAGTGTTTTTGATAACGAGCACATGGAAATCTTGAAAGCAGGAAGGCATAGGGTGGAGAGTGAGCTGTGAGGCAGAAGGTCCTGAAGGTGGTGAGAGGAATGTGCTTGGACGGGTCTTCCCAGAGTAAGCTTGAGGGATCCTGGGAGAACAGAGCTGCTGCTGTCACCAGGGCTCTAGGGCAGGGTTGCCAGCCCCTGATGGCGGGATCCATCTGCCTGGAGAGAGAAGCGACAGGACGCAGGACTGGTCCGAGAGGCCGGGAAAGGCCACCTGCCGCAGTGCCCCGACGTTCGTCTGTGACCAGGAGGAAAGGCTTTTCTGGGTCAGGATGGGCAAGGACAGGCGCCTTAAGAAGGATATTTCTGAGTAAAAGGAAGGTCCCGGGAACCTCCCCGGGGGATGGGAGAGGGCCTTCAGGGAGGCTTTTGCTGCATCAGTGGTTTGGCTAGGAAAGCAATGTTAGGGATCCAATGACGGAAGAATCAAACCAAACCTAGGAAGGAAAGGATTTGTTCTGCGGATTCAGGGGAGGGAAGGTCCCGGATGGCCTGTTTGCAGTCCACCGTCAGCTGTTTGGAGGAAGGAGTCAGTCAAAGACCCAGATAGATGACTGTGGGAACTGAAAGTTGGGCTATGGATGGGGAGACACGGTGTTGTTTTGAGCACAGGGAGGTGAGGAGTTGTGCAGTGTGTTGCTGAGATGGTGGCAGAGAAGGCCTGCAGAGGAGGAGTCAACAACACACTGGAGGAGAGTGCTGGGTGGAGTATGACATGACGAGAGATCACCAGCTAATGCCTGACCAAACACATGAGGGCTGTCCCGGAAACCCTGAGGCAGGACTGTCCAGGCCAGTTGCTGGGAGGTGTGTGTGTCCAGATCTTCCCAAGGACAAGCAAATAGGAAGTAATATTGTGGATCCAGAGGTATGGTGAAAAAAGCACCTCTGAGGTCAAGTTATGAAGAAGTGTTTGGTAGAAGATGGTGTATGAGACAGAAGGGTGTAGGGGTTTGGCACTATGGAATGCATAGGTACCACCACCTCATTGATTAGGCAAAGGTCATAAACTAGGCAATAAGAACCATCAGGCTTATCAATGGGAGAATGGGAGTATTACAGGGCAGCTTGACAGGAGTAAGGAGTCCCTTCCCAGGGGTCGTTGATGATGGGTCTGAGACCCTGACAGTGAGTGAGGGAAATTGGAAACTGGGGGCGAGAGGGAAAAGAAGTGGGATCCTTAAGGTGAATGAGAACTGGGGTAAGATGGCAACAATTGCTGCAGGGGGCCTTACGGCCCAAGCCAGGTAAGATGCTGGCAAGCAGCTAAGAAAAGGGCCTCACACCGTGGGGCTGTAGCTCAAAGAACCTCACACCATGGGACTGAAGAAAAAGGGCCTCACACTGTGAGGCCAAAGACTTTCAAAGAGCCTCACACTGTGAGGCTGAAGATTCCTTGTGCCTCACACCATGGGGCTGAAGATTTAACATCCCTTTGTTTTTTGTTCTTGGTCATAATAGAAAAAACTTCTCAGAATATACATTGGGCAATAAATTATACGTATAAGAATATTATAAGTACATGGAATGGAGACTTACTTACTTAAAAATTAAACACTGAATAATTTGGCCCACTTGACAATTGGAAATAATTTTTGTGCAAGGGCATGTCTGATAAGCAACCCAGAGCTGGCCGCAATATTCCTTATATGGAAGTTCCATAAAGAAGCCTTGTAATGATTCATAAAGTTGATTACACTAGGAGTTTCTAGGTAGAAAATGTTCTAATAACTGATTACCGGGAAGCAACTGGTCTCTAGCTGCAGGCCATATAGATAGAGGAGTCTCCTGATATTGTAGCCTTGGCGATAGGGTTGTACCGAGGACTATTAGCTGTCCTAGGTAGTTGTTTAGGCTAAATAATGAGTCTAAGTTTTAATTATCTATTAGCTTTTAAGGTCATATCTTTTCTCAAAACACATAGGTGCCAAAATGACCATGGGAAATAATGTACTGATTGTTTCTGTTTTGCTTCTATGCATACGATGATGTAATCTCACCACTTGCCTTAACATATAAATAAAGACCCCTTGAGACCTTCAGCAGGAGATACTTTCACCAATATAAGAGTGTCTGTGTCTGCCTTACTCCCCTTCCCCTCAGTCCTCAAGTTTGGCCTAGGCCATCTTGTCCTTTCAGGGATGCCTGACCCGACATTATGCTGGAGCTTGTCTTCGACAATTAAGGTAGAGAAATCTCATACTACAGGGTGAACAGTAGAAGGAGACAGAGAGTAGAATTACGAGATGTTTGGAGCAGAATTAGGAGATGTTTGGAGAAGGATTAGGAGATGTTTGGAGCAGTGGAGGATGAGAGCAGCACTAGGGTCTTGGAGCCACGAGTAGCCCCGAGTTTGGTCAGGAGGTCGCAACCCAGGAGTGGTGTGGGGAAAGAGGCATGACTAGGAAGGAGTGAACTAAGGGCTTGTTAAGCTGACATTGAAGGGGTCCAGTGATCCTGGGTTGAGAAGGAAGGCCATCAACACCCATAACCAAGACCTGAGAAGGATAAGTTTGACTGGAATAGGTGGAGAGGACAGAGTAGGAAGCCCCATGTCAACCAGAAAGGAGATGGACTTACCTGCTACCTTGACCATCTCTCTGGGCTACAAGAAGTTTATCGGGGTTGATGAGTGTGGACCTCTTCGGTCCTCAGCCGCCAAAACCAATACCACTGGTGGCAAGAGATACAGGGGCTGGAAGGACTGGCCCACCATGGCCAGGTGTGGAGGGACAGTCATTTTTCCAGTGACCCTGGATGTCACAGATGGGGCATAGTCCTGGTGGAGGGCAGGGGTTGGGACAATGTTTGGACAGGTGGACTTCCAGGCCAAGCTTGCAGCAGTCACTTAGGGGCGGTCGATTGGGACCCATGGCTGCCGGTAGGCGCTGTGGTCATTAGAGGAGCAGGGCTTGACAGTCTCGAGGCAACTATTAGGGCCTGAGCTTGAAGCTCAGCCTTCTGGCCACTATGGTTCTCTCTATCCATTCTGTCCTGTTCCTCTCACTTTAAGGGCCTCATTCAGCAGATCCCAGAAAGGGGTTTGAGGACTGTCCTCAGCCTTGTTAAGCTTTTTTCTAAAGTCAGGGGCTGACTGAGATATAATATGGGTAGCTAGGGCCTCCCTGGGGGCACAGACAGTTGAGTGCCACACTGTGAAGCTCTCCGCAGCCTCTGCAGTGTGGGTTCAATCCCGGCTGGCCGGCGATAATCCCACACACTGTGGGAGACCTCTCCTGTCTCACCCGCTGCTCCCCTTAGCAGTGTATTTTGTCAGTCTGCCTGTTCTGTTCCCATTCTGTCTCTAGTGAATACTCTCACCCTCCTGCGCATCTGGCCTGTACACTGGTTATTGTATAGATAAATAAATCAATAATATAAAAGAAAAGAAAAGAAGTAGCCAAACTATGGCGCCTCCAGGTGAGTCAGGATCAAGCCTGGTATATCGCTGGAGCACCTCAGGAGGAGGCTAAGGAAGGCAGCAGGGTTTTCTGAGGCAGAATTGGTAATCTCCCTGAGCTTATTAAGTTCATGGTTTTATGCACTGCCCACTTGGAGACCAGCTAAGAGACAGGTAATAAAATGTTCAGGGCCCATGTCTGTGTCAGTCTGATATTCCTACCCAGGCTCCTGGCTGGGAACTCCTTCAGATCCTGGGGCATGGCTGCATTGGTCAAATGGACCTGATTGGCATGGTCTTGAGCAGACCGACAAACACAAAAACACGCTCCCTTTTGTCAGAGGTCAGGGTGGAAGAGAAGATAACGTGTAAATCATGACACTTAAGGTCATAGGCTTGGGTAAGATAACAAAATTCATTGGTGTAGGTAGTGGGATCCTTAGTGAAAGAGCCGAGATGCTTTTCAATGTGGGAGAGATCAGACAGAGAGAAAGGAACGTGGACCCTAACTACTCCTTCAGTCCCTGCCACTTCCCTAAGGGGAACGAGAAGAGGACAATGGGAGAGTTGGTGTGGTGGCTAGGAGGTGAACAATGGGGGGCTGGATTGGGTAGCTGAAGGAGGTGAAGACAGAGAATCTACAGGATCAGAGAATGTTCAAGATGGGTATGGAGAGGGTGAAGAGTGAGAGGAGTCATAAGACTTGGAAAGTATGGCAGGTTTTCAGGAGGGAGGAAAGGTTGGGAAGAAGGAAAGGGAGTACAAGAGAAAGAAGGCCTGGACGTAAGGGATCTCTGACCATTTTCCATTGTGGTGACAGAAATTGTTTGGGTTGGTAAGGACCGAGAAGTCAAAAGTGCCATGGTAAGGCCAGTGGGAGCCATTGTCCAATTGCTATTAGGGCCAAGCAGTGTTGCAATAAAAAACAAGATGCTTAAGGCATATATCTGGCCTAAGTCTCAACGGATCAAGATTTGAGAAAAGGCATCCCAGTGGAATGGCTGGGCTAGGCTTAGAATTGGCGGACTCCACCCCCATGGCTAAGTAGGCTATTTTCCCGACTAACCTGGGCACAGAGTTAGGAATGCAGCATCCCACAAACCTGATCTGGCCATCGGGGGCAGAGACCCAGAATTGTGGTATCCCGTGATTCAGTCCTGGCCTTCGGCATGGGGGAAAACAAGCGAGAGGGATGTCTCCACTACTCGTTTGTTGCCTAGGATTTGGGCACCTAGTCTGGACAGGCATCCCCAAACCCAAGTCTAGGTGTAATGGGAGTTGACTGATGTGGGCCCACGGTTTACAGGACAGCTGACCGAGGCAGGAGGTTAGGAGAGGAACCGGATAGCCAGAGGCGTGGGCCTCCTAGGAAGGAAGGTCAGGCAGGTGACTTACCCCAAGAATCAAGGCCGGTGGTGGATGTGAGGCATCTGCAATGGAGAGGAGAGATCCCAGGGATGGAAAGGTGGCCCTGGTGCCAGGGGACACAGCCTTCCTGGGTTTTGGCACCAAGAAGAAAGGATCTTGGTGCAGTAAGAAAATGAGAGCCAGGCCAAGTTTCTGACAGGTGGGAAACTTGTCAGGGTGTCAGTCCTGACCACCGCTCAGCACACTCACCTCCTCCTGTAATCCCATGAGCAGTCATGCTGTAATGGAGCAGGTCTCATTGCTTCCCACCATGTTATCAAATAGGAGCAACACAAGATGATGGGTGTAGCCTCAAGAGTCAGACTGCTGAGGTGAAATATTAGTTCCGCCTCTTCCTAGATGGGCAAATGTGAGCAACTCAGTTCTTGCTTCATGACTTGGTTTCCCCACCTGTAAATGGAGAAAAGACCTGCACCCTTCCACCCGATACACACACCAGGAAGTTGTCATAGTTATAAGGACATTCCCACGCAGAGTTGAGAATAGCACTGTGTCATAGCAAAAGCAAATTAGTCTTTTGGTAACTACTTTCCTGAGCACTATCTTGAGAGCACAGTGATGTTATATTTGTGAGTTTGCAGAGGGCAGGGGGCAATTTCTTTACTGTGGACAACAATGAGCCGTTTAGTAAGCTTCAGGTCCCTTCTTCTGAAAATGTGAGAAACGGGTGCCTACCTGGTAGTACAGGGGTTCAAGACTCAACGCTATCTAGCTATCCCCAGCTACTGCAGCATGAGTTTGATCCCTGGCCAGGGAAAATCCCACATGGCCCAGACCTCTCCTGTCTACCCTGCTACTCCCCTCAGCAGTGCATTTCAGTCAATCAGCCTGTTCTGCTCCCCATTCTGTCTCTGGTGCATATTCTCATGCCCCACACCTCTGACCTACACTCCACTTCTTATATGCATAAATAAATAAATAAATCTTTAGTAAAAGAAAAAAGACAATGTGAGAAACTTTTGAATAAATCCTGACTCATTGTAACATGTGAAAATTTCCCTGTGTATCAAACACTGGATCATCCCTGACTGATCCAGCACATTATTTTATAAAATTTGCTTTTAAATGACTATAACCTAAACATATTCCTGGCTGACTGTAGTAGTGGATGTCGTCCAATCCTTAGTTATGCAATGAGCTGGGAATTACATCTCCTCCACCTTCCAGTGATGGCCCCTTGGGAAGGTTACTGCTCCCTTCCTAAGCCTCCACTGCTACAGCACAGAAAGATGTTACAATCCTAGCCACTGCTCAGGGACTCCTAGGGAATGACTTATGCTACTGCCCTCATGTTACTTCCTCTCAAAGAGTAAGGTCTAAAAAATACATTCAATGTTACTGTATGGCTTGGAGGCTGGGATTCCACATTTAAGTACCAAATGAAGATTTTGAAATGGATTAGCCAGACGTCACCCAGTTTTTCCTGCAGGAGGAGCGCCAATACATTGTGACAAAACTGAAGGGAGCACAAGACCTCTGTACGAGTGCAAAGTTGTTCACAGAAGAGCAAATAACTGAATAGGAGGTAAGAATTGGAGTTCAGTGATCACAACTATTTTTCATCCTGAATTCATGTATAGGCTATGACTGGGCTTAATATTCACTGATTTTATTTTTTCTCATTAAGCCAGTACAAACTGCTGAACCCCAAAGAATATGCCAGTTTTTTTTAAAAATAATTCCATTAGTTGTCTAATCCAGGGGAATTTCCCTCTACATTCTTCGGCCTTGCAGTAGTAGCTTGCTAGGCGTCCCATTACGTCAGTCAGGAGAAACAAGCCTGTTGTACCCCTTACCTTCAATGGGCTTCACATTTTAAATAACTGAAATTACCTCCTGTCTGAAGATCATGAACTCACCTGTGCACATTTACCAGCGTACAGGATCAGACTGCCCGGTTCCAATCAACCTTAGGGAATAAAAATAACAAAACCAGTGCAGAAGACCTTCCCATAACTCAAGCTTGTGAGGTTGTGATGAGGATAGAGCTCTGCAAGAAGTTACATACACTTGCACTGCAGACTGTGTGGGTCTCTAAGACAGTGTCCGTGGCTGACCAACCTCTGCAGGATCAGAGACACATTCTTTTATGGATATGGATGTAATCCATCATTTAGTAACCAAGATCCCCAGATGTGTGAGCCATTTTGTCTCTTTCAGAATCCCACCTTGACCCTACTTGTAAGTAGATGTGAAACTTGACTCTTCCATCCCTTATTTTGAGATCCCTGGAAGTTGAGAGGAATTTATTTGGAAATGACAGGTGTAGATTCCTGACACTGTAGGTGGTACAACTGCCTCTGTCTCCTCATTTCTGGAATATTAGGTCATAGGGAGAACTTCTATTGCTGCAAACCATAAAAGGAAATGATGTCAGTGCCAGAGTCCAGCTGTCCCATGTCTCCTACTGAAAGTTCCACTTCAGGGCTTCCCTGGTGGTGCAAGGGGATAAGTCTAAGACGATGAAGCTATTCACAGCCACTGCAGCATGAGTTCTATTCCTGGCCAGAGAGGTGACCAACACGGCACCTGCTGCTCCCCTCAGCTATGTATTACAGTCAGTCTGCCTGTCTGCTCCCCATTCTGTCTCTGGTGATTCCTCTCAGCCCCACATCTCTGGCCTGTACCCCAGTTCTTGTATGCATGAGTAAATAAATCTTTTTAAAAATGTTCCACTACATCCTAATCAATGCCCTGTCTAACACAATATCACAGTCACTAAAGCACTGTGGGAATTGAGAAAGCACCAATGCAAATTGCAATTCCATATGCCACAAATGAAAACTGAGTCTCCCAATTTTTGTGTTACAATTAGAGATGAAAATGAATCTTGGTAAGTGCTATAATACATCTGGTAACTCTTCAGACTTCCCCATAGTGAGTATTATAGACTCTCCTACGAGCATAATGACTTAAATTCAGTATTGGTTATATTCACTATCAGCTTTTCGTTGAAGAAATTCCCTCAGAACATGTATATAGTATGTTACTTGCCCACAGTGCTTGGTTTTATCTTCATAAATGATAAGTTAATTGGTGTTGGCCAAATTCCATTATTCTAATATTTAGCATTCTGGGACCTTCGTCTTCTGCATCATGGCTGAGGAAGAAGGAAATGGACCAGGTGGCTGCAGCTTTGTGATCACCTTTCCACATGAGAGTGCAGCCTTTAGGTCATTTCTAAGTGTACAGTCCAGAGGCATGAAATGCATTTAGTTGCTTTGCAGCCATCACCACCCTCCCTCTGCAGAACTTTTTCAGCATTTGAAATGGAAACTCTATGGCCATGAACAATAACTCCATTGCTCCCTCCTTGCAGCTTGGGGGCCACCATTCTACTTCTTGTTTCTCAATTTGACGAGGGCCCACATATGAGAAGTCTCATTGGGTCTTTCTCTTTTGCTCTTTGGCCCATGTCCTTCTGCATGAATCTTCATGCTACGTCCAGTTGGGCATGTGTCACAGTTTGCTTTCCTCCTGTGGGTGAGCAGATTTGCACTGTGTCTCAGTCCCACCTGTGTTTACTGACTCAACATAGATGTATGTTTGGTTTGTTTCCCCCTTTTCTGCCTACTTTCTTGATTCTAGGAGAACATAGAGCTTCGGAGACAAGAAATCCAGTCTAGTTTAGGAATCTCCACAACTTCCTCAATGAGAAGGAGAGAGCTTATATCTGGAGACTGGAGAAAGAGAAAGAGCAGCTGCTGAGGAGACTGCAGGGAGGTGAAGCCAGTGTGGACAATCAGAGCCGTGAACTGGAGCGCCTCCTCCTGGAACTAGAGAAGAAATGTCAGGGCTCAGCCCAGAATTTATTGCAGGTGAGGGAGGCTGTGAACTTGGAGGAAAGAAAGAACGTGTCTGTTTCTGATCTATTGAGAGGAGAATGTCGAGCGAGCCTGCGAAGTTTGGCAAGTCCTCTCTGCCTCATTCAATATTTAAAGTAATAAATGTTGAAGACTATAGCAGCAGCAGCTCTTTTGCCCATTTCTGTCTATGCAAGTGTCCTTTACTCTTCTCCCCCTTTTTATTATAAACCTCCCCTTTTGGGAACCAAAGAAAAGATCCATATCAATGTCAGCTGGTGGCCTGTGCAGGTATCCACAGGGGCAGTATGTGATTCAGACTCTAGCTTCTCTGGTTTGAATGTAGGTTTCTTGGCCATATGGAACCACAGAATAACCTTCATCCAATTTATTCACCTTTGTCAGTTGTTCATGAAACCTTCTCACCATCTCTTGAAAATGACTGGTGGTATAGAGTGAGGCAGCCAAAATGAATGATAACCTTCTCCTGAATCACTTGTCTTGGGCCATGAGCTCTTACGGAACCTCATTTCAGCTGCCTGAAGCTTCCAGCCAGTGAATCTAATTGCCTGGACTCCAGTAGCTATTGCAGGACTGGTGGTTGCACTGTGAGGGTGAGGATGTAGCGTGACAGCACCCTTATCAGGTGACACCTGCTGCCTCTGCCTCAGTGGCTTAGAGCCAGGGGCAGGGCACAGATTCCCCACTGAGGACCTTTGTCATAAGTGACAAAGGTAATATGGGCTAATATGGGATCCTCAGAAGGAAATTGCATCATTAATAGCAGAAGGTCACACAATCTTGCTCCTGGCCTCTTCCCTAAGGTCACAGGTTAATGTGAATGTTAACTGCATGACTCCCCACAAGCCTGAGCAAGTGCGATCACATGCTTACACCCATGGGCAGTGACTATCCTAGGCTGTGGGGATGGGAATCATTCCACCTGGGTATGTGTGGGTGCCTCTGGCTGGGTCACTCTGCTTCCTGGGGTGGAGTGTTCATAGCACGTTCCCCATGTGTCAATTAACATGAAAGACTGTTTTTCCCACACTCACAATTGTTTTTGTTTTCACTGTAGGGTGTGAAAGACACATTAAACAGGTGAGACTGTATGAATGTGGGAGTGTGAGGATGTGGGCAGTTGTGTGGCTACCCAGAGCTGAATGGAATGTCCCCTGTTCCTTGTAGGAATTCAGATGTGAAGCTGGAATAGCCCCAAACCTTCTGTTTGGAGCCTCAAACAGTGTGCCATGCTCCTGAGCTTTACTTTGATGTGAAGAAAATGTGAAGGGGCTTCCAAGGTGTGTGAAGTCAACAGTTCCCTTCATGCTTCACATAAAATGCCCCTTTGGTGGCAACTAACTCAGCAGCTGTCCCTGGGTCGACTCAGAGACAGAGAGGCTGTTTAGCTGTTCTCAGTGGAGCTGAAACTCTCTCCCTCCTGGGTAGGCAGGGATGTAGCTTTCTGGTTAACTCTTCAGGCTCTTCACATTCCTCCTCTCCCAGGCTAATCACCTGCTCATTCTCCCAATCTGAAAATAACAATATAGAAGATGTCACTTCCCTGACTTATCATGACATTTAACAGCATCGATATATGCAGTGTTTAGAACAGTGTCTACAACCTAATGTTTATTAACATTTCATTAAACTCTCAGGAATGCAAGAAAGATAGATCAGTATTCTAGACTGTGATGAAAATGGTTTTAAGGGGGCCTCCCCTGGTTGCGCCAGTGGTTGAGTGACGTCCTGTGAAGCTCTCTGAAGTCTCTGCAGCATGAGTTTGATCCTGGCCGGCTAGCACATGGTACCACATGGCGCGGCAGACCTCTCCTGTCTCACCCGCTGCTCCTCTCAGCAGTGTATTTCATCAGTCTGCCTGTTCTGTTCCCCCTTCTGTCTCTGGTGAATCCTCTCACCCTCCTGCGGATCTAGCCTGTACCCTGGTTGTTATATAAAATAAATAAATCTTTTAAAAAATGGTTTTAAGGGCTTGGTCACCTTGAATGTTAGAATCCTAATTGAAATGTCGATGTAGGTGCAAGAATATAGGTGGAGAAGGAGTTGGTTAAAGGTGGTGCAGGATATTTCCTGAATGCGTGTTACTATATTTATGAATAGGGCATTGTAGAAAAATATGTGGAAGCCTTAAACAAATTATGCAAAGACTACAATGGGAAAGAGGAAGCTCCAACTCCCCGCTAAAATGGCTACAAAATCCCACAATCTCCTGGCTTCTCCCACTCTTGGGGACAATACTAATGATAACCTTATTTTTTCTTTTTGCTGCTTGCCTCCTAAAACTCATATAGGCTTGCATTCAGGAAAAATTCCGCACCCTCTTTAACTAGCTCCTTCTCCGCTCATATTCTCAATCCTACATCGATCTTTCAACATCCACTTTATTTCTCGAAAAAATCTGAATCAAATATAGCAAAATAACATTTTTTGTTCTGGGGTTTGAGCATGCAGATTTACATTACATTACTTTTGTGTTTTCCATTGGAAGGCTTTCACAGGAGAGCCCAGTAACCGCAATCCGCATCTATAGTTAGGAGAGGTGGGGGATTCTCTGGCTCAGCTGGCTCCAAGGATCCCCAACTTCTGTCTCCCCCTCTATTTTCAGGGCAGACCCACCTCCTATCTTACCAAGGGGTACATTCTTTCCCTTCACCTCTTCATTCTCCGCCAAGCCAGAATCGGAGTCTCCATTTTCGTGACCGAAAATTCCTCAGGGTCAGCCCCTTTCTCAAGAGACCTCTCATTCAGCAGGATGGAGAAAGCATCATTGGACACCCTGAAGGCTCAGTCCTCAGCGTGCTGTCCTCAGTGGCTCTAGTGAAGAAGGGTGAGTCCCAGTCAGGTGAAAGGACACTGGGCCTGTTTCTACCAGCTCCTGTCCCTGTGCCCTTGCTTCTCATCTGTGCGCATCAGATAAATAATTGATCTTAGAGATGAGCCCAATAAGCCAAGCATCTTTATCAGAGATAGACAAATTTGTGACCGTGTCCTTTTAAAACTTTAGTCTGTTTCCAGAACTACATTGCTGACAATGATAGGGTCAGTCTGTAACCCCAATCCTCTGCATCCTCATAGGTAACAGCCCTTGCCAGCTCATGGATCTCGTGGAAGCTGGACTTCATCCCGGGACCAAGAGATCCCCGGTATGCAAGGGGTCCCTCCCACAGATGAACAACAGTCCCACATGTCATGCCATCCACCCACATTCCTGGTACAGGCACCTCCTCACCACAGGGGGCACAGGGGAGAGGCTTGAGTAGGGGTGGAACCCTGAATGCTCTAGGACCCAGCACAGGAGTGAAGGCGGTGCTCAGTGAAGGGTGTGTGCTCAGGTCATCCCCATGACTCTCTGGGATGCTCATGTGGTCCTGGATAAAGAGAAAGACATGACCGTGGTCACCCTTCTGGAGAAAAGAGACTCTTCAGTGTCCCCGTGGAAGCACCACTGGATGGCAGTCCTCTGCCTGGTGCCTCTTCACGTCATTTTAAATATGTGTGGCCCAGGAAGAGTGTCACGGTGTTATCAGATAGCATTCCAGATGGTCAGAGTAGACAACAAGAGTCCGGACCCTCCAATCTGGACTCAGTCCAACCCAGTAAGGAATGCTTTTCCCTGTCATTTCTGAACTGAAGTTCCATCTTTTCTGGAGAAATGGAGGCTGAAATAAGGGAGCAAATTACCTGGGATTTTCACAGAGATTAAATAATAGTGGCCCAAGAATTCCTCCTTAGCAGGTGACCCAAGTGAAATTCTTTGAAGTCTTTATAAGAATTAACCCCCCAAAGGCCCACGTCTTGTTTTATGACTCGAGCTTTGTACCTGAGCACTTCTCACAACCCCACACAGCCCCAATATCACACTTTAAGAGCTGAGGCCCGGATGGGTGCTGTCACTTTTCCTTTTAGAAGTAAAATTAGAAATTGGAGATAAGTCATTGGAAGGTGGGAAAACTTCATTGGAAGGTGGGAAAACTTATTTCAATCTCCATGTATTACCTTTATCAGACCCAGCATGTCCATATCTCACTAACAGACACTCAGAGTGGTAGCAACATGAAAAAACAGCCAACCCCACACATTTCCATCACCTTCAGAGAGTCCAGGTCTGGGAGGACAGAGACAAGGGACAAGTCAGAGGGAAGGAGCCTCAAGCTGCAGCCTCAAGCCTGGGGACTGGAGTGACAAGGCGGCACCGCTTCCGAGAATTGGACATGTTGGCTCAGTGTCCTTGTCATAAGAAACTCAGGATAAACTCAAAGACTTTAGCATATTCCCTTAACCACATGCTCACCAACACGCCACACATTTTCCTGAACAGTCATCTCTTCGTCTCTTTGTTCCTGGTGAAGGGACTTTCTGGGGTGAAGGACGTGCAGTGTTTTCTTCATGTCCCATTCCAGGGTCTGGTAATTCCTTCCCACCTTAGAAGTCCCAGAAAACCAGTGCACAGACTCCTCTATGGTTTTGATGCCAGGGCCCTGAGGGTCTAGTCTAGGCTAGAAATGGCGGATGTAAGAATCAGTTCTGCAGAATCTGAGGTGTAGAGCATCTTGTGGGGCAAAGAAGAAAGAGTGAGTAACTATGGAATTGAGACTCTGATGGGCCTGGCACCGGGGTGTGGTGAGAAGCCTGAGGGTGAATGGGAGGCCCTGTCTCAAACTCCTAGGAGCTTTCATGAATCTTCTCAGAATCTGAACAAGAAAGTGCTCCAATAGTCACTCGCCAACTGGAACAGTAAGCCCCCCAGTGAGGAAAGTACTGGGGTGTCAGAAAAGTCATGACATATTTTCTAGGGCCATCTGCTGCAAAAATGCATCATGACTTTTCCAACACCCAGTATCTCCCTCAGTTCTGTGAACTTTTCTAGCAAATGATGGAACTGGAAGAGGAAGTCAAAGGCACCTTTGATTAATAGCCAGTTAGTCAGAAGCACAGGTGACAATGTGGGCTTGTGACAGGTGTGAGGTCGGGTTGGGGTTGGAGACTGTGTGGCACTGAGCCCATATCCTGGAGGTAGGGGGCTCTGAGGAACTCCGTTATATCAGATTTGATTTGGATTGTAAGACACTCAGGTCGATGGAGAAAACGCGCACATCAGGAGAGCAGAGTGAAGAGACGTGTTGTGAATGGGGTAACAGCAGAAGAGGAAGGAGAAGCAGGAAGTTTTCCTGGGCGCACGTGCACCCCTATTACTCACAGGAACTCAGAGACTATGAACACAGGTGGTATTTAGAACTGAAGCTTCTGGAGAAGGTAACTAATGAGCAGTAGTTTTTTAGAGAATTGACAGGACAAAGAGAGATGAATTTCTAGGTGGGGAATGATGAGAAGGCAAAGATATGGGACAAGCGATGGAAGACAAGGGTTAGTGTTACCTGCTTGTTATGTGGATGCCTGTAGTGCTGCCTCAGGGTCTAGATGTGTCTCTGGTAATTCAGTTCTATCCTTCTTCTTTGGAAAACAAGGGGAGGGTCAAGAGCTTCTCTTGAACATGTTTTTACACAACTGCCTTTGGCCCCAAATAATTTTTATGCCTAAGTGGGATAGCAGGGAATTCTCCTTTCAGGATGAGATATTCAGTAACCTCTGTCCTCACATCTTTCCAACACACAGAGCTGCCTCTCTATGAGCTGTGTGGAATAAAGTAGTTGTTTTGAAGTGGGAACAGTATTTCTCCTTTCTCAGTTAATTGAGGTTGATAAGAACCAACCTCCCTAGTTAATACCTTTGTTGGAAATTCAATAGATGTCTTTTCTGCTTCAGTAAGAAAAAACAGTATGTTCTCTTTCTGTGTATGTAATTTCCATGTAGAAACCTGGGCCCAAAACTTCAGGTGAGTGACCAGTCAGTCACTCAAAGAAACCTGAGGCTGGTCTCCTGAGCCCAGTCCTCAGTTTGACTACATAATCTCTTCAAGAAAATTTCTGTGCTACTAAAAGTAAATTTGCTTCATGATAATAATTCTCTCAGTTAATGTAACCATCATGTCAGTGGTGAAAAGAAATGTTATTTTTGTTGTCCTGCTCTTCTTTGCAGCTGACAGATACAATGCAACTTCCCTCATCTCCACGGGAGACTCTGCTGGTATCAAACAAAAATGGGAGCACTCAGCCCCCCCAGATGTCTGGTCGCCCTGCTGGTCAGACCAGGACCCTTGGAAATCAGAGATCTAAACCCCGCAATGGAGAGGGTGATACATGATCATTGCTGTGCACTCACTTCCCCGCAAGTCAGGCTGATCTTCTGTGGTGTCTGCACAGTGGCTGTATGCACTCATTCATTGCACACTCATTGAGTGTCCACTGAGAACTCAGCAATGTTACAGTTAAGGGAAAGAGCAGCAAGGAAAACAGATGATATTTCTTTGCCAGTAGAACTCACATTATATTTCTATAATGGTTCAACAAAAGAGACTGTTCTTAAAATTACTGCAATGGTGGAGGGAGGAATAAAGAAGAACAATGATTGACCTGGAAATAAGGCCGAAGAGTACCAGAGAAGGAGGCCCTTGGGAAGGTGAAGATGTGGGAGCCAGTGGTCATGTTGTAAAAGGACACAAGTCCAGCCTCATAGTCCAGAAGAACACCCACCAGCCGGGGCCGCTCCTTCAATATAAGAGAAGTTGGGGGAGAGGTAAGGGCCATGTAGCCTTTCTTATGGCAAAGTCTGATGGCCCAGAATCCAGACTGAGGCTCTAGGTTTATGTCCCAGATCTTCTGCACATTTTTCCAACAAACTCCTAAGTCCCACCCAGATCCTACTCCCACATCCACTTCAAAGTAATGTCTTCCTGAGGTGAAGCCCTCACAGCCCAGGACACAAGCGAAGACATAGAATCCCCCCAAACAGAAATGCTTCTCCTGGGGGCTACCACGGGTCACACGTCTCCGTTCCTCAGACAGAATTAATTCACGATGAGCTGTGTCTGGATCCAGAGTCACGCTGACTGATGAAAGAGAAAGACACATTTTATTTGCTGAGAATACAGAACACTTCAAGTACAACCATCCTGGATTCAAGTGCAGCCTAGTTCTTTTACCTCTGTGAGTCACTTTCTGAGACTACATACTATAGTAGGAAATCATCACACCTGAACAGTAATGGTGGGGAGGTTTGAAGGAGCTAATGGATGCCTAGTGCTTGGAGAAATTCCTGGTATTTGGTAAGTAACCAATATGTGGAAGTAATATACTTGAGTTTATTTGAAGACATAATGGCCTTGCTATGCAATCACTAAGGGATGCCTTCTAGAGCTGATAGTGTTCCCGAAGATGAGGACACAATCTCTTCAATAGAAGGAAGCCAGGGTCGTAAGTTCTATAATCACAAGAGGTGAATTCTGCTAAATATCAGAGGCAGCTTGGAAGTGGATTATTCCCCAGTCTAGTCTCCAGATGGGAACACAGCCCAGCCAACACAATAATTGCACTATGTAAGGCCCTATGCATAAGTCCTAGCAGATGTGAGCCACACATATCTGAACCACAACCCTGTGAGATAATATTTGTGTTGATTGAAGCAACCGAATATTCTTATACCCATAGAGAATCATTTCAGCTTCAGGTTTTACAGCCAGAGGAATTATTAAAACAATTTAGTTTGAACATTCTAATTGTGGATATGCGGAACATGGCAAGTACTAAATAAGAACCAAGATTTTGGAATTTGTAATGCTGGCTTTCATTAAGATTCAAATATTTATGTTGTCATAATCCATTTTCTCCTTAGTCCTGTATACTGATCTATCTTTCTTAAATTTTGCTGAATGTTTAATGACATGTTAACAATAAACATCATGATGCAGATTGTTCTAAACACTTTACACCTGCTGTTGCATTTATTTTTCATGAAAACTCACTGAATAAAGGTCTGTTCATATTTTTATTTTTCAGGATGGGAAAATGAGGTAGTGGCTGGCCAGGTTAATACAGCAAATCAATGGGAGAGGAGGAATTGGAAGAGCCTGAAGAGAGAACAGTTTGCCACTTCTCTGTCTACACCCAAGGGAGCGTGTTCCTGACCCACTGAAAACAGCTCAGCAAGCTCTCTGAGTATGAGTCTGAGCAGGACAGGTAGGAAGCTTGGTTACCACTTAAAGGGTCTTTGCTGTGAAGCATAAAGGCAGTTATTTCCTTCACATACCTTGGTAGCGTTTTAACATTTTCCTCACATCACAATAAAGCTCAGAAACATTGCACACAGTTTGAGGGTCCAGAGAGAGGACCTCTGGTATTTCTAGCTTCACATCTGAATGCCTAGAATAAACAGACAACAGACCTTCTGCAGTGGACGTTCCATCCAGCTCTGGACCCCGTCACATCCTCACTTCTCCTTAACCGTTTTTTCAGACAGACTTACCTTTTCAATGTGTCTTTCACACCCTACAGTGAAAACAAAGACAGAAGTTGAGTGTGGGAAAATCAGTATGTCATGTCACTTGACATATGGGGTTACTTGTTACGAACACTCCACCCCAGGAAGTAGAGTGACCCAGCCTGACACACCCAGCATACCCAGGTAGAACTTTCCCATCCCAGTCCCCTAGGATAGTCCCTGCCAGTGTGTGTGAGTGTGTGATTGCACTTGCTCAGGCTTGTGGGGTGTCATGGAGACTGTACTCACAGTAGCCTGTAACCTCAGGGACTTGATCATGTTACCTTTTGCTATAAGTGACCTAATTTCCTTCTCAGGAGCCCATATCAGAGATCACAGATGACAAAGGTACTCACTGGGGAATCCATGCCCAGACCCTGGCGCTGGGCCACTGATGCAGAGGCAGCAGGTGTCACCTGCTGAGGGCGCTCTCATGCTACATCCTCACCCTCACAGTGTAACTACCAGTCCTGCAATAGCAGCTGGAGTCCAAGCATCTATGTTCACCTGCTGGAAGATTCAGGCAGCTGAAAACAGGTCCCATAAGAGCTTATGGCCTAAGACAATATGCATCAGGAGGTTATCATTTATTTCGGCTGCCCCATTCTATTCAAGAGATGGCTAGAAAGGCTCCTACAAACAGTTGACAGGGGCAAATAAATGGCAGGAAGATTTGCTGTGGTTCCATAAAAACAGGAAGCCTCCACATCTACCCAGAGAAAGTTTAAATTTCTGATTCACATGTGACCCTTGGACCTGCAAGACCACAGCAACATGGATATAGATTTTAAGGACTGTTCCTTTAATGTTGGTGCCACAATTAAGTGGAGTAGACAGGTCTCAGTTATCTCCCCAGGCTCCCTCGTCATTCTCCACTCAATAGTCAGGAACAGATGAAACCTCCTTTCTTTCCTAGAAGTTCTCAGCCTCTCTTACCTGCAGCAAATTCTGGGCTGATTTTTGACATTTCTTCTCTAATTCCAGGATGAGGCTCTCAAGTTCAAATGTCTTTTTTACCAGACTGGCTTCACCTTCCAGCAGTCTCGCCATCAGCCGCTCTTTCTCTTTTTCCAGTCTCCACAGATAAGCCCTCTCCTCCTCATCGAGGAAGTTGTGGAGATTCCTAAACTCAGATTTGATTTCTTGTCTCCGAAGCTCTATGTTCTCCTAGAATCAAGAAAGTAGGAAGAAAAGGGGGAAACAAACCAAACATACCTCTATGGTGGTTCAGTAAACACAGGTGGGACCCTGACACTGTGCAAATCTGCTCCCTACAGGAGGAAAGCAAACTGTGACACGTTCCCAACTGGACGTATCTTGAAGATTCATGCAAAAGGACATGAGCCAAAGAGCAAAAGCAAAAGAACATATGAATCTTCTCATATGAGGTCCCTAGTTAAGTTAGGAAACAAAAAGTAGAATGTTGGCCACCAGGAGCTGGGAGGAGGGAGCAATGGAGTTATTGTTAATGGACATAGAGTTTCTGGTTCGAATGCTGAAAAATTTCTGCAGAGGGAAAGTGGCAAC
The DNA here is from genome assembly GCF_014898055.3 of Talpa occidentalis. NCBI lineage: Eukaryota > Metazoa > Chordata > Mammalia > Eulipotyphla > Talpidae > Talpa > Talpa occidentalis. The sequence goes on from NW_023602073.1 coordinate 15,966,127, forward strand.
AGCTGGAAAACAGCTGAACACAATGCACAGGGCTCTTCGGTTAGAAATGAGGAAAATGGCAATGTCAGGTAATGTGTATTTAGACAAACACCCCAGAAAAGTTTCCTGAGATTCTGTGGATCATTTTCCCCTGGGCTCTGAAGCTCAAAAATTGTCTAGCTCCCTCTGCAGAGTCCAGCCCAAGAGGCAGACACTCAGATGTGGGAAAGCTGATCCTAGCTCTGTTGGCACCTGCTCACTCTCCTCCATCTCATCCAAGAGATAAAAGAAGGAGAGGGTAGGAGTCACAGAATCATGAAATTTGCCAAGTCAAAGATCTTATCATTTGTAAGTGAAAACCAAGCGTTAGTGGGGATGTAAGAAGCTATCTGTGTGTGTGTGTGTGTTAGGGGGAGATACCTTCAAATAAAGGTTTGTAACAAATATAAATGATTCTGAATTGAAGACATAAGACTGGTAGGAATCTATGATTCTCAACAGGGGAGGTCTGGATAGTTACCAGAAATATTATTGGCTTAAGCCAGGATTCAGTTTTCATCCTTACAGATGAGACTAAGAAAAACACTGAGAGGCTCGATTTTCTCTGGGGAGGACAGAGAGTAATTTCCATGGGTGCTTTCTCAAGCCACACAGGGCTTCAGTGACTATGGTGTTGTGGTAGATGTTGTGCCACTGTCATGGTTTCCTATATGGTGTGTAGCAACAGGAGTTCTCCCCCCTACCCAAGATTCCAGAAGGGGGGAGACAGAGGCAGTTGCAATGCCTACAGTGACAGGGAACTCCACCTGCCAGTTCCTAGCAAGGCCCTCCAAACTTCCAAGGATTTTAACATGAGGATAGGAGGAGTTTAAATTTCACATGTGCACATCTACAAAGAATAGGTCAAATGTGAGAAGAAACCCTGAAAGAAGAAAATGACTCATAAATTTGATTACTAAGGGATGGATTACATCCATATTTCCATAAAAGAATGTGTCTGATCCTGCAGGGGCTGGTCAGCCACAGACACAGTCTTAGAGACCCACAGTCTGCAGTGCAAATATGCAAGTTCTTGCAAAGCTCTATCCTCATCAACAGTCTCACAAGCTTGAGTTATGGGATTGTTTCCTGCAGTGGTCCTCTTACTTGTGTTCCCTAAAGTTGATACTGGAAGCAGGAATGTAGAGGGTCAGACCCTGTGCTGTGGTAGATGTGCCCAGGTAAGTTCATGAACTTCAGACAGGAGGTAATTTCAGTCATTGAAAACTTGAAAATTAAGAAGCACAGGCATGTTTTATTCTCCTGACTGAGGTGTTAGGATACCTAGCCAATTATTATTCATAGAAACAGAAAGCAGGGGAAAATTCTCCTAGAGGCAGACAACTAATGACAAATTTTAAAGAAAAAGGCCTATTCTTTGGGTTTCCACAGTTTGGTCTGATTTAATGAGAATAAATCATCAAAAATTACTATTCCCAATCACCTTATGCCAGTATTCTAGACTGGAAAATAGTTTGATATCAAGAAAATCAAATTCTTACCTCCCATTGTGTTATTTCATCTTTCTTGTCCAACTTCAATCTCTTACAGCGGTCTTGCGCTGCTTTCAGTTTTGTCACAATCTCCTGGAGCTTTTCCTGAAGGAAAACTTGGGTGAGTTATGGCTTGTCCATTTCACAACTCTCATTTGGCACCTAGAAGAATCCCAGCCTCCAAGATGTACCATAACATTGAATACGTTTTGAGTCCTTTGGCTTTGAGAGGAAGCATCATAAGGGCTTTAATGTAACTCTTGCCCTCAGTGGCCCTGGGCAGTGGCAGGATTGTAACTCCTTTCTCTGCTGTAGGCGATCTGTGATTCCCAGCTCATCTGTGGACCATAGACTAAGCTATTCACATTACTGCAGTCTGCCAGGGACATGCTACATGTACAAGATTATAATCATCTAAAAGTAAATTTTATAAAATAATAGGCTGGGCCAATCATAATACAGAGTGTTGGAAACATGTGGTACTTTTTACATGTTAGGCTGAGTCAGGTAGGAGAGCCCAGGATGGCAGCTGAGGTTACAGACCCAGTTCATGGAGGGGAGGGGGAGCTCTGCTGTCACCTGAAGAACTGTCATGATGTCAACTTAGAGTGATTAGTTTCCATACCTATCTCTAGGGTTCTTGTCACACAGTTTCTCACGTTTACAGCCTCTATTAAGAGATGGGGAAACCACGTCATGAAGGCAATTACTAAGTCGCTCACACCTTCCATCTAGTAAGAACTGAAACTCTTACGATATTTCAACCTCCACAGTCAATTCCTGAGGCCACATCCATCACCTTTTGTTGCTTTTTTTTTAACTACTTGGTGGGCAAGTTATGGGATCTGCCCCATTACAGTGAGGAGCTGTTCATGGGGTTACAGGGCGTGGTGAGTGCGCTGATGGTGCTCAGGACTGACACGCCCTGACACAGGATCCAGAACCGTCACACAAGACACAGGCACCTCAGCGATGAGGGAACACAGAGACCCACATGGGGATGATTCCTTCAAATGTCACCAGGACAGAGGAGGAAGGAATCCTGCTTCCTCATTCCTGCACAGCACAGGGAGCCTCACTTTAGCAGCTATTGTGTGAGAAACGTGGGAGGTGCCTGAACCTCTCAAGGCTTCATCACTCACCAATTCTTTCTAAATCCTTTAACTGTCCTTCTTCATCCTTGCTAAAACGTGTTTCCATCCCCTTTTCTTGGAGGGCTAACTTTGATTTTACTCCTTGATGTTTATTTTGTGCACCCAGAATGTTCTTTTATTTTTTTTTAAAGATTTATTTATTTATACAAGCACTGGGTACTGTCAGAAGTGCGGGAAGGTGGGAGAATTCACCAGAGCCAGAGCGGGGAGCAGAGCAGGCAGAAGGACCGAAGTACACTGCTGAGGGGAGCAGCGGGCGGCAGGAGAGGTCTGCGCGCCATGTGGGACCCTCCTCCGGTGGCCGGGGAGCAGCCGGGGATTGAACCGGCGCCGCAGAGGCTGCGGCCAGCCTCGCAACCCAGCGCTCAACCGCTGCGCCACCGGGGAGGCCCTATTTTGTGCACCCAGAATGTTCTTTTAAATGTGAACCTAATCTTTCCCTCCACAAATAAAATCCCAACTTTGGACCAGGACTTAGACTCTGAGAAATACCAACGTTCCTTCTTAATTTCCTTTCTCACGGCCTCACCTGCCTTTGCCATCACACACCCCCTGACCGAGTACTAGGTAGTCAGGTAAGCTCTCGTGACACGGGTCCCCCTGAGTGGGAATCCTCACTCTTCTCCACACATGGTTATTTTGTATTTCACCTCTGGGCTCACTTCTGGGCAGTCTCCCCCTACACCCATTCCCACCCATTGGTGCCCCCCTCGCCACCCACTCCAAGGGACATCAGGTGTCCCGTGTTCCTTCCCCACTTCTTACACTGTGGCTAACTAAAAGTCCATGGTTCTGACCCCTGGGGTTTCAGATTCTTTCCCGTGCTCTTGCAAGCTGTGGTGTCTCCAATTAAATATGCGAGGTGAGGCCATGAACGAGGCCCGTGTGGCAAAGAGCAAAATCTGTTGTCCAGGAGAAGTTCATTACAGGAAGTTCTTACAGGAAAGGATTCTGCTCAACGTTGAAGGCCAAGATGGACACGGGGTGGACATGTAATAAATTCAACATGGACGTGTAATAAAGTATTTCAGGAAAATGATATGGTACAAACTTATTTTAGGTCAGGATAATGGTTTTCACTACAACTGATTGGAGTGAAATGTACAACCTGAGAGGCAGTCCTTGCTAAATAAAGACTCTGGCTACTCACCTTGTAGCCTGGATACACGTCCTCCACTAGAGCCATGCGGTGTCCTCTGTGCTGGGGGGAGTGCTCACAGAGCAAGCAGATGAGCTGCCCATCGTCCTCACAGAACATGCGGAGCTGCTCCCCGTGTTCCAAACACAGCCTCTCACTGTCTATCTCCTTGATGGTCTGAATGATGTTTATCAGTTGCTTGTTGGATCGGAGACTCTCCCTTTGAAATGGTGCCTGGCACAGGGGACACTGGGGCTCCCTCAGGGATGACGTCTCTTGTGGGTTCTCCAGGATGTCCTCTATGCAACGGCGGCAGAAGCTGTGTCCACAGTTGATGCTCACGGGCTCTGTCATCAGCTCCAAGCAGATGGAGCACGAGGCTTCCACCCTCATTTTCTTGAAAGCTGTGGCCGAGGCCATGGCCGTTCTTGAAAAGCTCCAATATCAGATCAGAGGCAGAGATGAAGTAGACAGGATTTTCCAGAGTGAAGGACAGAAGCCTCACCTGAGCCCCTGTGCCTGCACAGGTGTTGAAGTCTTCTCTCTGGAGAGAGAAATGGATGCAATGTGAAAGATGCCTCGCCTGTTCCTCTGTGGTAGAATAGGGTGATCCCAGTCATATTTGCCCACTTCAGTATTTATTTTTTAAATATATATATATATATATATATATATATATATATATAAGCACTGGGTACAGTCAGAAGCACGGGAGGGTGAGAGAATTCACCAGAGCCAGACCAGGGAACAGAACAGGCAGACTGACGAAATACACTGCTAAGGGGACAGCGGATGCAGTAGGAGAGTTCTGCGCGCCATGTGGGACCCTCGCTGGTGGCCGGGGATCGAACTGGCGCTGCAGAGGCTGCGGACAGCTTCCCAGCCCAGCACTTAACCGCTGCACCACCAGGGGACACCCTGTCCACTTCAGCTTAGATTAAAATTCAGTCACATTTAAATTCAGTGTTTCAGTCTCACCAGCCATAATTAAATGCTTAGCGTCTGAGAATGGTCCCAGGACATCCATGTACAGAATATTCATCATGGGAGACAGTGACAGTGCTCGGGTACTAATAGAGCTAGAAAAGGAAAGAGGGGGCTCACAAAAGTCACAGGAGAGAAGAGAACTCAGGGAGGGAGAGTGAAACTCTCTCCACGTCTAATGAGCTTCGGGAGGACTCGGCCCTGATTTACTGCTTTGTTCTGCTAGTAACACTTAGCTGAACGGTTGGGGAGCAGAGTCCATGGGAACAATCACCCTTGACTCTCCTCACACCCCCATGTCTGGTTCTCTGGACCCCACAAAGTAAAAGGGGCTCCAGGTTATTCAAGTTCCCCTGGAGCCCACACTGAGGCAGGAGAGCTGGAGAGAGTGGTAGAGAAGGTGTTGGTGCTGGGAGCAGAGTCTCTGGGCACAAGGGAGGTGACTGTCTCCCTCCACGGGAGGACAGGTCTCCCAGGACAAGGTCAGGGTGCCTGAGGCAGAGGGAATTTGCAGAAAAAGGTTGTGGGGAGGCAGGAAGCAGAGGGCAAGGCCTGTCCATTGTGGGCTCTTGTGCTGGACCCCCCAGTGCCCACCAGTGAGGACTGAGAGCTGGAGACAGAGGAGCAGGGACCAGAGCAGAGGGTCTGCCCTTCCTCATAGCTGCAGCTGTTCTGGCTCCCAGCCCTGCTGCCCTCCCCTTGCTGGGAGTGTGTGGGGAGGTGCTGAGGGAGGGAGTGAGAGACCTTTCCTTTGCACTCACAGGACCTGGACTAAAAGCAGATCCAACCCAAGGAACTGGATAGATTATTTCCCCCTATTTTCAGGACTAGCCCTCGGAGCCAGAGCACGTCTCTGCAGACTGCTCTCCCACAGAGGGAATTTCTCCCAGTAGCTGAACCAGCCTTCCTTATGCCTGGGGTTGTGCTCCTGGGGATGCCCTTCCACTGAACCCCAAGTGCCTGCCCTTCGCTCACCTCACAGCCTGATCTGAGATGTGAAATGGAGTCTTGAAAGAGAAAGCAGAGGGAGAGAGAGCTAGAAAGCAAGTCCCCACCAATTTGACTTGACTGAGCTGCTCATATTGCTCCCACCACCACACACAGACATCACAGTCCACCCCAGAGCAAACCTTGGCCTGGACTTTTTCACTCCTCCTCAAGGGCAGTCGGTCACAAAATGGCTGCTAGTTGCTCTGCAGCTCCACTTCCGGATTCCTGGAAGGGAAGTTCCTCTGACTAGAGTCAACTCAGAAATGAAACTGATGTGGGGCTGGTCCAGGTAAATGAGGGAGGAAATGTGTCGATATACCACAGGTTTCGCATTCAGATATCCTGACAGGGAGGTGCTTGGTAGGAACAGTACACTTCTTTCAAGGCAATAAGAAGGGACTATATAAAATCTCATCATGACCTGGGACAGTTGGGGAGCAGACCCCTCACGGGGACAGGACACCCCTCCTGAGGCATCCAGCTCACAGACAGACGGAGAATGTGCCCCTGGGTCCCTGATCCCATGATGACTCCCTGCCTCTCCCTCCACCCTCACTGTCATGGATGAGACTCTGCACTGGGCACAGCTCATCCCAAATTGTCTTGTCAAAGGTTGGGTAAAGAGATGAGGGACCCCACAGGGGATCAACCACCCCACACAACAGCAGCTAGACAAAGACAAACTCATGACAGGGTCTGTCCTGTGACCACTGCCCCCTGGCACCTGCTGTGTGAAGGAGGGGATCATGCAGCCCAGGGCTTTGAGGGGTGGGGACACAGTGGAGCTTTCAGAGACATGTCCCCAAAGTCGGGAGAGGCCACTGCTTCATGTGAAACTCTCACTAAATTTTGACCACCACAGTCTGACTCCTGAGGCTATGTCCATCACCTTGTGTTACTTTATTTTTACTACTTGGTGTAAAGTTATGGGATCTGCCCCATTACAGTGAGGAGCTGCTCATGGGGTTATGCTGCACCTGCCCCTGCAGTGACCTTTAGGAATGGCTTTCGCCACAGTCCCTAGGTCCGGCTGGGCAACCAGTGCGCAGGGGGAGAACAGCAAAACACCCTGAAGCATGGGAAGTACAGCGAAGTTCCCTGAAAAGACAGAAGCTTATCAAAAGATAACGACCACCAGGAACCACTACAAGAATGCTAAAAAAAACCTTATCCCGTCTTTCTAGAACTACAAACTTTAATCCCTTATTGTCTTTCTAAACTTCCTTCTCTCTTCTATAAAGGTCATTGCTTGTTAATTAAAAAATCATATGAAATCCTTAACACAAGGCTGACTCAAATGAAACATTACTAAACCCTGTAATAATTATTATTATTATTTTTTAAAGATTTATTTATTTATACAAGCACTGGGTACAGTCAGAAGCGCGGGAGGGTGAGAGAATTCACCAGAGCCAGAGCGGGGAGCAGAGCAGGCAGAAGGACCGAAGTACACTGCTGAGGGGAGCAGCGGGCGGCAGGAGAGGTCTGCGCGCCATGTGGGACCCTCCTCCTGTGGCTGGGGAGCAGCCGGGGATCGAACCGGCGCCACAGAGGCTGCGGGCAGCTTCGCAAACCAGCGCTCAACCGCTGCGCCACCGGGGAGGCCCCCTGTAATAATTAAAATATAGTTTAGGTGAAAAAGTAGTTAATAAAAAATGCGATTATATAGTTTAAAAACAAAACTAATGGTCTATCTACTTAGGAATGAGGCTGAGTCCAGATGTAGATCACCGCCCTGATGGTGATAGGCTGAGCCCATGAGCAAGCTGATTTCGTTGATATTCATTGTTCCTGTGCTTTTGGAAAACATATATATACTGGTCACAAACTCAAAGAAAATTACACTCAGATTTTCACTCTTGAAGTGTGTCTCTTTGTCATTTCTTTCACCGACGCCCTGACCACCCTGCACGCTTCTCTCAACCCTGAGGTGGCCTCATCGTCTACTGCTGTGCTGGTCCGCGGCAGGGTTACAGGGGGAGGTGAGTGCTCTGATGGTGCTCAGGACTGACACGCCCTGACACAGGATCCAGAACCTTCACACAAGACGCAGGCACCTCAAGGATGAGGGGACACAGAGCCCCACACTGGGGATGTTTCCTTCAAATGTCAACAGGGGCAGAGGAGGAAGGAATCCCGCTTCCTCATTCCTCACAGCAAAGGGCATCTTTATTCAGAGCTACTGAGTGAGAAACTTAGGAGGTGCCTGAACATCTCTCAAGGCTTCATCACTCACCTATTATTTTGAAATCCTTTAACTGTCCTTAATCCTTGCTAAAGCCTGTTTCCGTCCCCTTTTCTTAGAGGACTAACTTTGATTTTACTCCTTGATGTTTACTTTGTGCACGCAGAATGTTCTTTTAAATGTCAGCCTGATCTTTCCTCCACAAGTAAATCCCAACTGTGGACCAGTAGACTCTGAGTGACACTCAGGTTCTTTCCTTGACTTCCTTTCTCATGCCCTCACCTGCCAGTCCCATCACACACCCCCTGACAAGGTACTAGAAGGTCAGGCAAGCTGCCGTGACAGGTGGTCTGCCTGAGTGGAATCCCGTTTTTTCTCCACACACGGTTATTTATATTTTCCTGTCAGGACTAACTTCTGGGCAGTCTCCCCTACACCCATTCGTGCCCCTGGTGCTCTCCCACACCACCCACAGCAAGGGACATGAGTGGTCTTGTGTCTTTTTCTTACTCCTTGTAGACTGGAGGCGTCTAACAGTTGGTGGTTCTGACCTCTGGGATCTCAGGTTATTTCCTGTACTCTTGCACATTGTGGTGTCTCCAATTATTAATTTGAGGTGAGGCCATGAACGAGGCCGGTGTGGCAAAGAGCAAAATGTATTGTCCAGGAGAATTTCATTACAAGAAGTTCTTACAGGACTGGGTTCTGACCAATCTTGAATTTGGCATAGATCATCAGGACCTGACTCTCTGGGGTCAAATTAAATTATTATTCAGAAAATAATGTGATGGAAACAAAGTTTTTAGGGTCACAATCTTGGTGTTCAGACTTGACTAGTTTCAATCAACTAGTTTCAATCAAAATGTGCAACATAAGAGGAAGAACTTGCTGAAAGGTATGGCCCCTCACTCACCTTGTAGCCCGGACATATGTCCTCTGTTAGAGCCGTGCTGTGTCCTCTGTGCTGGGGGGAGCGCTCAGCGCCTGCAGATGAGCTGCCCGTCGTCCTCACAGAGCAGGTGGAGCCGCTCCCCGTGTTCCTCATACAGCATCTCTCAGTCCTGCTCCTTGATGCTCTCAATGAGGTTTTCCAGTGTCCTGTTTGGTGGAGACTCTCCCTTTGAAATACGTTTCACACAAGGGACTTAGATGCATTATCACAATAAACGCACAATGGAGACTCTGACCAAAGTAGCCGCTTATGCACCTGCTGCAGAAGCTGTGCCCGCAGTAGAGGCTAACAGGCTCTGTCATCAGCTGCTGGCAGATGGAGCACATGGCTTCCTCCCTCATCTTCCCAATCACTGGGACTGAGACTGTGGCTCTTCCTGAAAGTTCTGCTGAGCATCTGTAGGCAGAGATGAATCAGACAGGATTTTCTGAGTGAAGGATTAAGCTTCACCTGAGCCACCGAGCCTGCACAGGTGTTGAAGTCTTCTCTCTGGAGACATAATGGATTGCAATTTGAAAGATGCCTCACACATCCCTGTGTGCTAGAACAGGGTGATCCCTGTTATGTTTGCCCCATTCAGTTCAGATTAAAATTCAATAATAACATTTAAATTCAGTGTCTGAGTCCCACCAGCCATAATTCAATGCTTCGTACCTGCCAATGTTCCCAGAATATCCAAGTAAAGAACATTCCCTTGTGGCAGAAAATGTTCTTACTAGGTGCTAGGAGAGATAGAGAAGCAGACAGGTTTGCTAGCAAAAGTCGTAGGAGGCAAGAGAAGTCAGGGAGGGAGAGTGATAGTCTCTCTGTGTCAAATGAACTTCGGAGGAGTCAGCCCCAAGTTCTGAGATACTTCCTTGTCCTGGTAGTAACAGAGGGGAATTGTTTGGGAGCAGAGTGCATGGGGTCAGTGACACTTGACTCTCCTCACAGCCCCTTGTCTGGTTCTCTGGACCCCACCAAGCCTCAAAGTAAAAGTTTAGTCCGGTTTCCATGGAGACCACACTGAAGCAGGAGAGCTGCAGAGGGTGGCAAGAGAAGGTGATGGGCTGGGAGCAGAGTCCCTGGCACAAGGGAGGTGACTGTCTCCCTCTAGGGGAGGACAGGTCTCCCAGGACAAGGTCAGGGAACTTGAGGCAGAGGGAATTTGCAGAACCAATATGTGGGGAGGCAGGAAGCAGAGGACAAGGCCTTCCACTTTGGGCTCCTGTCCTGGATCCCCCCCAGTGTCCACCAGTGAGGACTGAGAGCTGGAGACAGAGGAGAAAGGACCAGAGCAGAGGGTCTGCCCTTCCCCACAGCTGCAACTGCTCAGGCTCCCAGCCCTGCTGCCCTCCCCTTGCTGGGAGTGTGTGGGGAGGTGCTGAGGGAGGAAGTAGAGACCTTTCCTTTGCACTCACAGGGCCTGGACTAAAAGCAGATCCAACCCAAGGAACTGGATAGATTATTTCCCCCTATTTTCAGGACTAGCCCTTGGAGCCAGAGCACGTCTCTGCAGACTGCTCTCCCACGGAGGGGATTTCTCCCAGGGGCTGCACCAGCCTTCCTTATGCCTGGGGTTGTTCTCCTGGGGATGCCCTTCTTCTGAACCCCAAGTGCCTGCCCTTCACTCTCCTCCCAACCTGATCTGAGAGGAGAAATGGAGTCTCCAAGAGAAAGCAGAGGGAGAGAGAGAGAGAAAGCAAAGTCCTGATTATTTTCAGTTGGGCAAGCTCCTTATTGCCACCCACCACCCACCACACACGCAGAGAGAGAGATTCCACCCCAGAGCAAACCTTGGCCTGGACTTTTTCACTCCTCCTCACAGAAGAGTCAGTCACAAAATCACTGCTAGTTGCTCTCTAGCGCCACTTCAGGATTCCTGGAAGGGAAGTGCCTCTGACTAGAGTCAACTCAGAAATGAAACTGATATGGGGCAGGTCCAGAGAGATGAAAGAGGAAACTTGTCAAAATGCCAGAGGTTTTACTCAAGAATCCTGCCTGGAGGGCCTGGTAGGAAGAGCATCCTTCCTTCAGAGCAACAACAGAGGGGACAAATTAAAATCTCATCATGACCTGACACAGCGCGTGGGGCAGGCCCCTCATGGGGGAAGGGAGAGACCCCTCTTGAGGCATCAGATTCACAGACAGAGGTCCCTGTTCCCATGATGACTCCTGGCATCTGCCTCCACTGTCACTGTCGTGGATGAGACTTTGCACTGGGCACAGCTCATTCCTAGTTGTCTTGTCAAAGGACCAGGAAAGGAGATGAGGGACCCCACCGGGCATTAACTATCCCCTCTTACCCCCCACAACAGCAGCCAGACAAAGACAAACTCATGACAGGGTCTGTCCTGTGACCTCTGCCCCCCTGGCATCTGCTGTGTGAAGGAGGGGATCATGCAGAGCTCAGGGCTGAGAGAGGCGGGGACACTGTAGACTCTTCAGAGATATGTCCCCTAAGTGGGGAGGGTCCAGTGCTTCAGGTGATGTGTGTGATGTGGTGAGTCAACTAGGCGAGAGTGGGAGCAGTACCAGGGGGTGCTTACCTGTTTATGGAGAGTCTACATTGTCAGATCTCATAGAATTGATGTGGGAGAGATCACTCAAGTCCCTTAATAGGGCCTGTAGTCCTAGTGATAACTTTGTGGGGAACTAACACCCCAGATCCCTAAGTTGATATTCCTCAAGTCCCTCAGCGCCCCCCTCAACCAGACTACTGTGAACTCCTGTTTAAAAGCATCCCTTTCATCAAGCCCAAACTTTCTCACAGGCTATTTTGTTTCCAGTACACTGATCACTGATTATTTATTTACCTTGCTTACTTTCTGCCTTCCTCATGAGCATGCAAGTCCCACAAGATCATGGGTTTGTGCTGGCATCTTTCACTGATGATCCCCAGTTTCTAGTAGCTTCAGCACAGAGCCTTGAAATAAGAGATTTTCCATGCTGCACTCAGCAGTATTTGAAGTGCATGCAGACTGGGTGATGTAATGTGGTTGAGGACAATTGAGGGGTATGATGGTGTGTGCTGCATGTAAGTGATACAGCTTGTGTGTGTAATGTCATGTGGTATGTATGATTATTACCAAACAAAATCCATATTTGTCTGTGTTTTAGAAGTTTTGGGTTTTGTGCGCTATGTCAGAAGGGGTTTGTAGCAGTGAGATGGATTCTCTGTGGTGTGCTGAGTGGCTGTGTTTGTTGTGTCTGTTTGTGGGGTGCGCCCCCAGATTAAACTCGAAGTGGTTCCAGTAATTACCAGATCACTGGAAGTGACAGGTTTCTCAAGAACTGTTTTCTACCCTCCAGAAAAATAAAATTGGGAAAAAGTGCTAGGACTGGGAAAGTAGCCTTGAGAGGTTTGACCAGATCATATTACAAAAGTGATGGCAGCACAATGGGGAGCAGAGTGTAGGATCAAAACAAGGGTGTTGGGGATTTTACAGGGACAATAACAAGATGAAATGCACACATTTTACCAAAATGAAGAATCATGTAAAAATATATCAAATAAAATTAAAACAAACAAGCAAAAAAACAAAAGTGATGGCAAACTGATGATTACACTGGGGGAGAAAGAAGCAAGAATTAGAGGCAGGAAGGGAGAGCACAGGATGATGGGTGTAAACAATACAGTTTGGGAGGAGTCTGATAATTCAGAATGATGGTATAACAAAGGGCTTCCTCCATAGAAATCTCAGCGTCCTTTGTAACTGTGCATTCTCTCTCTGTGTGTCCTCTCTCTGTCTCTCAGCACAGATGACCCTTTCAGCTTAGCTTGCTCTGACATGAGATGAGGCTGACATGTGGTAATTTTCCCTCACTGGCCTTGGAACAGCTGGAAATTTTTTGAACACCAACTTTGGGCCAGGCGCTAGCACAGAGCTCCCTGTGTGTTAATACAATTTCTGGAGTTTAAAACATGATAATATGAATAAAAATTTACTACAGGGCTCAAAAGCTAATTTGAGCAGACAGAGGGTATGGTCCTCCCAGTCTGAGGAAAAGGATGAAGAAAATGTAACAATAAAGGAATAGTGCTTCAGAGACATGAGGGATATCATCAGATATACCTTTTTACCTAGAATGACACTCACACAAGAAGAGCACAGGGTGAAAAATAAACAGCACACTCTGATTATCAATGGATGAAAGAGAATATGACAAAGAAATTAAAAAAAATATGGAGGCTTTGACATGAGTGAAGGTGAAAGTGTACACACCAAAATTTAGGGGCTGCTGTCACAGCAGGGCCTAGGAGATGACAGATGTAAAAGCCACCATCATAGTTAAAAGCTCTTAAGTTACTAACTTCGCCTTTTTGTTCAAGGGCAGAAAGAGCAAATGAAAACCACAGCAAGCAGAAGGACACCAACGGCCATGAGATGGGGGTTCATGAAGAACAGAAAATCAATGTCAACAAAGATTAGTCCTTTTGAAAAGACTAACAAATTCAAGAAATCTTTTAGCTACAATAACCAATGACAATACAGTAAGACAGAAATTACTGAATTGTTCCAACTACTGAGAGTGGCACAACAGCATATCTGCAAGCAAAAGAATGAATGCTTTCTAGCTTTCTCTTTCAAGACTATTTCATGTCTCAGATCAGGATGTGAGGTGGGCGAAGGGCAGGCACTTGGGGTTCAGAGGAAGGACATCCCCAGGAGCACAACCCCAGGCATAAGGAAGGCTGGTGCAGACTTGGGAGAAATCACCTCCGTGGGAGAGCAGTCTGCAGAGACGTGCTCTGGCTCCGAGGGCTAGTCCTGAAAATAGGGGGAAATAATCTATCCAGTTCCTTGGGTTGGATCTGCTTTTAGTCCAGGCCCTGTGAGTGCAAGAAAAGGTCTCTCACTTCCTCCCTCAGCACCTCCCCACACACTCCCAGCAAGGGGAGGGCAGCAGGGCTGGGAGCCTGAGCAGCTGCAGCTGTGGGGAAGGGCAGACCCTCTGCTCTGGTCCCTGCTCCTCTGTCTCCAGCTCTCAGTCCTCACTGGTGGACACTGGGGGGTCCAGAACAAGGACCCACAAGGTACAGGCCTTGCCCTCTGCTTCCTGCCTCCCCACATATTGGTTCTGCAAATTCCCTCTGCCTCAGGCACCCTGACCTTGTCCTGGGAGACCTGTCCTCCCCTGGAGGGAGACAGTCACCTCCCTTGTGTCCAGAGATGGTGGCGTGCGGTATGAGAGGATTCACCAGAGCGAGTGGGGAGCAGAACAGGCAGATTGACTGAAATACACTGCTGAGGGGAGCTCAGGAGAGACAGGAGAGTTCAGCTGCGACATGTGGGTTGCTTCTTGACTGGCCGGGGATTGAACTCATGTTGCAGTGGCTGCAGATAGCTTCACAGTGATATGCTTTACCCCCTGGAACATCAGTGTCCCTCCATAATTTCTCTTCTCTCATGCAACCTTTGTGAGCCAAACTGTCTACTTCTCTATTTCTACTGGTACCTGATGCAGGGCACTTTCTGCCAAGAGGAAATGTTTTTACCTGTGTAGCCTGGGACCATCGGCCGAATTTAAGCACTGAATTATGGCTGGAGGGACTGAAACACTGAATGCAAATATTATCGAAATTTAATCTAAATGAAGGTGGGCAAATGTGACAGGCATCACCATATTCTACAACACAGGGACATGTGAGGCATCTTTCAACACCTGTGCAGGCTTCAACACCTGTGCAGGCGCAGAGGCTCAGGTGAGGCTTCTGTCCTTCACTCTGGAAAATCCTGGCTGATTCATCTCTGCCTATAAGATACTCAGAACTTTGAGGAAGAGCCATGGCCTCATCACCAGTGATCAGGAAGATGAGGGAGGAAGCCGCGTGCTCCATCTGCCAGCAGCTGACGAAGGAGCCCGTGAGCGTCAACTGTGGGCACAGCTTCTGCCGCCCGTGCATAGACAATATCACTGGGCAGCAATATCTTGTGACATCTTTTATTTGGAGGGCTCGCTGTCCCCTGTGCCAAACATCACTTCAAAGGGAGAGTGTCCATCCCAACAAGCACCTTGAAAACCTCATTGAGAGCATCAAGGAGCTGGAGTGTGAAAGACTGTGTGAGCAGGCTGTGTGAGTGGGGAGCAGCTCCACCTGTTTTTTGAAGAGGACGCGCAGATCATCTGCTGGTGCTGTGAGCGCTCCCCCCAGCAGAGGACACAGCACGGCTCTAGCGGAGGACGTATGTCCAGGCTACAAGGTGCGTTAGTGGCCAAACCTTTCAGCAAGTACTTCCTCTTACGTTGCACATTTTGATTGAAATTAGTTAGTCTGAACACCAAGATCGTGACCCTGAAAATGTTGTTTCCATCATGTTATTTTCTGAATAAATGTTTATTATGATCCCAGTGAGTCAGGTCCTCATTTTCCCTGAACTTTAAGCTTGGGCAGAAGCTTTCCTGTAAGAACTTCCTGTAATGAACTTCTCCTGGACAATAGATTGTGCTCTTTGTCACACTGCCTCATTCATGGCCTCACCTCAAATACATAATTGGAGACACCACAGTGTGCAAGAGCACAGGACAGCATCTGAAATCCCAGAAGTCAGAACCAACACCTTTTAGATATCCTACAGTCCACAAGGATTAAGTAAAGGAAAACAGGACACCTGATGTCCCTTGGCGTGGGTGGTGGGGGGGGGGCACTAGGGACGGAAATCAATGTGTGTTGGGTGAGACTGCACAGAAGTGAGTCCTGAAGGACACACACAATATCACCATGGGCAAAAGTGTGGGTAAGAGACAGGAAACCAGATCAGGTGGTTCTCTTGTCACGAGAGCTTGCCTGACTCTCCATCAGCCATGCTGGGGGTGGGAAAAGGCAGTTGCGGGCATGAGAAAGGATGTCAGGGAGGAACCTTGGTATTACTTGGAAACTATACCCCTGCCCAGAGTGGCCTGGACACTAGGACTTTATTTGTGGAGGGAAAGATCAGGTTGACATGTAAAAGCACATTCTGCGTGGACAAAATAAACAACAAGGACAAAATCTAAGGATTGGAAATGGCAACAGGTATGAGCATGCACTGGGAAGGGGAGTTAGGGTTTAAAAATACTTGGTGCGAGGGATGAAGCCTTGAGAGACGTTTCAATCATTTCCTATGTTTTTGACACAATAGCTTTCAGCATAAGGGTCCCTTTGCTGTGGAGGAATGAAGAAGTGGGATTCCTTCCTCTCTGCCCCTTTGGCATTTGAAGTAACATGCCCAGTGTGGAGCTCTGAGTTCCCTCATCCTTGAGGTGCCTGTGTCTTGTGTGAAGGATCTGGATCCTGTGTCAGGGTGTGTCTGTCCTGACCACCGCTCAGCGCACTCACCTCCTCCTGTAACCCCATGAGCAGTCAGGGCTGTAATGGGGCAGGTCTCAGTGCTTCCCACCATGTCATCAAATAGGAGCACCACAAGGTGATGGGAGTAGCCTCAAGAGTCAGACTGCTGAGGTCAAATATTAGTTAAGCCTCTTCCTAGATGGGCAACTGTGAGCAACTCTGTTCTTGCTTCATGACTTGGTTTCCCCATCTGTAAATGGAGAAAAGACCTGTCCCCTCCACACACACCTGGAGGTTGTCATAAGCTGTAAGGACATTCTCCAGGTAGAGTTGAGAAAAGCACTGTGCTCATAGCAAAAGTAAATGAGTCTTTTGGTAACTACTTTCCTGAGCACTGTCTTGGGAGTAGTGTGATGTATTTGTGAGTTTGCAGAGGGCAGGAAGCAATTCCTTTCCTGTGGATGACAATGAGCAGTTTTTAAGTTTCAGATCCCTTCTCTTGAAAATGTGAGAGACACGTGCCTTCCTGGTGGCACAGGGATTAAATCTCAGTGCTATTAAGCTATCACCAGCCACTGCAACCTGAGTTCACTCCCTTGCCAGGGTGCTACCCACATGGAGCAGCAGACCTCTCCTGTCTGCCTACTGCTCCCTTCAGCAGTGTATTTTAGTCAATCTGTCTGTTCTGCTCCCCACTCTGTCTCTGGTGAATCCTCTCACTCCCCACACCTCTGACCTACACTCCACTTCTTGTATGCATAAATAAATAAAAATAATTATTTAGTAAAGAAAAAAGAAAGTGTGAGAAACTTTTGAATAAACCCTAGAGATGGATGTGGACATTGATCACTGTGAGTTGACGTCATGACACTGTTCTCCAGGTGATAACAGGGCGCCCACTCCATGACCTGGTTCTGTAATTTCAACTGCCATCCTGGGCTCTTCGTCCTGACTCCGTGTAACTTGTGACAAGTTCCCTGTGTATCAATTACTGTGTATTATCTATGACGGGTCCAGCACTTGATTTTATAAAATTTGCTTTTAGATGATTTTAACCTTATATGATGTGCAGCATTTTCCTGGCTCACTAGTGGTGGATGTAGTCCAATCCTTAGATCCTCAATGAGCTGGGAATCACAGCTGGAGGACCTTATTTAGAAATGACAGGTGAAGATTCCTGACACTGTAGGTGCTACAACTGCCTCTGTCTCCTCATTTCTGGGCTATTAGGTCATAGGGTGAACATCTATTGCTACAAACCATATAAGGAAACCATGTCAATGCCAGAGTCCAGCTGTCCCATGTTCTTGTATGCCTACACCCTAGTTCTTGTATGCATAAATAAATAAAATCTTTAAAAAAAAGTTCCACTTCATCCTAATCAATACTCCATCTACCACAACATCACAGTCACTAAAGCACTGTCGGAATTGAGAAAGCACTGATGCAAATTGCAATTCCATATACCACAAATGAAAAGAGTAAGTGTTACACATAAAGATGAAATATGAATTCTGGTAAGTGCAATAATATGTCTGGTAGCTCTTCAGGCCTCCCCTATTGAGTATTATAGACTCTCCTATGAGCCTGATAACTTAAATTCAGTATTGGTTATATTCACTATCAGCCTTTAGTTGAAGAAATTCCCTCAGAACATATAATATATAGTGTGTCACTTACCCACAGTACTTGGTTTTATCTTCATAAATGATAAGTTACTTGCTATTGGCCAAATTCCATTATTCTCCCATTCAGCATTCCAAGAGCTTCTTCTTCTGCATCGCGACTGAGGAAGAAGGAAATGGACCAGGTGGCTGCAGCTTTGTGATCACCTTTCCACATCAGAGTGCAGCCTTTAGGTCATTTCTAAGTGTACAGTCCAGAGGCATGAAATGCATTTAGTTGCTTTGCAGCCATCACCACCCTCCGTCTGCAGATCTTTTTCAGCATTCGAAATGGAAATTCTATGTCTATTGACAATAAATTCCATTCCTCCCTCCTCCCAGTTTGGGGGCCACCATTCTACTTCTTGTTTCTCAATTTGACTAGGGACATCATATGAGATCACTCATTCAGTCTTTTGTTTTTGCTCTTTGGCTCATGTCCTTCTGCATGAATCTTCATGATACGTTCAGTTGGGCACGTGTCACAGTTTGCTTTCCTCCTGTGGGTGAGCAGATTTGCACTGTGTCTCAGGCCCACCTGTGTTTACTGACTCACCATAGAGGTATGTTTGGTTTGTTTCCCCCTTTTCTGCCTACTTTCTTGATTCTAGGAGAACATAGAGCTTCGGAGACAAGAAATCCAGTCTGAGTTTAGGAATCTCCACAGCTTCCTCCATGAAGAGGAGAGGGCTTATCTATGGAGACTGGAGAAGGAGAAATTGCAGCTGCTGAGGACACTGCAGGACAGTGAAGCCAGTCTGGACAATCAGAGCCATGAACTGGAGCGCCTCCTCCTGGAACTAGGGAAGAAATGTCAGGGCTCAGCCCAGAATTTATTGCAGGTGAGGGAGGCTGTGAACTTGGAGGAAAGAAAGAACGTGTCTGTTTCTGATGTATTGAGAGGAGAAGGTAGAGGGAGCCTGGGAAGTTTGCCAAGTCCTCGTTGCTTAGTTATTGTAAATAGTGCTGCTATAAACACAGGCGTGTAGGTGCTATATACCTAGGTATGGAATTGCTGGATCATATGGAAGCTCTATCTTTAGTAAGTAGAGGAATCTCCACACAGCTTTCCATAGTGGTTGGACCAGTTTGCACTCCCACCAGCAGTGCAGGAGAGTTCCTTTTTCTCCACACCCTCGCCAACATTTGTTGTTGCTAGTTTTTTTAATATGTGCCATTCTCACTGGTATAAGATGGTATCTCATTGTGCTTTTGATTTGCATTTCCCTGATTACAAGTGATGTTGAACATTTTTTCATATGCCTGTTGGTCATTTGCATTTCCTCTTCGGAGAAGTTTCTTTTTAGCTCTTCTGCCCATTTTTTGACTGGATTATTTTCTTTGTTGTTGCTGAGTCTCATCAGCTCTTTGTAGTTTTTTGTGATTATCCTTTATCATTAGTGTTGTGTGCAAAAATGTTCTCCCAGTCAGTGGGGTTTCTCTTTGCTTTGGTCTCTTTTGCTGTGCAGAAGCTCTTTAATTTGATGTAGTCCCAGCTGTTTATCTTTGCCTTCACTATCACTGCTTTGGGTGATGTGTCTGTAAAGATGTCTTTGAGGTGCATGTCATGTAGTGTTTCACCTGTATTTCCTTCTATGTATTTTATGGTTTCAGGTCTTATGTCTAGGTCTTTAATCCATTTTGAGTTGGTTTTTGTGCATGGTGTGAGGTAGTGGTCAAGCTTGATTCTTTTGAGTGTAGCGACCCAGTTTTCCCAGCACCATTTATTGAACAAACTTTCTTTGCTCCTTTGTAACCATGTCCTTTTAAAACTTTAGTCAGCAATCACATTAATTCTCGCAGCTAGCTGCATTCATCAACGCTCGAGCCGAATGACCCACTGCTAAGAGTCGTAGGAGGTTTTTAGGACATTGACAAACCACGTGAGTCTGCACGGCACCATGTTCCCCCCCGGCCCACCCCTCCCCCCCGACTTGGGGGGATTCGTGGGTTTGCCTCCAGCCGGGCCAGCAGAAAGATGAGACCAAAAGACCGGGGGAAAAAAGGTCTGAAAGGCGGTTCCAACACAGGGCGCCTGGGGGACCAGGAAAATGAATAACTATAAGAAAGTGAAAATCAAAATCAACAAACAACTATGTACCAGAGACACTCTATGGGAGGTGGGGGGCAGGGAGGGGAGGGATTGTGGTCAAAATAAGGGGGTTGCAATTGTATGGGGAATATAAAAATAAATTTTTTTTATAAAAAATAAAATAAAAAAAATAAAACTTTTGTCTGTTTTCAGAAGTACATTGCTGACAAAGATAGGACAAGTCTGTAACCACAATCCCCTGCATCCTCATAGGTAACAGCCCTCACCAGTTCATGGCTCTCGTGGAAGCTGGATTTCATCCCAGGATCAAGAGATCCCGGGCATGGAAGGGAGGGCTCCCCACAGATGGACAGCAGTCCAACATGTCATGCCACCCACCCACATTCAAGGTACAGGCACCTCCTCACCACAGGGGGCACAGGGGAGAGACCTGAGTCAGGGTGGAACCCTGAATGCTCTAGGACCCAGCACAGGAGTGAGGGGGTGTTCAGTGAAGGGTGTGTGCTCAGCTCATCCCCATGACTCTCTGGGATGCTCATGTGTCCTGGATAAAGAGAAAGACGTGACCATGGTTACCCTTCTGGGGAAAAGAGACTCTTCAGTGTCCCTGTGGAAGCACCACTGGATGGCAGTCCTCTGCCTGGGGGATCTTTATGACATTTTTAATATGTGTGGCCAGGTTGTGTATCACTATGTTATCAGACAGCATCCCAGATGGTCAGAGTAGACAGCCAGAGTCCTGAACCTCCAGTCTGGACTCAGTCCAACCCAATAAGGAATGCATCTCTCTGTCATTTCTGAACTGAAGTTCCATCTTTTCTGGACAAATGGAGGCTGAAGGAAAGGAGCAAATGACCTGGGTTTTTCAAGAGATTAAATAATATTGGCCAAGAATTTCTCCTTAGCAGGTGACACAAGTGGACGTGCTTTTCAGTCTTTATAAGAATTAACCCCTCCCAAAGATCCATGTCTTGTTTTATGGCTCGAGCTTTGTGCCTGAGCACTTGTGACAACCACCTGAGAACATAGCCCCAGTGTTACACTTTAGCTAATTGAGGCCCAGATGGGTGGTGTCCCTTGTCCTCTTAGAAGTAAAATCAGAAATTGGATATAAGTCAGGCTCTGCGCTGAAAGGTGGAAAACTAATTTTAATCTCCATGTAGTGTCTTCATCAGACCCAGCATGTGCATCTCACTAAAACAGTATCTCAGATTGGTAGCAACATGAAAAAGAGCCAACCCCACACATTTCCATCATGCTCAAAGACTCTAGGTCTGTGAGGGCAGAGACAAAGGGGGAGGACAGCTGAGATCCAAGTCAGCGGGAAGGAGCAGTCTGCAGCCTCGAGCCCCTGCCTGGGGCCTGGAGTGACCTGGCAACACCCGCTTCCGAGAACTGGACACATTGGCTCAGTGTCCTTGTCATAAGAAACTCAGGAAAAACTCAAAGACTTTAGCATATTCCCTTAACCACATGCTCACCAACACACCACACGTTTTCCTGAACAGTCATCTCTTCGTCTTTTGTTCCTGGTGAAGGGACTTTCTGGGGTGAAGGACCTGCAGTGTTTTCTTCACGTCCCATTCCAGGGTCTGATAATTCCTTCCCGCCTTGGAAGTCCCAGAAAACCAGCACACAGACTTCTCTTCAGATTGGTGACGCCAGGGGCCTGAGGGTCTAGTGTAGGCTAGGAATGGCGGATGAGAATATCAGTTCTCCAGAATCTGAGGTGTGGAGCCTCTTGTGGGGCAAAGAAGAGAGAGCGAGTAATGGTGGAATTGAGACTCTGACAGACCTGGCACCTGGGTGAGGGGAGAAGCTTCGAGGGGGAATGGGAGGCCCCGTCTCACATTCCCAGGAGCTCTCATGGATCTTCTCAGAATTTGAACAAAAAAGTGCTCCCATAGTCACCACCACCTGGAACAGTAAGCTAGTTAGGAAAGTATTGGGGTGTTGGAAATGCCATGACATATTTTCTAGGGTCATCTGCAGCAAAAAAAGGGTCATGACTTTTCCAACAACCCAGTATCTACCTCAGTTCTGTTAACTTTTCTAGCAAATGATGGAACCAGAAGAGGTAGTCAAAGGCACCTTTGATTCATAGCCAGTTAGTCAGAAGCACAGGTGACAATGTGGGCTTGTGACAGGTGTGAGTGAGGTCGAGGGTGGGGTTGGAGACTGTGTGGCACTGAGCCCATAACCTGGGGGTCGGGGGCTCTGTTCAAATTCCATTATATCAGTTTGAATTGGATGTAAGACACTCAGGTCGATGGAGAAAACTTGCACATCAGGAGAGCAGAGTGAAGAGACGTGGTGTGAATGGGGTATCAGCAGAAGAGGAAGGAGAAGCAGGAAGTTTCCTGGGAACACGTGCACCCCTATTACTCACAGGAGCTCAGAGACTAGGAGCACAGGTGGTGTTTAGAACTGAAGCTCCTGAGAAGCGAACTAATGAGCGGTAGATTCTTAGAGAAGTGACAGGTAAAGAGAGATGAATTTCTAGATGGGGAATGATGGGAAGGCAAAGATATGGGGCAAGTGATGGAGACAAGGGCTAGTGTGACCTGCTCGTTATGGGGATGCCTGTAGTGCTGCCTCAGGGTCTAAATGTGTCTCCGGTAATTCACTTCTATCCTTCCTCTTTGGCAAACAAGGGGAGGACCAAGAGCTTCTCTTGTACATTTTTTTACACAACTGCCTTTGGCCCCAAATAATTTTTATGCCAAAGTGGGATGATAGGGCGTGCTCCTTTCAGGATGAGATATTCAGGAACCTCTGTCCTCACATCTTCCCAAACACACAAAGCTGCTGTTCCACGAGCTGTGTGGAATAAAGTGGTTGTTGTGAAGTGGGAACAGTATTTCTCCTTTCTCCAGTTAACTGAGGTTAACAGGAACCAAACTCCTTTAGTTAACAACATTGTTGGAAATTCAGTAGATGTCTTTTCTGCTTCAGTAAGAAAAAAACAGTAAGTTCTCTTTCTGTGAATGTAATTTCCACGTATAAACCTGGACCCAAAACTTCAGGTGAGTGACCAGTCAGTTCCTCAAATAAACCTGAGGCTGGTCTCCTGAGCTCAGTCCTCAGTTTGACTACATAATCTCTTCAAAAAAATTTCTGTTCTACTAAAAGTTAATTTGCTTCATAGTAATTATTCTCTCAGTTAATGTAACCTTCATGTCAGTGGTAGAAAGAAATATTATTTTTGCTGTCCTGCTCTTCTAACAGCTGACAGATACAATGCAGCTTCCCCTCATGTCCACTGGAGATTCTGCTGGTATCAAACACAATGGGAGCACTCATCCCTCCAGATGTCTGGTCACCCTGCTGGTCAGACCAGGACCCTTGGAAATCAGAGATCTGAACCCCACAATGGATAGGGTGATGCATGGTCATTGCTGTGCTCTCGCTTCCCCCACAGGTCACGCTGATCTTCTGTGGTATCTGTACAGTGGCTGTATCCACTCACTCACTGCATACTCGTTGAGTGTCCATGGAGAACTCAGCACTGTTCCTGGTTAGGGGAAAGAGCAGCAAGGGAAACAGACCAAATTACTTTGCCAATAGAACTCACATTTTATTTCTATAATGGTTAAAAAAAAGACTCCAGTGGTGGAGGGAGGAATAAAGGAGAACAATGATTAACCTGGAAATAAGGTTGAAGAGTATCAGAGAAGGAGGCCCTTGGGAAGGTGAAGATGTGGGAGCCAGTGTTCATGTTGTAAAAGGACACAAGTCCAGCCTCACAGTCCAGAAAAACTCCCACCAGCAGGGGCCACTCCTTCAATGGAAGGGGATTTGGGGGAGAGGTAAGGGCCATGTAGCCATTCTCCTGGCAGAGTCTGATGGCCCAGAAGCCAGAGGGTTTGGGGTACTGAACCTATACATCACCTCATTTTTCAGGCAAACTCCTATGTGCCACCCAGATTCTTTTCCCACATCCACTTCAAAGAAATACTTTCCTGAGTGGAAGCACTCACAGCCCAGGGCAGAGGGTAAGCAAAATAAAAAACTAAAAATCGAATTCTTCTTCTTAGGGCCGCCATTGGTCACACGTCTCCGATCCTCAGACAGAATTAGGTCACCATGAGCTGTGTCTGGATCCAGAGTCACGCTGACTGATAAAAGAGAAAGACACATTTTACTTGCTGAGAATACAGAGTACTTCAAGTACAACCTCCTGGATTCAAGTGCAACCTCATTCTTTTAGCTCTGTGAATCACTTTTTGAGACTGAATACTATAGTAGGAATCATCATACCTGACCAATAATTCTGGAGAGGATTGAAGGAGCTAATGGACGCCTAGTGCTTGGAGAAATTCCTGGTATTTGGTAAGTAACCAATAAGTGGAAGTCATATCCTTGAGCTTATTTGAAGACATAATGGCTTTGCTGTGCAATCACTAGGGGGTACCTTTCTAGAGCTGTTAGTGTTCTAGAAGATGAGGACAGCATCTCTTCAATAATCAGAAAGAAGCCAGGGTCATAACTTCTATAATCATAAGAGGTAAATTCTGCCCAGTATCAGAGTCAGCTTGGAAGTGGATTATTACCCAGTCTAGCCTCCAGATGGAAGAACAGCCCAGCCAACACATTCATTGCAGTCTGTAAGGCCCTGAGCAGATGTGATCCACACATATCTGAAGCACAAAACTCTGAGATAATATGTGTGTTGTTTTAAGCGACTGAATATTCTTATAACCACAGAGAATCATGTAGCTTCATTCAGATAATACAGCCAAAGGAATTATTAAAACAATTTAGTTTGAATTTTCTAATTGTGGACATGTGGAACATGGCAAGCACTAAATAAGAATCAAGGTTTTGCAATTGGTAATACTGGCTTTCACTAAGATTCAAATATTTATGACATCATAATCCATTTTCCCCTTAGTCCTGAATACTAATCTATCTTTCTTAAATTTCACTGAATGTTTAATGACATGTTAACAATAAACATTATACTGTAGATTGTTCTATACACTTGACACCTGCTGTTGCATTTAATTTTCATGAAAACTTACTGAATAAAGGTCTGTTCATATTTTTATTTTTCAGAATGGGAAAATGAGGTAGTGGTTGGCCTGGTTGATACAGCAAATCAACGGTAGAGGAGGAATTCGAAGAGCTTGAAGAGAGAACAGCTTGCCACTTCCCTGTCTACACCCAAGGGAGCGTGTTCCTGACCCACTGAAAATAACTCAGCAATCTCTCTGCCTACGAGTCTGAGCAGGACAGGTAGGAAGCTTGGCGACCATTAAGGGGCCTTTCCTGTGAAGGATAAAAGCAGTTATTTCCTTCACATACCTTGGTAGCACTGTAACATTTTCTTCAAATCAAAGTAAAGCTCAGAAATACTGCACACAGCTTGAGGGTCCAGAGAGAGGACCTCTGGTATTTTCAGCTCCACATCTGAATGCCTAGAATAAACAGACAACAGACCTTCTGTGGTGGACGTTCCATTCAGCTCTGGATGCCGACATATCCTCACTTCCCCTTAACCATGTGTTCAGATCACTGATGACAAAGGTCCTCAGTGGGAATCCATGCCCAGACCCTAGCGCTGGGCCCTGAGGTGGAAGCAGCAGGTGTCACCTGCTGAGGGCGCTGTCACGCAACATCCTCACCCTCACAGTGTAACTTCCAGTCCTCCAATAGCAGCTGGAGTCCAAGCATTTATGTTCACCCGCTGGAAGCTTCAGGCAGCTGAAAGCAGGTTCCATAAGAGCTTATGGCCCAAGACAATAAGTGAATCAGGAGAAGGTTATCATTTATTTCGGCTGCCCCACTCTATACCACCAGTCATTTTCAAGAGATGGCTAGAAAGGGTCCCATGAACAGTTGACAAGAGCAAATAAATGGCAAGAAGTTTTGCTGTGGTTACACAAAAATAGGAAGCCTCCACATCTACTCAGAGAAAGTTTAAATTTCTGATTCACATGCTGATCCCTGCACCTGCAAGACCGCCAGCTGACATGGATATAGATTTTAAAGAATGTTTCTTTAATTTCGGAACCACAATTAAGTGAAGTAGACAGGTCTCAGGAATCTCCCCAGGCTCCCTCATCATTCTCCACTCAACAGTCAGGAACAGATGACACCTCCTCTCTTTCCTAGAAGTTCTCAGCCTCTCTTACCTGCAGCAAATTCTGGGCTGATTCTTGACATTTCTTCTCTAATTTCAGGTTGAGGCTCTCAAGTTCAGAGCTCTGCTTTCCCAGACTGGCTTCACCTTCCTGCAGTCTCCTCAGCATCTGCTCTTTCTCTTTCTCCAGTCTCCATAGATAAGCCCTCTACTCCTCATCAAGGAAGCTGTGGAGATTCCTAAACTCAGACTGAATTTCTTGTCTCTGAAGCTCTATGTTCTCCTAGAATCAAGAAAGTAGCCAGAAAAGGGGGAAACAAACCAAACATACCTCTATGGTGAGTCAGTAAACACAGGTGGGACCGAGACACAGGGCAAATGGGCTCATCCACAGGAGGAAAGCAAACCGTGACACGTGCCCAACTGGATGTATCATGAAGATTCATGCAGAAGGACATGAGCCAAAGAGCAAAAAGGAAAGACCGTATGAGTCTTGTCATATGTAGGCCCTAGTCAAATTGAAAAACAAGAAGTAGAATGGTGGCCGCCAGGAGCTGGGAGGAGGGAGCAATGGAGTTTTTGTTAACGAACACAGAGTTTCTGGTTTGAATGCTGGAAAAGTTCTGCAGATGGGGAATGGCAATGGCTGGAAAACAACTGAACACAATGCACTGGGCTGTTCAGTGACAAATGAGTAAAATGGCAATGTCAGGTAATGTTATTTAGCACAAACCCCAGACAAGTTTGCTGAGCTTCTGTGGGTCATTTTCCCTGGGCACTAGAGCTCAAACAGTGTCCAGCTCCCTCTGCAGAGTCCAGCCCAAGAGGCAGACACTCAGATGAGGGAAAGCTGGTCCTACCTCTGTTGGCACCTGCTCACGTTCCTTCATCTCATCCAAGATAAAAGAAGGAGAGGGTAGGAGTTGCAGAATCATGAAATTTGCCAAGATCAAGGAACTTATCATTTGTAATATAAAAACAAGCGTTAGTGGGGATATAAGAAGCAATCTATGTATGTGGGGAGGGGGGCAATTTCTTCAAATAAAGTCTTGTAATGAATATAAATGATTCTGAATTTAAGACATCAGACTGGTAGGATCTATGATTCTCAACAGGGGGAGATCTGGATAGTTACCAGAAATATTATTGCCTTAAGCCAGGACTCGGTTATCATCCTTAGGGTGAGACTAAGAAAAATACTGAGAGACCCAGTTTTCTCTGGAGAGGACAGAGTTTATCTTCCATGGGTGCTTTCTCAAGTCACACAGTGCTCAGTGACTGTGGTGTTGTGGTAGATGTTGTGCCATTGACATGGTTCCTTATTTGATGTGTAGAAACAGAAGTTCTCCCCACTACCTGAGATTCCAGAAGGGAGGAGACAGAGGCAGTTGCAATGCCTACAGTGACAGGGATCTCCAATAGCCAGTTCCTAGTAAGGCCCTCCCAACCTCCAAAGATTTTGAAATGAGGATAGGAGGAGTTTAAATTTCACATATGCACATCTACAAAGAATAGGACAAATGTGGGAAGAAACCCTGAAAGAGGAAAATGACTCATAAATTTGATTACTAAGGGATGGATTACATCCATATTTCCATAAAAGAATGTGTCTCTGATCCTGCAGGGGCTGGTCAGCCATGGACACTGTCTTAGAGACCCACAGTCTGCAGTGCAAGTGTGCAAGTTCTTGCAGAGCTCTATGCTCATCAACAGTCTTACAAGCTTGAGTTATGGGATTGTCTCCTGCACTGGTCCTCTTATTCGTTTTCACTAAGGTTGATATTGGAAGCAGGAATGTAGAGGGTCAGACCCTGTACTGAGGTAAATGTGCCAAGGTGAGTTCATGATCTTCAGACAGGAGGTAATTTCAGTCACTGAAAACATGAAAAGTAAGGAGCACAACATTTGTGATTCTCCTGACTGAGGTATTAGGACACCTAGCCAATTACTATTCATAGAAACACAAAGCAGAGGAAAATACTCCTAGATTCAGACAACTAACTGCAAATATTAAAGAAAAAGGCCTATTCTTTGGGTTTCTACAGTTTGGTCTGATTTAATGAGAATAAATCATCAATGAATAATTTTCCCAATCACCATATGCCAAAATTCTAGACTGGAAAACAGTTTGAGATCAAGAAAATCAAATTCTTACCTCCCATTGTGTTATTTCATCTTTTTTGAAGAACTGCAGACTCTTACAGTGGTCTTGCTCTCCCTTCAGTTTAGTCACAATCTCCTGGAGCTTTTCCTGAAGGAAAAATTGGGTGAGTTATGGCTTGTCCATTTCACAACTCTCATTTAGTCCTAGAAGAATCCCAGCCTCCAAGATGTACAATAACATTGAATATATTTTTGAGTCCGTCGGCTTTGAGAAGAAGCAACATAAGGGCATTAATGTAACTCATGCCCTCAGTGGCCCTGGGCAGTGGCAGGATTGTAACATCCTACTGTGCTGTAGGCGATCTGTGATTCCCAGCTCATCTGTGGACCACAGACTAAGCTATTTACATTACTGTATTCTGCCAGGGACATGCTGCATATGGTACAAGATTATAATCATCTGAAAGTACATTTTATAAAATAATGTGCTGGACCAATCATAATACAGAGTGTTTGAAACACGTGGAACCTTTTACATGTGATGGTGAGTCAGGTAGCAGAGCCCAGGATGGCAGCTGAAGTTACAGAACCAGTTCATGTAGGGGAGGGGGAGCTCTGCTGTCACCTGAAGAACTACCATGATGTCAACTTAGAGTGATTAGTTTCCATACCTATCTCTAGGGTTACTTGTCACACAGTTTCTCACATTTTCAGTCTCTGATGAGAGATGGGGAAACCATTCACGTAGACAATAACTAAGTTGCTCACAGCTGCCCATCTAGTAAGAACTGAAACTCTTACTATATTTCAACCTCTGCAGTCTGACTCCTGAGTCCACGTCCATCACCTTTTGTTGCTTTTTTTTAACAACTTGGTGGGCAAGTTATGGGATCTGCCCCACTACAGCAATGAGCTGCTCCTGGGGTTACAGGGGGAGGTGAGTGCGCTGATGGTGCTCAGGACTGACACGCCCTGACACAGGATCCAGAACCGTCACACAAGACACAGGCACATCAAGGATGAGGGGACACAGAGCCCCACACTGGGGATGTTTCCTTCAAATGTCAACAGGACAGAGGAGGAGGGAATCTTGCTCCCTCATTCCTGCACAGCACAGGGAGCCTCACTTTAGCAGCTATTGTGTGAGAAACGTCGAGTTGCCTGAACCTCTCAAGGCTTCATCACTCACTGTTTCTAAATCCTTTAACTGTCCTTCTTAATCCTTGCTAAAATGTGTTTTCATCCCCTTTTCTTAGAGGACTAACTTTGATTTTACTCCTTGATGTTTATTTTTTGCACACAGAATGTTCTTTAAAATGTCAACCTAATATTTCCTTCCACAAATAAAACCCCAACTTTGGACCAGGATTTAGACTCTGAGAAATACCAACATTCCTTCTTCACTTCCTTTCTCACGGCCCCACCTGCCCTTCCGATCACACACCCCCTGACCAGGTACTAGACAGTCAGGTAAGCTCTCGTGACACGGGTCCCCCTGAGCTGGAATCCTCACTCTTCCACACACAGTTACTTTGTATGTGTCTTTCTGGATTCACTTCTGGGCAGGCTCCCTCTGAACCCATTCCTGCCCCTTGGTGGCCCCCTCACCACCCACACCAAGGGACATCAGGTGTCCTGTGTTCCTTCCTGACTCCTTATACTGTGGCTATCTAAAAGGCTGTGGTTCTGACCCCTGGGGTTTCAGATTCTTTCCTGTGCTCTTGCAAGCTGTGGTGTCTCCAATTAAATATGCGAGGTGAGGCCATGAACGAGGCCGGTGTGGCAAAGACAAAATCTGTTGTACAGGAGAAGTTCATTACAGGAAGTTCTTACAGGAAAGGATTCTGCTCAACCTTGAAGGTCAAGATGGACACAGGGTGGACATGTAATAAATTCAACATGGACGTGTAATAAACTAATTCAGGAAAATGATATGTTACACATTTATTTTCGGGTCAGGATAATGGTTTTCACTACAACTGATTGGAGTGAAAATGCGCAACCTGAGAGGCAGTCCTTGCTAAAGACTCTGGCTACTCACCTTGTAGGCTGGATGCACGTCCTCCACTAGAGCCCTGCGGTTTTCTATGTGCTGGGGGGAGCGCTCACAGAGCCAGCAGATGAGCTGCCCGTCGTCCTCACAGAACAGGTGGAGCCGCTCCCCGTGTTCCTCACACAGCCTCTCACGGTCTATCTCTTTGATGGTCTGAATTACGTTTTCCAGTTATTTGTTGGATCGGAGACTCTCCCTTTGAAATGGTCCCCAGTACAGGGCATAGTGGGGCTCCCTCAGAGATGACGTCCCTTGTGGGTTCTGAAGGATGCCCTCTATGCACCGGTGGCAGAAGCTGTGCCCACGGTGGATGCTCACGGGCTCTGTCATCAGCTTCAAGCAGATGGAGCACGAGGCTTCCTCCCTCATCTTCTTGGTCGCTGTGGCTGAGGCCATGGCCCTTCCTGAAAAGTTCCAATATCAGGTTAGAGGCAGAGATGAAGTAGGCAGGATTTTCCAGAGTGAAGGACAGAAGCCTCACCTGAGCCCCTGTGCCTGCACAGGTGTTGAAGTCTTCTCTCTGGAGAGAGAAATGGATGCAATTTGAAAGATGCCTCGCCTGTTCCTCTGTGGCAGAGTAGGGTGATCCCAGTCATATTTGCCCACTTCAGTTGAGATTAAAATTCAGTCACATTTAAATTCAGTGTTTCAGTCTCACCAGCCATAATTAAAGGCTTAACATCTGAGAATGGTCCCAGGATATCCAAGTACAGAATATTCATCACGGGAGACAGTGACAGTGCTCGGGTACTAATAGAGCTAGAAAAGGAAAGAGGTGGTTCCCAAAAATCGCAGGAGAGAAGAGAACTCAGGGAGGGAGAGTGAAACTCTCTCCATGTCTAAGGAGCTTCGGGAGGAGTCGGCCCTGATTTCCTTCCTTGCCCTGCTAGCAACACTGAGGTGAATGGTTGGGGAGCAGAGTCCAAAGGAACAATCACCCTTGAATCTCCTCACACCCCCATGTCTGGTTCTTTGGACCCCACAAAGAAAAGGGGCTCCAGGTTATTCAATTTCCCCTGGAGCCCACACTGAGGCAGGAGAGCTGGAGAGAGTGGTAGAGAAGGTGTTGGTGCTGGGAGCAGAGTCTATGGGCACAAGGGAGGTGACTGTCTCCCTCCAGGGGAGGACAGGTCTCCCAGGACAAGGTCAGGGTGCCTGAGGCAGTGGGAATTTGCAGAACCAGGGTTTGGGGAGGCTGGAAGCAGAATGCAAGGCCTGTCCGTTGTGGACTCCTTGTCCTGGACCCCCGGTGTCCACCAGTGTGGACCTGAGATTTGTGACAGAGGAGCAGGGACCAGAGCAGAGGGTCTGCCCTGCCCCACAGTGGCAGCTGCTCAGGCTCCCAGCCCTGCTGCCCTCCCCTTGCTGGGAGTGTGTGGGGAGGTGCTGAGGGAGGGAGTGAGAGACCTTTCCTTTGCACTCACAGCGCCTGGACTAAAAGCAGATCCAACAGAAGGAACTGGAGAGATTATGTCCCCCTATTTTCAGGACTAGCCCTTTGCTCTCCCGCGGAGGTGATTTCTCCCAGGGGCTGCACCAGTCTTTCTTATGGCTGGGGTTGTGCTCCTGGGGATGCCCTTTTCTGAACCCCAAGTGCCTGCCTTTCGCTCACCTTACACCCTGATCTCTGATGTGAAATGGAGTCTTGAAAGAGAAAGCAGAGGGGGAGAGAGCTTGAAAGCAAGTCCCGACCCATTTGACTTGGCTGAGCAACTCTTATTGCTCCCACCACACACACACAGACATGACAGTCCACCCCAGAGCAAACCTTGGCCTGGACTTTTTCACTCCTCCTCACAGTGCAGTCAGTCACAAAATTTCTGCCAGTCGCTCTGCAGCTCCACTTCCGGATTCCTGAGAGGGAAGTTCCTCTGACTAGAGTCAACTCAGAAATGAAACTGATGTGGGGCCGGGTCCATGTAGATAAGGGAGGACACCTGTCATTATACCACAGGTTTCACATTCAGATATCCTGACAGGGAGGTGTTTGGTAGGAACAGTACACTTCTTTCAGAGCAACAAGAGGGGACAAATTAATATCTCATTATGACCTGACACACCCTGTGGGGCAGGCACCTCAAGGGGAAGGGAGAGGCCCCTCTTGAGGGATCAGATTCACAGACAGAGGTCCCTTTTTCCATGATGACTCCTGCCATCTGCCTCCACCATTTCTGTCATGGATGAGACTCTGCACCGGGCACAGCTCAACCGGAGTTGTCTTATCAAAGGACCAGGAAAGGAGATGAGGGACCCCACAGGGGATTAACTACCCCTTCTCCTCTCCTCAGCAGCAGCCAAAGACAAGCTCATGACAGGGTCTTTCCTGTGACCTCTGTCCCCCTGGCACCTGCTGTGTGAAGGAGGGGATCATGCAGCGCTAAGGGCTGAGAGGGCGTGGGACGCAGAAGAGCCTTCAGAGACATGTCCCCTAAGTGGGGAGAGTCCAGTGCTTCAGGTGATGTGTGTGATGTGGTGAGACAACTAGGCGAGCAGTGGGAGAAGTGCCTGGGGGTGCTTACCCCTCAACAGCACTCCCCTCAACCAGGACTACTGTGACATCCTGTTTAAAAGCGTCCCCTTCCCCAGGCCCAAACCTTCTCACAGGCTATTTTGTTTCCATTACACTGATCACTGAATATTTATTTATCTTGCTTACTTTCTGCCTTCCTTATGAGCATGCAAGTCCCACAAGATCATGGGTTTGTGCTGCCATCTTTCACTGATGAATCTCCAGTATCTAGTAGCTTCAGCATAGAGCTGTGAAATAAGAGATTTTCTAAGCTGCACTCAGCAGTACTGATGACGCGCATGAAGACTGGGTGATGTGTTGTGAAAGTTCTGGGTTTTGTGTGTTATGTTAGAAGGGGCTTTGTAGCAGTGAGATGGATTCTCTGTGGTGTGCTTGGTGGCTGTGTTTGTTGTGTGTGTTTGTGGGGTGGGCCCACAGATTAAACTTGAAGTGGTTCCAGAAATTACCAGAATCCCTGGAAGTGACAGGTTTCCCAAGACTGTTTCTTACCCTCCCGAAAAATAAAATTGGGGAAACCTTGTCAATATCCATTGACTCTCAATGTGTGGATTTATTCTGGACTCTGTCATATTTCATTGCTATGTATGTCTATCCTTACACTAACACCTCACATTCCTCACTTCATAGTGCTGTTGTATTTTCTGAAAATGGAAAAGGTGAGTCCTGCAACTCTAATCTACTTTGTGAAGACAATTTTGGCTCTCCGGGGCCCGTTTCATTTCAGATGGATTTTTGGACAAACTTGCCAATAATGTAAAGTCAAAAATCAAAAACAAAACCAAGCAAAAACAACGTATTTTCCCAATTACCTTCAGCTCAGCATAATCCATCTGCCCATGTGGTAAAACTGGGTCCATTCTAGTCTTCACTTTCTTATAACCCAGCCTCATGACTGCGAGACCTTTTGTTGCCCGGGGTGTAGCTGATAGTAGGAACTATTCTCTTTTCCTGGGTGGTTGCACCTGCTATCTCTATCTCATTAACCACTTCATGGTGAGATGAAACATAAGAGTTCAATGTCAGTGAACACTGACTCTATATATGAACTGCACATTATTGTAACTTTTAACAATTTGCAGCACGAGTTCGATCCCTGGCCAGGGAGATACCCACATGGTGCATCAGACCTCTCCGAACTCTCCCGCTGCTCCCTTCAGCAGTGTATTTCCAGCAGTCTGCCTGTTCTGTTCCCCACTCTATCTCTGGTGAGTCCTCTCACCCCCCACACCTCTGGCCTGTACCCCAGTTCTCTTATGCATAAATAAATAAATATTTTTAAAAAAATCAGGTATTCCTATGGAATGGCCTCATTCATAGGAGGAATTTAGAAAACCTAAATAAGGGACCAGGAAAAAGACTAATTATATTAAGTAAAAATCAAAATCAACAAGCAACTATAAGCCAGAGACACACTACGGTGGGTGGGAGCAGGAGGGATTAAGGTCAAAATAAGGCAGGTGGGAATTGTATGGGACTATAACCAAGATGGAAATGCATACAAGTGCAAAAATGAAAAATGATGTAAAAATATATAAAATAAATAAAATAAAAGTTATTCAGTATATTAGTCCGGCACTGATTTTGTTCATTACTTCTCTAGCATCGTGTCACAGAAGAGATTCCTGAGTCATTACTTCAGCACTTCTTTCTATTGCTGCAAGCCACGGTGTTATTCCTTTGGTGGCCCCTCCCTTTGAGGGCAAGCTTGGGACAAAACATATGGGCAGTGTCACAGAGTTCCTCCCCAGGGCCAGGACTCTGACCCCTTGTTAATTACATTTATAAATTTGCAGTTTGTTGACTTCGTCATCATAGCAGCAACTAGCAGTGGCTACAAAGGGACTGGCTGGCCGTGCATGTGGGACTGAGTGGCAAAGGTAGTGACCAAATCCAGGCCCATGTTCGTGAGGGAATAACTGTTATGTCTGTGTGTGTCTCAGTGTGTGCAAGTGTGAAATGAGCGTGTGTGTCTGTGTATTAGACGGGTGGCAGTGAGGGAGACCGTGAATCTAAAAGCCGTCAGGACTTGCTTTTTATCACTTTCCCCTTGTCTCTTTCTGTTCACAGACCCCTGCTCGGGAGATCTAGGGTATAAGGAGAGTGAAGGCCCGACACCTCACCCTGGGGGTCAGAGGAGGGAGATCCTCCTCTGCAGGGGCACAGTGTCCGGTGGCAGAGAGAAGGCTAATACATCCCACGATGGAAATAACCTGCCAAGGAATCAAAGTCTCTAGAAAAAATTCTCTATGCCTGTAGAGAGTTGTTCGACTTTTTTTTTTAAAGATTTATTTTTATTTATTTAGACAAGCAGTGGGTACAGTCAGAAGCATGGGAGGGTGAGAGAATTCACCAGAGCCAGAGCGGGGAGCAGAGCAGGCAGAAGGACCGAAGTACACTGCTGAGGGGAGCAGCGGGCAGCAGGAGAGGTCTGCGCGCCATGCGGGACCCTCCTCTGGTGGTCGGGGAGCAGCTGGGGATCGAACCTGCGCCACTGGGGAAGCTCGAGAGTTGTTCAACTTTTGAGGGTTGAATCCCAGCTTTTAATTCAGAGCACTGTCACTTCAAAAAAAGCTTGCTAAAGTTCCGTTCCATTCCACTGTCTCCCCAAAACCACCCAGCAGTGGGAGGGGGGAAACTATACAAGGTTCCCTGAGCAGCCCCCGCAGTGACAGGGGCGGGGGGAAGAACCCCTTCTGCTCCTGTTTCTTCTCCCCTGTCTGGCTCTCAGATACCGGTTGTGAGAATCTAGGGGTCCAGTCCCTAGTGTCCCACACAGACCTGACCTCCCCCAGTGCTTCCCACCTCCCCACACCTGGGTCCTGCAACCCTGGATTCCCCTCCCTGGGGACTTGCTCTGGGGCAAGTCATGGCTGAGAAGGGACTTGTCCTGGGTGTGCTGGAGCTTGACTCCGGGGATCTACCCTCGTCTTCCCGCTCTCTCCAGTTCCCTTTCTCTCCCATCCCTGAGAGTGGCAGATGGACAAACTGCTTCTCGTGGCCTTGTTGAGTCTATGACTGTCCACTTTATGACATTGTTTCGCCTTTAGTGATAGATTGAGGTCATCCCTCAGTTGGCAGTTAGTCCTGCAGACTGTTTAGTCATCCTGACTCTCTCAGGGGCCTCATCCAGCCTCTGCACTTATCCTTTATGTGTGGATTTTCAACTTACCACTCAATGGACAGTCACACTTCCCTCATTTTAAGGTTCTTGGGTAGCGGGGAGAACCTCCATTGTTACCAGCATGAAGGGAAACCATGTCAATACCAGAGCGGAGCTGTCCTCTCCCACCAAAGTTCTACTTCATCCTGATCAGCGACCCTTGACCACAGTATCACAGTCATAGACACACTGCGTGAGACGATAGCGCAGCAGTAGAAATTGCAATTCTGTATCTGCCATGTGAAAGTGAGTCCCACCAAGTAGGTTGTTTGGTTTCTCTTGGTTGCAAACATACAGATGATAAATGGGCTCTGGCTGGTGGATGATTGTTGCTGGTAACTATGATCAAATTCTGCCACCCGGACCTCCCCTCTGAGGACATGGGAGTCACCTGCCATCCTTGCCTGGTGTGTTCATCGAAAGCCTTCCTGCACACATCTCCCAGAGAAACAGAGATTTACATGTCTCTGTGCCTGGTGGGGCCCAGGTGGGGGAAGGACAATAGGGGTATTGGTTTCCTGGGTTGGAGTTTCGGGTTGGGAGGATAAACTAGTAGTGCAGAGGGAGAGTGGAGATGGGGGCTCCACAGTGTGAAGGTGATGCCAATAAAGTGAATGTGTAGATGGGAGAGTGGTAAATTTGAGATGACATTTCAGATAAAACATGGGTTAAACTAGTGTTTGACCTTAACCCCAGTTCCATAATGAAATTATCTAGCATCTGTTATTTCTTCTCCTGTGTCTTGACTAAAGAAGAATAAAATTGCTCTGGTGACTATGGGGAACTATGACAGGCTCTCCACACCTAGTGCCTGCTTCACAGTAGACTCAGCAGCAGTGTACCGTGGACATTCTTCACCTCAATTGGCTCATGGGTCAGGGTCTTGGGAGCTGCTTTTACATTTCTGTGTGTGCATTTCGGTGGGGCAAGGGTCAGGAGCATCACAAAACATATCACAAATTCTACCATTCTCACCATCCTACACGTTCTCTTTATTGGCATCATCTTCATGCTGTGGTGTCCCCATATCCTCTCTCCATCTGCACAAATAGTTCATCCTTTCGACATGCACTCTCCCCCACTAAACAATATTCCCTTTGTCTGTCTGCCTCCTGGGACCCAATGTCCCACGTCATGTTTTTAAATCTGACTAGGTAAAAACAGTCATGGAATTATTGCCCTTTTGTCTCTGACCATAGAGTCTTCCCGGCTCATCCATGTTGTTACACACATCAGAGTTTTCCCTTTTTTAAGGTTGAACAGTTTCCCATTGTCCACACTTACCTTGTGTTGTTTCTCATTCTACCCATAACTGTATTTTGGCCTGTTTCCTGCTTCTGAGCATATTTTCTTGATTTCAGGAGAATTTGGTGGAATGGGGGAAGCTTGGCAAGGGCTGCCATTTTAATAGAAAAGTGTGACATTATGTGGGGAACTTAAAAGAGCATTTCTTCTCAGCACATATCAGTGTCTTTGGTTTGTCCTATCCCAGGCTATAGGGGGGATTTATGTGGTCTGAGTAAAAATACTCCATCAGGGTATATGGGGTGGCTTTTTGGCCAAATGGAAGCACAGGGAATATTTTGCTCCCATTCCCCTCAATCCCAGGTGCACAGAACCTTGATTGTCAAACTCTCTCCCAAAAGCCTCCACCAGATAACTGGTGCTTGATAAAGCTGGGCAGCTCATTCTCATCAGCTGTCCATTGATTCTTCACTAAGGAAAGACCTGTGTGCTAAGTGATCTCTAATGTAGACAATGGTGAAGGAAATAGGTCCCTGAAAGCAAGTCTTTCAGGGGAAGCACAGGGTCTCCCAGCCTCTTCCTCAAACAGCCCACACACTGCTGTGATCACAGTGACAGCGAGCAGGGTTCTAGGCTCTCAGGATCAACTTGCTGCCATGCTCTGGATCTGAGGATTGGGGAAGGGACTCATCTGACCTGGGAATCCATCAGTGTCTTGGTGGGGCTCAGTCTTTACTTCTTGGATGGAGTTTTAATAAAAATCACCCTTCCTGCCCACTCCCATGAAACATGAAATATTCTCTAACGCACCCTTTGTCCTTGTCTCTCTGTAGGACACAAAAGATACCAGGAGCAGGTAAGCACTATCTTTATTCAGAGGGGAGGGGTATGAGTATATAGAGCTTCATGGAATGTCCCACTGAAGAAGTCTCCATCCTCTGCTTAGTCTAGGGGGGAAGCTAAGCAGCACAAAGTCCCAGAGGCCTTGTCTCACACTGTCTGCAACGTTTCTAAGCACTACAGTGATGAGGAAGGTATTAAAGACCCACTGCCAGGGTATGGCAATCCAAGAGTCCTTCAGTGCTGGGATGGAAGTTAACTTCAGTGTAAATCATATTCACCACCTACCCCTGAACAGGCTGACAGATAGTTTGTTTAGTTGTTCCAGTGGAGGGTTCATGATGCCACAGTGCTATCTCAGGGACACAGGATCCTGGGAACCTCTGGGGACTTCAGATGCCTGCTCACCCATTGATTAACTGTGTCCCCAAATGAATCAATTCCTTGATTCCAGTTTCCCTTTTTACCAGTTGTCATAAAATTTATGTGCATCAATGTTGGTAAGGTGCTTAGTATAATAACTGGGCCATAAAGATTACTCTTAATATTTCAGTTAGTTTGGGAACAACGCAAGAAAGATAGATGATGCAAATAGTTTTAGGACCTTGACCCAAATGACATTTTCCAATCCCTCATCCACAGTTACAGAGTTCTAAGGCTCTAAAAGGCTCAGTGTTTCCCCTAACTCATTTCTGTGCTAAATTAGCCCTAACCAGAAAGTATTTGCTGGCTTACTCAGATATATGTTACTGTAAAACTCTTCAGTGGCTTAAAGTTAAGCACTTGCATTTTCTGAGAGAATCGTGTGTGGGAAATCTGGGCACAGCTCAGGTGGGGTCACAAAGAGCAGTTATGTGCTGGCTGGGCTGTGTGTCATCTGTGACTCGTGTGGGGAATAATCCTCTCCCCATCTTCTTCCAGTTGTTGGCAAATCAGTTCTTGTGGATGTAGGACTTAGGCCCTGACTTGTGTCACCTGAGAGCTGCCTCAGCTTCTGGAAGCCCCCACTCATCACATGGCACTTGGGCCTTCCATATGGCCTGTTATTTCTTGAAAGTGAGCTGAGCTGAGGAGACAGTCTTTGAATTAAGTCAACTGTAATATGGGGTCTTATGTAAGGAAATATGAACATAGTGGCACATCCCATCAATGTTTGCCATTGCTCAGAGACAATTCTCAGGTTATGCTCACACTAAAATGTAGGAATTTTAGAAGGCTAAGAAAATGAGGAGTCCGGGATCAGGCCAACACCCTGGAGTTACCCTCTGTTGTGGTCCGCCCTGAATTGCACTCATCTGACTCTACTTAACAGCTTTATTAGTCCTATTTGGAACGAAACTGCCAACTACGGCTGACTCTGCTGGGGGTGGGCACATAATTTAGAGTATCTGGAGTTATGCCATTATAATCTCAACACTATTCTGAATTTTTATATTTGGCCCCAAGGGTTTCAGAGAAGGGATTATGAACCTGTAAGTGATTCCTCTCCCCTGTCCTGACTAGTAGATAGCACCAGCAATTTAAAAAGGAGGATCTCTGAGTTTGATCAATAAAGACACATGAAGGGAAAAGCAGGAATTGATGTGATTCATGTTCAGATTTCACTGAGTTGATTTATTTACTGTTACCTTGTACACAAGACATTACATTAAGGTTCATTGTGTTTCTGAAATGAGCTTATGTGGCCCCTAAGGAATACTTTATCTTTTAGAAGCCCTCATTATTAAGACATTTCTTACTACTATGTATTGTTACAAATAAACTGTAATCAATTAAACAGTAATTGTGGAGGCACAGGTCCCTGTGTGTCCTCCACTGTGAAAGAGTGTGTCTACTTCGTCTCTGCCTCTAACCATGATTTGAATCTTTTCAGCAAGAGCCAGGGCCTCAGACATCAGGGGAACAGCCACGACGTCAGCGGAACATGTAGGGCCATCAGAGGAGCAACCAGGAACTTCAGGAGAGCAGTCCGTGAGGAGGAGATGTCCCTTCTACCATCCTTCGATTCAGCAATCAGTTCTTAGGGAGACTATGCAGCGTTTAGATGAAGGTGAGAAGCTGTGTGAGATACACGCAGTGTGGCTCTGCCTGCTCTGTGAGGACACCGGGCAGCCCATCTGCAGGTTCTGTGCACGGTTCCGACAGCACAGAGGACACAAACATGTCCGTGCCACAGATACGTGTCTGCGCTCCAAGGTGAGTGAGGGCTCCGGACTCCTGCAGCAGCACTTGCTGTCTGGCTGAACTCCCAGATCTAAGGTTCTTTAGACCAAAAGCCAAGTTTATGATCCAGAAATAAAACTTTCATCCTCTAATTCTTCTGAAAATTAGTTCATGTTAGATCCCCAAAACACTTTCCCATGGTCCATATGGACTTTCATAGGGTGGGGAGAGTCTCGTCCCTATCACTCCTGCTGTGATGGCCCCTCCTCTAGAATACAGTTGTCCAAACACACACTGGCCTGTTGTATCTTCACGTGTGTGTAAAATTGGAGAATCCATGATGTGCGAGGTCATGTGACAGATTCCCAAAACTGGCACAGAGACCACCAGATTTTATTTCTCCTGCAGTCTGCTAGGGCAACGAATCAGCTAAAGAAGACTGCAAGAGTTCCTTCATGTGGGTTTGGGCCCCACCAATTTGGAAGTGAATCAGGCGAACTTCCTGGAAGAGAGTCCTGATGGAAACAGACAACTTTCCATATAGGAGGTGGAGAAAGGCTTCTTTTAGGTGCTGACTGTCTTCATGTGCATCTGAGTGAATATACTCAGCGTGTGTGGGTGCTTGTGGCTCTTTGGCCAAAGGGAACCATGGAAAAATTTTGCTCCCATTAATCTCACCTCCATGTGCATAGAACTCTGGTTGTCAAACTCTCTCCTGATGGACTGCTAGAGATGATTGGTACATCCAACATTGTTGGGCATTCATGTGTACGAGAACGTCCTCCCTTGTTTGTGAATCTCTCACTTGCTCCAAGGGGCCTGCCTGGATCTTTTTCCGAGGCATTAGGGATCGACCTCAGAAATATTAATTGCAGGAGCTGTTCATTTTAGTTGCCACTCAGTCCCTCTGAAAGGTTTCCATGTCACCTGAATTGCTCCACCTGCACGGGCCACCTGCCACCACCGCAGTGGCCTGTCTCATGAGCTGTGTGTGGATCTTCAAAGGACAGGCCTGTGTGTAAGTGATTTAATGTAGACTCATCTGAAGGCAGGCAGGTCCCTGAAAGATTGTCTTGCAGAGGGGAGCACAGGGTCTCCCGACCTCCTCCTCAGGCCGCCCACACATGCTGCTGTGATCACAG
Organism: Talpa occidentalis; assembly: GCF_014898055.3. NCBI lineage: Eukaryota > Metazoa > Chordata > Mammalia > Eulipotyphla > Talpidae > Talpa > Talpa occidentalis. The sequence continues at coordinate 16,007,331 of NW_023602073.1, forward strand.
GCACAGCAAGCAGGTTACTGGGCTCTGGGAGGATCAACTTGCTGCCGTGTCTGGGCCCTCGTGGGTGGGGATGGGACTCATCAGACCTCGGCGTCCATCAGCATCCAGGTGGGATCACTACTTTCCTTGCTGGATGGAGGGTTTACAGAGATACCCCTCGTGCCAAGCCCCATGACATGGGGATTCCCTAACTCTTTTTTTGTCCTTGTGTCTCTGTAGGGTGTGAAAGACACCTTGACCAGGTAAGCACTATCTTTATTGGGAGGAAAGGGGTCTGAGTACGTAGAGCTCATGGGAGCTCATGGGATTTCTTCGTTGAAGAAATCCATCCTCTTCTGACTCTAGGAGTTCAGTCCCAGAGACCGTGTCTTCAGAACCTCACACTGCAACATTTTCTGAGCTCCACTGTGATACGAAGAAAAAAATTAAAGACCTACCCAGGTATGGAAAGTCAAGAATTCTTCAGTGTTGGGAATAGAAGTTAACTCCAGTGTTAACCACATTCACAATCTATCCCAGGACATGCTGGCAGACAGACAGGCTGTGTAGTTGTTCCAATGGAGGGTTTAGGATGCCCCAGTGCTTCCTCGGGGACACAGGATCCTGGGAACCTCTGGGGACTCTTCTGATACCTGCTCGCCCAGTGATTAGCTGTGTCCCCAAATGCATCAATTCCTTGATTCCAGTTTCCCTTTTGCCAGTTGTCATGAAATTAAGTGCCTCAGTCTTTTTTTTAGGAGCTTAGTACAGTAACTGGGCCATAAAGTTTACTGTTCATATTTCAGGAAGTCTGAGAACAATGCAAGAAGGGTGGATGATGCAAATAGTTTTTGGACCTTGACCCAAATGACATTTCAAATCCCTCATCCACAATTGCAGAGTTCTAAGGCTCTAAAAATCTCAGTGTTGCCCCTAACTCATTTCTGTGCTAAATTAGCCCTAACCAGATTTTTTTTTTTTTTTGCTGACTTATTCATTTATATGCTGCAGTAAAACACTTCAGTGGCTTATAGCAAAATACACATATTTTCCTTTAGAAAAAGATTTATTTATTTATGTGTACAGGAACTGGGGTACAGTCCAGAGGTTTGGTGGGGGGGCAGGGAGAGGATGCACCAGAGACAAAGTAGGAAACAGAACAGGCAGACTGACTGAAATACACTGCTGAGGGGAGCAGCGGGCGAGGCAGGAGTTCTGCTGCGCCATGTGGGCTGCTCCCTGTCCAGGGATTGGACTTGTGCTGCAGTGGCTGCGTCTTAACACCTTGCGCCACCGGGGAGGCCCTAAATACACACATTTTTCTGGGAGAATGTTGTGTGGGAAATCTGGGCACAGCTCAGCTGGGGTCACAAAGAGCAGTTATGGGGCTGGCTGGGCTGCGTGTCATCCAGCGACTGATGTGGGGAATAATCTCACAATCTTCCAGTTGGCAGAATTCCTTTTTTTGTGAATGTAGTACTTGGGACCTGCTTCTTGTCACCTGAGAGCTGCCTCAGCTTCTAGAAGCCACCACTCCTCACACGGCACATGGGCCTTCCACATGGCCAGTTATTTCTTTACAGTGAGCTGAGCTGAGGAGAGAGTCTTTAAATTAAGTCAACTGTTATATGGGGTCTAATGTAAGGAAACATGACCATCGTGGCACATCCCATCATGTTTGCTATTGCTCAGAGGCAATTCTCAGGTTATGCCCACACTCACATGGAAGGAGTTTTACAAGGCTGGGAAAATGAGGAGGCAGGATCATGCAAACACCCTGGAGTCACCCTCCATTGTGGTCCTCTCTGAATTGCCCTCATCTGACTCTACTTAGCATCTTTATTAGTCCTACTTGGTACTAAACTGTCAACGTATTGATTCAAGGCTATGGCAGACCCTGCTGGGGGTGGGCACTTAATTTAGAGGATCTGTATGTTATGCCATTGTAACCTCAACACCATTCTGAATTTTTGTATTTGGCCCCAAGGGTTTCAGATAAGGGATTATGAACCTGTAAGTGATTCCTCTCCCCTGTCCTGACTAGTGAATAGCACCCGCAATTTAAAAACGAGTATCTCTGAGTTTGATCAATAGATACATGGAAGAGAAGAACAGGAATTGATGTAACTCATGTTCAGATTTCACTGAGTTGATTTATCTACTTTTACCTTTTACACAAGAATTACTTTATGGCTCATTGTGTTTCTGAAATGAGCTTATGTTGCCCCTAAAGAATAAGTTATCTTTCATTTATTAATAATGATTAATGATTAATTAATTATTAATTATTAATCTTTATTAATAATTACTATGTAATTACAATAAACTGTAATTAATTAGATGGTATTTGTGGAGGCACAAAGGCCCAGGTCACCTGCGTGTCCTTCACTGTGAAGAATTGTGTCTACTTCATCTCTGCCTCTAACCACTGTTTGGAGCATTTCAGGAGGAGCCGGGGCCTCAGCTCCTGCAGCCAGGACATCAGGGGAACAACCAGGGACATCAGGGGAACAACCATCGAGGAAGAGACCATGTCGGAGGAGATCACCCTCCAACTGTCCTTTGAGTGAGGCAAGAACCCAGCGTTTAGAAGAATGCATTGCAGCCCGCAGGGAGGTAGACCATCAGAATTTGTGTGAGAAACACAGAGAGCAGCTCTGCTTATTCTGCGAGAACATTGGGCAACTCCTCTGTCGGCGCTGTGCACGGACCCCCTCCAGCACAGAGGACACAACCATGTCCTTGCCAACGATATGTGTCTGCACTCAAGGTGAGTGAGGGCCCGGACTCCTGTAGCAGCACCTTCTCTCAGGTTGAACTCCCAGATCTGAGCTTATTTAGGCTGAACCCAAAGATTGTGATCTGAAAATAAAACTTTCAACCTCATTCTTCTGTTCTTTGTTTTTTGTTTGTTTGTTTGTTTGTTTGTTTTTGTGGAACCCTCGCCGGTGGCCAGGGATTGAACTGGCACTGCAGAGGCTATGGGCAGCCTCGCAACCCAGTGCTCAACTGCTGCGCCACCAGGGGAGGCCCTTTTATTTTTGTGTTTTTGTTTTTGTTTTTTTGTGCCTCATCCTTCTGAAAATTAGTGCATGGTAGTTCCCCAAAACACATCCCCACAGTCCATATGGACTTTCATAGGGTGGAGTCTTGTCCCTAATCACTCTTGCTGTGATGTCCCTTGCTGTAGAATACAGTTGTCCAAAGCACACCAGCCGGTTTTATTTCTACATGTGTGTATAACTGGAGAAACCATGATGTGCAAGGCCATGTGACAGATTCTCAACACAGGCACAGACACCACCAGATTCTCCTGTAGAGGACTAGGCTAACCCAATCAGCAAAAGAAAACTCTCTGGAGTTCCCTCTTGTGGATTTGGGCCCCACCAATTTGGGAGTGAATCCAGGGAGTTTCCTGGAAGAGACCTGATGGACACAGACAACTTTCCAAACAGAGGAGGTGGGGAAAGGCTTCTTTCAGATGGTGACTCTCTTGTTCTGTGCAGCATTTCCTGGCAAGGCTGTATAGCTCCACCTGAGGGTTAGCTGATGAAGTTCAAGAAGCTGGTAATCACAGCCTTGGGCAGGTTAGTTAACCCTTCTCCACTCTCCAATTGGAGGGCAGACATGATGGCAGGCATCCGCCAGTTGCTCTGGGAATAAGGGGTCTCCTGTATTATGGCACAGAAAGTCCCCGGGGCACTTATACTGAAAGCTAAGGATTCAACTATATTTCATGTCATTCTTGTCTCTTGAAAGGCAGAGATTCCTCTCAGGGAGCTGATGAATCTGTCATATTCACTATGCTTTTTTCTTCACCCAATTTTGGTCAGAAAAATCTCCAGGAAGCTGTGACAAAACTGAGGGAACAGGAAGACCAGTATACGAGTCAGAAGTTGGGGCCTCCCTGGTGGCACTAGGGAGCACTATTAAGCACAGCACTATGATGCTATCCTCAGCCTCTGCCGCAGAAGTTCGATCCCCTGCCAGCCAGGGAGCTACCCACATGACAAGGCAGATCTCTCCTGTCTTTCCCGCTGCTCCCCACAGCAGTGTATTTCAGTAGATTTGCCTGCTCTGCTCCCCACTCTGTCTCTAGTGAATCCTCTGACCCACCCACACCTCTGGACTGTGCTCCAGTTTTTATATGCATAAATAAATAAAAAATTCAAAAAATTTAAAAAAAAAGAGTCTGAAGTTGAACTCAAAAGAGCAAACAAGGGAATGGGAGGTAAGAACTTGAGTCTTTTCCATCCTAGAGCATTCACAGAGGGCGTGGTTGGGCAGAGCATGAACTTGATGGTTTAACCTCACCAGCCCATGAGAAATAGATGACAGCCAAAGCAACATGCTTTATTTTTATGTCCCTAGTGTCTGTGAGAAATTCTCTGTGTCTTTTCAGCCTTATAATAGTGATGGGTTAGGATGCCCAGCACCTCAGCCCCTAGAGACAGAATTTTGATCTTTCTTACATTAAACATCCTAGGCTGGGCTTCACATTATAAACAACTCAGTTTCAAGACTGAAATGTTAAATAACTTCATGACTTGAAGACCTCAAACATATGGCTTTGACAGTTTCTTTCACCACCATGCAGGGTTTGCATTTGCCCCCACACTGCCTCCCCCATGTTCCACAAACCATTCTTCGTGGGCAGTGGGAACAGGGTCCCTGCAGGTGATCTCAGGTCCTTGCCACTCATGAGGCTGGCAATGAGGACAGAGCTGCTGCAGCTTATGTGCACTGAGACTTTCCATAGCTGTCCCTCTCCTGGGAAGAGAACCCAGCCTTTCGTGAAAGACTGAGGTCATCCCTCAGTTGGCAGTTAGTGCTCCAGACTATTTAGTCATCCTCCTCTCTCAGGGGTGTCTTCCAGCCTCTGCACTAATCCCTTGTGTGTGGGTGTTAAAGTTAAACTCAAAGGACAGTCACACGTCCCTCATTTTAGGGTCTTGGGTAGTGGGAAGAACCTCCATTGTTACAGACATGAAGGGAAACCATGTCAATGCCAGAGTTGAAGTTGTTCTCTCCTCCTCCACAAACGTTCCAGTTCATTCTGATCAGTGACCTTGACCACAGTATCTCAGTCACTGCCACACTGGTGAACTAATAGTGTAGCCATGGAAACTGCAGTTCTGTATCTGCCTCATTAAAGCAAGTCCCATGTAGGTGGGTTGGTTTCTTCTGATTGTAAACTCACGAATGAATAGTGGACTTGGATAGATGGAGGCTTCTTGCTGGTAACAATGATCAGATTCTGTGACCCAGACCTCCCCTCTGAGTACAGGGGAGTCACCTACCAGCCTTCCATGTGATTTTCATCAAAAGCCTTTCCTTCACAGGGCCTCCCTGGTGGCTCAGCTGGTTGAGCACAGTGCTGTGAAGCTGTCCGCAGCCTCTACGGTGCAGGTTCCATTCCTGGCCAGCCAGGGAGATTCTCACATGGCACATCAGTCCTCTCCTATCTCACCCACTGCTCCCCTCAGCAGTGCTTCGGTCAATCTGCCTGTTCTACGCCCCGCTCTCTGGTGAATCCTCTCACCCTCCCGTGCCTCTGGCCTGTATCCCAGTTCTTGTATAAATGAAAAAATAAATCTTAAAAAAAAAAAGACACAAACTCCCTCAGAAATGGAGATTTACACATCCTTGTACCTGCTTGGTACCAGATGACAGAGGAACAACGGTGATGTTGATTAGTGGGTTGGGTTTACCTAGTATTTGACCCTGGTCCTAGTCACACAATGAAAGCATCTGTACTTTGTTCTCTTGTATCTTTAATGAAGAAGAAGGAAATTATTCTGGTGACTCTATAGACAGGATTATGACACCTCTCCCATATCTAAGGGCCTGCCTCCTGATTGACTCAGTAGCAGTAAACTTGAGACATTCCTCCACCGCAAAGGACTCATGTGAAGAGTGTTTTTGTAGCTGAACGTGCTTTTCAGTGTGTGTGTGATGGGGGTGTAGGGGAGAGTGTTAAACAAATTACAAATGTACATGCTCCCCAACTCACACATTGTCATTACTGGCATCAGCGTCACACTGTGGAGCCCCCAACTCCACTCTGTTTTTAAGGTGACAGTGTTAAAAAGTTATGAAATTATTGTCTTTTTTTCTCTGACCATTAGTTTCCCCAGCTCATCCATATTGTAACACATATCAGAGTTTCCTGTTATTTTAAGCTTGAAATTTTCTGGCAGATTGTCATGAGGGAGCAAGAACACTCAGAGAGGAGGAGGGAAGCTCTTTATATACCCTGGCGGCTTCACAACTGCAGCCCGGAGGAGATCTCACTCCACAATCTGAGCCCCAAGCAACTAAGTTTACAGAGTATTTATTGACTGAAGTGTGAGAAACAGCCCCTGGGGATGCATGAGTCAGGGCGGGTGTGGCCTTGAGGGTGCTTACTCGTTGTTCCCTGAAATTCTCAGTCTACCGGCTCTGTTCCAACTTCAGCTCATCCACAGTCAGCCTGACATGTTCCACTTCATTTCCCCCTTTTTCATTTTTATTCTATCATATCTCCGGTGCATAGATCTCAGGGTGCAGCCTTCAAAGATAGTTTTATTTTTAGGGTTCCGGTGTGTGTGAGAGAAACTGCAGTTAGTCACCAGGCATTGCCCAGTGTACAGTTTTAGTTCTGTCCTCCTGGACTTTCTGACCTCCCCTCTGGTGTATGTGTGGGTTAGCACCCAGAATTTACTGTCGTTGTCTCAGAAGCCTCTTCAACTCTCCTGAAGTCCCTGCCTGCAGTGTCCCTGAAGCTGCCTACTTAACTCTGACTTGCCCTGGGACTCAGTACCCCTTCTACCGATGGAGCCCCTCACTGCTGTTAAGACAGAGGGCAACAATCTGACCAGTCACTGCTTCCTGCTGAAAATGGGTGATGAGGGTGAGCAGTCAGGGCTCCACTGCAGGGCGGCGATCTATGGTACCTGGGAGGAAGGACAGAGGAGGCATCTTATCAGGCTCCATCTGAAGGACCATATGACATCTGCTGGCTTTGTGTGCACAGGAGATGATTCTGACGAGGGTGTTGAGGATGCAAGGCCCAAACAAGAAAATCATAAAGAAAATAGTGAGGAAATGAGAAAGAGTAGCAACCAGGACAGAAGTTGGTTTCTTATAGTGGCCACAATGGATTGTAACCAATTAGGCATTTGCCCCACATGTAGGCCATCTTTTATACAGATATATTTTAATGACTTTAGGTTTTATCTCCCTAGAAGTGTGAAAGTGTCCTGGCTCAGGCTAGTCATCAGGAGGCCAGTCCAAGGAAAATGGAGCAAGGCAGAGTAAGTGGCCCCTGATTCACCAAAAAGGTGATTTATTTTGGTCTGCTACTGTGAGGGTCACCTTACAGCTTTTCTTACCTCTGGGCTTCTTTAAAAAACATCTTCTGGGCCTCCCAGGTGGCTCCAGGGGTTAAGCACAGCACTATGAATCCACAGCCTCTGCAACATGAGTGTGAGCCCCAGCCAGCCAGGGAACTACCCACATGGCGCAGGAGACCTGTCCTGTCTTGCCTCCTGTTCCCCTCACAGTGTATTTCAGTCACTCTGCCTGTTTTGGTCCCCACTCTGTGTCTGGTGAATCCTCTCATCCCTGGCAGCTCTGGCCTGACCCCAGTTCTTCTACGCAAAAATAAATAAAAAAAATCTTTGAGAAAAAAAAAAAATCCTCTTAGAGGTGTGTGTGTGATTGTGAACATGGAATGCAGTTATAAAACTGCCTAAAACTCCCTTTTCACTAATTCTAGCAGGTGTGTAAGTCCTGGTACATTTTGATTAATTCCTCCCTCTTTTTATTATGAATCATTTTTATCCACAGGCAGGGACTTCAGTTTTCAGACTGCTCCATCCTGCAGACCTTGTATTTCAGGCACCTTCTCCATTTCTCTTCTCTTCCAGACTAGAACTCTCAGAGGATGGTGGAAATGTGTGGGGTTGGTTGTTTTTTACATGACGCTACCACTCCTGAACGCCTGTTTTAGTGAGATGGACACACTAGGTCTGACGAAGGTACTAGAAGATCAAAATAAATTTTTCTACCTTCCAATGCAGAGCCTGGTTTATGTCTGATTTGATTTTCTTTAAAACAGGCTCCCAGGGAGTGGGGTGAATGATTTGACTGCAACCCCCCTCAAAGAGCACCCCCTGGGTACATGTTAGAGGTGCTACAGAAATTCGAGGCAATACCCAGGCTCGGGCCTCTACCCTGGGTCCCCTGAGGTGGGGACATTCCTGAGCCACAGGTGAGCAGGATGGTGCAGGGCAGAGCCTGGGGCTGTCTTCCACCTCAGTGCCCACTTCCATCTACAGGGACCCGGGGCAGAGGATGAAATCCAGCTCTGCACAGTCCATGAGCTGACAAGGGCTGTTGCCTGGGAGGATGCAGGAATTTCAGTGACAGCCTGCCCCTGGCATTGGCAGCGACATCGTCCTGGAAACTGAAGTGATGAAAGGCCGTGGGGCAAGTTGATCTCTGATAAAGACGCTTGTCATGACTGGCTCTTGTCTGAGAACAACCCACCATGCTCTTGGGTGATTCTCTCACCGGATGGTCAGTTATTGAGGAGACGCCCGCAGATGAGAGACAAGAGCCCAGAGGCAGGGGCTGCTTAAACAGGGGGGGCTGCGCTTTCCAGTCCCCACAGCACGCAGAGGGAGGAGAACAAGCAAGGGCCCAGCCAGCATCTATGGGATGGAAAGCTCTAGGGAGGCCTACTGGGGGCTCTTTCCTCCCCACCTCCCACCCCTCCCTCCTCCCACCCCTCCCTCCTCCCAGGCCTAACCCCCCTCACCATGAGCCCCGCCCCAGGGCTGGCCCCGCCCCCGCCCCGCTGGCCCCGCCCCTGCCAGCCCCCACCCTGCAGCCCCAGAGGCGGGTCTGGAAAAGGGAGAAACCGAGTCTGACTGGGGGGGTGAAGAGAAGGGAATGAGGGTGTCCTTGTGGGGTGGGGCGGGTCTGCCCGGGGAGCAGAGGAGGGGGAGACAGAATCGGGGTCCTGGGGGCCAGGCTGGTGCTGAGCCAGAGAACCCCCCCTCCCCACGCAGCTTCCTCTGCAGTGACTGTGGTGATGCTGGTGGAAGATGAAAAAGTAGCGTGATGCAAACCTGCTGTTCACCCGTCAATTAAAAAAAAAAAAAATTAACATTTCCCTGTTTCCTCAGATGGTTTGAGAATGAGGAGAAGGTGAATTTAGGACGCCCCCTTGCCCTTCAGCACAGCCATGCTCTGGGAGGGGCCCCTGAATCCAGGACTAAGAGGTTCACAGGTTTTGATACTGAATGTCTCTCTGTAAAACAGGGAGGAGCCGGCAACACCAGGAACTGCAGACAAGCTCCTGACACAATCCAGGCTCTGTAGACCCCAACTCTTGTCCTTCTCCCACCCACACCGGGCCGTGAACTACAAGTCACAGCTTGGGGTGAAGGGACTTTCCGTGGGGGCCAAGTTTGCTCTAGAATTTACGTGTTCTTTTGCAGAGGAGACACCAACACCAGGAGCGGGAGCCATGGTCTACATAATTGTTACAAATAAACTAATCAATTCAACGGTGTAGAGATCTGAGGAGAAAGTTCAGATTCACCCTCTTGCTCTAGTCCTCTCTACTGGGTAACAAGGCCAATGGCTTTTTCACTATTTGTGCAAACATTGACTCGACAGACTGTCTTGTCTTATGTCACCCGTTACATTTACAGCTGCCCCTGCATGAGGCTTTCCTAATCACATGTCACCTCATCCCTGCTGATGGGGTTCAGGCTCCCCAGCCTTGGGGTTGACACAATGCTGCAGGGACTCTCCTGTCCACGCCACCTCAAGTCCGGGACCTTTCATTTCTGTAGGGCATGTTCCTAAGGCCCAGGTTGCTGGAAGGTGCCTGTTACCAGGTATCTTGTTCCACCGGAGCAACAGGCACCTGCAAGCTTCCCCTCACCTAACCTAGGCTCTTTCTGTGCTGATTCGTTGGTTTAGGGTTTCTGTCTTCTGATGAGAAGATTCTGCATGT